>NC_080672.1:215113115-215713115 GCF_030247195.1 Topomyia yanbarensis | reverse complement strand
GGGGCTTGGGGTCCTTTTTGGGTTTAAGATCCTTTTTCGTGCTTGGGGTCTTTTTCGGACTTGGGGTTCTTTGTTGGGCTTGGGGTCATTTTTTAAGCTTGGGATCCTCTTTTGGGTTTGAGGTCCTTTTTCGGGCTTGGGGTCCTTTTCGGGCTTGGGATCCACTTTAAGGCTTGTAGTCTTGTGGTCCCTTTTCGGACATATGCTCCTTTTTCGGGCTTGGAGTCTTTTTCGGGCTTGTGGTATTTTTCGGGTTTGGAGTCCTCTTTTGTGCTTTGACCCCTTTTTCGGACTTTGGGTCCATTTTGGGTTTGGGAACATTCTTTGTGCTTGGGGTCCTTTTTCGGGCTTGGGGTTCTTTGTTGGGCTTGCGGACCTTTTGCAGGCTTGGGATCCTGTTTCGGGCTTTAAGTCCTTTTTCGGGCTGGGTGTCCTTTTCGGGATTGGGGTCCTTTTTGGAGGTTGGGGTCCTTTTTCGGGCATGGGGTCCTTTTTCGGGATTGGGGTCCTTTTCGGGTTTGGGGTTCTTTGTTGGGATTGGGGTCCTTTTTCAGGCTTGGGGTACACTATCAGGCTTGTAGTCTTGTGATCCCTTTTCGGACTTATGGTCGTTTTTCTGGCTTGGGTTCTTTTTCGAAGATGGAATCCTTTTTCGGGCTTGTGGTCTTTTTCGGGCTTGGGGTCCTGTTTTGCGCTTGTCGTCCTTTTTCGGGCTTGGGGTGCTTTTTAAGGCGTGGGTTCCTTTTCCGGGCACGTGGTCTTTTTCGGGCTTGGGATTATTTTTTCGGGCTTGGGATCCTTTTTCGGACTTGGGATCCTCTTTCTGGCGTGTAGTTTTGTGGCCCTTTTTCGGGCTTGGGATCTTTTTTCAGGCTGGGGTTCTTTTTCGAACTTGGGATCTTTTTCATGCTTGGGATCCTTTTTCGAACTTGGGGTCCTTTTTTGGGCTTGGGGTCTTTTTCGGTCTTGGGGTGTTTTTCGAGCTTAGGGTCTTTTTCGAGCTTGAGGTACTTTTTCGGGCTTGAGGTACTTTTTCGGGTTTTGGGCCCTTTTTCGGGCTTGGGGTCCTTTTTCGGACTTGGGGTCCTCTTTCAGGCGTGTAGTTTTGCGGTCCTTTTTCGGGCTTGGAATTTTTTTTCAGGCTGGGGTTTTTTCGAACTTTTCGGGCTTGGGGTCCTTTTTCGAACTTGGGGTCATTTTTTGGGTTTGGGGTCTTCATCGGTCTTGAGGAGTTTTTCGAGCTTGAGGTCTTTTCCGGGCTTGAAGTACTTTTTCGGGCTTGAGGTACTTTTTCGGGTTTAGGGCCCTTTTTCGGGCTTGGGGTCCTTTTTCGAACTTGGGGTCCTTTATCGGGCTTAGGGTCTTTTTCGGGCTTGGGGTCCTTTTTCGGACTTGGGGTCCTTTTTCGTGCCTTGGGTCCTTTTTCGGGCTTGTGGCTCTTTTTCGGACTTGGGGTCTTTTTCGGGATTGGGGTCCTCTTTCGGGCTTGCGATCCTTTTTAGAACTTGGGGTCCTTTTTTGGGTTTGGGGTCTTTTTCGGTCTTGATGTGTTTTTCGAGCTTGGGGTCTCTTTCGGGCTTGGGGTTCTTTTTCGGGCTTGAGGTACTTTTTCGGGTTTGGGGTACCTTTTCTGGGCTTGGGGTCCTTTTTCGAACTCCAGGTCCTTTATCGGGCTTAGGGTCTTTTTCGTGCTTTGGGTCTATTTCGATCTTGGAGTCTTTTTCGAACTTGGGGTCTTTTTGGGGCTTGGGGCCCTTTTTTGGTCTTGGGGCCCTTTTTTGGGTTTGGGGTCCTTATTTGGGATTGTCGTTCTTTTTCGGGCTTGGGGTCCTTTTTCAGGCTTGCGGTCCTTTTTCGAGCTTGGGGTTCTTTGTCGGGATTGTCGTCCCTTTTCGGGGTTGGGGTGCATTTTCGGGCTTGGGGCCCTTTTGGGGGCTTGTGGTCCTCTTTCGGGCTTGTGGTCCTTTTTCGGGCTTGAGGTACTTTTTTGGGCTTGGGGTCTTCTTCGGGCTTGGTGTGCTTTTTCGGGCTTGGGGTCCTTTTTGGAACTTGGGGTCCTTTTTTGGGCTTGAGGTCTTTTTCGGCCTTGGGGTCTTTTTCGATCTTGGAGTCTCTTTCGAACTTGGGGTCCTTTTTCAGGCTTGGGGTCTTTTTCGGGCGTGGGGTTCTTTTTTGGGATTGTCGTCCTTTTTCGGGCTTGGGGTCCTTTTCGGGCTTGGGGCCTTTTTTGGGGCTTGTGGTCTTTTTCGAACTCTGGGTCCTTTTTCTGGCTTGGGGCCCTTTTTCGTTCTTGGGTCCTTTATCGTGCTTGTGGTGTTTTTCGGGCTTGGGGTTTTTTTCGGCCTTGGGGTCGTTTTTCGAACTTGGAGTCGTTTTTCGGGCTTTTGCTCCTTTTTTGGGCTTGGGGTCCTTTTTCATGCCTGTCGTAATTTTTCGGGCTTGAGGCGCTTTTTTGGCTTGGAGTCCTTTCTCTGGCTTGTGGTCGTTTTCGGGCTCGGAGTCTTTTTCTGGCTTGTAGTCGTTTTTCGGGCTCGGGGTGCATTTTCAGTCTTGGGGTCCTCTTTCGGGCTTGCGGTCCTTTTTTGGGCTTGTCGTCCGTTTTCTGGCTCAGAAGCTTTTTCTGGGGTCTTTTTCGGGTTTGGTGTCCTTTTTTGGGCTTGTCGCCTTTTTTCGGGCTTGGGAAGCTTATTCAGGCTTGGTGCCCTTTTGCGGGCTTGTGGTCTTTTTCGGGTTTGGGGTCCATTTTCGGGCTTGGTGTCTTTTTTCGGGCTTGGGCCCCTTTTTCGGGCTTGAAGTCCTTTTTGGGTTTAAGATCCTTTTTCGTGCTTGGGGTCCTTTTTCGGACTTGGGGTTCTTTGTTGGGTTTGGGGTCATTTTTTAAGCTTCGGGCTTGTGGTCATTTTTCGGGCTTGGGGTTCTTTTCAGGCTTGAAGTCCACTTTCAGGCTTGTAGTCTTGTGGTCCCTTTTCGAACATATGGTCCTTTTTCGGGCTTGGGGTCCTTTTCGGGCTTGGGGTCCTTTTTCGGGTTTGGTGTCCTTTTTTGGGATTACCGTCCTTTATCGGGCTTGGGGTCCTTTTTCGAACTTGGGGTCCTTTTTCAGGCTTGGGGTCTTTTTCGGGCATGGGGTTCTTTTTTGGGATTGTCGTTCTTTTTCGGGCTTGGGGTCCTTTTTCGGGCTTGGGGCCCTTTTTGGGGCTGTTGTCTTTTTCGAGCTCTCGGTCCTTTTTCGAGCAGGGGGTCCTTTTTCGAACTTGTGGTCCTTTTTCTGGCATGGGGTCCTTTTTCGTTATTGGGTCCTTTTTCGGGCTTGTGGTGTTTTTCGGGCTTAGGGTCCTTTTTTACAGCTTGGGGTTGTTTTTGGAACTTGGAGTCGTTTTTCGGGCTTGTGCTCCTTTTTCGGGCTTGGGGTCCTTTTTCATTCTTGTCATTTTTCGGGCTTGAGGCGCTTTTTGGCTTGGGGTCCGTTTTTTTGGCTTGGTTTCGGGCTTGTAGTTCCTTTTCGGGCTCGGGGTGCTTTTTCAGGCTTGAGGTCCTCTTTCGGGCTTGTGGACTTTTTCGGGCTTGGGGTCTTTTTCGGGCTTGGGGTCCTTTTTTGGGCTTGTCGTCCTTTTTCGGGCTTGGGAAGCTTATTCAGGCTTGGGGCCCTTTTGCGGGCTTATGGTCTTTTTCGGTCTTGGGGTCCTTTTTCGGGCTTGGGATCCCTTTTGGATTTAAGATCCTTTTTCGCGCTTGGAGTCCTTTTTTGGGCTTCGGGTTTTTTGTTGGACTTAGGGTTTTTTTCAGGCTTGGGATCTTCTTTCGGGCTTAAAGTCCTTTTTCGGGCTTAGGGTCCTTTTTCGAGCTTGGGGTCCTTTTTCACGCTTGGATTCCTTTTTCGGGCATGAGCTGCTTTTTCGTGCTCGGGGTCCTTTTTCTGGCTTGGGCCCCCTTTTCGGGCTTGGGGTCCTTTTTGGGTTTTGGATCCTTTTTCGTGCTTGGGGTCCTTTTTCGTACTTGGGGTCCTTTTTCGGGCTTGGGGTTCTTTGTTGGACTTGGGGTCCGTTTTCTGGCTTCGAAGTTCTTTGGGTTCTTTTTCGAAGTTGGGGTCCTTTTTCGGGCTTGTGGTCTTTTTCGGGCTTGGGGTCCTTTTTAGGGCTTGTCGTTCTTTTTCGGGCTTGGGGTACTTTTTCAGGCGTGGGTTTCTTTTCCGGGCTCGTGGTCTTTTTCGGGCTTGAGATTTTATTTTTCGGGCTTGGGTTCCTTTTTCGGACTTGGGGTCCTCTTTCAGGCGTGTAGTTTTGCGGTCCTTTTTCGGGCTTGGGATCTTTTTTCAGGCTGGGGTTTTTTCGAACTTTTCGGGCTGGGGGTCCTTTTTCGAACTTGGGGTCATTTTTTGGGTTTGGGGTCTTCAACGGTCTTGAGGAGTTTTTCGAGCTTGAGGTCTTTTCCGGGCTTGAGGTACTTTTTCGGGCTTGAGGTACTTTTTCGGGTTTGGGGTCCTTTTTCGGGCTTGGGGTCCTTTTTCGAACTTGGGGTACTTTATCGGCCTTAGGGTCTTTTTCGGGCTTGGGGTCCTTTTTCGGACTTGGGGTCCTTTTTCGTGCCTTGGGTCCTTTTTCGGGCTTGTGGCTCTTTTTCGGACTTGGGGTCTTTTTCGGGATTGGGGTCCTCTTTCGGGCTTGCGGTCCTTTTTAGAACTTGGGGTCCTTTTTTGGGTTTGGGGTCTTTTTCGGTCTTGATGTGTTTTTCGAGCTTGGGGTCTCTTTCGGGCTTGGGGTTCTTTTTCGGGCTTGAGGTACTTTTTCGGGTTTGGGGTACCTTTTCTGGGCTTGGGGTCCTTTTTCGAACTCTAGGTCCTTTATCGGGCTTAGGGTCTTTTTCGTGCTTTGGGTCTATTTCGATCTTGGAGTCTTTTTCGAACTTGGGGTCTTTTTGGGGCTTGGGGCCCTTTTTTGGTCTTGGGCCCTTTTTTGGGTTTGGGGTCCTTATTTGGGATTGTCGTTCTTTTTCGGCCTTGGGGTCCTTTTTCAGGCTTGGGGTCCTTTTTCGAGCTTGGGGTTCTTTTTCGGGATTGTCGTCCCTTTTCGGGCTTGGAGTGCATTTTCAGGCTTGGGGCCCTTTTGGGGGCTTGTGGTCCTCTTTCGGGCTTGTGGTCCTTTTTCGGGCTTGAGGTATTTTTTTGGGCTTGGGGTCTTCTTCGGACTTGGTGTGCTTTTTCGGGCTTGGGGTCCTTTTTCGAACTTGGGGTCCTTTTTTGGGCTTGAGGTCTTTTTCGGCCTTGGGGTCTTTTCGATCTTGGAGTCTCTTTCGAACTTGGGGTCCTTTTTCAGGCTTGGGGTCTTTTTCGGGCGTGGGGTTCTTTTTTGGGATTGTCGTCCTTTTTCAGGCTTGGGGCCTTTTTTGGGGCTTGTGGTCTTTTTCGAACTCTGGGTCCTTTTTCGAACTTGGGGTCCTTTTTCTGGCTTGGGGTCCTTTTTCGTTCTTGGGTCCTTTATCGTGCTTGTGGTGTTTTTCGGGCTTGGGTTTTTTTTCGGCCTTGGGGTCGTTTTTCGAACTTGGGGTCGTTTTTCGGGCTTGTGCTCCTTTTTCGGGCTTGGGGTCGTTTTTCATGCTTGTCGTCATTTTCGGGCGTGAGGCGCTTTTTTTGGTTTTGGGTCCTTTCTCTGGCTTGTGGTCTTTTTCGGGCTTGGGGTCATTTTCGGGCTTGGGGTCCCGTTTCGGGCTTGGGCCCCTTTTTGGGGCTTGGGGTCCTTTTTGGATTTAAGATCCTTTTTCGTGCTTGGGGTCTTTTTCGGACTTGGGGTTCTTTGTTGGGCTTCGGGTCATTTTTTAAGCTTGGGATCCTCTTTTGGGTTTGAGGTCCTTTTTCGGGCTTGGGGTCCTTTTCGGGCTTGGGATCCACTTTAAGGCTTGTAGTCTTGTGGTCCCTTTTCGGACATATGGTTCTTTTTCGGGCTTGGAGTCTTTTTCGGGCTTGTGGTCTTTTTCGGGTTTGGGGTCCTTTTTTGTACTTTGACCCCTTTTTCGGACTTGGGGTCCATTTTGGGTTTGGGAACATTCTTTGTGCTTGGGGTCCTTCTTCGGGCTTGGGGTTCTTTGTTGGGCTTGCGGACCTTTTGCAGGCTTGGGATCCTGTTTCCATTTTTTCCATTCCATTTTCTGGGCTTGGGGTCCTTTTTCGAACTCTAGGTCCTTTATCGGGCTTAGGGTCTTTTTCGTGCTTTGGGTATTTTTCGATCTTGGAATCTTTTTCGGTCTTGGAGCCCTTTTTCGGGTTTGGAGTCCTTATTTGGGATTGTCGTCCTTTTTCGGGCTTGTGGTCCATTTTCAGGCTTGGGTTCCTTTTTCGGGATTGTCGTCCCTTTTCGTGCTTGGGGTGGTTTTTAAGGCTTGAGGCCCTTTTGGGGGCTTGTGGTCTTTTTCGTGCTTGTGGTCCTTTTTCGGGCTTGTGGTCCTTTTTCGTGCTTGGGGTCCTTTTTCGGGCCTGTGGTGTTTTTCTGGCTTGGGTTCCTTTTTCGGGACAGGGGTCGTTTTTCGAACTTGGGGTTCTTTTTCGGGCTTGTGGTCCTCTTTCGGGCTTGGGGTCCTTTTTCAAGTTTGTCGTCATTTTTCGAGCTTGAAGTGCTTTTTTAGGCTTGGGGTCCATTTACGGGCTTGTGGTCTTTTTCGGGCTGGGCGCTTTTTCGGGCTTGTAGTCCTTTTTCGGGCTCGGGGTGCTCTGTCAGGCTTGGGCCCTCTGTCGGGCTTGTGGACTTTTTCGGGCTTGGGGTCCCTTTTCGGGCTTGGGGTCCTTTTTCGGGCCTGGGGTCCTTCTTCGGGCTTGGGGTCGTTTTTCGGGCTTGGGGTCCTTTTTGGGGCTTGGGATCCTTTTCGGTGGTGGCAAGTGGTTTCGGCATGTGGTCTACTTTCAGGCTGTAGTCTTGTGGTCCCTTTTCGGGCTTATGGTCCTTCTTCGGGCTTGGGTCCTTTTTCGAAGTTGGGGTCCTTTTTCGGGCTTGGGGTCCTTTTTGGGCTAGTGGTTCTTTGTTGGGCATGTCGTCCTATTTTGGGCTTAAGATGCTTTTTCAGGCTTAAGTTTCTCTTCCGGGTTCGTGGTCCTTTTCAGGCTTGGGATTTTTTCGGGCTTTGTGTCCTTTTTAGGGCTTGGGATCACTTTTTGAGCTAGGAGTCCATTTTTTGGACTTGGGTTTTTTACGGGCTGGGGGTCCTTTTTCGGGTTTGGGGTCCTTTTTCGGGCTTGGGGTCCTTTTTTGGGCTTGGGGTCTTTTTCGGGCTTAGAGCCCTTTTCGAGCTTGGGGTCCTTTTTCGGGCTTGGGGTCCTTTTTCGGGCTTTTTGTGCTTTTCGGGCTTGTGTTTTTCGGGCTTGGGGTCCATTTTGGAACTTGTGGTCATTTTCGGGCTTGTGGTCCTTTTTCAGGCTTGTGGTCCTTTTTCAGGCTTGTCGTCGTTTTTCGGGCTTGAGAAGCTTTTGGAGGCTTAGGGTCCTTTTTCGCGCTTGTGGTCTTTGTCAGGCTTGTCGTCCCTTTTCGGGCTTTGGGTGCTTTTTCAAGCTTGGGATCCTTTTTCGGACTTGTGGTCCTTTTCCGGGCTTGCGGTCCTTTTCCGGGCTTGGGGTCCTTTTTCGGACTTGGGGTCCTTTTTCGAGCTTGGGGTCCTTTTTCGGGGTTAGGGTCTTTTTCGGGTTTGGCTTCCGTTTTTGGGCTTGTTATTCTTTTTCCAGCTTGAAGTGATTTTTCAGGCTTGGGGCCCTTTTGCGGGCTTGTGGTCTTTTTTGAGTTTGTGGTCCTTTTTCGGGCTTAGGGTACTTTTTAGAGCTTGGGCCTCTTTTTCGGGCTTGGGGTCCTTTTTCGGGCTTGTGGTCCTTTTCCGGATTTGGGGTCCTTCTTCAATCTTGTGGTTTTTTCGGGCTTGGGGTCGTTTTTTGGGCTTTGGGTGCTTTTTCAGGCTTCGGATCCTTTTTCAGGCTTGGGGTCCTTTTTCGGGCTTAGGGTACTTTTTAGGGCTTGGGCCTCTTTTTCGGGCTTGGGGTCCTTTTTCGGGCTTGTGGTCCTTTTCCGGATTTGGGGTCCTTCTTCAATCTTGTGGTTTTTTCGGGCTTGGGGTCGTTTTTTGGGCTTTGGGTGCTTTTTCAGGCTTCGGATCCTTTTTCAGGCTTGGGGTCCTTCTTCAGCTTGGTGTTCTTTTTCGGATTTGGGGTCCTTTTTCGAGCTTTTTGTGCTTTTCAAACTTGTTGTGTTTTTCGGGCTTGGGGTTTTCATCGGGCTTGGTGTCCTTTTTCGAACTAAGGGTCATTTTTCGTGCTTGGGGTTCTTTTTCGTGCATGTGGTCTTTTTCATGCTTGGGGTCCTTTTTCAGGCTTGTCGTTGTTTTTCGGGCTTGAGCTGCTTTTGAAGGCTTAGGGTCCTTTTTCGCGCTTGTGGTCTTTGTCAGGCTTGTCGTCCTTTTTCGGGCTTTGGGTGCTTTTTCCAGCTTGGAGTCCTTTTTCGGGCTTGGGGTCTTTTTCGGGTTTGGCTTCCTTTTTCGGGCTTGGAGTGATTTTTCAGGCTGGGGGCCCTTTTGCGGGCTTGTGGTATTTTTCGAGTTTGGGTCCTTTTTCGGGCTTGAGGTACTTTTTCGGGCTTGGGCCGCTTTTTCGGGCTTGTGGTCCTTTTTCGGGCTTGGGGTCTTTCTTCAATCTTGTGGTCTTTTGCGGGCTTGGGGTCGTTTTTTGTGCTTTGGGTGCTTTGTCAGGCTTCGAGTCCTTTTTCAGGCTTGGGGTCCTTTTTCAGGCTTGGGGTCCTTTTTCGTGCTAGAGGTCCTTTTCGGGCTTGGGGTTCTCGTTCAGGCTTGTCGCCTTTTGGTCCTATTCGGGCTAGTGGTCCTTTTTCGGGCTTGGGGTCCTTTTTCGTACTTGGGGTCCTTTTGAAGCTTGGGGTCCTCTTCAGGCTTGGGGTCCTTTTTAGGTCTTGGGGTCCTTTTTCGGGATTGGGGTCGTTTTCATGCTTGCGGTTCTTTTTCGGGCTTGGGGTGCTATTTCGTGCATGGGGTTCTTTGTCGGGCTTGGGATCCTTTATCGGGCTTGGGGTCCTTTTTCGGACTTGAGCAAAATTTTCGGGCTTGGGGTCTTTTTTTCGGGTTTGGGATCCTTTTTCGAACTTGGGGTTTTTTTGGGCTTGTGGTCCTTTTTCGGTCTTGGGATCATTTTTCGGTCTTGGGGTCTCTTTCGAGCTTGGTGTCCTTTTTATGCTTGGGGTCCTTTTTCGGGTTAGGGCGTGGGGTCCTGTCGTGGGCGTGGGGTCCTTTTTCGGGTTAGGGCTACTATTTCGTGCTTGGGGTTCTTTTTTGGGCTTGGGGTGTTTTCATGCTTGGGGTTCTTTTTCAGGGTTGGGGTCTTTTTTCATGCTGGGGGTTCTTTTTCGGGCTTAGGGTCCTTTTTCGGGCTTGGGGTTCGTTGTAGGGCTTGGGTTCTTTGTCGGGATTAGGGTCTTTTTCGAGCTGGGGGTCCTATTCTGGCTTGGGGTCCTTTTTCGGGCTTGGGATCCTTTTTTGGGCTTGAGGTAAATTTTCGGGCTTGGGGTCCTTTTTTGATCTTGGGGTCCTTTTCGAAAATTGGGTTATTTGCGATCTTGAGGTCTTTTTTCGGGCCTGGGGTCCTTCTGCAATATTGGGGTCTTTTTCGAACTTGGGGTCCTTTTTATGATTAGGGTCCTTTTTCAGGGTTAGGGTCCTTTCTCGGGCTTAGGGTCATTTTTCGGGTTTGGAGTACTTTTTCGGGCTTGGGGTCCTTTTTCGGGCTTGAGGTTTTTTTCGAACTTGAGGTACTTTTTCGTGCTTGAAATCCTTTTTCGAGCTTAGGATCCTTTTTCGAACTTGGATTTCTTTTTCGAACTTGGGGTCCTTTTTCGGGCTTGGGGTCTTTTTTAGGATTGGGGTCCATTTTTGGGTTTGTCGTCCTTTTCGGGCTTGGGGTGCTTTTTTAAGCATGGGGCTATTTTGCGGCCTTACGGTCTTTTTCGGGCTTGGGGTCCTTTTTCGGGCTTGGGATGCTTTTTCGGGAGTCTTTTTCGGGCTTGGTGTCCTATTCGGGCTTGGGGTCCTTTGTAGGGTTTGGGGCCCTTTTTCGGGCATGGGATCCTCTTTCGTGCTTGGGGTCCTTTTTCGGGCTTGGGGGACTTTTTCGGGCTTGCGGTCCTCTTTCATGCTTTTAGTCTTGTGGCCCTTTTTCGGCTTATGGTCCTTCTTCGGGCTTGTGGTCCTTTTTCGGGCTTGGGGTCCTTTTTCGGGCTTAGGGTCCTTTTTCGGGCTTGTGGTCTCTTTCAAGATTCGTGTCCTTTTTCGGGCTTGGGGTCTTTTTCGTGCTTGGGGCCCTTTTTAGAACTTGGAGTCCTTTTACGGGCTTTTGGTGCTTTTTCGGGCTTGGCTTCTTTTTCGGGCCTAAGGTCCTCTTTCGGGCTTGGAGTCCTTTTCGGGCTTGAGGTACTTTTTTAGGCTTGGGGTCTTTTTCGAGCTTAGGGTCCTTTTTCGGGCTTGGGGACATTTTTCGGGCTTGGGGTCCTTTTCGGGCTTGGGGTCTTTTCGGGCTTCTGGTACTTTTTCGATATTGGGTTCATTTTTCGGGCTTGGGGTCATTTTTCGGGCTTGGGATCCTTTTTCAGGCTTGGGGTCCTTTTCCGGGCTTCGGTTCATATTTCGGGATTGAGGTCTTCTTTCGGACTTGGGGTCCCTTTCGGGCTTGGGGTCTTCTTTCAAGCTTGTAGTATAGTGGTCCTTTTTCCGGCTTATGGTCCTTTTCTGGGCTTGGGATCCTTTTTCGGGCTTGGGGTCCTTTTTCGGGCTTGGGGTCGTTTTCGGGTTTGGGGTCCTTTTTCGGGCTTGGGGTCCTTTTCGGGCTTGATTTCCTCTTTCAAGCTTGTAGTCTGGTGGTCCTTTTTCCGGCTTATGATCTTTTTCGGGCTTGTGGTCCTTTTTCGGGCTTAGGGTCCTTTTTCGGGCTTAGGGTGCTTTTTTGGGCTTGTGGTCTTTTTCAAGCTTCGTGTCCTTTTTCGGGCTTGAGGTCTCTCTCGGGCTTGGGGTCCTTTTCTGAACTTAAGGTCCTTTTATGGGCTTTTGGTGCTTTTTCGGGCTTGGGGTGCTTTTTCAGGCTTGGGGTCCTTTTTCAGGCTTGGGGTCGTTTTTCGGGCTTGTGATCTTTTTCGGGCTTGGACTCCTTTTTCGGGCGTGTGGTCTTTTTCGGGCTTGAGGTACTTTTTTGGGCTTGGGGTCTTTTACGGGCTTAGGGTCCTATTTCGAGCTTAGGTTCCATTTTCGAACTTGGGGTCTTCTTTCAAGCTTGTAGTCTTGTGGTCCTTTTTCGGGCTTGGGGTCCTGTTGCGGGCTTGGGGTCCTTTTTCAGGCTTGGAGTCCTTTTCGAGCTTGTGGTCCTTTTCCGACTTTTGGCAATTTTTCGGGCTTGGCTTCTTTTTCGGGCTTGGGGTCCTTTTTCGGGCTTGGAATCCTTTTCGGTCTTGGGGTGGTTTTTCGAGCTTGGGGTCTTTTTCGGGCTTTGTGTCCTTTTTCGGTATTGGGGTTCTTTTTCAGGCTTGGGGTTCTTTTTTGGGCTTGGGGTCTTTTTCGGGCTTTGGGTCCTTTTTCGGGTTCGGGGTCTATTTTCGAACTTGGGGTCCTTTTTCGGGCTTGGGGTCCTTTTCGGTCTTGGGGTGGTTTTTTCGGTCTACGGGTGTTTTTCGAGCTTGGGGTCTTTTTCGGGCTTTGGGTCCTTTTTCGGGATTGGGGTTCTTTTTCGGGCTTGGGGTTCTTTTTCGGGCTTGGGGTTCTTTTTCGGGCTTGGGGTTCTTTTTCGGGCTTGGGGTTCTTTTTCGGGTTTGGGGTTCTTTTTCGGGCTTGGGGTCCTTTTCGGGCTTGGTTTCCTCTTTCAAGCTTGTAGTCTTGTGGTCCATTTTCCGGCTTATGGTCCTTTTTCGGGCTAGGAGTGCTTTTCAGGCTTGTGGTCCTTTTTCGGGCTTGTGGTCTTGTTCGGACTTGGAGTCTTTTTCGGGCTTGGGATACTTTTCCAGGCTTGGTGTCTTTTTCCGGGCTTGGGTTCATTTTTCGGGCTTGCGGTCCTCTTTCGGGCTTGGGGTCTTCTTCGTGTTTGGGGTCTTCTTTTAAGCTTGTAGTATTGTGGTCCTTTTTTCCGGCTTATGGTCCTTTTCCGGGCTTGGAGTCCTTTTTCGGGCTTGGGGTCCTTTTTCGGGGTAGGGGTCTTTTTCGGGCTAGGGTCCTTTTTCAGGCTTGGGGTCCTTTTACGAACTTGGGGACCTTTTTCGGGCTTGGGGTCCTTTTTCGAGCTTGGGGTCCTTTTTCGGGCATAGGTTCATTTTACGGGCTTGGGGTCCTTTTGAGGGCTTGGGGTCATTTTCGGGCTTGGGTTCCCTTTCGGGCTTGGGATCCTCTTTCAAGCTTGTAGTCTTGTGGTCCTTTTTCCGGCTTATGGTCCTTTTTCGGGCTTGGGGTGCTTTTCAGGCTTGGGGTTCTTTTTCGGGCTTGTGGTTTTTTCGGGCTTGGGGTCATTTTTCGGGCTTGGGGTCTTTTTCCGGGCTTCTGTTCATTTTTCGGGCTTGGGGTCCTCTTGCGGGCTTGGTGTCCCTTTCGGGCTTGGGGTCTTCTTTCAAGCTTGTAGTATTGTGGTTCTTTTTGCGGCTTATGGTCCTTTTCTGGGCGTGGAGTCCTTTTCCGGGCTTGGGGTCCTTTTTCGAGCTAGGATTCTTTTTCGGGATTGGGTCCTTTGTTAGGCCTGGGGTCTTTTTACGAACTTTGGGTCCTTTTTCGGGCTTGGGGTCCTTTTTCGGGCTTAGGTTAATTTTTCGGGCTTGAAGTCCATTCTCGGGCTTGGGGTCCTTTTCGGGCTTGGTTTCCTCTTTCGAGCTTATAGTCTTGTGGTCCTTTTTCCGGCTAATGGTACTTTTTCGGTCTTAGGGTCGTTTTTCGGGCTTGTGGTCTTTTTCGGCCTTGGGGTCCTTTTAAGGGTTTGGGGTCCTTTTTTGGGTTTGCGGTCCTCTTTCAAGCTTATAGTCTTGTGGTCCTTTTTCGGACTTTGGGTCCTGTTGCGGGCTTGGGGTCCTTTTGGAGCTTGTGATCTTTTACGGGCTTGTGGCTCTTTTTCGTGCTTGGTTTCTTTTTCCGGCTTGGGGTCTTTTTCAAGCTTGGAGTCCTTTTCGGGCTTAAGGTACTTTTTTGGGCTTGGGGTGGTTTTGCGGGCTTTGGGTCCTTTTCGGATTTCGGGTCTTTTCGGCCTTGGGGTGGTTTATTGGGGCTTGGGGTGTTTTTCGAGGTTAGGGTCTTTTTCGGGCTTTGGGTCCTTTTTTGGGCTTGTGAACCTCTTTTTGGATTTGGGTGCCTTTTTAGGCTTGGGGTCTTTTTCGGGCATGGGGTCTTTTTCGGGCTTGTGGTCCTTTTTCGATCTTGGGTTTATTTTTCGGGCTTGGGGTCATTTATCGGGCTTGGGATCCTTTTTCGGGCTTGGGGTCCTTTTTCGGGCTTGGGGTCCTTTTCGGGCTTGGGGTCCTTTTTCGGGTTTGGGGTCCTTTTCGGGCTTTATTTCCTCTTTCAAGCTTGTAGTCTTGTGGTCCTTTTTATGGCTTATGGTCCTTTTTCGGGCTTCTGGTGCTTTTCAGGCTTGGGGTCCTTTTTCGCGCTTGGGGTCCTTTTCGGGCTTGCGGTCTTTTTCAAGCTTCGTGTCCTATTTCGGGCTTGGGGTCCATTTTAGAACTTGGGGTCCTTTTACGGGCTTTTGTTGCTTTTTCGGGCTTGGTGTGCTTTTTCAGGCTTGGGGTCCTTTTTCAGGCTTGGGGTCGTTTTTCGGTTATGTTGTCTTTTTCGGGCTTGGACTCCTTTTTCGGGCTTGTGGTCCTTTGCGGGCTTGAGGTCCTTTTTTGGGCTTGGGATCTTTTTCGGGCTTAGGGTCCTATTTCGTGCTTGGGGTCCATTTTCGAACTTGGGGTCCTCTTTCAAGCTTGTAGTATTGTGGTCCTTTTTCAGGCTTGGGGTCCTGTTGCGGGCTTGGGGTCCTTTTTCAGGCTTGGGGTCCTTTTCGAGCTTGTGGTTTTTTCGGGCTTGGCTTCTTTTTCGGGCTTGGGGTCCTTTTTCGGGCTTGGAGTCCTTTTCGGGCTTGGAGTCCTTTTCGGGCTTGAAGTACTTTTTTGGGCTTGGGGTCTATTTCGGGCTTTGGGTCCTTTTTTGGGCTTGTGGGTCCTTTTTGTGGGCTTGTATTTGGGGTCCCTTTTTAGGCTTGGGGTTTTTTCGGGCTTGGGGTCTCTTTCGGGCTTGTGGTCCTTTTTCGATTTTGTGTATATTTTTCGGGCTTGGGGTCATTTTTCGGGCTTGGGATCCTTTTTCAGGCTTGGAGTCCTTTTTCGGGCTTGTGGTCTTTTTCCGGGCTTCGGTTCAATTTTCGGGCTTGGGGTCCTCTTTCGGGCTTGGGGTCCCTTTCGGGCTTGAGGTCTTCTTTCAAGCTTGTAGTATTGTGGTCCTTTTTCCGGCTTATGGTCCTTTTCCGGGCTTGGATTCCTTTTTCGGGCTTGGGGTCCTTTTTCGGGCTTGGGGTCCTTTATGGGCCTTGGGGTCCTTTTTCGGGCTTGGGGTCCTTTTTCGGGCTTGGTTTCCTTTTTCAAGCTTGTAGTCTTGAGGTCCTTTTTCCGGCTTATGGTCGATTTTCGGGCTAGGGGTGCTTTTCAGGCTTGGAGTCCTTTTTCGGGCTTGTGGTCTTTTTCGGGCTTGGGGTCATTTTCGGGCTTGGGATCCTTTTTCAGGCTTGGGGTCTTTTCCGGGCTTCTGTTCATTTTTCGGGCTTTGGGTCCTCTTTCGGGCTTGGGGTCTCTTTCGGGTTCGGGGTCTTCTTTCAAGCTTGTAGTATTGTGGTCCTTTAACCGGCTTATGGTCCTTTTCCGGGCTTGGATTCCTTTTCGGGCTTGGGATCCTTTTTCGGGCTAGGGGTCTATTTCGGGCTTGGGGTCCTTTTTCGGGCATAGGTTCATTTTTAGGGCTTAGGGTCCTTTTTTGGGCTTGGGTTCCTTTTTCGGGCTTGGGTTCCTCTTCGGGCTTGGGATCCTCTTTCAAGCTAGTAGTCTTGTGGTCCTTTTTCCGGCTTATGGTCCTTTTTCGGGCTTGGGGTGCTTTTCAGGCATGGGGTCCTTTTCGGGCTTGTGGTTTTTTTCGGGCCTGGGGTCATTTTTCGGGCTTGGGGATCCTTTTTCAGGCTTCGGGTCCTTTTTCGGGCTTGGGATTCTCTTTCAAGCTTGTAGTCTTGTGGTGCTTTTTCGAGCTTGGGGTCCTTTTGCAGGCTTGGTGTTCTTTTTCGGGCTTGTGGTCCTTTTTCCGGCTTGGGGTGCTCTTTCAAGCTTGTAGTTTTGTGGTCCTTTTCCGGCTTATGTTCCTTTTTCGGGCTTGGGGTCCTTTTTCGGGCTTGTTGTCTTTTCGAGCTTGAGGTCCTTTTTCGGGCTTGGGGACCATATTCGGGCTTGGGATCCTTTTTCGAACTTGAGATCCTTTTTCGGGCTTGGGGCTCTTTTTCGGGCTCTTTTCCGGACTTGGGTTCTTTTTCGGGATCAGGGTCCTTTTTCGGTGTTGGAGTCATTTTCGGGCTTGAGGTACTTTTTCGGGCTTGGGGTCTTTTTTCGGGCTTGGGGTGTTTTTTTCTAACTTGAGATCCTTTGGGGCTTGGGGCTCTTTTTCGGGCTTGGGTTCTTTTTCGGGATTAGGGTCCTATTTCTGGCTTGGGGTCTTTTACGGGCTTGTGGTCCTTTTTCGGGCTCGGGGTGCTTTTTCAGGCTTGGTGTCCTCTTTCGGGCTTGTGAACTTTTTCTGGCTTGGGGTCCTTTTCAGGGCTTGGGGTCCTTTTTCGGGCTTGGGTTCTTTTTCGAACTTGGGTTCCTTTTTCGGGCTTGGGGTCCTTTTTCGGGCTTGTGGTCCTTTTTCAGGGTTGAGGTCCTTTTTCGGGCTCGGGGTGCTAGTTTGAGCTTGTCGTACTTTTGCGGGCTTGGGGTCCTTTTCAGGCTTGGGGTCCCTTTTCGGGCTTGTGGTTTTTTCGGGCTATGGGTGCTTTTTCGGGCTGGGGGACCTTTTTTCAGATTTGTGGTCCTTTTTTGGGTTTGGGGTCCTTTTAGATCTTGGGGTCCTTTTTCGGGCGTGGGGTCGTTTTTCGGGCTTGTGGTCCTTTTTTGGGCTTAGGGTGCTTTGTCGGGCTTGGGGTCCTTTAGCATGCTTGGGGTCCTTTTTCGGGCTTGGGGTCTTTTTCGGGCTTGGGGTCCTTTTTCAGGCTTGTTTTGTATACGTGATATTACTTTTAAACTTTTTTAGCCTGTACACTTTTTGGCTGTTTAACGTAATGTGTTTTGTTCCATTTTAAAATCTGACGAGCTAACCTAGCTAACCTGACTTAAACTATTCTATGTACATCAAAATGGGAGGAGTTACAATTTCAAAGTACATAATTATGTACGGGTAGCGTAAAAAAGGGAAAACAAATCAATGAATAAGTATGGGTGCATCGGTTGCTATCGGTGCTTTTGTTTGGTAACGCAAGGCTGTTTATTTGTCGCCTTAGCATAATAATGACCTAGTGAGAATGTTGCTATAACAAGTGGTGCGACCCAGAATGGTTTAACTGGAATGCGCCCATCTGGTTATGCAAGTTGGATTTGAAAACGATCGTTCAAGTAATTTACGATCTGTGGGAAAATATGAGTGTATCCTCGTTTCAAGTGGCCTGACTAAAGGATATGTTAAATTTGGTTTTTATGACCTGTGACCTGAGAAGGATTCACATTGGTGCATGTAGGGATTGGTTTTGTGGGAATAATTTGTGATGCTAGAAAGTAAGTCCGTTCCATCATCCCCCTTTTGGTTGAATGATGTAGCGAAGTGAAAGTATTCATGTGAAGGAACTGACTCTCTTACAATTCTAATGGATATTACAAATATTAGTTAGTATTGTGCTTTGTTGCTAGAGTAGTCTAAATAAAATTGCTTTGCTATTTTTGTTATTCTCCTTTAATAAGTCTGCTTTTGTGTACAATGTTTCTTTGTTTAGTTATTTTGTTTTCTATTTCACAACTTGTATCTAGTATTTTTATAATGGTGTAGGGACCTATATAGAATTTTTTCTATTTTCGTTTTTTAAATATACTATATCTCCTATGTTGATTATTAATGGGTTTGTTGGTATGTGTATAAATTCTTGTGTTGAATGTTTATCCTTTTCTAATCTTTGTTTCGCTATTGCGATTGATTTTTCTAACTTGTATTTTAGTTCTGTGCTATATAAGTCTAAATTGTACATTGGTGTTATTGTTGTTGGGTAATTTTCTTGTGGTAATTTTGCTTTGTTGCCAAAAATTAGTTCATATGGAGTGAATTTATGTTTTGAGTGTGGGGTAGTGTTATAAGTAAATGCGTAATATGGTATCCATTCGTCCCAATCGGAATGGTGTTCATTTACGAATGATCGTAGATATTCGTTTATACATCTATGAATTCTCTCCAATGATCCGATTGTTTGGGGGTGGTATGCTGTAGCGAATGTTTTTTTTTATTTGTAGGTATTTACAAATCTGTTCAAGTACTTCGTTTTTATATTCGGTTCCTTGATCTGATTTGAGTTCCAGAAATTTCCGTATATTAATATGAATTTCTCTACTAGATTTTTTGCTATTATGTTTGCGTCTTTGGTTGGTGTGGGTATTACTACGATGTATTTAGTTAATTCACAATGTATCGTTATTGCGTAACGATTATTGTTAATTGTTTTTGGTAATGGACCTATTGTATCTATGGATATTATTTCGAATGGTTCTGATGGTGTATTGGTTATTATTTGTTTTTCTTTGGTATGTTTTATTATTTTGTTCTTTTTGCACGATTCACAGGCCTTTATGAATCGAGAAATAGATCCTTTCATGTCCTTCCAATTGTAATATTCTCTTATTTTCAGGTACAGTCGATGCTGTCCTATGTGTCCCCCTGTAGGGGTTTTATGGTGGTTTTTTTAAATGTACTGTATCTCGCCAGGATCACTAATGAACTTGGGTGGTTGATACATTATTATCTGTATATTTTTAATTGTTTGTTTCGCTAGCGCTTTAAATGTTTCTATAGATACCTCTTTAAATATTGTTTCGTTGTTTGCTATAGCGATTTTCTTTATTTTCATTCATTTCTTTTTCCAATGCTGAAAGTGTGAACTCTAGAGTTCTTCTTCCACTTATATATGTTGTGATTCTGTTTATCATTTTTTTCATTTGCGCGTCTTTGTATATATTGAATATTAAATAGTTATTTTCTACCGTTATTCTTAGTTTAGGTAAGTTTCTTGTTTCGGTCGGGTTTTCAGTCGTATAGATAGTGAGGTGATCAGTCTCTCTACCTTTCGTCTTTTGTCCATTGTCGTTAAGTAATTTATAGTTGTTGATCATATTATTATTGTTGTTAATATTATTATTATTATAGGTATTACTATTATTGTTGATGTTAATATTATCATTAATATTATTATTATTAATAATATTGGAATTATTATTATTGCTATTGCTATTATTTAATTTTTTTGTCATGGACCTAGTGTTGACAGTATCCGCTGTAGCGTTGCTTTTATCAGGAATGTATTCTATATTAAAGTCGAATTCTTCTAAATCTAGTCTCATTCTAGTGAGTTTGGAGGTTGGGTTTTTCATATTAATTAAAAATACTAATGGTCTATGGTCTGTTCTGACCGTAAATTTTCTTCCGTATAGGTAAGGTTTGAAATAATTTATTCCCCAGTGTATTCCTGTTAGTTCTTTTAGTATTGTCGATTTATTTTTCTCTCCTGGAGTAAAGCTTTTGCTCGCGAAAGCTATGGGTAAGTCGTTTCCGTTTTTAATTTGGGATAAAACTGCTCCGCATCCTACGTCTGATGCGTCAGTTGTTAGTATAAACGGTTGAGCAAAGTCGGGGTATTGAAGTAGTTTTGGTGAGATTAGGTGTGTTTTTAGTGTGTTATAGGCGTTTTGGCATTCATTTGTACAAACGAACTGTTTATTTTTCTTTAGAAGTTGATTTAGTGGGTGTGCTATTGTTGCAAAGTTTGGCACAAATTTGCGGTAATAGTTACAAAAAGCTACAAATCGTCTACAGTCGTCACTATTTTTGGGTATGGGGTAGTTGTTAATAGTGTTGAATTTGGAACTATCTGGTAGTATTCCATTATCTGTAATTTTGTGTCCTAGATATGTCACTTCTGTATTGAAGAATTTGCATTTTTGGGGATTTAATTTTAGATTATATTTTCTGATTCTGTCGAAGACTTTTGCTAAATTTTGCAAGTGGTGTTGGATGGAACATCCAATAACAATTATGTCATCGATATAGACGAATGCATGTTCTGGTGTTAGTCCAGCCATTGCGATTGTCATCATTCTCTGAAAACTGTTTGGGCTAATATTTAATCCAAAAGGTAAGCGTGTGAATTGGTAATGATCACTCTGTGTTGAGAAAGCGGTAAATTTTCTAGAGTTTTTTTCTAACACTATTTGGTGAAAACCAGACATTAAGTCTAATGTTGAAATGTATTTGGCTCTGCCAAGTTGATCTAATATTGTGTCGATTCTAGGTAGGGGAAATTTATCTGCCAGGATTTTTTTGTTGAGTTGTCTGAAATCTATTACTAGTCGCCATTTCTTGGTTTCATAATTTGATTTCTTTGGTACTAATAATTGGACTGTTATAGGATGATATTGAAGGTTCTATTATTTCGTCTTTTAGCATTTTAGTAATTTGAGTTTCTATTTCTGTATTTTGAGAATGGATAGTTTTATAATTGGGTATGTATACGGAGGTATTGTCCTTTAAGTTAATGTTTTGGTTGTAAAAATTGTTAGTCGACAGTGGTTCGTCAGTGAGTGCAAAAATGTCTGAATAGTTTAATATTAGTTTGTTTAATTCTTGTTGTGCGTAGCTTGGTACATTTTTCGTGTCTATCTCATTTAAAACTTTTTTATTTCTCGTATTATTCTTACCTTTATTGTTAATTTTCATTATATTGTAGTTTGCTAAGGGTTCCATTTCAGGTTTAAGTTCTAAGTTGGATATATTTACAGTTGATTTCGTTGTGTTCATTATTTTTACATAGGGATTTTGTGGAGATATGATAGCGTTTCCTACAAAAATTCCAGGTGCAATTTCTGTAGAGATGACTACCGTGTCTTTCTTAAGATTGTTGTTACTTAATTTTCTAATCACTTCGCATCTCTGCGGTATTATGAAATTGTTGTTTACGCTGTCTTGTATAGGTACGGACACGTTAGTATTATTTACTGAGAAATTTAATAACCAACATTCGTAATCGATTATACATTTATGGGAGGAGAAAAAATCTCTGCCCAAAATGCCATCGGTTTGAATGGGAAAATCTGCGTTAACTAGATGAAAGTTATGTTTAATGTTATTTCCGAAATTTGATTCAGTTTCGGTCAGTGCTGTTGTTTCTATTTCGCCTTCCGTTATTCCAGATAATTTTATTTTGATTTTGTTATTTACTAATTGTTCTGGTATTATTCTATTACTCTTAAAAATAGAGATATCTGCACCAGAATCTATTATTAACGTACAGATCGAATTGGCCATACGCACTCCAACTTTTATGAAGTTAGAAGCGCTTATATTTAGAGGCAACACATTGGCCCAAAAAAATGGTTTTGAATTTGTTGTTGTTGCTGATCGCTCGTTGCACGGACCGGTACAGCTGTTTGCGCTTGGCCTTGGTCAGGCATGCATGATTGCGGTTCAGTATTTGCTAAATACATGTTTTGTCGATTCTGCGGGAATCGATTTGTTCCAGATCGAGTCTGTTGAGGTTTGGTAATGACCACGGCCTCGTTGGTTATTATACACGTTTCTATGTGGATAAGTATAATTGTTATTATACGATCCCTGTGGACCGTTATAGCGCTGATTGGTATTAAAATTTCGCTGAATGGCGTCGTTCCTCCCGTTTCCTCTTTGGGAACGGTAGTACTACTGTGTATTATAGTAACTTGGGGGGTTTTGGAAAGAGTTCGTATTTTTATTTATGTTTAGTAGGGTGGCGGATTCTCTTTCATTACAAGTTTCGTTTTCAACCATTAAGTCGATTGCGTCGCTTAATGTATCAAATTTGCCGACTCTTATCATCTTAGTTTCGGGGTGGCGTGAGCCGCTTATCAGTGCTTGTATACCCGCCTTTTGTGCCTTCATTTTGGCTAGTTCACCCGGAAAGGCTTCTCGGATGTATGCGTTGGCGAGCTGATTGCTCAGTTCGTCGACGCTTTTAGCAAAAGTTCGCGGGTCGCTGTTATGTTTTATATTGCCTTTCTCATATAGAAAGGTTTTGCAATCACTCTGAAAAACGTCAACCTAATACCGGCCCGGAGCGCCGAGTGTCATATCCCATTCGACTCAGTTCGTCGAGATCGGAAAAAGTCTGTATGTGTGTATGTATGTGTGTGTATGTGTGTGTGTATGTGTGTGTGTATGTATGTGCGTATGTGTTTTTTTAGAGAGCAGTAAAAAAATTTCAGAAAAACTCTGAGTGAGGAAAAATGTACAAAAACCCCATTGTCAGGGAACGGGTTTGGGCTGCCATCACCCGACCCGCTAAAAACCACTGCTCTTGCCCAGAACCTGATTCCTCCCCGGCACTACCTTACGGCATTACTTCGGGGAGGGGTTTTTATGTGCATAGCACACACTCCAATTCAACTACTTACTAAGTCGTTTCTTCCGCAGGGTTACAGCCCCACTCCTCTACACACCACCAATTCTCTACCATCCACACAGACTGGCAAGCTCTGCATGGCAGTCGGAAAGCTGGCTGTGAGTCGAGGCTTAGTACTCCTCCCCTACGAGTACAGTCTGAGCGGCAAACTTCTGACTGTCTAATTCACCGAGCCCTTCGGCTCGCTTGTGCCGGTTAGCACCGCAACTCCCTTCTCGCACCATTCAACGCCGTTTACTCTTTGAGCACCAGACTTGTTCGCGAACTACTCGGTCTAGTCCCCGACGATGGACCTAGCCTACTCCGACGGAGAATTCCCCGGCGAGAGAAGTTCTCCCGAAACCGAGCCAACCAACCAGATGTCGAGGTCAGTTCGGCGATTCCGGTGGAGCAGAGCGTCCGGTTCGCTGATGCCCCGACGACCTGCGACTGGTGGTATTTCGTCGCGGTCTACTCAGTCTAGTCCCCGGCGGTGGATCTAGCTTACGCCGACGGAGAGTTCCCCGGCGAAGGAGGCTCCCCCGGTACCGATTCTTCTTTTGTTTTAGCACCACAATTTCATGAGCCCTTTGGCTTCCTTTCGTTCCGTTTCGCCCGATCTACTCGATCTAGTCCCCGGCGGTGGATCTAGCCTACTCAACGGGCCATACAGTAGGTGCTGAGGTCTATCCAGCGATTCCGGTTGGAGCGTAACTTCCGGTTCACCGGCGCCCCAACGACCCACTGCTAGCTCTGCGACGCGGTCTACTCGGTCCAATCCCCGGCGGTGGATATAGCCTACTCACGAGCTACCCGGAAGGATGTCGAGGTCGGTTCAGCGATTCCGGTGAAGCTTGACGTCCGGTTCCCAGGCGCCCCGACGACCCTACTCGGTGCTACATCACGCACTACTCAACTGGTCCCCGGCGGTGGACCTAGTCTACACAGTTGGAGAGTTCCCCGGCGGCGGAATTTCTCTCGAAACCCGATTCGCGGTTTCTTGTTGGTCTCTGCGCCACTTCCTCTGCAACTCGGAGAGTATGCTCGAGACCACTCTGTTGACAGCGTCCCAGGTATGTTCGTCACGGCACATCTCTTCGACGATATTGTCCACTGTCATACCAGGTATATTCCAACGAACTTCTTCGAATCTAGGGCATTCGAAGACCACGTGTTCCGGTGTCTCCTGCACGGTCGCACAACCCGGGCAAAGGGGTGACGAAGCATGTCCAAACCGATGCAAGTACTTCCGGAAGCATCCGTGCCCGGACAAAAACTGCGTCAAATGGAAGTTCACCTCTCCATGCTTCCTATGTACCCAGGCCGATACATTTGGGATGAGTCGGTGGGTCCACCTTCCTTTCTCCGCGTTGTCCTACTCCTGTTGCCATTTAGCCAACGAGTCCGCTCGAACCTGTCTCCTAGCGTTACGTGCATTTCTCCGCTGGTAGCATTCCACGTCCTCCGCCAGGGTAATGCAGATGGGGATCATCCCGGCGATAACCCATACTGCCTCCGACGATATTGTTCTGTAGGCACTCGCGACTCGTACGGCCATCAGTGGGAATGTCCTGTTTAGCTTTTCACGGTTCCGCTTGGTTTTCAGCGCAGCACTCCAGGCAGGAACCCCATATCGGAGTATCGATGACGAAACAGTAGATAGCAGACGTCTCGTGCTGCTTCTCGGACCGCCGACGTTTGGCATGATTCTCGCTATTGCGTTCGTTGCCTTCGCCGACTTTTCACAGGCGTAATCGACGTGGTTGTTGAAGCTCAACCGGTCGTCGATTATAACTCCCAATTGCTTCAATGCACGTTTCGATGCAATCACGTGCCCTCCGACGTCGATCTGCATCCGTTGGACCGATCTGCAGTTACTGACCAACAACTCCTCCGTCTTGTGGTGAGCTATTTGCAGCTTGACCCCGTTCATCCAGCTCTCGATCGCGTCTATTGTCTCCTTCACCGACACCTCCACTTCTTCAAGTGTCTCACCCATCACCGTTAGTGACACGTCGTCCGCGAAACCTACGATTTTCACTTTCCTAGGCAGCTGCAGCGTTAAGACCCCATCGTACATCCCGTTCCAAAGAGTTGGACCGAGAATGGAGCCCTGAGGAACGCCCGCTGTGACACGCAATGACTTCTGTCCTTCGCTCGTCTCGTACAGTAGCACTCTGCTCTGAAAGTAGCTCTTCAGGATCTGGCACAGATAGTCGGGAACCCTCATTCTATGCAGCGCTGCAGCGATGGCTTCCCAGCTGGCACTGTTGAACGCGTTCTTCACATCTATCGTGACCACAGCGCAGTATCGATCTCCTCTTCGCTTCTGTTTAGATGACTTCTCGGCACTCTCAAGCACTATCCGAATTGCATCCACTGTCGATGCTCCTTTGCGGAAACCAAACTGCATCTTGGACAGTCCGCGCTCACCTTCCGTGAATTTCGTCAACCTGTTAAGAATGATCCTTTCCAGGAGTTTTCCGAGTGTATCCAGCAGGCATATGGGTCTGTACGAGGTCGGGTCGCCAGGTGGCTTCCCTGGCTTCGGCAGCAACACCAGCTTCTGGACCTTCCACATTTCGGAGAAGTTGCCTTCATTTAGGCACTTCTGCATCACTATCCTGAACATGTCCGGATATCCCAGGATCGCAGCTTTCAGTACCACGTTTGGCATTCCATCCGGACCAGGGGCTTTCTTTGGTTTTAGGCGCGTCGATGCTTCTACTAGCTCGTCGTTAGTCACTTTCCGATCCGTGTTTGTTCCTTCTTCTTCGCCGTGCGGTGACGGTGGCCATATAGTTGGATCGTGCTACGGGAAATGACCCTCGACGATTATCTTCAGCTTGCTCGGACACATTTCGGCTGGCGTCGTCGGACCCTTCATTTTCGCCATCACGACTCGGTATGCGTCACCCCAGGGATTGGCGTCTACTTCTCGGCATAGCTCCTTGTGGCACTCTGACTTGCTAAGTCTGATCTCCCGTTTTAGAGCGGCCCTAGCTTCCCGAAACGATGCCTTATGCTCTTCTCTATCTGGTTCCGACCTTGCTCTTTGGGCCCGCCTTCTGGCTCTGAGACAAGCAGCGCGTAACGTACTAAGCGTCTCGTTCCACCAGTAAGCTGGACGCCGTTTGTTGCGTGGTTCCAGTTTTCGCGGCATTGTGGCGTCACAAGCCGCCACAATCCTTCTTGTTAGGTCAGCCGCATCCACGTTCTCGGTCCCGCCGTTCGGCCGAAGTGCCTCAACAAAGAGGTCTTTGTTGAAGGCTTACGTCTTCCACTTTCGTTCGCCGGTCACCCTTCTCTGTACTGCCGCGGGGTTCCGTTGACCGATACGGTAGCGAATCTCCTGGTGGTCACTATGCGTATACGTTTCGCATACTCTCCAGTCCATGTTCGCCGTCAATGAGGGACTACAGAATGTGACGTCTATGATAGACTCCCTCCCGTCTCTCCGAAATGTACTAACAGAGCCTTCATTGCACAATCGTACGTCTAACTTCGCTAGAGCTTCCTGCAGGATACACCCCCTTGTGTTGGTTACTCTACTGCCCCATTCCACAACCCAGGCGTTGAAGTCACCACCAATGACTACCGGCTTCCGATCGATCAACTGCTCGGTTAACTGCTCCAGCATTAGGCTGAACTGCTCTACTGTCCACCTTGGGGGAGCGTAACAGCTCCATACTAAGATGCCGTTGATTTTGGCTACCACGAAACCCTCATAGGAACGTTCTACTACTTCTTGGATAGGGAATCTTCCCATTACTTGTATCGCTGCGGTTCCTGATCTATCCGCCACCCAGTTACCGTTATTAGGGGGGACTTGATAAGGCTCTGCGATCAAAGCGACATCGCACATAGTTTCTGTCGTAGACTGTCACAACAGTTGCTGTGCGGTATCACAGTGATTCAGGTTTATCTGGGTCATCTCCATCACCGTTGGCCTGCAGTCGCCTTCTTGTACGCTGGGCATTTAAAGCCACCCGTCTGATGGTCGTTTCCTTCCGCTGAGGTGCAAAGCAGGCACTTCGGCCTCTGCGTGCAGTCTCTCGCAAGATGGCCCGTCTCTCCGCATTTCCAGCACATCCCGGATCTGTCCGGGCCTTTGCAAGCCCCTACTAAATGTCCAAAGCCTAAACATTTGAAGCATTTCTCTGCTTGTTTGTTTACTCGTGGGGCGGCTTTCAGTAGGCATCTCGACCATCCAACTGTAACCTTACCTACCTCCAGTGCCTTGTCTGCAGCGGTTACCGGTAAACGTATCATCGCTATCTGCGTTCCTCCGTATCCCTTCCTTAACCGGATCGTCATGTGCACCTCGCCCAGTTTGCACTGCTGCTTCATAGCACCTCTCAGCTCGTCTTCCGTCGTTATTTCGTCGAGGTCTTTGCACACGATTACCATCTCCGAGCTTAAGGCTTTAACTTCTGCCTTTCCACCCATTGATTTAGTTATAGTCTCCTGCAAGGCAGAGCTACTAGTCGTAGTATTCTTCTTAAGCTCGAGGAGCATCTCATTTTTTTTGGGTACGCCTAACTCTTAACACGTTTTCCCCCAAATCTTTCAGCTCCGGGTCCTCTCTGACCTTTTTGAGCAGTGCTGCGTACGTAGTCTCGTCATTTGCTTTGACGAGCACGGCTTCTCCCTTAGGCGCCTTCTGACGAGCTGAGGGTTCTGATTTCCTCTTCTGCTCCCCTTTTCGCTCCTCCTTCTTTTTTTGCTGTTTCCCGCGTTTCTCCTTCCGACCTACAACGGTGCTCCAGCTTTCACCCTGTAGAGTGGCGTCCTTTTCTTCGGCAGCAACAGTATCCTCGAGCGTCTGCCTCTTTGACCCGCCTGGTCTTTCTTCTCCTGGCGAGGATCTTGTCCTCTTTGGAGTTATGGGAACTGGCGTGTTCTACACTCCAATCTGCCTCTCCTTACCCTGTTTCGGAGGGGCTAGGAGGATAGTGGCCTTAGCCGACGCGGATGCTCGCTCAGCTGAATCTGCCCTCTGCGTTGCCGTATCGTACTCTTTCACGGCAGACAGTAGCGCCTTCCGGATTTTGATGACCATCTCCTTAATGTCTTTGTGGACATTGTTTCTCATGTCCACGAACATGTGGAGCTCCTCCACCAAGTGCCTCGCTACCACTACCTTTGGCGTTTGTGGGGTGTAGCTCCTTCCGCTCTGCTCCGGCTGTTTTTGTTGCTGCTGTTGCTGTTGCTTCGGCTTCCCCTCCTCCTGCTCTTGCTGGGTGACTTCAGTTACTATTGGTGGTGGTGACCTCACCAATCCACCTCTGGCAAACGGATTTGCCGTGCCTGCTCCATTTATATCGGTTGCTTGTTATTTCTCCATTTTATTTTATTGGGTCCCAACTCCGGGCCGCTATCTCCACTCGCTGCACATAGTCGCCTCTCGCGATCCCATGATTATCTATGCTGCCGAAAAGCAGCAGTGAGGTCATGCAAGGGTTGACACCATCTCTCATGGGGAGTAGTGTTCAGAGCCGGATCGGCGTAAATCGGGAATGCCTCAACCGAACCTAGTACCACCAACCAAATGATGGCGAGTTTCGAACGTACCCGGAGACCTGCCAGGATTTTGTTGGAACGGAGGCAGCTATGCTGTTAGCCCACTCGCCATTTCAAGTCGGTGTCATCCTTCCTTACTCAGGGAGTAGAACAGCACGCCAGCCCGAAGTCGCCATCCTTTTCGTCATCCGTGTCCTGTCCGTTGCCGTTCGCCATGGCCAGTATACCATAATCAAGATGTTACTGGCATCGATCCTGATGTGCCGGTTGGCACTCCGGTTGGGCTAGAGTGCTTTTATTGCCCAGATCTTAGATTATTGGAATCTTAGGATCTTAGCAGAAGCGGCACAGACTCGCTTCGTCGGAGCTGCTTTCGGAGTTATGGCTTTTTTTTTAGAAGAGCCCAATCTTAGCCCCACTATATCCTAGCAAAACTCCCCAACTCGCAGTAGGGCTGTGGGGGGGGGGGTTCGTTAGGCCCCTAGACTCCTGTCTTTCCTGTCCCTGCTGCCCTATGTGTGTATGTATGTGTGTGTGTGTATGTATGTGCGTATGTGTCAAAAATGTCACTCATTTTTCTCAGAGATGGCTGGACCGATTTGCCCAGATTTAGTCTCAAATGAAAGGTGGAACCTTCCCATCGGCTGCTATTGAATTTTGGATCGATCGGAATTCTGGTTCCGGAATTACGGGTTTCAGAGTGCGGCCACACAGAAATTTCTCATATAAACTATAGGAAAAATTAAAAATAGAATTTTTATTTTTGATGCTAAATGTGTTCAAGGTGCATGAAACGTCGAGATTTGATGCAAATTCGAAAATAAATTTGACGACGATTCACTTTTTTGGATTTTGGCATATTTTTACCTTTCTCATATAGAAAGGTTATGCAATCACTCTGAAAAACCGTCAACCCAATCCCGGCCCGGAGGGCCGAGAGTCATATCCCATTCGACTCAGTTCGTCGAGATCGGAAAAGTCTGTATGTATGTGTGTGTGTGTATGTATGTGTGTGTATGTGTGTGTATGTGCGTATGTGTCAAATAATGTCACTCATTTTTCTCAAAGATGGCTGGACCGATTTGCCCAAACTTAGTCTCAAATGAAAGGTGCAACCTTCCCATCGGCTGCTATTGAATTTTGGATCGATCGGAATTCTGGTTCCAGAATTACGGGTTTCAGAGTGCGGCCACACAGAAATTTCTCATATAAACTATAGGAAAAATTAAAAATAGAATTTTTATTTTTGATGCTAAATGTGTTCAAGGTGCATGAAACGTCGAGATTTGATGCAAATTCGAAAATAAATTTGACGACGATTCACTTTTTTGGATTTTGGCATATTTTTGCCTTTCTCATATAGAAAGGTTATGCAATCACTCTGAAAAACCGTCAACCCAATCCCGGCCCGGAGGGCCGAGAGTCATATCCCATTCGACTCAGTTCGTCGAGATCGGAAAAAGTCTGTATGTGTGTGTATGTGTTTGTATGTGTGTGTGTGTATGTGTGTGTGTATGTATGTGCGTATGTGTCAAATAATGTCACTCATTTTTCTCAGAGATGGCTGGACCGATTTGCCCAAACTTAATCTCAAATGAAAGGTACAACCTTCCCATCGGCTGCTTTTGAATTTTGGATCGATCGGAATTCTGGTTCCGGAATTACGGGTTTCAGAGTGCGGCCACACAGAAAATTTCTCATATAAACTATAGGAAAAATTAAAAATAGAATTTTTATTTTTGATGCTAAATGTGTTCAAGGTGCATGAAACGTCGGGATTTGATGCAAATTCTAAAAAAAATTTGACGACGATTCACTTTTTTGGATTTTGGCACATTTTTGCCTTTCTCATATAGAAAGGTTATGCAATCACTCTGAAAAACCGTCAACCTAATCCCGGCCCGGAGGGCCGAGTGTCATATCCCATTCGACTCAGTTCGTCGAGATCGGAAAAAGTCTGTATGTGTGTGTATGTGTGTGTATGTGTGTGCATGTGCGTATGTGTCAAATAATGTCACTCATTTTTCTCAGAGATGGCTGGACCGATTTGCCCAAACTTAGTCTCAAATGAAAGGTGCTACCTTCCCATCGGCTGCTATTGAAATTTGGATCGATCGGAATTCTGGTTCCGGAATTACGGGTTTCAGAGTGCTGCCACACAGAAATTTCTCATATAAACTATAGGAAAAATTAAAAATAGAATTTTTATTTTTGATGCTAAATGTGTTCAAGGTTCATGAAACGTCGAGATTTGATGCAAACTCGAAAAAAAATTTGACGACGATTCACTTTTTCGGATTTTGGCACATTTTTGCCTTTCTCATATAGAAAGGTTGTGCAATCACTCTGAAAAACGTCAACCTATTTTTTTTCGACTCGCATAAGGTTTCTGGATTTTAACAGGGGCGTAGTTGATGGTTTACGGAGAGGGGTTACACCCCCTCCCCTCTAATGTTCACTCCCGTCCTTTAAAAATCTCCTTAAATCACCCCTCAGACCACCACCCCATCCAGCCCTCATACCCCTCCCTTTCAACCCCATCTTCTTTAAACCACCACTATATCACAAAGCATACCAATTTAAGCTGGGGAGTCGTTCGTGCATGGGACTTTCGCCCTCCTCACATACCCACCCCCGCATGACAAAATTAGTTAGCAAGCAGATCTAATGCTGATTAGGCTAATGGAATATGATTTTTTTTTTGTTTCAAGTGTTTCACCGTCGACACGTAGCTCATCAAGTTCGTGGCTGGCATGCCATTGTGTATAAGTGCAAAGTGTACTAAGAATGTAATGGATATTTCCACAATTATGTTGAACATAAAAAGCCTCCGTGCCATAGTTTAGAGAAATGAGAAAGGAACAATTGCACCGCCAGGTGGATTAAAACAGGTTTTTTTTGTATTCTTTAATTTACTGTTTTATCTTTAATTTATGTGCATTCTAGACCTGATCTAACCTTGCAAGCATTTCCTTGCCTTCTTAAACGCTTGGCGCTTGACGTATCTTGTGTACGTTTGGTAATTATTAGTTGTATGGAGCAAATGGTCAGTAATAACCAGTATTTCGTATCTTGGTTATCTTGCCAATTTGCGTGTTGTTCCAAGCTATTGATAATATTTGTTTGCTTGTTCTAGACCCCATTTTTTTCGAAATTTAATATATAGTAATTTAGTATCTAATAATTAAAAATTTCATATACAGTATATAATGATTTAATATCCACCTGTGATATATGCTTTTAGGGTTATTGGGAGTATACTTTAGTTTTGTGTAACAAATAGTTGAAACAAGAAAAAAACTGTATGGTGCTAACCATGATTTTATACACACACACACATATATATATATATATATATATATATATATATATATATATATATATATATATATATATATATATATATATATATATATATATATATATATATATATATATATATATATATATATATATATATATATATATATATATATATATATATATATATATATATATATATATATATATATATATATATATATATATATATATATATATATATATATATATATATATATATATATATATATATATATATATATATATATATATATATATATATATATATATATATATATATATATATATATATATATATATATATATATATATATATATATATATATATATATATATATATATATATATATATATATATATATATATATATATATATATTTATATATATATATATTTGACAATTTTATTTTTATAGACAATTTTAGCCTAGATTTTAACTAAAACCTGTTTACTGTTTGATTTGAAATTTTACTCGAACTCTCGAAAACTCGAACTCTTACCTCCGGATTCTGCTGCTGTTGCTAGTATCACCGTCACTCTCCGTTAGTCATGCACCCAAACCGTCCAAGTAGGAAGAGATACTGCTACGTGTCGAATTAATTTGTAACAACTCGTGGGCCTTTGGCTAGTGTGGCGGCATCGGTACCAAACTGTTGCTGAACAACTGCTTAATTTGCAACAACTCGTGGGCCTGTAGCGAATGTGGCGGCATCGGTACCAAACTGTTGCCATACAGCTGCTTAATTTGCAACAACTAGTGGGCCTGGTGCGGGTGTGGCGGCATCGGTACCAAACTGTTGCCGTACAGCTGCTTCACTTCCTCATGGTGTTATTCGGGTGGATAGATAACTGTTATTTGTGTGAATTCTTCTGGATTTATTGTCTCTTGTCACTAATTTGAGTTTGTTCTAACGATTACTAGTATACAGTACAGCTGCTTTACTTCCTCATGGTGTTATTCGGTTGGATAGATAACTGTTATTTGTGTGAATTCTTTTGGACTTATTGTCACTTGTCACTAATTTGAGTTCGTTCTAACGATTACTAGTGGGTGTTAGATGACACTTCATATTTCGAGTTCTTCAGTGGGGGGTTTTTGACACCACCAGTGGATGGAGCACTTTTATGGGTAGCTTTGGTGGCAAGCTGCTTACGCGGAGCCTTACCTCCAGTAGATTTACGAGCTGTCCGTTTAGTACGGGCTATTGTCTAAGAAATGTGCTGGTGAATTGAAGAACTTTTTGCAAGTTAGTAATCCAATAAATCGAGAGCGACGAAAATTCACTATCACTTGTGCTACCTTCACTTTACTTTTCACGGTCGCCATTTTGGATACGTGATATTACTTTTAAACTTTTTTAGCCTGTACACTTGTTGGCTGTTTAACATAATGTGTTTTATTCCATTTTAAAATCTTACGAGCTAACCTAGCTAACCTGACTTAAACTATTCTATGTACATCAAAATGGGAGGAGTCAGTTACAATTTCAAAGTACATAATTATGTACGGGTAGCGTAAAAAAGGGAAAACAAATCAATGAATAAGTATGGGTGCATCGGTTGCTATCGGTGCTTTCGTTTGGTTACGCAAGGCTGTTTATTTGTCGCCTCTGCATAATAATGACCTAGTGAGAATGTTGCTATAACAAGTGGTGCGACCCAGAATGGTTTAACTGGAATGCGCCCATCCGGTTATGCAAGTTGGATTTGAAAACGATCGTTCAAGTAATTTACGATCTGTAGGAAAATATGAGTGTGGCCTCGTTTCAAGTGGCCTGACTAAAGGATATGTTAAATTTGGTTTTTATGACTTGTGACCTGAGAAGGATTCACATTGGTGCATGTATGGATTGGTTTTGTGGGAATAATTTGTGATGCTAGAAAGAAAGTCCATTACACTTGGGTTCATTTTTCGGGCTTGTGGTCCTCCTCGGACTTGGGGTCCTTTTACGGGCTTGTGTCCTTTTTCGGGGTTGGGATCCTTTTTCGGGCTTGGGGTCCTTTTTCGGGCTTGGGGTCCTTTTTCAAGCTTGTAGTCTTGTGGTCCTTTTTTTGGCTTATGGTCCTTCTTCGGGCTTGGGGTCCTTTTTCGGGCTTGTTGTCTTTTTCGAACTTGGGGTCCTTTTTCGGGCTTGGGGACCTTTTTCTGGCTTGGAGTCCTTTTTCGAACTTGAGATCCTTTTCAGGGCTTGGGGCTCTTTTCGGGCTTGGGTTCTTTTTCGAACTTGGGGTCCTTTTTCGGGCTTGTGGTTATTTTAGGTCTTGGGGTCCTTTTACGAGCTTGGGGTCTTTTTCGGGCTTGGGGTCCTTTTTCGGGCTTGAGGTGCTTTTGCGGGCTTACGGTCCTTTTTCGGGCATGGAGTCTTTTTCGGGCTTGTGGTTCTTTTTAGGGCTCGGGGTGCTTTTTCAGGCTTGGTGTCCTCTTTCGGGCTTGTGAAATTTTTCGGGCTTTGTGTCCTTTTCCGGAATTGGGGTCCTTATGCGGGCTTGTGGTCCTTTTCCGGGTTTAGGTTCATTTTTCGGGCTTGGGGTCCTTTTTCGGGCTAGGTGTCCTCTTTTGGGCTTGGGGACTTTTTCGGACTTGGGGTCCTCTTTCAGGCTTGTAGTTTTGTGGTCCTTTTTCGGGCTATTGGTACTTTTTCGGGCTTGGGTTCTTTTTCGAACTTGGGCTCCATTTTCGGGCTTGGGGTCCTTTTCCGGGCTTGTGGTCCTTTTTAGGGCTTAGGGTCCTTTTTGGGCTGGTCGTCCTTTTTCGGGCTTGGGGTGCTTTTCAGGCTTGGGGTCCTTTTTCAGGCTTGTGGTCTTTTTCGAGCTTTGGGTCCTTTTTCGAACATGGGGTTCTTTTTCGGGCTTGGGTCCTTTTTCGAGCTTGTGGTCCTTTTTCGGGCTTGGGGTCCTGTTTCGGGCTTGATGTATTTTTTCGGGCTTGGAGTCCTTTTTCGGGCTGGGGGTCCTTTTTCGGGCTTGAGCTATTTTTTTCGGGCTTGAAGACATTTTTCGGGCTTATGGTCCTTTTTCGAACTTGGGGTCCTTTTTCGGGCTTGGGGTCGATTTCGGGCTTGGGGCCCTCTTTCAGGCTTGTAGTCTTGTGACCCTTTTTCATGCTGGGGTTCTTTTTCGAACTTGGGGTCTTTTTCTGGCTTTGGGTCATGTTTTGGGATTGGTGTATTTTTCTGGCTTAGGGTCATTTTGCGGGCTTTGGATCCTTTTTCAGGCTTTGGGTCCTTTTTCGGGCTTGGGGTATTTTTCGGGCTTGGGGTCCTTTTTCGGGCTTGTGGTCTTTTTCGGGCTTGGGTTCATTTTTCGGGCTTGGGGACCTTTTTCTGGCTTGGGGTCCATTTTCGAACTTAATATCTTTTTTCTGGCTTGGGGCTCTTGTTCGGGCTTGGGGCTCTTTTTCGGGCTTGAGTTCTTTTTCGAACTTGGGGTCCTATTTTGGGCTTGGAGTTCTTTTCGGTCTTGGGGTCCTTTTTGGGGCTGGGGGTGTTTTTCGAGCTTGGCGTCTTTTTCGGGCTAGGGGTCCTTTTTCGGGCTTGAGGTACTTTTTCGGGCTTGTGGTGCTTTTTCAGGCTTGGGGTTCATTTTTCGGGCTTGGGCTCCTTTTCCGGGCTAGGTGTCCTCTTTTGAGGTTGGGGACTTTTTCGGACCTGGGGTCGTCTTTCAGACTTGTAGTCTTGTGGTCCTTTTTCGGGCTAATGGTACTTTTTCGGGCTTGGAGTTCTTTTTCGAACTTGGGGTCCGTTTTCGGGCATGGGGTCCTTTTCCGGGCTTGTGGTCCTGTTTCGGGCTTAGCGTGATTTTTTGGGCTTGTCGTCCTTTTTTGGGCTTGTCGTCCTTTTTCGAGCTTGATGTGCTTATCAGGCTTGGGGTTCTTTTTCAGGCTTGTGGTCTTTTCCGAGCTTTGTGTCTTTTTCGAGCTTGGGGTCCTTTTTCTGGCTTGGGGTCCTTTGTCGAACTTGTGGTCCTTTTTCAGGCTTGGGGTCCTTTTTCGGGCTTGATGGCCTTTTTCGGGCTTGGGGTTCTTTTTCGGGCTTGAGCTATTTTTTCGGGCTTGAAGTCCTTTTTCGGGCTTATGGTCCTTTTTCAAACTTGGGGTCCTTTTTCGGGCTTGGGGTCCATTTCGGGCTTGGGGCCCTCTTTCAGGCTTGTAGTCTTGTGGTCCTTTTTCAGGCTGGGGTTCTTTTTCGAACTTTGGGTCCTTTCTCGGGCTTGGGGTCTTTTTCTGGCTTGGGGTCATTTTTCGGGCTTGGGGTATTTTTCTGGCTTGGGGTCATTTTACGGGCTTTGGATCCTTTTTCAGGCATTGGGTCCTTTTTCGGGCTTGTGGTATTTTTCGGGCTTGGGGTCCTTTTTCGGGCTTGTGATCTTTTTCGGGCTTGGGGTCCTTTTTCGGGCTTGGGCACCTTTTTCTGGCTTGGGGTCCATTTTCGAACTTGATATCCTTTTTCGGTCCTTTTTCGGGCTTGGGGCTCTTTTTCGGGCATGGGTTCTTTTTAGAACTTGGGGTCCTTTTTCGGGCTTGGAGTTTTTTTCGGTCTTGGGGTCCTTTTAGGGGCTGGGGGTGTTTTTTGAGCTTGGGGTCTTTTTCGGGCATGGGGTCCTTTTTCGGGCTTGAGGTATTTTTGCGGGCTTAAGGTCCTTTTTCGGGATCGTGCTCTTTTTCGGGCATTGGGTCCTTTTTCGGGTTTGGGGACCTTTTTTTCAGATTTGTGGTCCTTTTTTGGGTTTGGGGTCCTTTTTCGATCTTGGAGTCTTTTTCGAACTTGAGGTCCTTTTTCGGGCTTGGGATCCTTTTTCGGGCTTGTAGTATTTTTGAATTTGGGGTCCTTTTTCGAGCTTGGGGTCCTTTTTCGGGCTTGGGGTCCTTTTTCGGGCTTGTTGTCTTTTTTCGGGCTTGGGGTCCTTTTTCGGGCTTGGGGTCCTTTTCGGGCTTGGGGTCCTTTTTCAAGCTTCTAGTCTTGTGATCTTTTTCCGGCTTATAGTCCTTCTTCGGGCTTGGGGTCCTTTTTCGGGCTTGGGGTCCTTTTCGGGCTTGAGGTCCTTTTTCAAGCTTCTAGTCTTGTGGTCTTTTTCCGGCTTATAGTCCTTCTTCGGGCTTGGGGTCCTTTTTCGGGCTTGGAGTCCTTTTTCGGGCTTTGGGTCCATTTTCGGGCTTGCGGTCCTTTTTCGGGCTTGTGGTCTTTTTCGAGCTTGGGGTCCTTTTTCGGGGTTGGGGACCTTTTTCTGGCTTGCGGTCCTTTTTCGAACTTGAGATCCTTTTTCGTGCTTGGGGCTCTTTTTCGGGATTGGGGCTCTTTTTCGGGCTTGGGTTCTTTTTCGAACTTGGGGTCCTTTTTCGGGCTTGGAGTTCTTTTCGGTCTTGGGGTCCTTTTTCGGGCTGGGGTGTTTTTCGAGCTTGGGGTCTTTTTCGGGCTTGGGGTCTTTTTCGGGCTTGATGTACTTTTGCGGGCATAAGGTCCTTTTTCGGGCTTGGGGTATTTTTCGGGCTTGTGGTTCTTTCGCGGGCTCGGGGTGCTTTTTCAGGCTTGGGTCTTTTTTCGGGCTTGTGGTCCTTTTTCGGTCTAGGGTACATTTTTCGGGCTTGGGGTCCTTTTTCGGGCTAGGTGTCCTTTTCTGGGCTTGGGGACTTTTACGGACTTGAGGTCCACTTTCAGGCTTGTAGTCTTGTGGTCCTTTTTCGGGCTAATGGCACTTTTTCGGGCTTGGGTTCTTTTTCGAACCTGGGGTCCATTTTCGGGCTTGGGGTCCTTTTCCGTGCTTGTGGTCCTTTTACTAACTTGGGGTCCTTATTCGGGCTTGGGGTTCCTTTTCGTGCTTGAGCTATTTTTTCGGGCTTGAAGTCTTTTTTCGGGCTTATGGTCCTTTTAAGAGCTTGGGGTACTTTTTCGGGCTTGGGGTACTTTTCGGGCTTCGGGTCCTCTTTCAGACTTGTAGTCTTGTTGTCCTTTTTCGGGCTTATGGTCCTTTTTCAGGCTGGGGTTCTTTTTCGAACTTGGGGTCCTTTCTCGGGCTTTGGGTCTTTTTCGGGCTTGTGGTCCTTTTCCGGGCTTGGGGACCTTTTTCAGGCTTGGGGTATTTTTCGGGCTTGGGGTCATTTTTCGGGCTTTGGATCCTTTTTCAGGCTTCGGATCCTTTGTCGGGCTTGGGGTATTTTTCGGGCTTGGGGTCCTTTTTCGGGCTTATAGTCGTTTTCAGGCTTGGGGTCCTTTTTCGGGCTTGGGCGCCTCTTTCAAGCTTGTAGTCTTATGGTCCTTTTTCCGGCTTATGGTACTTCTTCAGGCTTGGGATCCTTTTTCAGGCTTCGGGTCCTTTTTAGGGCTTAGGGTATTTTTCGGGCTTGGGTACATTTTTCGGGCTTGTGGTCTTTTTCAAGCTTCGTGCCATTTTCGGGCTTGCGGTCTTTTTACGGCTTGGGATCCTTTTTAGAACTTGGGGTCCTTTTACGGGCTTGGGGTGCTTTTTCGGGCTTGGGGTCCTTTTCAGGCTTGGGGTCCTCTTTCAAGCTTGTTGCCTTGTGGTCCTTTTTCGGGCTTGGTGTCCTTTTTAAGGCTTTGGGTCCGTTTTCGGGCTTGCGCTCTTTTACGGGCTAAGGCTCCTTTTTCGGGCTTGGGGTCCTTTTTGGGTTTGGGGTCCTCTTTCAAGCTTGTAGTCTTGTGGTCTTTTTTCCGGCTTATGGTCCTTCTTCGGGCATGGGATCCTTTTTCGGGATTGTTGCCTTTTTCGAGCTTGGGGTACATTTCGGGCTTGGGGACCTTTCTCGGGCTTTGGGACCTTTTTCGAACTTGAGATCCTTTCTCGGGCTTGAAGTTCTTTTCGTGCCTAAGGTACTTTTGTGGGACTGTGGTCTTTTTCGGGCTTGCGGTCCTTTTTTGGACTTGGGGTCCTTTTTCAGGCTTGGGGTTCTTTTACGAACTTGGGGTCCTTTTTCGGGATTCTGGTCCTTCTTCGGGCTTAGGTTCATTTTTCGGGCTTGGGGTCCTTTTTCGGGCTTGGGGTCCTTTTTCGGGCTTGTGGTCTTTTTCGGGCTTGGGTTCCTTTTTAGGACTTGGGGTCCTTTTACGGGCCTGGGGTGCTTTTTCGGGCTTGTGGTGCTTTTCAAGCTTGGGGTCCTTTTCGGGCTTGGGATCCTCTTTCAAGCTTGTAGTCTTGTGGTCCTTTTTGCGGCACATGGTCCTTTTTCGGGCCTGGGGTCTTTTTCGGGCTTGGGGTCCTTTTACGAACTTGAGGTCCGTTTTCGGGCTTCTGGTCCTTTTTCGGGCTTAGGTTAGGGCTTTATAGAACTTGGGATCCTTTCACGGGCTTGGGTTGCTTTTTCGGGCTTGGGGTGCTTTTTCAGGCTTGGGGTCCTTTTTCGGGATTGGGTCCCTTTTTCGGGCTTGGGATCCTCTTTCAAGCTTGTAGTCTTGTGGTCCTTTTTCCGGCATATGGTTCTTTATCGGGCTTGTGGTCTTTTTCGAGCTTGGGGTCCTTTTTCGGTCTTGGGGTCTTTTTCGGGCTTTGGGTCCATTTTAGAACTTAGGGTCCTTTTCGGGCTTGGGATCCTCTTTCAAGCTTGTAGTCTTGTGGTCATTTTTCCGGCATATGGTCCTTTTTCGGACTTGGGGTCCTTTTTCGAACTTGAGATCCTTTTTCGGGCTTGAAGCTCTCTTTCGGGCTTTGGGTTCTTTTTCGGGATTGGGGTCCTTTCTCGGGCTTGAAGTTCTTTTCGTGCCTAAGGTACTTTTGTGAGACTGTGGTCTTTTACGGGCTTGCGGTCCTTTTTTGGACTTGGGGTCCTTTTTCAGGGTTGGGGTTCTTTTACGAACTTTGGGTCCTTTTCCGGGCTTCTGGTCCTTCTTCGGGCTTAGGTTTCTTTTTTCGGGCTTGGGGTCCTTTTTCGGGCTTGTGGTCCTTTTTCGGGTTTGGGGTCCTTTTTCGGGCTTGTGGTCGTTTTTCGGACTTGGGGTCCTTTTTCGGGCTTGGGGTCCTTTTTAAGGCTTAGGTTCATTTTTAGGGCTTTTGGTCCTTTTCGGGCTTGGGGTCTTTTTCGGGCTTGGGGTCCTTTTTCGGGCTTGGGGTCCTTTTTCGGGTTTGTTGTCTTTTTTCGGGCTTGGGGTCCTTTTCGGGCTTGGGGTCCTTTTTGAAGCTTCTAGTCTTGTGGTCTTTTCCGGCTTATAGTCCTTCTTCGGGCTTGGGGTCCTTTTTCGGGCTTGGGGTCCTTATGCGGGCTTGGGGTCCTTTTTCGGGCTTGGGGTCCTTTTTCGGGCTTGTTGTCCTTTTTCGAGCTTGGGTCCTTTTTCTGGCTTGGGGACCTTTTTCTGGCTTGGGGTCCTTTTTCGAACTTGAGATCCTTTTTCGTGCTTGGGGCTCTTTTTCGGGATTGGGGCTTTTTTTCGGGCTTGGGTTCTTTTTCGAATTCGGGGTCCTTTTTCGGGCTTGGAGTTCTTTTCGGTCTTGGGGTCCTTTTTCGGGCTGGGGGTGTTTTTCGAGCTTGGGGTGTTTTCGGGCTTGGGGTCCTTTTTCTCGGGCTTGATGTACTTTTGCGGGCTTAAGGTCCTTTTTCGGGCTTAGGGTATTTTTCGGGTTTGTGGTCCTTTCGCGGGCTCGGGGTGCTTTTTCAGGCTTGGGTCTTTTTTCGGGCTTGTGGTCCTTTTTCGGTCTTGGGTACATTTTTCGGGCTTGGGGTCCTTTTTCGGGCTAGGTGTCCTTTTCTGGGCTTGGGGACTTTTACGGACTTAAGTTCCTCTTTCAGGCTTGTAGTCTTGTGGTCCTTTTTCGGGCTAATGGCACTTTTTCGGGCTTGGGTTCGTTTTCGAACCTGGGGTCCATTTACGGGCTTGGGGTCTTTTTCCGTGCTTGTGGTCCTTTTACGAACTTGGGGTCCTTATTCGGGCTTGGGGTTCCTTTTCGTGCTTGAGCTATTTTTTTCGGGCTTGAAGTCTTTTTTCGGGCTTATAATCCTTTTTCGAACTTGGGGTCCTTTTTTGGGCTTGGGGTCCTCTTTCAAGCTTGTAGTCTTGTGGTCCTTTCTCCGGCTTATGGTCCTTCTTCGGGCTTGTGGTCCTTTTTCGGGTTTGGGATCCTTTTTCGGGCTTGTTTCCTTTTTCGAGCTTGGGGTACATTTCGGGCTTGGGGACCTTTCTCGGGCTTTGGGACCTTTTTCGAACTTGAGATCCTTTTTCGGGCTTGAAGTTCTTTTCGTGCCCAAGGTACTTTTGTGGGACTGTGGTCTTTTTCGGGCTTGCGGTCCTTTTTTGGACTTGGGGTCCTTTTTCAGGCTTGGGGTTCTTTTACGAACTTGGGGTTCTTTTTCGGGATTCTGGTCCTTCTTCGGGCTTAGGTTCATTTTTCGGGCTTGGGGTCCTTTTTCGGGCTTGGGGTCCTTTTTCGGGCTTGGGGTCCTTTTTCGGGCTTGGGGTCTTTTTTCGGGCTTGTGGTCTTTTTCGGGCTTGTGGTCCTTTTTAGGACTTGGGGTCCTTTTACGGGCTTGGGGTGCTTTTTCGGGCTTGTGGTGCTTTTTCAAGCTTGGGGTCCTTTTCGGGCTTGGGATCCTTTTTCAAGCTTGTAGTCTTGTGGTCCTTTTTGCGGCACATGGTCCTTTTTCGGGCGTGGAGTCCTTTTTCGGGCTTGGGGTCCTTTTACGAACTTGAGGTCCGTTTTCGGGCTTCTGGTCCTTTTTCGGGCTTAGGTGAGGGCTTTATAGAACTTGGGATCCTTTCACGGGCTTGGGGTGCTTTTTCGGGCTTGGGGTGCTTTTTCAGGCTTGGGGTCCTTTTTCGGGATTGGGTCCCTTTTTCGGGCTTGGGATCCTCTTTCAAGCTTGTAGTCTTGTGGTCCTTTTTCCGGCATATGGTTCTTTTTCGGGCTTGTGGTCTTTTTCGGGCTTTGGGTCCATTTTAGAACTTAGGGTCCTTTTCGGGCTCTGGATCCTCTTTCAAGCTTGTAGTCTTGTGGTCATTTTTCCTGCATATGGTCCTTTTTCGGACTTGGGGTCCTTTATCGAACTTGAGATCCTTTTTCGGGCTTGAAGTTCTCTTTTTTGCTTTGGGTTCTTTTTCGGGCTTTGGGTCCTTTTTCGGGCTTGTGGTCCTTTTTCGGGCTTGGGGTACTTTTTTGAACTTGGGGTCCTTTTACGGGCTTGGGGGCTTTTTCGGGCTTGGGGTGCTTTTTCAGGCTTGGGGTCCTTTTCGGGCTTGGGATCCTCTTTCAAGCTTGTAGTGTTGTGGTTCTTTTTCCGGCGTATAGTCCTTTTTCGGGCGTGGGGTCCTTTTTCGGGCGTGGGGTCCTTTTTCGGACTGGGGTCCTTTTTCGAACTTGAGATCCTTTTTCGGGCTTGGGGCTCTCTTTCGGGCTTGGGGTTCTTTTTCGGGATTGGGGTCCTTTTTCGGGCTTGAAGTCCTTTTCGTGCTTGAGGTACTTTTTTGGGCTTGTGGTCTTTTTCGCGCTTGGGGTCCTTTTTCGGACTTGGGGTCCTTTTTCAGGCTCGGGGTCCTTTTACGAACTTGGGGTCCTTTTACGAACTTGGGGTCCTTTTACGAACTTGGGGTCCTTTTTCGGGCTTCTGGTCCTTTCTCGGGCTTACGTTCATTTTTCGGGCTTGGGGTCCTTTTTCGGGCTTGTGGTCTTTTTCGGGTTTGGGGTCCTTTTTAGAACTTGGGGTCCTTTTATGGGCTTGGGGTCCTTTTACGAACTTGGGGTCCTTTTTCGGGCTTCTGGTCCTTTCTCAGGCTTACGTTCATTTTTCGGGCTTGGGGTCCTTTTTCGGGCTTGTGGTCTTTTTCGGGCTTGGGGTCCTTTTTCGGGCTTGTGGTCTTTTTCGGTATTGGGGTCTTTTTACGAAGTTTTCGGGCTTGAAGTCCTTTTCGTGCTTGAGGTACTTTTTTGGGCTTGTGGTCTTTTTCGCGCTTAGGGTCCTTTTTCGCGCTTGGGGTCCTTTTTCAGGCTCGGGATCCTTTTACGAGCTTGGGGTCCTTTTACGAACTTGGGATCTTTTACGAACTTGGGGTCCTTTTTCGGGCTTCTGGTCCTTTCTCGGGCATACGTTCATTTTTCGGGCTTCGCGTCCTTTTTCGGGCTTGTGGTCTTTTTCGGGCTTGGGGTCCTTTTTAGAACTTGGGGTCCTTTTACGTGCTTGGGGCGGTTTTACGGGCTTGGGGTGCTTTTTCAGGCTTGGGGTCCTTTTTCGGGCTTGGGGTCCTTTTTCGGGCTTAGGTTCATTTTTCGGGCTTGGGGTCCTTTTTCGGGCTTGGTGTCCTTTTTCGGGCTTGGGGTCCTTTTTCGGGCTTGTGGTCTTTTTCGGGCTTGGGGTCCTTTTACAAGCTTGAGGTCCGTTTTCGGGCTTGGGGTCCTTTTTCAGGGTTAGGTGCATTTTTCGGGCTTGTGGTCCTTTTTCGTGCTTGTGGTCTTTTTCGGGCTTGGGGTCCTTTTTAGAACTTGGGGTCCTTTTACAGGCTTGGGGTGCTTTTACGGGCTTGGGGTGCTTTTTCAAGCTTGGGGTCCTTTTTCGGGCTTGTGGTCTTTTTCGGGCTTAGGGTCCTTTTACCAACTTGAGGTCCGTTTTCGGGCTTGGGGTCCCTTTTCAGGCTTAGGTGCATTTTTCGGGCTTGTGGTCCTTTTTCGGGCTTGTAGTCTTTTTCGGGCTTGGAATCCTTTTTCGGTCTTGGGGTCTTTTTCGGGCTTGGGGTCCATTTCAGAACTTGAGGTCCTTTTACGGGCTTGGGATGCTTATTCGGGCTTTGTGTGCTTTTTCAGGCTTGGGGTCAATTTCGGGATTGGGCCCCTTTTTCGGGCTTGTGCTCATTTTTCTGGCTTGGGGTCCTTTTCGGGCTTGGGATCTTCTTTCAAGCTTGTAGTCTTGTGGTCCTTTTTCCGGCATATGGTCCTTTTTCGGACTTGCTGTCCTTTTTCGAACTTGAAATCCTTTTTCGGGCTTGAAGCTCTCTTTCGGGCTTTGGGTTCTTTTTCGGGATTGGGGTCCTTTTTCGGGCTTGAAGTCCTTTTCGTGCTTGAGGTACTTTTTTGGGCTTGTAGTCTTTTTCGCGCTTGGGGGCCTTTTTCGGACTTGGGGTCCTTTTTCAGGCTCGGGGTCCTTTTACGAACTTGGGTTCGTATTTCGGGCTTCTGGTCCTTTCTCGGGCTTACGTTCATTTTTCGGGCTTGGGGTCCTTTTTCGGGCTTGGGGACCTTTTTCGGGCTTGGGGTCCTTTTTCGGGCTTGTGGTCTTTTTCGGGCTTGGGGTCCTTTTTAGAACTTGGGGTCCTTTTACGGGCTTGGGGTGCTTTTTCGGGCTTGGGGTGCTTTTCAAGCTTGGGGTCCTTTTCGGGCTTGGGATCCTCTTTCAAGCTTGTAGTCTTGTGGTCCTTTTTGCGGCACATGGTCCTTTTTCGGGCTTGGGTCCATTTTCGGGCTTGGGGTCATTTTTCGAACTTGAGATCCGTTTTCGGGCTTCTGGTCCTTTTTCGGGCTTAGGTTAGGGCTTTATAGAACTTGGGATCCTTTCACAGGCTTGGGGTACTTTTTCGGGCTTGGGGTGCTTTTTCAGGCTTGGGGTCCTTTTTCGGGATTGGGTCCCTTTTTCGGGCTTGGGATCCTCTTTCAAGCTTGTAGTCTTGTGGTCCTTTTTCCGGCATATGATTCTTTTTCGGGCTTGTGGTCTTTTTCGGGCTTGGGGTCCTTTTTCGGTCTTGGGGTCTTTTTCGGGCTTTGGGTCCATTTTAGAACTTAGGGTCCTTTTCGGGCTTGGGATCCTCTTTCAAGCTTGTAGTGTTGTGGTTCTTTTTCCGGAATATTGTCCTTTTTCGGGCGTGGGGTCCTTTTTCGGGCTTGCGGTACTTTTTCGGACTTGGGGTCCTTTTTCGGGCTTAGGTTCATTTTTCGGGCTTGGGGTCCTTTTTCGGGATTGGGCCCCTTTTTCGGGCTTGTGCTCCTTTTTCGGGCTTGGGGTCCTTTTCGGGCTTGGGATCCTCTTTCAAGCTTGTAGTCTTGTGGTCCTTTTTCCGGCATATGGTCCTTTTTCGGACTTGCTGTCCTTTTTCGAACTTGAAATCCTTTTTCGGGCTTGGGGCTCTCTTTCGGGCTTAGGGTCCTTTTTCGGGCTTGTGGTCTTTTTCGGGCTTGGGGTCCTTTTTAGAACTTGGGGTCCTTTTAAGGTTCATTTTTCGGGCTTGAATTCCTTTTTCGGGCTTGGGGTCCTTTTTCGGGCTTGGGGTCCTTTTTCGGGCTTGTGGTCTTTTTCGGGCTTGGGGTCTTTTTACGAACTTTTCGGGCTTGAATTCCTTTTTCGGGCTTGTGGTCTTTTTCGCGCTTAGGGTCCTTTTTCGGACTTGGGGTCCTTTTTCAGGCTCGGGGTCCTTTTACGAACTTGTGGTCCTTTTACGAACTTGGGGTCTTTTACGAACTTGGGGTCCTTTCTCGGGCTTACGTTCATTTTTCGGGCTTGGGGTCCTTTTTCGGGCTTGTGGTCTTTTTCGGGCTTGGGGTCCTTTTTAGAACTTGGGGTCCTTTTACGGGCTTGGGGTGCTTTTTCGGGCTTGGGGTCCTTTTTCGGGCTTGGGATCCTTTTTCGGGTTTAGGTTCATTTTTCGGGCTTGGGGTCCTTTTTCGGGCTTGGGGTCCTTTTTCGGGCTTGTGGTCTTTTTCGGGCTTAGGGTCCTTTTACCAACTTGAGGTCCGTTTTCGGGCTTGGGGTCCTTTTTCAGGCTTAGGTGCATTTTTCGGGCTTGTGGTCCTTCTTCGGGCTTGTAGTCTTTTTCAGGCTTGGGATCCTTTTTCGGTCTTGGGGTCTTTTTCGGGCTTGGGGTCCATTTTAGAACTTGGGGTCCTTATACGGGCTTGGGGTGCTTATTCGGGCTTTGGGTGCTTTTTCAGGCTTGGGGTCCATTTCGGGATTGGGCCCCTTTTTCGGGCTTGTGCTCCTTTTTCTGGCTTGGGGTCCTTTTCGGGCTTGGGATCTCCTTTCAAGCTTGTAGTCTTGTGGTCCCTTTTCCGGCATATGGTCCTTTTTCGGACTTGCTGTCCTTTTTCGAACTTGAAATCCTTTTTCGGGCTTGAAGCTCTCTTTCGTGCTTTGGGTTCTTTTTCGGGATTGGGGTCCTTTTTAGAACTTGGGGTCCTTTTACGGGCTTGGGGTGCTTTTTCGGGCTTGGGGTGCTTTTTCAGGCTTGGGGTCCTTTTCGGGCTTGGGATCCTCTTTCAAGCTTGTAGTGTTGTGGTTCTTTTTCCGGCATATGGTCCTTTTTCGGGCGTGGGGTCCTTTTTCGGGATTGGGGTCCTTTTTCGGGCTTGAAGTCCTTTTCTTGCTTGAGGTACTTTTTTGGGCTTGTGGTCTTTTTCGCGCTTAGGGTCCTTTTTCGGACTTGGGGTCCTTTTTCAGGCTCGGGGTCCTTTTACGAACTTGGGGTCCTTTTTCGGGCTTCTGGTCCTTTCTCGGGCTTACGTTCATTTTTAGGGCTTGGGGTCCTTTTCGGGCTTGTGGTCTTTTTCGGGCTTGGGGTCCCTTTTAGAAATTTTACGGGCTTGGGGTGCTTTTTCGGGCTTGGGGTCGTTTTTCGGGCTTGGGGAGCTTTTTCAGGCTTGGGGTCCTTTTTCGGGCTTGGGGTCCTTTTTCGAGCTTGGGTTCATTTTTCGGGATTTGGGTCCTTTTTCGGGCTTGGGGTCCTTTTTCGGGGTTGGGGTCCTTTTTCGGGCTTGTGGTCTTTTTCGGGCTTGGGATATTTTTCTGGCTGGGGTCATTTTTCGGGCTTTGTATCCTTTTTCAGGCTTCCTGTCCATTGTCGGGCTTGGGGAATTTTTCGGGCTTTCGGTCCTTTCTCAGGTTTGTTGTCGTTTTCGGGCTTGGGGTTCTTTTTCGGGCTTGGGGTCCTTTTCGGGCTTGGGATACTCTTTCAAGCTTGTAGTCTTGTGGTCCTTTTTCCGGCATATGGTCCTTTTTCGGACTTGGGGTCCTTTTTCGAACTTGAGATCCTTTTTCGGGCCTGGGGCTCTCTTTCGAGCTTGGGGTTCTTTTTCGGGATTGGGGTCCTTTTTCGGGCTTGAAGTCCTTTTCGTGCTTGAGGTACTTTATTGGGCTTGTGGTCTTTTTCGCGCTTGGGGTCCTTTTTCAGGCTCGGGGTCCTTTTTCGAACTTGTGGTCCTTTTTCGGGCTTCTGGTCCTTTCTTGGGCTTACGTTCATTTTTCGGGCTTGGGGTCGTTTTTCGGGCTTGGGGAGCTTTTTCGGGCTTGGGGTCCTTTTTCGGGCTTGTGGTCTTCTTCGGGCCTGGTGTCCTTTTTAAAATTTGGGGTCCTTTTACGGGCTTGGGGTGCTTTTTCGGGCTTGGGGTGCTTTTTCAGGCTTAGGGTCCTTTTCAGGCTTGGGATCCTCTTTCAAGCTTGTAGTCTTGTGGTTCTTTTTCCGGCATATGGTCCTTTTTTGGGCGTGGGGTCCTTTTTCGGGCGTGTGGTCCTTTTTCGGGATTGGGCCCCTTTTTCGGGCTTGTGCTCCTTTTTCGGGCTTGGGGTCCTTTTCGGGCTTGGGATCCTCTTTCAAGCTTGTAGTCATGTGGTCCTATTTCCGGCATATGGTCGTTTTTCGGACTTGGGGTCCTTTTTCGAACTTGAGATCCTTTTTCGGGCTTGGGGCTCTCTTTCGGGCTTGGGGTTCTTTTTCGGGATTGGGGTCCATTTTCGGGCTTGAAGTCCTTTTCGTGCTTGAGGTACTTTTTTGGGCTTGTGGCCTTTTTCGCGCTTGGGGTCCTTTTTCGGACTTGGGGTCCTTTTTCAGGCTCGGGGTCCTTTTACGAACTTGGGGTCCTTTTACGAACTTGGGGTCCTTTTTCGGGCTTCTGGTCCTTTCTCGGGCTTACGTTCATTTTTCGGGCTTGGGTTCCTTTTTCGGGCTTGGGGTCCTTTTTAGAACTTGGGGTCCTCTTACGGGCTTGGGGTTCTTTTACGGGCTTGGGGTGCTTTTTCAGGCTTGGGGTCCTTTTTCGGGCTTGGGGTCCTTTTTCGGGCTTAGGTTCATTTTTCGGGCTTGGGGTCCTTTTTCGGGCTTGGGGTCCTTTTTCGGGCTTGGGGTCCTTTTTCGGGCTTGTGGTCTTTTTCGGGCTTGGGGTCCTTATACGAACTTGGGGTTCTTTTTCGGGCTTCTGCTCCTTTCTCGGGCTTACGTTCATTTTTCGGGCTTGGGGTTCTTTTTCGGGCTTGTGGTCTTTTTCGGGCTTGGGGTCCTTTTAAGAACTTGGAGTCCTTTTACGGGCTTAGTGTGCTTTTTTCGGGCTTGGGGTGCTTTTTCGGGATTGGGTTCTTTTTCGGGCTTGTGCTCTTTTTCGGGCTTGTGCTCCTTTTTCCGGCTTGTGGTCTTTTTCGGGATTGGGGTCTTTTTCGAACTTGGGGTCCTTTTACGGGCTTGGGGTGCTTTTTCGGGCTTGGGGTCCTTTTTCGGGCTTGGGATGCTTTTTCTGGTTAGGGGTCCTTTTTCGGGCTTGGGGTCCTTTTTCGGGCTTAGGTTCATTTTTCGGGCTTGGGGTCCTTTTTCGGGCTTGTGGCCTTTTTCGGGCTTGGGGTCCTTTTACGAACTTGAGGTCCGTTTTCGGGCTTGGGGTCCCTTTTCAGGCTTAGGTGCATTTTTTGGGCTTGTGGTCCTTTTTCGGGCTTGTGGTCATTTTCGGGCTTGGGGTTATTTTTAGAACTTTGTGTCTTTTTACGGGCTTAGGGTGCTTTTTCGGGCTTGGGCTGCTTTTTCAGGCTTGAGGTCCTTTTTCGGGATTGGGCCCTTTTTCGGGCTTGTGCTCCTTTTTCGGGCTTGGGGTCATTTTCGGGCTTGGGGTTTTTTTACGAACTTGAGGTCCGTTTTCGGGCTTGGGGTCCTTTTTCAAGCTTAGGTGCATTTTTTGGGCTTGTGGTCCTTTTCGGGCTTGAGGTCCTTTTTCGGGCTTGGGGTCCTTTTACGAACTTGAGGTCCGTTGTCGGGCTTCTGGTCCTTTTTCGGGCTTAGGTTCCTTTTTCGTACTTGGGGTACTTTTTCGGGCTGGTGGTCTTTTCCGGGCTGGTGGTCTTTTCCGGGCTTGGGGTCCTTTTTCGGTCTTGGTTTCTTTTTCGGGCTTGGGGTCCTTTTTAGAACTTGGGGTCCTTTTTAGAACTTGGGGTGCTTTTCCAGACTTGTGGTCCTTTTTCGGGATTGGGCCCCTTTTTCGGGTTTGTGCTCCTTTTTTGGGCTTGGGGTCCTTTTCGGGCTTGGTATCCTCTTTCAAGCTTGTAGTGTTGTGGTCCTTTTTCCGGAATATGGTCCTTCTTCGGGCTTAGGGTGCCTTTTCGGGCTTAGGGTCCTTTTTCGGGCTTGTGGTCATTTTCAAGCTTCGTGTCCTTTTTCGGGCTTTGGGTCCTTTTCGGGCTTGGGGTCCTTTTTAGAACTTGGGGTCCTTTTACGGGCCTGGGGTGCTTTTCGGGCTTGGGATCCTCTTTCAAGCTTGTAGTCTTGTGTTGCTTTTTCGGGCTTGGGGCCCGTTTGCAGGCTTGGGGTGCTTTTTCGGGCTTGGGGTCCTTTTTCGGGCTTGTGGTCCTTTTCCGGCTTGGGGTCCTCTTTCAAGCTTGTAGTCTTGTGGTCCTTTTTCCGGCTTATGGTCCTTTTTAGGTCTTGGGGTCCTTTTTCGGGCTTGGGGACCTTTTCCGGGCTTGGGATCCTTTATCGAACTTGAGATCCTTTTTTGGGCTTGGGGCTTTTTTAGGGCTTCGGCTCTTTTTCGGACTTGGGTTCTTTTTCGGGATTAGGGTCCTTTTTCGGTGTTGGAGTCATTTTCGGGCTTGCAGTACTTTTTCGGTCTTGGGGTCTTTTTTCGGGCTTGGGGTCTTTTTTAGAACTTGAGATCCTTTTTTGGGCTTGGGGCTCTTTTTCGGGCTTGGGTTCTTTTTTTGGGATTAGGGTCCTATTTCATGCTTGGGGACTTTTACGGGCTTGTGGTCTTTTTTCGGGCTTGGGGTCGTTTTTCGGGCTTATGGTCCTTTTTCGGGCTTGGGGTCCTTTTTCGGGCTAGGGGTCCTTTTTCGGGCTTGGGGTCCTTTTTCAGGGTTGTGGTCCTTTTTCGGGCTTGGGGTCCTATTTTGAGCTTGTCGTCCTTTATCGGGCTTGTGGTCTTTTTCGGGCTTTGGGTCCTTTTTCGGGCTTGGGGACCTTTTTTGAGATTTGTGCTCCTTTTTTGGGTTTGGGGTCCTTTTTAGATATTGGAGTCTTTTTCGAACTTGGGGTCCTTTTTCGGGCTTGGGGTCGTTTTTCGGGTTTGTGGTCCTTTTTCGGGCTTGTGGTCCTTTTTCGAGCTTGGGGTCCTTTTGCGGGCTTGGGGTTCTTTTTCGGGCTTGGGGGCTTTTTCGGGCTTGGGGCCTTTTTCAGGCTTAGGTTTATTTTTCGGGCTTGTGGTCCTTTTCGGGCTTGGGGTCCTTTTGCGGGCTTGGGGTCCTTTTTCGGGCTTGGGATCCTTTTTCGGGCTTGGGGTCCTTTTTCGGGCTTGGGGTCCTTTTTCAAGCTTGTATTCTTGTGGTCTTTTTCTGGCTTATGGTCCTTCTTCGGGCTTGGGGTCCTTTTTCGGGCTTGGGGTGCTTTTCGGGCTTGGGGTGCTTTTTCAGTCTTGGGGTCCACTTCGGGATTGGGCCCCTTTTTCGGGCTTGTGCTCCTTTTTCGGGCTTGGGGTCCTTTTCGGACTTGGGATCCTCTTTCAAGCTTGTAGCCTTGTGGTCCTTTTTCCGGCATATGGTCCTTTTTCGGACGTGGGGCTCTTTTTCGGGCATGGGTTCTTTTTCGAGATTGGGGTCCTTTTCGGGCTTGAAGTTCTTTTCGTGCTTGAGGTACTTTTTTGGGCTTGTGGTCTTTTTCGCGCGGGGTCCTTTTTCGGACTTGGGTTGCTTTTTTAGGCTCGGAGTCCTTTTACGAACTTGGGGTCCTTTTTCGGGCTTCTGGTCCTTTCTCGGGCTTACGTTCATTTTTCGGGCTTGGGGTCTTTTTTCGGGCTTGGGGTCCTTTTTCAAGCTTGTATTCGTGTGGTCTTTTTCTGGCTTATGGTCCTTCTTCGGGCTTGGGGTCCTTTTTCGGGCTTGGGGTGCTTTTCGGGCTTGGGGTGCTTTTTCAGTCTTGGGGTCCACTTCGGGATTGGGCTCCTTTTTCGGGCTTGTGCTCCTTTTTCGGGCTTGGGGTCCTTTTCGGGCTTGGGATCCTCTTTCAAGCTTGTAGCCTTGTGGTCCTTTTTCCGGCATATGGTCCTTTTTCGGGCGTGGGGCTCTTTTTCGGGCTTGGGTTCTTTTTCGAGATTGGGGTCCTTTTTCGGGCTTGAAGTTCTTTTCGTGCTTGAGGTACTTTTTGGGCTTGTGGTCTTTTTCGCGCGGGGTCCTTTTTCGGACTTGGGGTGCTTTTTTAGGCTCGGAGTCCTTTTACGAACTTGGGGTCCTTTTTCGGGCTTCTGGTCCTTTCTCGGGCTTAGGTTCATTTTTCGGGCTTGGGGTCCTTTTTCGGGCTTGGGGAGCTTTTTCGGGCTTGGGGACCTTTTTCGGGCTGGGGGACCTTTTTCGGGCTTAGGGTCCTTTTTCGGGCTTGTGGTTTTTTTCGGGCTTGGGGTCCTTTTTAGAACTTGGGTCGTTTTACGGGCTTGGGGTGCTTTTTCGGGCTTGGGGTGCTTTTTCAGGCTTGGGGTCCTTTTCGGGCTTGGGATCCTCTTTCAAGCTTGTAGTCTTGTGGTCCTTTTTCCGCCATATGGTCCTTCTGCGGGCTTAGGGTCATTTTTCGTGCCTGTGGTCATTTTCAAGCTTCGTGTCCTTTTTCGGGCTTGGGGTCCTCTCTAGAACTTGGGGTCCTTTTACGGGCTTGTGGTGCTTTTCGGGTTTGGGATCCTTTTTCATGCTTGTAGTCTTGTGGTGCTTTTTCGGGCTTGGGGTCCTGTTGCAGGCCTGAGGTCCTTTTTCGGGCTTGGGGTCCTCTTTCAAGCTTGTAGTCTTGTGGTCCTTTTTCTGGCTTATGGTCTTTCTTCGGGCTTGGGGTCCTTTTTCGAACTTGAGGTCCTTTTTCGGAATTAGGCCCCTTTTTCGTGCTTGTGCTCCTTTTTCGGGCTTGGGGTCCTTTTCGGTCTTGGGATCCTCTTTCAAGCTTGTAGTCTTGTGGTACTTTTTCCGGCATATGGTCCTTATTAGGACGTGGGGTCCTTTTTCGAACTTGGGGTCCTTTTTCGAACTTGAGATCCTTTTTCGGGCTTGGGGCTCTCTTTCGGGCTTGGGGTTCTTTTTCGGGATTGGGGTCCTTTTTCGGGCTTGAAGTCCTTTTCGTGCTTGAGGTACTTTTTTGGGCTTGTGGTCTTTTTCGCGCTTGGGGTCCATTTTCGGACTTGGGGTCCTTTTTCAGGCTCGGGGTCCTTTTACGAACTTGTGGTCCTTTTACGAACTTGGGGTCCTTTTTCGGGCTCCTGGTCCTTTCTCGGGCATACGTTCATTTTTCGGGCTTGGGGTCCTTTTTCGGGCTTGTGGTCATTTTCGGGCTTGGGGTCCTTTTTAGAACTTGGGGTCCTTTTACGGGCTTAGTGTGCTTTTTCGGACTTGGACTGCTTTTTCAGGCTTGGGGTCCTTTTTCGGGATTGGGTTCTTTTTCGGGCTTGTGCTCTTTTTCGGGCTTGTGCTCCTTTTTTGGGCTTGTGGTCTTTTTCGGGCTTGGGGTCCTTTTTAGAACTTGGGGTCCTTTTACGGACTTGGGGTGCTTTTTCGGGCTTGGGGTGCTTTTTCAGGTTAGGGGTCCTTTTTCGGGCTTGGGGTCCTTTTTCGGGCTTAGGTTCATTTTTCGGGCTTGGGGTCCTTTTACGAACTTGAGGTCCGTTTTCGGGCTTGGGGTCCTTTTTCAGGCTTAGGCGCATTTTTTGGGCTTGTGGTCCTTTTTCGGGCTTGGGGTCATTTTCGGGCTTGGGATCCTCTTTCAAGCTTATAGTCTTGTGGTACTTTTTCCGGCATATGGTCCTTTTTCGGGCTTGGGGTCCTTTTTCGGGCTTGGGGTCCTTTTACGAACTTGAGGTAAGTTGCCGGGCTTCTGGTTCTTTTTCGGGTTTAGGTTCCTTTTTCGTACTTGGGGTCCTTTTTCGGGCTGGTGGTCCTCTTACGGGCTTGGGGTTCTTTTACGGGCTTGGGGTGCTATTTCAGGCTTGGGGTCCTTTTTCGGGCTTGGGGTCCTTTTTCGAGCTTAGGTTCATTTTTCGGGCTTGGGGTACTTTTTCGGGCTTGGGGTCCTTTTTCGGGCTTGTGGTCCTTTTTCGGGCTTGTGGTCTTTTTCGGGCTTGGGGTCCTTATACGATCTTGGGGTCCTTTTTCGGGCTTCTGGTCCTTTCTCGGGCTTACGTTCATTTTTCGGGCTTGGGGTCCTTTTTCGGGCTTGTGGTCATTTTCAGGCTTGGGGTCCTTTTTAGAACTTGGGGTCCTTTTACGGGCTTAGTGTGCTTTTTCGGGCTTGGACTGCTTTTTCAGGCTTGGGGTCCTTTTTCGAAATTGGGTTCTTTTTCGGGCTTGTGCTCTTTTTCGGGCTTGTGCTCCTTTTTCGGGCTTGTGGTCTTTTTCGGGCTTGGGGTCCTTTTTAGAACTTGGGGTCCTTTTACGGACTTGGGGTGCTTTTTCGGGCTTGGGGTGCTTTTTCAGGTTAGGGGTCCTTTTTCGGGCTTGGGGTCCTTTTTCGGGCTTAGGTTCATTTTCGGGCTTGGGGTCCTTTTTCGGGCTTGTGGTCTTTTTTACGAACTTGAGGTCCGTTTTCGGGCTTGGGGTCCTTTTTCAGGCTTTGGCGCATTTTTTGGGCTTGTGGTCCTTTTTCGGGCTTGGGGTCATTTTCGGGCTTGGGATCCTCTTTCAAGCTTATAGTCTTGTGGTACTTTTTCCGGCATATGGTCCTTTTTCGGGCTTGGGGTCCTTTTACGAACTTGAGGTCCGTTGTCGGGCTTCTGGTTCTTTTTCGGGCTTAGGTTCCTTTTTCGTACTTGGGGTCCTTTTTCGGGCTGGTGGTCTTTTCCGGGCTTGGGGTCCTTTTTCGGTCTTGGGTTCTTTTTCGGGCTTGGGGTCCTTTTTAGAACTTGGGGTCCTTTTTAGAACTTGGGGTGCTTTTCCAGGCTTGTGGTCCTTTTTCGGGATTGGGCCCCTTTTTCGGGTTTGTGCTCCTTTTTCGGGCTTGGGGTCCTTTTCGGGCTTGGAATCCTCTTTCAAGCTTTTCTTGTGGTCCTTTTTCCGGCATATGGTCCTTCTTCGGGCTTAGGGTGCCTTTTCGGGCTTAGGGTCCTTTTTCGGGCTTGTGGTCATTTTCAAGCTTCCTTTTTCGGGCTTTGGGTCCTTTTCGGGCTTGGGGTCCTTTTTAGAACTTGGGGTCCTTTTACGGGCCTGGGGTGCTTTTCGGGCTTGGGATCCTCTTTCAAGCTTGTAGTCTTGTGGTGCTTTTTCGGGCTTGGGGCCCTTTTGCAGGCTTGGGGTGCTTTTTCGGGCTTGGGGTTCTTTTTCGGGCTTGTGGTCCTTTTCCGGCTTGGGGTCCTCTTTCAAGCTTGTAGTCTTGTGGTCCTTTTTCCGGCTTATGGTCCTTTTTAGGTCTTGGGGTCCTTTTTCGGGCTTGGGGACCTTTTCCGGGGTTGGGATCCTTTATCGAACTTGAGATCCTTTTTTGGGCTTGGGGCTTTTTTTAGGGCTTCGGCCCTTTTTCGGACTTGGGTTCTTTTTCGGGATTAGGGTCCTTTTTCGGTGTTGGAGTCATTTTCGGGCTTGAGGTACTTTTTCGGGCTTGGGGTCTTTTTTCAGGCTTGGGGTCTTTTTTCGAACTTGAGATCCTTTTTCGGGCTTGGGGCTCTTTTTCGGGCTTGGGTTCTTTTTTGGGATTAGGGTCCTATTTCGGGCTTGGGGTCTTTTACGGGCTTGTGGTCTTTTTTCGGGCTTGGGGTCGTTTTTCGGGCTTATGGTCCTTTTTCGGGCTTGGGGTTCTTTTTCGGGCTAGGGGTCCTGTTTCGGGCTTGGGGTCCTTTTTCGAGGTTGTGGTCCTTTATCGGGCTTGGGGTCCTATTTTGAGCTTGTCGTACTTTTTCGGGCTTGGGGTGCTTTTCAGGCTTGGAGTCCTTTTTCGGGCTTGTGGTCTTTTTCGGGCTTTGGGTCTTTTTTCGCGCTTGGGGACCTTTTTTGAGATTTGTGCTCCTTTTTTGGGTTTGGGGTCCTTTTTAGATATTGGAGTCTTTTTCGAACTTGGGGTCCTTTTTCGGGCGTGGGGTCGTTTTTCGGGTTTGTGGTCCTTTTGCGGGTTTGGGGTTCTTTTTCGGGCTTGGGGTCTTTTTCGGGCTTGGGGTCCTTTTTCAGGCTTAGGTTTATTTTTCGGGCTTGTGGTCCTTTTCGGGCTTGGGGTCCTTTTTCGGGCTTGGGGTCCTTTTTCGGGCTTGGGATCCTTTTTCGGGCTTGGGGTCCTTTTTTCGGGCTTGGGGTCCTTTTTCAAGCTTGTATTCTTGTGGTTTTTTTCTGGCTTATGGTCCTTCTTCGGGCTTGGGGTCCTTTTTCGGGCTTGGGGTGCTTTTCGGGCTTGGGGTGCTTTTTCAGTCTTGGGGTCCACTTCGGGATTGGGCCCCTTTTTCGGGCTTGTGCTCCTTTTTCGGGCTTGGGGTCCTTTTCGGGCTTGAGATCCTCTTTCAAGCTTGTAGCCTTGTGGTCCTTTTTCCGGCATATGGTCCTTTTTCGGACGTGGGGTCCGTTTTCGGACTTGGGGTCCTTTTTCGGGCTTGTGATTTTTTTCGGACTTGGGGTCCTTTTTCGAACTTGAGATCCTTTTTCGGGCTCTGGGCTCTTTTTCGGGCTTGTGTTCTTTTTCGGGATTGGGGTCCTTTTTCGGGCTTGAAGTTCTTTTCGTGCTTGAGGTACTTTTTTGGGCTTGTGGTCTTTTTCGCGCTTGGGGTCCTTTTTCGGACTTGGGGTCCTTTTTCAGGCTCGGGGTCCTTTTACGAACTTGGGGTCCTTTTACGAACTTGGGGTCCTTTTTCGGGCTTCTGGTCCTTTCTCGGGCTTACGTTCATTTTTCGGGCTTGGGGTCCTTTTTCGGGCTTGTGGTCTTTTTCGGGTTTGGGGTCCTTTTTAGAACTTGGGGTCCTTTTATGGGCTTGGGGTGCTTTTTCGGGCTTGGGGTGCTTTTTCAGGCTTGGGGTTCTTTTTCGGGATTGGGTTCTTTTTCGGGCTTGTGCTCTTTTTCGGGCTTGTGCTCCTTTTTCGGGCTTGTGGTCTTTTTCGGGCTTGGGGTCCTGTTTAGAACTTGGGGTATTTTTACGGGCTTGGGGTGCTTTTTCGGGCTTGGGGTGCTTTTTCGGGCTTGGGGTGCTTTTTCAGGTTAGGGGTCCTTTTTCGGGCTTGGGGTCCTTTTTCGGGCTTAGGTTCATTTTTCGGGCTTGGGGTCCTTTTTCGGGCTTGTGGTCTTTTTCGGGCTTGGGGCCCTTTTACGAACTTGAGGTCCGTTTTCGGGCTTGGGGTCATTTTCGGGCTTGGGGTCATTTTTAGAACTTTGGGCCCTTTTACGGGCTTAGGGTGCTTTTTCGGGCTTGGGCTGCTTTTTCAGGCTTGAGGTCCTGTTTCGGGATTGGGCCCTTTTTCGGGCTTGTACTCGTTTTTCGGGCTTGGGGTCATTTTCGGTCTTGGGATCCTCTTTCAAGCTTATAGTCTTGTGGTACTTTTTCCGGCATATGGTCCTTTTTCGGGTTTGGGGTCCTTTTTCGGGCTTGGGGTCCTTTTACGAACTTGAGGTCCGTTGTCGGGCTTCTGGTCCTTTTTAAAGGCTTAGGTTCCTTTTTCGTACTTGGGGTCCTTTTTCGGTCTTGGGTTCTTTTTCGGGCTTGGGGTCCATTTTAGAACTTTGGGTCCTTTTTAGAACTTAGGGTGCTTTTCCAGGCTTGCGGTCCTTTTTCGGGATTGGGCCCCTTTTTCGGGTTTGTGCTCCTTTTTCGGGCTTGGGGTCCTTTTCGGGCTTGGAATCCTCTTTCAAGCTTGTAGTCTTGTGGTCCTTTTTCCGGCATATGGTCCTTCTTCGGGCTTAGGGTGCCTTTTCGGGCTTGGGGTCCTTTTTCGGGCTTGTGGTCTTTTTCGGGCTTGGGGTCCTTTTACGAACTTGAGGTCCGTTTTCGGGCTTGGGGTCCTTTTTCAGGCTTGTGGTCATTTTCGGGCTTGCGGTCATTTTTAGAACTTTGGGTCCTTTTACGGGCTTGGGGTGCTTTTCGGGCTTGGGCTGCTTTTTCAGGCTTGAGGTCCTTTTTCGGGATTGGGCCCTTTTTCGGGCTTGTGCTCCTTTTTCAGGCTTGGGGTCCTTTTCGGGCTTGGGATACTCTTTCAAGCTTATAGTTTTGTGGTACTTTTCCGGCATATGGTCCTTTTTCGGGCTTGGGGTCCTTTTTCGGGCTTATGGTCTCTTTCAGGCTTGGGGTCCTTTTACGAACTTGAGGTCCGTTGTCGGGCTTCTGGTCCTTTTTCGGGCTTAGGTTCCTTTTTCGTACTTGGGGTACTTTTTCGGGCAGGTGGTCTTTTCCGGGCTTGGGGTCCTTTTTCGGTCTTGGGGTCTTTTTCGGGCTTGGGGTCCTTTTTAGAACTTGGGGTGCTTTTTCAGGCCTGTGGTCCTTTTTCGGGATTGAGCCCCTTTTCGGGCTTGTGCTCCTTTTTCGGGCTTGGGGTCCTTTTCGGGCTTGGAATCCTCTTTCAAGCTTGTAGTCTTGTGGTCCTTTTTCCGGCATATGGTCCTTCTTTGGCTTAGGGTCCCTTTTCGGGCTTAGGGTCCTTTTTCGGGCTTGTGGTCATTTTCAAGCTTCGTGTCCTTTTTCATGCTTGGGGTCCTTTTCGGGCTTGGGGTCCTTTTAAGAACTTGGGGTCCTTTTACGGGCCTGGGGTGCTTTTCGGGCTTGGGATCCACTTTCAAGCTTGTAGTCTTGTGGTGCTTTTTCGGGCTTGGGGCCCTTTTGCAGGCTTGGGGTGCTTTTTCGGGCTTGGGGTTCTTTTTCGGGCTTGTGGTCCTTTTCCGGCTTGGGGTCCTCTTTCAAGCTTGTAGTCTTGTGGTCCTTTTTCCGGCTTATGGTCCTTTTTAGGTCTTGGGGTCCTTTTTCGGGCTTGGGGACCTTTTCCGGGCTTGGGATCCTTTATCGAACTTGAGATCCCTTTTTGGGCTTGTGGTCTTTTTTCGGGCTTGGGGTCGTTTTTCGGGCTTATAGTCCTTTTTCGGGCTTGGGGTCCTTTTTCGGGCTAGGGGTCCTTTTTCGGGCTTGGGGTCCTTTTTCGGGGTTGTGGTCCTTTTTCGAGCTTGGGGTCCTATTTTGAGCTTGTCGTACTTTTTCGGGCTTGGGGTGCTTTTCAGGCTTGGGGTCCTTTTTCGGGCTTGTGGTCTTTTTCCGGCTTTGGGTCCTTTTTCGGGCTTGGGGACCATTTTTGAGATTTGTGGTCCTTTTTTGGGTTTGGGGTCCATTTTAGATATTGGAGTTTTTTTCGAACTTGGGGTCCTTTTTCGGGCTTGGGGTCGTTTTTCAAGCTTGTGGTCCTTTTTCGGGCTTGGGGTCCTTTGTCGAGCTTGGGGTCCTTTTGCGGGCTTGGGGTTCTTTTTCGGGCTTGGGGTCTTTTTCGCGCTTGGGGTCCTTTTTCAGGCTTAGGTTTATTTTTCGGGCTTGTGGTCCTTTTCGGGCTTGGTGTCCTTTTTCGGGCTTGGGGTCCTTTTTCGGGCTTGGGGTCCTTTTCGGGCTTGGGCTGCTTTTTTAGTCTTGGGGTCCACTTCGGGATTGGGCCCCTTTTTCGGGCTTGTGCTCCTTTTTCGGGCTTGGGGTCCTTTTCGGGCTTGGGATCCTCTTTCAAGCTTGTAGCCTGGTGGTCCTTTTTCCGGCATATGGTCCTTTTTCGGGCTTGGGGTTTTTTTCGGGCTTGGGGTCTTTTTTCGAACTTGAGATCCTTTTTCGGGCTTGAAGTTCTTTTCGTGCTTGAGGTACTTTTTTGGGCTTGTGGTCTTTTTCGCGCTTGGGGTCCTTTTTCGGACTTGTGGTCCTTTTTCAGGCTCGGAGTCCTTTTACGAACTTGGGGTCCTTTTTCCGGCTTCTTGTCCTCTTTCGGGCTTACGTTCATTTTTCGGGCTTGGGGTCCTTTTTCGGGCTTGGGGACCTTTTTCGGGCTTGGAGACCTTTTTCGGGCTTGGGGACCTTTTTCGGGCTTCGGGTCCTTTTTCGGACTTGTGGTCTTTTTCGGGCTTGGGGTCCTTTTTAGTCCTTTTTCCGGCATATGGTCCATTTTCGGACTTGGGGTTTTTTTCGAACTTGAGATCCTTTTTCGGGCCTGGGGCTCTCTTTCGGGCTTGGGGTCCTTTTTCGGGATTGGGGTCCTTTTTCGGGCTTGAAGTCCTTTTCGTGCTTGAGGTACTTTATTGGGCTTGTGGTCTTTTTCGCGCTTGGGGTCCTTTTTCGGACTTGGGGTCCTTTTTCAGGCTCGGGGTCCTTTTTCGAACATGTGGTCCTTTTTCGGGCTTCTGGTCCTTTCTCGGGCTTACGTTCATTTTTCGGGCTTGGGGTCCTTTTTCGGGCTTGGGGACCTTTTTCGGGCTTGGGGTCCTTTTTAGAACTTGGGGTCCTTTTACGGGCTTGGGGTGATTTTACGGGCTTGGGGTGCTTTTTCAGGCTTGGGGTCCTTTTTCGGGCTTGGGGTCCTTTTTCGGGCTTAGGTTCATTTTTCGGGCTTGGGGTCCTTTTTCGGGCTTGGTGTCCTTTTTCGGGCTTGGGGTCCTTTTTCGGGCTTGTGGTCTTTTTCGGGCTTGGGGTCCTTTTTAGAAATTGGGGTCCTTTTACTGGCTTGGGGTTATTTTACGGGCTTGGGGTGCTTTTTCAGGCTTGGGGTCCTTTTTCGGGCTTGGGGTCCTTTTTCGGGATTAGGTTCATTTTTCGGGCTTGGGGTCCTTTTTCGGGCTTGGTGTCCTTTTTCGGGCTTGGGGTCCTTTTTCGGGCTTGTGGTCTTTTTCGGCTTGGGGTCCTTTTACAAACTTGAGGTCCGTTTTCGGGATTGGGGTCCTTTTTCAGGCTTAGGTGCATTTTTCGGGCTTGTGGTCCTTTTTCGTGCTTGTGGTTTTTTTCGGGCTTGGGGTCCTTTTTAGAACTTGGGGTCCTTTTACGGGCTTAGGGTGCTTTTACGGGCTTGGGGTGCTTTTTCAGGCTTGGGGTCCTTTTTCGGGCTGGGGGTCCTTTTTAGAACTTGGGGTCCTTTTACGGGCTTGGGGTGCTTCTACGGGCTTGGGGTGCTTTTTCAGGCTTGGGGTGCTTTTTCGGGCTTGGGGTGCTTTTTCAGGCTTGGGGTCTTTTTTCGGGATTGGACCCCTTTTCGGGCTAGTGCTCGTTTTTCGGGCTTGGGGTCTTTTTCGGGCTTGGGATCCTCTTTCAAGCTTGTAGTCTTGTGGTCCTTTTCCGGACTATATCTTTTTCGGGCGTGGGGTACTTTTTCGGGCTTGCGGTCCTTTTACGAACTTGAGGTCCGTTTTCAGGCTTATGTTCATTTTTCGGGCTTGGGGTCCTTTTTCGGGCTTGTGGTCTTTTTCGGGCTTGGGGTCCTTTTTCGGTGTTGGGGTCTTTCTCGGGCTTGGGGTCCTTTTTAGAACTTGGGGTCCTTTTACGGGCATAGTGTGCTTTTTCAGGCTTGGGGTCCTTTTTCGAGATTGGGCTCTTTTTCGGATTTGTGCTCCTTTTTCGGGCTTGTGGTCTTTTCCGGGCTTGGGGTCCTATTTTGAGCTTGTCGTACTTTTTCGGGCTTGGGGTGCTTTTTTGGGCTTGGGGTCCTTTTTCGGGCTTGTGGTCTTTTTCCGGCTTGGGGTCCTCTTTCAAGCTTGTAGTCTTGTGGTCCTTTTTCCGGCTTATGGTCCTTTTTAGGTCTTGGGGTCCTTTTTCGGGCTTGGGGACCTTTTCCGGGCTTGGGATCCTTTATCGAACTTGAGATCCTTTTTTGGGCTTGGGGCTTTTTTTAGGGCTTCGGCTCTTTTTCGGACTTGGGTTCTTTTTCGGGATTAGGGTCTTTTTCGGTGTTGGAGTCATTTTCGGGCTTGAGGTACTTTTTCGGGCTTGGGGTCTTTTTTCGGGCTTGGGGTCTTTTTACGTACTTGAGATCCTTTTTCGGGCTTGGGGCTCTTTTTCGGGCATGGGTTCTTTTTTTGGGATTTGGGTCCATTTCGGGCTTGGGGTCTTTTACGGGCTTCTGGTCTTTTTTCGAGCTTGGGGTCGTTTTTCGGGCTTATTGTCCTTTTTCGGGCTTGGGGTCCTTTTTCGGGCTAGGGGTCCTTTTTCGGGCTTGGGGTCCTTTTTCGGGGTTGTGGTCCTTTTCCGGGCTTGGGGTCCTATTTTGAGCTTGTCGTACTTTTTCGGGCTTGGGGTGCTTTTCAGGCTTGGGGTACTTTTTCGGGCTTGTGGTCTTTTTCGGGCTTTGGGTCCTTTTTCGGGCTTGGGGAACTTTTTTGAGATTTGTGCTCCTTTTTTGGGTTTGGGGTCCTTTTTAGATATTGGAGTCTTTTTCGAACTTGGGGTCCTTTTTCGGGCTTGGGGTCGTTTTTCGGGTTTGTGGTCCTTTTTCGGGCTTGGGGTCCTTTTTCGAGCTTGGGGTCCTTTTGCGGGCTTGGGGTTCTTTTTCGGGCTTGGGGTCTTTTTCGGGCTTGGGGTCCTTTTTCAGGCTTAGGTTTATTTTTCGGGCTTGTGGTCCTTTTCGGGTTTGGGGTCCATTTTCGGGCTTGGGGTCCTTTTTCGGGCTTGGGGTCCTTTTTCGTGCTTGGGGTCCTTTTTCAAGCTTGTATTCTTGTGGTCTTTTTCTGGCTTACGGCCCTTCTTCGGGCTTGGGGTCCTTTTTCGGGCTTGGGGTGCTTTTCGGGCTTGGGCTGCTTTTTCAGTCTTGGGGTCCACTTCGGGATTGGGCCCCTTTTTCGGGCTTGTGCTCCTTTTTCGGGCTTGGGGTCCTTTTCGGGCTTGGGATCCTCTTTCAAGCTTGTAGCCTGGTGGTCCTTTTTCCGGCATATGGTCCTTTTTCGGGCGTGGGGTCCTTTTTCGGGCTTGGGGTCCTTTTTCGGGCTTGTGGTTTTTTTCGGACTTGGGGTCCTTTTTCGGGCTTGGGGCTCTTTTTCGGGCTTGGGGCTCTTTTTCAGGCTTGGGTTCTTTTTCGGGATTGGGGTCCTTTTTCGGGCTTGAAGTTCTTTTCGTGCTTGAGGTACTTTTTTGGGCTTGTGGTCTTTTTCGCGCTTGGGGTCATTTTTCGGACTTGGGGTCCTTTTTCAGGCTCGGAGATCTTTTACGAACTTGGGGTCCTTTTTCGGGCTTCTGGTCCTTTCTCGGGCTTACGTTCATTTTTCGGGCTTGGGGTCCTTTTTCGGGCTTGGGGACCTTTTTCGGGCTTGGAGACCTTTTTCGGGGTTGGCGACCTTTTTCGGGCTTAGGGTCCTTTTTCGGGCTTGTGGTCCTTTTTCCGGCATATGGTCCTTCTGCGGGCTTAGGGTCTTTTTGCGGGCTTAGTGTCCTTTTTGGGGCTTGTGGTCATTTTCAAGCTTCGTGTCCTTTTTCGGGCTTTAGGTCTTTTTCGGGCTTGGGGTCCTCTTTAGAACTTGGGGTCCTTTTACGGGCCTGGGGTGCTTTTCGGGTTTGGGATCCTCTTTCATGCTTGTAGTCTTGTGGTCCTTTTTCTGGCTTATGGTATTTCTTCGGGCTTGGGGTCCTTTTTCGAACTTGATATCCTTTTTCGGGACTGGGCCCCTTTTTCGGGCTTGTGCTCCCTTTTCGGGCTTGGGGTCCTTTTCGGGCTTGGGATCCTCTTTCAAACTTGTAGTCTTGTGGTCCTTTTTCCGGCATATGGTCCTTTTTCGGACTTGGGGTCCTTTTTCGAACTTGAGATCCTTTTTCGGGCTTGGGGCTCTCTTTCGGGCTTGGGATTCTTTTTCGGGATTGGGGTCCTTTTTCGGGCTTGAAGTCCTTTTCGTGCTTGAGGTACTTTTTTGGGCTTGTGGTCCTTTTCGCGCTTGGGGTCCTTTTTCGGACTTGGGGTCCTTTTTCGGACTTGGGGTCCTTTTTCAGGCTCGGGGTCCTTTTACGAACTTGGGGTCCTTTTTCGGGCTTCTGGTCCTTTCTCGGGCTTACGTTCGTTTTTCGGGCTTGGGGTCCTTTTTCGGGCTTGTGGTCTTTTTCGGGCTTGGGGTCCTTTTTAGAACTTGGGGTCCTTTTACGGGCTTGGGGTGCTTTTTCGGTCTTGGGGTCCTTTTACGGGCTTGTGGTTTTTTTTCGGGCTTGGGGTCGTTTTTCGGGCTTATGGTCTTTTTTCGGGATTGGGGTCCTTTTTCTGGCTTGAAGTCCTTTTCGTGCTTGAGGTATTTTTTGGGCTTGTGGTCTTTTTCGGGCTTGGGGTCCTTTTTAGAACTTTTACGGGCTTGGGGTGCTTTTTCGGGCTTGGGGAGGTTTTTCAGGCTTGGGGTCTTTTTCGGGCTTGGGGTCCTTTTTCGGGTTTGGGTTCATTTTTCGGAATTGGGGTCCTTTTTCGGGCTTGGGGTCCTTTTTCGGGCTTGGGGTCCTTTTTCGGGCTTGTGGTCTTTTTCGGGCTTGGGGCCCTTTTTAGAACTTGGGGTCCTTTTACGGGCTTGGTGTGCTTTTTCGGGCTTGGGGTATTTTTCTGGCTTGGGGTCATTTTTCGGGCTTTGAATCCTTTTTCAGGCGTCGGGTCCATTGTCGGGCTTGGGCAATTTTTCGGGCTTTCGGTCCTTTTTCGGGTTTGTAGTCGTTTTCGGGCTTGGGGTCCTTTTTCGGGCTTGGGGTCCTTTTCGGGCTTGGGATCCTCTTTCAAGCTTGTAGTCTTGTGGTCCTTTTTCCGGCATATGGTCCTTTTTCGGACTTGGGGTCCTTTTTCGAACTTGAGATCCTTTTTCGGGCCTGGGGCTGTCTTTCGGGCTTGGGGTTCTTTTTCGGGATTGGGGTCCTTTTTCGGGCTTGAAGTCCTTTTCGTGCTTGAGGTACTTTATTGGGCTTGTGGTCTTTTTCGCGCTTGGGGTCCTTTTTCGGACTTGGTGTCCTTTTTCAGGCTCGGGGTCCTTTTTCGAACATGTGGTCCTTTTTCGGGCTTCTGGTCCTTTCTCGGGCTTACGTTCATTTTTCGGGCTTGGGGTCCTTTTTCGGGCTTGGGGACCTTCTTCGGGCTTGGGGTCCTTTTTCGGGCTTGTGGTCTTTTTTGGGCTTGGGGTCCTTTTTAGAATTTGGGGTCCATTTACGGGCTTGGGGTGCTTTTTCGGGCCTGGGGTGCTTTTTCAGGCTTGGGGTCCTTTTCGGGCTTGGGATCCTCTTTCAAGCTTGTAGTGTTGTGGTTCTTTTTCCGGCATATGGTCCTTTTTTGGGCGTGGGGTCCTTTTTCGGGCTTGGGGTGCTTTTTCGGACTTGGGGTCCTTTTTCGGGCTTAGGTTCATTTTTCGGGCTTGGGGTCCTTTTTCGGGATTGAGCCCCTTTTTCGGGCTTGTGCTCCTTTTTCGGGCTTGGGGTCCTTTTCGTGTTTGGGATCCTCTTTCAAGCTTGTAGTCTTGTGGTCCTCTTTCCGGCATATGGTCGTTTTTCGGACTTGGGGTCCTTTTTCGCACTTGAGATCCTTTTTTGGGCTTGGGGCTCTCTTTCGGGCTTGGGGTTCTTTTTCGGGATTGGGGTCCATTTTCGGGCTTGAAGTCCTTTTCGTGCTTGAGGTACTTTTTTGGGCTTGTGGTCTTTTTCGCGCTTGGTGTCCTTTTTCGGTCTTGGGGTCTTTTTTCAGGCTCGGGGTCCTTTTACGAACTTGGGGTCCTTTTACGAACTTGGGGTCCTTTTACGAACTTGGGGCCCTTTTTCGGGCTTCTGGTCCGTTCTCGGGCTTACGTTCATTTTTCGGGCTTGGGGTCCTTTTTCGGGCTTGTGGTCTTTTTCGGGCTTGGGGTCCTTTTTAGAACTTGGGGTCCTTTTACGGGCTTGGGGTGCTTTTACGGGCTTGGGGTGCTTTTTCAGGCTTGGGGTCCTTTTTCGGGCTTGGGGTCCTTTTTCGGGCTTGGGGTCCTTTTTCGGGCTTGGGGTCCTTTTTCGGGCTTGGGGTCCTTTTTCGGGCTTGTGGTCTTTTTCGGGCTTGGGGTCCTTTTACAAACTTGAGGTCCGTTTTCGGGCTTGGGGTCCTTTTTCAGGCTCGGGGTCCTTTTTCGAACTTGTGGTCCTTTTTCGGGCTTCTGGTCTTTTCTCGGGCACACGTTCATTTTTCGGGCTTGGGGTCCTTTTTCGGGCTTGGGGACCTTTTTCGGGCTTGGGGTCCTTTTTCGGGCTTGTGGTCTTTTTCGGGCTTGGGGTCCTTTTTAGAATTTGAGGTCCTTTTACGGGCTTGGGGTGCTTTTTCAGGCTTGGGGTCCTTTTCGGGCTTGGGATCCGCTTTCAAGCTTGTAGTGTTGTGGTTCTTTTTGCGGCATGTGGTCGTTTTTCGGACTTGGGGTCCTTTTTCGAACTTGAGATCCTTTTTTGGGATTGGGGCTCTCTTTCGGGCTTGGGGTTCTTTTTCGCGATTGGGGTCCATTTTCTGGCTTGAAGTCCTTTTCGTGCTTGAGGTACTTTTTTGGGCTTGTGGTCTTTTTCGCGCTTGGGGATCTTTTTCGGACTTGGGGTCCTTTTTCAGGCTCGAAGTCCTTTTACGAACTTGGGGTCCTTTTACGAACTTGGGGTCCTTTTTCGGGCTTCTGGTCCTTTCTCGGGCTTACGTTCATTTTTCGGGCTTGGGGTCCTTTTTCGGGCTTGTGGTCTTTTTCGGGCTTGGGGTCCTTTTAGAACTTGGGGTCCTTTTACGAGCTTAGGGTGCTTTTACGGGCTTGGGGTGCTTTTACGGGCTTGGGGTGCTTTCTCAGGCTTGGGGTGCTATTTCGGGCTTGGGGTCTTTTTTCGGGCTTAGGTTCATTTTTCGGGCTTGGGGTCCTTTTTCGGGCTTGAGGTCCTTTTTCGGGCTTCTGGTCCTTTTTCGGGAACACGTTCATTTTTCGGACTTGGGGTCCTTTTTCAGGGTTAGGTGCATTTTTCGGGCTTGTGGTCCTTTTTCGGGCTTGTGGTCATTTTCGGGCTTGGGGTCACTTTCAGAACTTTGGGTCCTTTTGCGGGCTTGGGGTGCTTTTTCGGGCTTTGGGTGCTTTTTCATGCTTGGGGTCTTTTTTCGGGATTGGGCCCCTTTTTCGGGCTAGTGCTCGTTTTTCGGGCTTGGGGTCCTTTTCGGGCTTGGGATCCTCTTTCAAGCTTGTAGTCTTGTGGTCCTTTTCCGGACTATATCTTTTTCGGGCGTGGGGTACTTTTTCGGGCTTGCGGTCCTTTTACGAACTTGAGGTCCGTTTTCAGGCTTAGGTTCATTTTTCGGGCATGGGGTCCTTTTTCGGGCTTGTGGTCTTTTTCGGGCTTGTGGTCTTTTTCGGGCTTGGGGACCTTTTTCGGTCTTGGGGTCTTTCTCGGGCTTGGGGTCCTTTTTAGAACTTGGGCTCCTTTTACGGGCTTAGTGTGCTTTTTCGGGCTTGGGCTGGTTTTTCAGGCTTGGGGTCCTTTTTCGGGATTGGGCTCTTTTTCGGGCTTGTGCTCCTTTTTCGTGTTTGGGATCCTCTTTCAAGCTTGTAGTCTTGTGGTCCTCTTTCCGGCATATGGTCGTTTTTCGGACTTGGGGTCCTTTTTCGCACTTGAGATCCTTTTTTGGGCTTGGGGCTCTCTTTCGGGCTTGGGGTTCTTTTTCGGGATTGGGGTCCATTTTCGGGCTTGAAGTCCTTTTCGTGCTTGAGGTACTTTTTTGGGCTTGTGGTCTTTTTCGCGCTTGGTGTCATTTTTCGGTCTTGGGGTCTTTTTTCAGGCTCGGGGTCCTTTTACGAACTTGGGGTCCTTTTACGAACTTGGGGTCCTTTTACGAACTTGGGGCCCTTTTTCGGGCTTCTGGTCCGTTCTCGGGCTTACGTTCATTTTTCGGGCTTGGGGTCCTTTTTCGGGCTTGTGGTCTTTTTCGGGCTTGGGGTCCTTTTTAGAACTTGGGGTCCTTTTACGGGCTTGGGGTGCTTTTACGGGCTTGGGGTGCTTTTTCAGGCTTGGGGTCCTTTTTCGGGCTTGGGGTCCTTTTTCGGGCTTGGGGTCCTTTTTCGGGCTTGGGGTCCTTTTTCGGGCTTGGGGTCCTTTTTCGGGCTTGTGGTCTTTTTCGGGCTTGGGGTCCTTTTACAAACTTGAGGTCCGTTTTCGGGCTTGGGGTCCTTTTTCAGGCTCGGGGTCCTTTTTCGAACTTGTGGTCCTTTTTCGGGCTTCTGGTCTTTTCTCGGGCACACGTTCATTTTTCGGGCTTGGGGTCCTTTTTCGGGCTTGGGGACCTTTTTCGGGCTTGGGGTCCTTTTTCGGGCTTGTGGTCTTTTTCGGGCTTGGGGTCCTTTTTAGAATTTGAGGTCCTTTTACGGGCTTGGGGTGCTTTTTCAGGCTTGGGGTCCTTTTCGGGCTTGGGATCCGCTTTCAAGCTTGTAGTGTTGTGGTTCTTTTTGCGGCATGTGGTCGTTTTTCGGACTTGGGGTCCTTTTTCGAACTTGAGATCCTTTTTTGGGATTGGGGCTCTCTTTCGGGCTTGGGGTTCTTTTTCGCGATTGGGGTCCATTTTCTGGCTTGAAGTCCTTTTCGTGCTTGAGGTACTTTTTTGGGCTTGTGGTCTTTTTCGCGCTTGGGGATCTTTTTCGGACTTGGGGTCCTTTTTCAGGCTCGAAGTCCTTTTACGAACTTGGGGTCCTTTTACGAACTTGGGGTCCTTTTTCGGGCTTCTGGTCCTTTCTCGGGCTTACGTTCATTTTTCGGGCTTGGGGTCCTTTTTCGGGCTTGTGGTCTTTTTCGGGCTTGGGGTCCTTTTAGAACTTGGGGTCCTTTTACGAGCTTAGGGTGCTTTTACGGGCTTGGGGTGCTTTTACGGGCTTGGGGTGCTTTCTCAGGCTTGGGGTGCTATTTCGGGCTTGGGGTCTTTTTTCGGGCTTAGGTTCATTTTTCGGGCTTGGGGTCCTTTTTCGGGCTTGAGGTCCTTTTTCGGGCTTCTGGTCCTTTTTCGGGAACACGTTCATTTTTCGGACTTGGGGTCCTTTTTCAGGGTTAGGTGCATTTTTCGGGCTTGTGGTCCTTTTTCGGGCTTGTGGTCATTTTCGGGCTTGGGGTCACTTTCAGAACTTTGGGTCCTTTTGCGGGCTTGGGGTGCTTTTTCGGGCTTTGGGTGCTTTTTCATGCTTGGGGTCTTTTTTCGGGATTGGGCCCCTTTTTCGGGCTAGTGCTCGTTTTTCGGGCTTGGGGTCCTTTTCGGGCTTGGGATCCTCTTTCAAGCTTGTAGTCTTGTGGTCCTTTTCCGGACTATATCTTTTTCGGGCGTGGGGTACTTTTTCGGGCTTGCGGTCCTTTTACGAACTTGAGGTCCGTTTTCAGGCTTAGGTTCATTTTTCGGGCATGGGGTCCTTTTTCGGGCTTGTGGTCTTTTTCGGGCTTGTGGTCTTTTTCGGGCTTGGGGACCTTTTTCGGTCTTGGGGTCTTTCTCGGGCTTGGGGTCCTTTTTAGAACTTGGGCTCCTTTTACGGGCTTAGTGTGCTTTTTCGGGCTTGGGCTGGTTTTTCAGGCTTGGGGTCCTTTTTCGGGATTGGGCTCTTTTTCGGGCTTGTGCTCCTTTTTCGGGTTTGGGATCCTTTTCGGGCTTGGGGTCCTCTTTCAAGCTTATAGTCTTGTGGTACTTTTTCCGGCATATGGTCCTTTTTCGGGCTTGGAGTCATTTTTCGGGCTTTGGGTCATTTTTCGGGCTTATGGTTTTTTTCAGGCTTTGGGTCCTTTTACGAACTTGAGGTCCGTTTTCGGGCTTGTGGTCCTTTTTTGGGCTTAGGTTCCTTTTTCGTGCTTGGGGTCCTTTTTCGGGCTAGTGGTCTTTTTCGGGCTTGGGGTCCTTTTTCGGTCTTGGGGTCCTTTTCGGGCTTGGGGTCCTTTTTAGAACTTGGGGTCCTTTTACGCTGCTTTTTCAGGCTTGTGGTCCTTTTTCGGAATTGGGCTTCTTTTTCGGGCTTGTGCTCCTTTTTCGGGCTTGGGGTCCTTTTTAGAACTTGGGGTCCTTTTACGGGCCTGAGGTGCTTTTCGGGCTTGGGATCCTCTTTCAAGCTTGTAGTCTTGTGGTGCTTTTTCGGGCTTGTGGCCCTTTTGCAGGCTTGGGGTGCTTTGTCGGGCTTGGGGTCCTTTTTCGGGCTTGGGGTCCTTTTCCGGCTTGGGGTCCTCTTTCAAGCTTGTAGTCTTGTGGTCCTTTTTCCAGCATATGGTCCTTCTTCGGGCTTAGTGTCCCTTTTCGGGCTTAGGGTCCTTTTTCGGGCTTGTGGTCATTTTCAAGCTTCGTGTCCTTTTTCGGGCTTGTGGTCCTTTTTAGAACTTGGGGTCCTTTTACGGGCCTGGGGTGCTTTTCGGGCTTGGGATCCTCTGTCAAGCTTGTAGTCTTGTGGTGCTTTTTCGGGCTTGTGGCCCTTTTGCAGGCTTGGGGTGCTTTTTCGGGCTTGGGGTCCTTTTTCGGGCTTGTGGTCCTTTTCGTGCTTGAGGTACTTTTTTGGGCTTGTGGTCTTTTTCGCGCTTGGTGTAATTTTTCGGTCTTGGGGTCTTTTTTCAGGCTCGGGGTCCTTTTACGAACTTGGGGTCCTTTTACGAACTTGGGGTCCTTTTACGAACTTGGGGCCCTTTTTCGGGCTTCTGGTCCGTTCTCGGGCTTTCGTTCATTTTTCGGGCTTGGGGTCCTTTTTCGGGCTTGTGGTCTTTTTCGGGCTTGGGGTCCTTTTTAGAACTTGGGGTCCTTTTACGGGCTTGGGGTGCTTTTACGGGCTTGGGGTGCTTTTTCAGGCTTGGGGTCCTTTTTCGGGCTTGGGGTCCTTTTTCGGGCTTGGGGTCCTTTTTCGGGCTTGGGGTCCTTTTTCGGGCTTGGGGTCCTTTTTCGGGCTTGTGGTCTTTTTCGGGCTTGGGGTCCTTTTACAAACTTGAGGTCCGTTTTCGGGCTTGGGGTCCTTTTTCAGGCTCGGGGTCCTTTTTCGAACTTGTGGTCCTTTTTCGGGCTTCTGGTCTTTTCTCGGGCACACGTTCATTTTTCGGGCTTGGGGTCCTTTTTCGGGCTTGGGGACCTTTTTCGGGCTTGGGGTCCTTTTTCGGGCTTGTGGTCTTTTTCGGGCTTGGGGTCCTTTTTAGAATTTGAGGTCCTTTTACGGGCTTGGGGTGCTTTTTCAGGCTTGGGGTCCTTTTCGGGCTTGGGATCCGCTTTCAAGCTTGTAGTGTTGTGGTTCTTTTTGCGGCATGTGGTCGTTTTTCGGACTTGGGGTCCTTTTTCGAACTTGAGATCCTTTTTTGGGATTGGGGCTCTCTTTCGGGCTTGGGGTTCTTTTTCGCGATTGGGGTCCATTTTCTGGCTTGAAGTCCTTTTCGTGCTTGAGGTACTTTTTTGGGCTTGTGGTCTTTTTCGCGCTTGGGGATCTTTTTCGGACTTGGGGTCCTTTTTCAGGCTCGAAGTCCTTTTACGAACTTGGGGTCCTTTTACGAACTTGGGGTCCTTTTTCGGGCTTCTGGTCCTTTCTCGGGCTTACGTTCATTTTTCGGGCTTGGGGTCCTTTTTCGGGCTTGTGGTCTTTTTCGGGCTTGGGGTCCTTTTAGAACTTGGGGTCCTTTTACGAGCTTAGGGTGCTTTTACGGGCTTGGGGTGCTTTTACGGGCTTGGGGTGCTTTCTCAGGCTTGGGGTGCTATTTCGGGCTTGGGGTCTTTTTTCGGGCTTAGGTTCATTTTTCGGGCTTGGGGTCCTTTTTCGGGCTTGAGGTCCTTTTTCGGGCTTCTGGTCCTTTTTCGGGAACACGTTCATTTTTCGGACTTGGGGTCCTTTTTCAGGGTTAGGTGCATTTTTCGGGCTTGTGGTCCTTTTTCGGGCTTGTGGTCATTTTCGGGCTTGGGGTCACTTTCAGAACTTTGGGTCCTTTTGCGGGCTTGGGGTGCTTTTTCGGGCTTTGGGTGCTTTTTCATGCTTGGGGTCTTTTTTCGGGATTGGGCCCCTTTTTCGGGCTAGTGCTCGTTTTTCGGGCTTGGGGTCCTTTTCGGGCTTGGGATCCTCTTTCAAGCTTGTAGTCTTGTGGTCCTTTTCCGGACTATATCTTTTTCGGGCGTGGGGTACTTTTTCGGGCTTGCGGTCCTTTTACGAACTTGAGGTCCGTTTTCAGGCTTAGGTTCATTTTTCGGGCATGGGGTCCTTTTTCGGGCTTGTGGTCTTTTTCGGGCTTGTGGTCTTTTTCGGGCTTGGGGACCTTTTTCGGTCTTGGGGTCTTTCTCGGGCTTGGGGTCCTTTTTAGAACTTGGGCTCCTTTTACGGGCTTAGTGTGCTTTTTCGGGCTTGGGCTGGTTTTTCAGGCTTGGGGTCCTTTTTCGGGATTGGGCTCTTTTTCGGGCTTGTGCTCCTTTTTCGGGTTTGGGATCCTTTTCGGGCTTGGGGTCCTCTTTCAAGCTTATAGTCTTGTGGTACTTTTTCCGGCATATGGTCCTTTTTCGGGCTTGGAGTCATTTTTCGGGCTTTGGGTCATTTTTCGGGCTTATGGTTTTTTTCAGGCTTTGGGTCCTTTTACGAACTTGAGGTCCGTTTTCGGGCTTGTGGTCCTTTTTTGGGCTTAGGTTCCTTTTTCGTGCTTGGGGTCCTTTTTCGGGCTAGTGGTCTTTTTCGGGCTTGGGGTCCTTTTTCGGTCTTGGGGTCCTTTTCGGGCTTGGGGTCCTTTTTAGAACTTGGGGTCCTTTTACGCTGCTTTTTCAGGCTTGTGGTCCTTTTTCGGAATTGGGCTTCTTTTTCGGGCTTGTGCTCCTTTTTCGGGCTTGGGGTCCTTTTTAGAACTTGGGGTCCTTTTACGGGCCTGAGGTGCTTTTCGGGCTTGGGATCCTCTTTCAAGCTTGTAGTCTTGTGGTGCTTTTTCGGGCTTGTGGCCCTTTTGCAGGCTTGGGGTGCTTTGTCGGGCTTGGGGTCCTTTTTCGGGCTTGGGGTCCTTTTCCGGCTTGGGGTCCTCTTTCAAGCTTGTAGTCTTGTGGTCCTTTTTCCAGCATATGGTCCTTCTTCGGGCTTAGTGTCCCTTTTCGGGCTTAGGGTCCTTTTTCGGGCTTGTGGTCATTTTCAAGCTTCGTGTCCTTTTTCGGGCTTGTGGTCCTTTTTAGAACTTGGGGTCCTTTTACGGGCCTGGGGTGCTTTTCGGGCTTGGGATCCTCTGTCAAGCTTGTAGTCTTGTGGTGCTTTTTCGGGCTTGTGGCCCTTTTGCAGGCTTGGGGTGCTTTTTCGGGCTTGGGGTCCTTTTTCGGGCTTGTGGTCCTTTTCCGGCTTGGGGTCCTCTTTCAAGCTTGTAGTCTTGTGGTCCTTTTTCCGGCTTATGGTCCTTTTTAGGGCTTGGGGTCCTTTTTCGGGCTTGGGGACCTTTTTCGGGCCTGGGATCCTTTATCGAACTATAGATCCTTTTTTGTGCTTGGGGCTTTTTTCGGGCTTCGGCTCTTTTTCGGGCTTGGGTCCTTTTTTGAGATTAGGGTCCTATTTCGGGCTTGGGGTCTTTTACGGGCTTGTGGTCTTTTTTCGGGCTTGGGGTCGTTTTTCGGGCTTATGGTCCTTTTTCGGGCTTGGGATCCTTTTTCGGGCTTTGGATCCTCTTTCAAGCTTGTAGTCTTGTGGTCCTTTTTCCGGCATATGGTCGTTTTTCGGACTTGGGGTCCTTTTTCGAACTTGAGATCCTTTTTTGAGCTTGGGGCTCTCTTTCGGGCTTGGGGTTCTTTCTCGGGATTGGGGTCCTTTTTCGAGCTTGAAGTCCTTTTCGTGCTTGAGGTACTTTTTTGGGCTTGTGGTCTTTTTCGCGCTTGGGGTCCTTTTTCGGACTTGGGGTCCTTTTTCGGACTTGGGGTCCTTTTTCAGGCTCGGGGTCCTTTTACGAACTTGGGGTCCTTTTACGAACTTGGGGTCCTTTTTCGGGCTTCTGGTTCTTTCTCGGGCTTACGTTCATTTTTCGGGCTTGGGGTCCTTTTTCGGGCTTGTGGTCCTTTTCGGGCTTGGGGTCCTTTTAGAACTTGGGGTCCTTTTGCGGGCTTGGGGTGCTTTTACGGGCTTGGGGTGCTTTTACGGGCTTGGGGTGCTTTTTCAGGCTTAAGGTCTTTTTTCGGGCTTGGGGTCCTTTTTCGGGCTTAGGTTCATTTTTCGGGCATGGGGTCCTTTTTCGGGCTTGAGGTCCTTTTTCGGGCTTGGGGTCCTTTTTAGGGCTTGTGGTCATTTTCGGGCTTGGGGTCATTTTTAGAACTTTGGGTCCTTTTACGGGCTTGGGGTGCTTTTTCGGGCTTGGGGTGCTTTTTCAGGCTTGGGGTCTTTTTTCGGGATTGGGCTTCTTTTTCGGGCTAGTGCTCGTTTTTCGGGCTTGGGGTCCTTTTCGGGCTTGGGATCCTCTTTCAAGCTTGTAGTCTTGTGGTCCTTTTCCGGACTATATCTTTTTCGGGCGTGGGGTACTTTTTCGGGCTTGCGGTCCTTTTACGAACTTGTGGTCCGTTTTCAGGCTTAGGTTCATTTTTCGGGCATGGGGTCCTTTTTCGGGCTTGTGGTCTTTTTCGGGCTTGGGGTCCTTTTTCGGGCTTAGGTTCATTTTCGGGCTTGGGGTCCTTTTTCGGGCTTGTGGTCTTTTTCGGGCTTGGGGTCCTTTTACGAACTTGAGTTCCGTTTTCGGGCTTGGGGTCCTTTTTCAGGCTTAGGCGCATTTTTTGGGCTTGTGGTCCTTTTTCGGGCTTGGGGTCATTTTCGGGCTTGGGATACTCTTTCAAGCTTATAGTCTTGTGGTACTTTTTCCGGCATATGGTCCTTTTTCGGGCTTGGGGTCCTTTTTCGGGCTTGGGGTCCTTTTACGAACTTGAGGTCCGTTGCCGGGCTTCTGGTTCTTTTTCGGGCTTAGGTTCCTTTTTCGTACTTGGGGTCCTTTTTCGGGCTGGTGGTCTTTTCCGGGCTTGGGGTCTTTCTCGGGCTTGGGGTCCTTTTTAGAACTTGGGGTCCTTTTACGGGCTTAGTGTGCTTTTTCGGGCTTGGGGTGCTTTTTCAGGCTTGGGGTCCTTTTACGAACTTGGGGTCCTTTTACGAACTTGGGGTCCTTTTACGAACTTGGGGCCCTTTTTCGGGCTTCTGGTCCGTTCTCGGGCTTTCGTTCATTTTTCGGGCTTGGGGTCCTTTTTCGGGCTTGTGGTCTTTTTCGGGCTTGGGGTCCTTTTTAGAACTTGGGGTCCTTTTACGGGCTTGGGGTGCTTTTACGGGCTTGGGGTGCTTTTTCAGGCTTGGGGTCCTTTTTCGGGCTTGGGGTCCTTTTTCGGGCTTGGGGTCCTTTTTCGGGCTTGGGGTCCTTTTTCGGGCTTGGGGTCCTTTTTCGGGCTTGTGGTCTTTTTCGGGCTTGGGGTCCTTTTACAAACTTGAGGTCCGTTTTCGGGCTTGGGGTCCTTTTTCAGGCTCGGGGTCCTTTTTCGAACTTGTGGTCCTTTTTCGGGCTTCTGGTCTTTTCTCGGGCACACGTTCATTTTTCGGGCTTGGGGTCCTTTTTCGGGCTTGGGGACCTTTTTCGGGCTTGGGGTCCTTTTTCGGGCTTGTGGTCTTTTTCGGGCTTGGGGTCCTTTTTAGAATTTGAGGTCCTTTTACGGGCTTGGGGTGCTTTTTCAGGCTTGGGGTCCTTTTCGGGCTTGGGATCCGCTTTCAAGCTTGTAGTGTTGTGGTTCTTTTTGCGGCATGTGGTCGTTTTTCGGACTTGGGGTCCTTTTTCGAACTTGAGATCCTTTTTTGGGATTGGGGCTCTCTTTCGGGCTTGGGGTTCTTTTTCGCGATTGGGGTCCATTTTCTGGCTTGAAGTCCTTTTCGTGCTTGAGGTACTTTTTTGGGCTTGTGGTCTTTTTCGCGCTTGGGGATCTTTTTCGGACTTGGGGTCCTTTTTCAGGCTCGAAGTCCTTTTACGAACTTGGGGTCCTTTTACGAACTTGGGGTCCTTTTTCGGGCTTCTGGTCCTTTCTCGGGCTTACGTTCATTTTTCGGGCTTGGGGTCCTTTTTCGGGCTTGTGGTCTTTTTCGGGCTTGGGGTCCTTTTAGAACTTGGGGTCCTTTTACGAGCTTAGGGTGCTTTTACGGGCTTGGGGTGCTTTTACGGGCTTGGGGTGCTTTCTCAGGCTTGGGGTGCTATTTCGGGCTTGGGGTCTTTTTTCGGGCTTAGGTTCATTTTTCGGGCTTGGGGTCCTTTTTCGGGCTTGAGGTCCTTTTTCGGGCTTCTGGTCCTTTTTCGGGAACACGTTCATTTTTCGGACTTGGGGTCCTTTTTCAGGGTTAGGTGCATTTTTCGGGCTTGTGGTCCTTTTTCGGGCTTGTGGTCATTTTCGGGCTTGGGGTCACTTTCAGAACTTTGGGTCCTTTTGCGGGCTTGGGGTGCTTTTTCGGGCTTTGGGTGCTTTTTCATGCTTGGGGTCTTTTTTCGGGATTGGGCCCCTTTTTCGGGCTAGTGCTCGTTTTTCGGGCTTGGGGTCCTTTTCGGGCTTGGGATCCTCTTTCAAGCTTGTAGTCTTGTGGTCCTTTTCCGGACTATATCTTTTTCGGGCGTGGGGTACTTTTTCGGGCTTGCGGTCCTTTTACGAACTTGAGGTCCGTTTTCAGGCTTAGGTTCATTTTTCGGGCATGGGGTCCTTTTTCGGGCTTGTGGTCTTTTTCGGGCTTGTGGTCTTTTTCGGGCTTGGGGACCTTTTTCGGTCTTGGGGTCTTTCTCGGGCTTGGGGTCCTTTTTAGAACTTGGGCTCCTTTTACGGGCTTAGTGTGCTTTTTCGGGCTTGGGCTGGTTTTTCAGGCTTGGGGTCCTTTTTCGGGATTGGGCTCTTTTTCGGGCTTGTGCTCCTTTTTCGGGTTTGGGATCCTTTTCGGGCTTGGGGTCCTCTTTCAAGCTTATAGTCTTGTGGTACTTTTTCCGGCATATGGTCCTTTTTCGGGCTTGGAGTCATTTTTCGGGCTTTGGGTCATTTTTCGGGCTTATGGTTTTTTTCAGGCTTTGGGTCCTTTTACGAACTTGAGGTCCGTTTTCGGGCTTGTGGTCCTTTTTTGGGCTTAGGTTCCTTTTTCGTGCTTGGGGTCCTTTTTCGGGCTAGTGGTCTTTTTCGGGCTTGGGGTCCTTTTTCGGTCTTGGGGTCCTTTTCGGGCTTGGGGTCCTTTTTAGAACTTGGGGTCCTTTTACGCTGCTTTTTCAGGCTTGTGGTCCTTTTTCGGAATTGGGCTTCTTTTTCGGGCTTGTGCTCCTTTTTCGGGCTTGGGGTCCTTTTTAGAACTTGGGGTCCTTTTACGGGCCTGAGGTGCTTTTCGGGCTTGGGATCCTCTTTCAAGCTTGTAGTCTTGTGGTGCTTTTTCGGGCTTGTGGCCCTTTTGCAGGCTTGGGGTGCTTTGTCGGGCTTGGGGTCCTTTTTCGGGCTTGGGGTCCTTTTCCGGCTTGGGGTCCTCTTTCAAGCTTGTAGTCTTGTGGTCCTTTTTCCAGCATATGGTCCTTCTTCGGGCTTAGTGTCCCTTTTCGGGCTTAGGGTCCTTTTTCGGGCTTGTGGTCATTTTCAAGCTTCGTGTCCTTTTTCGGGCTTGTGGTCCTTTTTAGAACTTGGGGTCCTTTTACGGGCCTGGGGTGCTTTTCGGGCTTGGGATCCTCTGTCAAGCTTGTAGTCTTGTGGTGCTTTTTCGGGCTTGTGGCCCTTTTGCAGGCTTGGGGTGCTTTTTCGGGCTTGGGGTCCTTTTTCGGGCTTGTGGTCCTTTTCCGGCTTGGGGTCCTCTTTCAAGCTTGTAGTCTTGTGGTCCTTTTTCCGGCTTATGGTCCTTTTTAGGGCTTGGGGTCCTTTTTCGGGCTTGGGGACCTTTTTCGGGCCTGGGATCCTTTATCGAACTATAGATCCTTTTTTGTGCTTGGGGCTTTTTTCGGGCTTCGGCTCTTTTTCGGGCTTGGGTCCTTTTTTGAGATTAGGGTCCTATTTCGGGCTTGGGGTCTTTTACGGGCTTGTGGTCTTTTTTCGGGCTTGGGGTCGTTTTTCGGGCTTATGGTCCTTTTTCGGGCTTGGGATCCTTTTTCGGGCTTTGGATCCTCTTTCAAGCTTGTAGTCTTGTGGTCCTTTTTCCGGCATATGGTCGTTTTTCGGACTTGGGGTCCTTTTTCGAACTTGAGATCCTTTTTTGAGCTTGGGGCTCTCTTTCGGGCTTGGGGTTCTTTCTCGGGATTGGGGTCCTTTTTCGAGCTTGAAGTCCTTTTCGTGCTTGAGGTACTTTTTTGGGCTTGTGGTCTTTTTCGCGCTTGGGGTCCTTTTTCGGACTTGGGGTCCTTTTTCGGACTTGGGGTCCTTTTTCAGGCTCGGGGTCCTTTTACGAACTTGGGGTCCTTTTACGAACTTGGGGTCCTTTTTCGGGCTTCTGGTTCTTTCTCGGGCTTACGTTCATTTTTCGGGCTTGGGGTCCTTTTTCGGGCTTGTGGTCCTTTTCGGGCTTGGGGTCCTTTTAGAACTTGGGGTCCTTTTGCGGGCTTGGGGTGCTTTTACGGGCTTGGGGTGCTTTTACGGGCTTGGGGTGCTTTTTCAGGCTTAAGGTCTTTTTTCGGGCTTGGGGTCCTTTTTCGGGCTTAGGTTCATTTTTCGGGCATGGGGTCCTTTTTCGGGCTTGAGGTCCTTTTTCGGGCTTGGGGTCCTTTTTAGGGCTTGTGGTCATTTTCGGGCTTGGGGTCATTTTTAGAACTTTGGGTCCTTTTACGGGCTTGGGGTGCTTTTTCGGGCTTGGGGTGCTTTTTCAGGCTTGGGGTCTTTTTTCGGGATTGGGCTTCTTTTTCGGGCTAGTGCTCGTTTTTCGGGCTTGGGGTCCTTTTCGGGCTTGGGATCCTCTTTCAAGCTTGTAGTCTTGTGGTCCTTTTCCGGACTATATCTTTTTCGGGCGTGGGGTACTTTTTCGGGCTTGCGGTCCTTTTACGAACTTGTGGTCCGTTTTCAGGCTTAGGTTCATTTTTCGGGCATGGGGTCCTTTTTCGGGCTTGTGGTCTTTTTCGGGCTTGGGGTCCTTTTTCGGGCTTAGGTTCATTTTCGGGCTTGGGGTCCTTTTTCGGGCTTGTGGTCTTTTTCGGGCTTGGGGTCCTTTTACGAACTTGAGTTCCGTTTTCGGGCTTGGGGTCCTTTTTCAGGCTTAGGCGCATTTTTTGGGCTTGTGGTCCTTTTTCGGGCTTGGGGTCATTTTCGGGCTTGGGATACTCTTTCAAGCTTATAGTCTTGTGGTACTTTTTCCGGCATATGGTCCTTTTTCGGGCTTGGGGTCCTTTTTCGGGCTTGGGGTCCTTTTACGAACTTGAGGTCCGTTGCCGGGCTTCTGGTTCTTTTTCGGGCTTAGGTTCCTTTTTCGTACTTGGGGTCCTTTTTCGGGCTGGTGGTCTTTTCCGGGCTTGGGGTCTTTCTCGGGCTTGGGGTCCTTTTTAGAACTTGGGGTCCTTTTACGGGCTTAGTGTGCTTTTTCGGGCTTGGGGTGCTTTTTCAGGCTTGGGGTCCTTTTTCGGGATTGGGCTCTTTTTCGGGCTTGTGCTCCTTTTTCGGGCTTGGGATCCTTTTCGGGCTTGGGGTCCTCTTTCAAGCTTATAGTCTTGTGGTACTTTTTCCGGCATATGGTCCTTTTTCGGGCGTGGGGTCCTTTTTCGGGCGTGGGGTCCTTTTTCGGACTTGGGGTCATTTTTCGGGCTTATGGTCTTTTTCAGGCTTGGGGTCCTTTTACGAACTTGAGGTCCGTTTTCGGGCTTCTGGTCCTTTTTCGGTCTTGGGATCCTTTTCGGGCTTGGGGTCCTTTTTGGAACTTGGGGTCCTTTTACGGGCTTGGGGTGCTTTTTCAGGCTTGTGCTCCTTTTTCGGGCTTGGGGTCCTTTTCGGGCTTGGAATCCTCTTTCAAGCTTGTAGTCTTGTGGTCCTTTTTCTGGCATATGGTCGTTTTTCGGACTTGGGGTCCTTTTTCTAACTTGAGATCCTTTTTTGAGCTTGGGGCTCTCTTTCGGGCTTGGGGTTCTTTCTCGGGATTGGGGTCCATTTTCGGGCTTGAAGTCCTTTTCGTGCTTGAGGTACTTTTTTGGGTTTGTGGTCTTTTTCGCGCTTGGGGTCCTTTTTCGGACTTGGGGTCCTTTTTCAGGCTCGGGGTCCTTTTACGAACTTGGGGTCCTTTTACGAACTTGGTGTCCTTTTTCGGGCTTCTGGTCCTTTCTCGGGCTTACGTTCATTTTTCGGGCTTGGGGTCCTTTTTCGGGCTTGTGGTCTTTTACGGGCTTGGGGTCCTTTTAGAACTTGGGGTGTTTTTACGGGCTTGGGGTGCTTTTACGGGCTTGGGGTGCTTTTTCAGGCTTAAGGTCTTTTTTCGGCCTTGGGGTCCTTTTTCGGGCTTAGGTTCATTTTTCGGGCATGGGGTCCTTTTTCGGGCTTGAGGTCCTTTTTCGGGCTTGGGGTCCTTTTTAGGGCTTGTGGTCATTTTCGGGCTTGGGGTCATTTTTAGAACTTTGGGTCCTTTTACGGGCTTGGGGTGCTTTTTCGGGCTTGGGGTGCTTTTTCAGGCTTGGGGTCTTTTTTCGGGATTGGGCCCCTTTTTCGGGCTAGTGCTCGTTTTTCGGGCTTGGGGTCCTTTTCGGGCTTGGGATCCTCTTTCAAGCTTGTAGTCTTGTGGTCCTTTTCCGGGCTATATCTTTTTCGGGCGTGGGGTACTTTTTCGGGCTTGCAGTCCTTTTACGAACTTGAGGTCCGTTTTCAGGCTTAGGTTCATTTTTCGGGCATGGGGTCCTTTTTCGGGCTTGTGGTCTTTTTCGGGCTTGGGGTCCTTTTTCGGTCTTGGGGTCTTTCTCGGGCTTGGGGTCCTTTTTAGAACTTGGGCTCCTTTTACGGGCTTAGTGTGCTTTTTCGGGCTTGGGCTGCTTTTTCAGGCTTGGGGTCCTTTTTCGGGATTGGGCTCTTTTTCGGGCTTGTGCTCCTTTTTCGGGCTTGGGATCCTTTTCGGGCTTGGGGTCCTCTTTCAAGCTTATAGTCTTGTGGTACTTTTTCCGGCATATGGTCCTTTTTCGGGCGTGGGGTCCTTTTTCGGGCGTGGGGTCCTTTTTCGGGCTTGGGGTCATTTTTCGGGCTTATGGTCTTTTTCAGGCTTGGGGTCCTTTTACGAACTTGAGGTCCGTTTTCGGGCTTCTGGTCCTTTTTCGGTCTTGGGATCCTTTTCGGGCTTGGGGTCCTTTTTAGAACTTGGGGTCCTTTTACGGGCTTGGGGTGCTTTTTCAGGCTTGTGGTCCTTTTTCGGAATTGGGCTTCTTTTTCGGGCTTGTGCTCCTTTCTCGGGCTTGGGGTCCTTTTCAGGCTTGGAATCCTCTTTCAAGCTTGTAGTCTTGTGGTCCTTTTTCCGGCATATGGTCCTTCTTTGGGCTTAGGGTCCCTTTTCGGGCTTAGGGTCCTTTTTCGGGCTTGTGGTCTTTTTCAAGCTTCGTGTCCTTTTTTGGCTGGGGGTCCTTTTTAGAATTTGGGGTCCTTTTACGGGCCTGGGGTGCTTTTCGGGCTTGGGATCCTCTTTCAAGCTTGTAGTCTTGTGGTGCTTTTTCGGGCTTGTGGCCCTTTTGCAGGCTTGGGGTGCTTTGTCGGGCTTGGGGTCTTTTTTCGGGCTTGTGGTCCTTTTCCGGCTTGGGGTCCTCTTTCAAGCTTGTAGTCTTGTGGTCCCTTTTCCGGCTTATGGTCCTTTTTAGGGCTTGGGGTCCTTTTTCGGGCTTGGGGACCTTTTTCGGGCCTGGGATCCTTTATCGAACTATAGATCCTTTTTTGCGCTTGGGGCTTTTTTTCGGGCTTCGGCTCTTTTTCGGGCTTGGGTTCTTTTTTGGGATTAGGGCCCTATTTCGGGCTTGGGGTCTTTTTCGGGCTTGGGGTCCTTTTTCGGGCTAGGGATCCTTTTTCGGGCTTGTGGTCCTTTCTCGGGCTTACGTTCATTTTTTGGGCTTGGGGTCCTTTTTCGGGCTTGGGGACCTTTTCGGGCTTAAGATCCTCTTTCAAGCTTGTAGTCTTGTGGTCCTTTTTCCGGCATATGGTCTTTCTTCGGGCTTAGGGTCCCTTTTCGGGCTTGGGGTGCTTTTTCGCGCTGGGGGTCCTTTATCGGACTTGGGGTCCTTTTTCAGGCTCGGGGTCCTTTTACGAACTTGGGGTCCTTTTACGAACTTGGGGTCCTTTTTCGGGCTTCTGGTCCTTTCTCGGGCTTACGTTCATTTTTCGGGCTTGGGGTCCTTTTTCGGGCTTGTGGTCTTTTTCGGGCTTGGGGTCCTTTTTAGAACTTGGGTCCTTTTACGGGCTTGGGGTCTTTTTCGGGCTTGGGATCCACTTTTAACCTTGTAGTCTTGTGGTCCTTTTTCCGGCATATGTTCCTTCTGCGGGCTTAGGGTCCTTTTGCGGACGTAGGGTCCTTTTTCGGGCTTGTGGTCATTTTGAAGCTTCGTGTCCTTTTTCGGGCTTTGGGTCTTTTTCGGGCTTGGGGTCCTCTTTAGAACTTGGGGTCCTTTTACGGGCTTGGGGTGCTTTTCGGGTTTGGGATCCTCTTTCATGCTTGTAGTCTTGTGGTGCTTTTTCGGGCTTGGGGTCCTGTTGCAGGCCTGGGGTCCTTTTTCGGGCTTGGGGTCCTCTTTCAAGCTTGTAGTCTTGTGGTCCTTTCTCTGGCTTATGGTATTTCTTCGGGCTTGGGGTCCTTTTTCGAACTTGAGATCCTTTTTCGGGCTTGGGGCTCTTTTTTGGGTTTGGGTTCTTTTTCGGGATTGGGGTCCTCTTTCGGGCTTGAAGTTCTTTTCGTGCTTGAGGTATTTTTTTGGGCTTGTGGTCTTTTTGGCGCTTGGGGTCCTTTTTTGGACTTGGGGTCCTTTTTCTGGCTCGGGGTCCTTTTACGAACTAGGGTTCCTTTTTCGGGCTTGGGGTCCTTTTTCGGGCTTGGGTTCTTTTTCGGGCTTGCGGTCCTTTTTTGGAATTGGGGTCCTTTTTCAGGCTTAAGGGTTTTTTACGAACTTGGGGTCCTTTTTCGGGGTTGTGGTCCTTCTTTGGGCTTAGGTTCATTTTTCTGGCTTGGGGTCCTTTTTCGGGCTTGGGGTCCTTTTTGGGGCTTGGGGTCCTTTTTCGGGCTTGTGCCCTTTTTTCGGGCTTGGGGTCCTTTTCGGGCTTGGAATCCTCTTTCAAGCTTGTAGTCTTGTGGTCCTTTTTCCGGCATATGGTCCATCTTCGGGCTTAGGGTCCCTTTTCGGGCTTAGGGTCCTTTTTCGGGCTTGTGGTCATTTTCAAGCTTCGTGTCCTTTTTCGGGATTGGGGTCCTTTTCGGGCTTGGGGTCCTTTTTAGAACTTGGGGTCCTTTTATGGGCCTGGGGTGCTTTTCGGGCTTGGGATCCTCTTTCAAGTTTGTAGTCTTGTGGTGCTTTTTCCGGCTTGGGGCCCTTTTGCAGGCTTGAGGTGCTTTTTCGGGCTTGGGGTCCTTTTTCGGGCATGTGGTCCTTTTTCGGCTTGGGGTCCTCTATCAAGCTTGTAGTCTTGTGGTCCTTTTTCCGGCTTATGGTCCTTTTTAGGTCTTGGGGTCCTTTTTCGGGCTTGGGGACCTTTTCCGGGCTTGGGATCCTTTATCGAACTTGAGATCCTTTTTTGGGCTTGGGGCTTTTTTTCGGGCTTCGGGTCTTTTTCGGGCTTGGGGTCGTTTTTCAGACTTATGGTCCTTTTTCGGGCTTGGGGTCCTTTTTCGGGCTTGTGGTCCTTTTTCGGGGTTGTGGTCCTTTTTCGGGTTTGGGTCCTATTTTGAGCTTGTCGTACTTTTTCGGGCTTGGGGTGCTTTTCAGGCTTGGGGTCCTTTTTCGGGCTTGTGGTCTTTTTCGGGCTTGGGGTCCTTGCACGAACTTGACGTCCGTTTTCGGGCTTGGGGTCCTTTTTCAGGCTTAGGTGCATTTTTCGGGCTAGTGGTCCTTTTTCGGGCTTGTGGTCGTTTTCGGGCTTGGGGTCATTTTTTGAACTTTGGGTCCTTTTACGGGCTTGGGGTGCTTTTTCGGGCTTGGGGTGCTTTTTCAGGCTTGGGGTCTTTTTTCGGGATTGGGCCCCTTTTTCGGGCTAGTGCTCGTTTTTCGGGCTTGGGGTCCTTTTCGGGCTTGGGATCCTCTTTCAAGCTTGTAGTCTTGTGGTCCTTTTCCGGACTATATCTTTTTCGGGCGTGGGGTACTTTTTCGGGCTTGCAGTCCTTTTACGAACTTGAGGTCCGTTTTCAGGCTTAGGTTCATTTTTCGGGCATGGGGTCCTTTTTCGGGCTTGTGGTCTTTTTCGGGCTTGGGGTCCTTTTTCGGTCTTGGGGTCTTTCTCGGGCTTGGGGTCCTTTTTAGAACTTGGGCTCCTTTCACGGGCTTAGTGTGCTTTTTCGGGCTTGGGCTGGTTTTTCAGGCTTGGGGTCCTTTTTCGGGATTGGGCGCTTTTTCGGGCTTGGGGTCCTTTTCGGGCTTGGGATCCTCTTTCAAGCTTATAGTCTTGTGGTACTTTTTCCGGCATATGGTCCTTTTTCGGGCGTGGGGTCCTTTTTCGGGCTTGGGGTCATTTTTCGGGATTATGGTCTTTTTCAGGCTTGGGGTCCTTTTTAGAACTTGGGGTCCTTTTACGGGCCTGGGGTGCTTTTCGGGCTTGGGATCCTCTTTCAAGCTTGTAGTCTTGTGGTGCTTTTTCGGGCTTGGGGCCCTTTTGCAGGCTTGGGGTGCTTTTTCGGGCTTGTGGTCCTTTTTCCGGCTTATGCTTTCTTTTTAGGGCTTGGGGTCCTTTTTCGGGCTTGGGGACCTTTTTCGGGCCTGGGATCCTTTATCGAACTAGAGATCCTTTTTTGTGCTTGGGGCTTTTTTTCGGGCTTCGGCTCTTTTTCGGACTTTTTCAGGAATCAGAATAGATTGGCTCAAATGGCACGTTCCCCGGACATAGTCGGGGATTTGTGCGGGTCCTTTTACGGGCTTAGTGTGCTTTTTCGGACTTGGGCTGCTTTTTCAGGCTTGGGGTCCTTTTTCGTGATTGGGCTCTTTTTCGGGCTTGTGCTCCTTTTTCGGGCTTGGGGTCCTTTTCGGGCTTGGGATCCTCTTTCAAGCTTATAGTCTTGTGGTACTTTTTCCGGCATATGGTCCTTTTTCGGGCGTGGGGTCCTTTTTCGGGCTTAGGGTCATTTTTCGGGCTTATGGTCTTTTTCAGGCTTGGGGTCCTTTTACGAATTTGAGGTCCGTTTTCGGGCTTCTGGTCCTTTTTCGGGCTTAGGGTCCTTTTTCGTGCTTGGGGTCCTTTTTCGGGCTGGTGGTCTTTTTCGGGCTTGGAGTCCTTTTTCGGTCTTGGGGTCCTTTTCGGGCTTGGGGTTCTTTTTAGAACTTGCGGTCCTTTTACGGGCTTGGGGTGCTTTTTCAGGCTTGTGGTCCTTTTTCGGGATTGGGCTCCTTTTTCGGGCTTGTGCTCCTTTTTCGGGCTTGGGGTCCTTTTCGGGCTTGGAATCCTCTTTCAAGCTTGCAGTCTTGTGGTCCTTTTTCCGGCATATGTTCCTTCTTCGGGCGTGGGGTCCCTTTTCGGGCTTAGGGTTCTTTTTCGGGCTTGTGGTCATTTTCAAGCTTCGTGTCCTTTTTCGGGCTTGGGGTTCTTTTTAGAACTTGGGGTCCTTTTACGGGCCTGGGGTGCTTTTCGGGCTTGGGATCCTCTTTCAAGCTTGTAGTCTTGTGGTGCTTTTTCGGGCTTGGGGCCCTTTTGCAGGCTTGGGGTGCTTTTTCGGGCTTGGGGTCCTTTTTCGGGCTTGTGGTCCTTTTCCGGCTTGGGGTTCTCTTTCAAGCTTGTAGTCTTGTGGTGGTTTTTCCGGCTTATGGTCCTTTTTAGGGCTTGGGGTCCTTTTTCGGGCTTGGGGGCCTTTTTCGGGCCTGGGATCCTTTATCGAACTAGAGATCCTTTTTTGTGCTTGGGGCTTTTTTCGGGCTTCGGCTCTTTTTCGGACTTGGGTTCTTTTTCGGGATTAGGGTCCTTTTTCGGTGTTGGAGTCATTTTCGGGCTTGAGGTACTTTTTCGGGCTTGGGGTCTTTTTTCGGGCTTGGGGTCTTTTTTCGAACTTGAGATCCTTTTTCGGGCTGGGGGCTCTTTTTCGGGCTTGGGTTCTTTTTTGGGATTAGGGTCCTATTTCAAGCTTGGGGTCTTTTACGGGCTTGTGGTCTCTTTTCGGGCTTTGGGTCGTTTTTCGGGCTTACGGTCTTTTTCGGGCTTGTGTTCCTTTTTCGGGCTTGTGGTCCTTTTTCGGGGTTGTGGTCCTTTTTCGGGCTTGGGGTCCTATTTTGGCTTGTCGTACTTTTACGGGCTTGGGGTGCTTTTCAGGCTTGGGGTCCTTTTTCGGGCTTGTGGTTTTTTCGGGCTTTGGGTCCTTTTTCGGGCTGGGGGACTTTTTTGAGATTTGTGGTCCTTTTCGGGCTTGGGGTCCTTTTTCATGCTTAGGTTTATTTTTCGGGCTTGTGGTCCTTTTCGGGCTTGGGGTCCTTTTTCGGGCATGGTGTCCTTTTTCGGGCTTGGGGTCGTTTTTCGGGCTTGTGGTCCTTTTTCGGGCTTGGGGTCCTTTTTCGAGCTTGGGGTCCTTTTGCGGGCTTGGGGTTCTTTTTCGGGTTTGGGGTCTTTTTCGGGCTTGATGTCCTTTTTCAGGCTTAGGTTTATTTTTCGGGCTTGTGGTCCTTTTCGGACTTGGGGTCTTTTTTCGGGCTTGGGGTCCTTTTTCGGGCTTGGGGTCCTTTTTCAAGCTTGTATTCTTGTGGTCTTTTTCTGGCTTATGGTCCTTCTTTGGGCTTGGGGTCCTTTTTCGGGCTTGGGGTGCTTTTCTGGCTTGGGGTGATTTTTCAGTCTGGGGGTCCACTTCGGGATTGGGCTCCTTTTTCGGGCTTGTGCTCCTTTTTCGGGCTTGGGGTCTTTTTCGGGCTTGGGATCCTCTTTCAAGCTTGTAGTCTTGTGGTCCTTTTTCCGGCATATGGTCCTTTTTCGGACCTGGGGTCCTTTTTCGAGCTTGAGATCTTTTTTCGGACTTGGGGCTCTTTTTCGGGCTTGGGTACTTTTTCGGGATTGGGGTCCTTTTTCGGGCTTGAAGTCCTTTTCGTGCTTGAGGTACTTTTTTGGGCTTGTGGTCTTTTTCGCGCTTAGGGTCCTTTTTAGAACTTTTACGGGCTTGGGGTGCTTTTTCGGGCTTGGGGTGCTTTTTCAGGCTTGGGGTCTTTTTTTGGGATTGGGCCCCTTTTTCGGGCTAGTGCTCGTTTTTCGGGCTTGGGGTCCTTTTCGGGCTTGGGATCCTCTTTCAAGCTTGTAGTCTTGTGGTCCTTTTCCGGACTATATCTTTTTCGGGCGTGGGGTCCTTTTTCGGGCTTGCGGTCCTTTTACGAACTTGAGGTCCGTTTTCAGGCTTAGGTTCATTTTTCGGGTTTGGGGTCCTTTTTCGGGCTTGTGGTCTTTTTCGGGCTTGGGGTCCTTTTTCGGTCTTGGGGTCTTTCTCGGGCTTGGGGTCCTTTTTAGAACTTGGGGCCCTTTTACGGGCTTAGTGTGCTTTTTCGGGCTTGGGCTGCTTTTTCAGGCTTGGGGTCCTTCTTCGGGATTGGGCCCCATTTTCGAGCTTGTGCTCCTTTTTCGGGCTTGGGGTCCTTTTCGGGCTTGGGATCCTCTTTCAAGCTTATAGTCTTGTGGTACTTTTTCCGGCATATGGTCCTTTTTCGGGCGTGGGGTCCTTTTTCGGGCTTGGGGTCATTTTTCGGGCTTATGGTCTTTTTCAGGCTTGGGGTCGTTTTACGAACTTGAGGTCCGTTTTCGGGCTTCTGGTCCTTTTTCGGGCTTAGGGTCCTTTTTCGTGCTTGGGGTCCTTTTTCGGGCTGGTGGTCTTTTTCGGGCTTGGAGTCCTTTTTCGGTCTTGGGGTCCTTTTCGGGCTTGGGGTTCTTTTTAGAACTTGGGATCCTTTTACGGGCTTGGGGTGCTTTTTCAGGCTTGTGGTCCTTTTTCGGGATTGGGCTCCTTTTTCGGGCTTGTGCTCCTTTTTCGGGCTTGGGTTCCTTTTCGGGCTTGGAATCCTCTTTCAAGCTTGTAGTCTTGTGGTCCTTTTTCCGGCATATGGTCCTTCTTCGGGCTTAGGGTCCCTTTTCGGGCTTAGGGTTCTTTTTCGGGCTTGTGGTCATTTTCAAGCTTCGTGTCCTTTTTCGGGCTAGGGACCCTTTTGCAGGCTTGGGGTGCTTTTTCGGGCTTGGGGACCTTTTTCGGGCCTGGGATCCTTTATCGAACTAGAGATCCTTTTTTGTGCTTGGGACTTTTTTCGGGCTTCGGCTCTTTTTCGGACTTGGGTTCTTTTTCGGGATTAGGGTCCTTTTTCGGTGTTGGAGTCATTTTCGGGCTTGAGGTACTTTTTCGGGCTTGGGGTCTTTTTTCGGGCTTGGGGTCTTTTTTCGAACTTGAGATCCTTTTTCGGGCTGGGGGCTCTTTTTCGGGCTTGGGTTCTTTTTTGGGATTAGGGTCCTATTTCGGGCTTGGGGTCTTTTACGGGCTTGTGGTCTTTTTTCGGGCTTGGGGTCGTTTTTCGGGCTAATGGTCCTTTTTCGGGCTTGTGGTCCTTTTTCGGGCTTGTGGTCCTTTTTCGGGGTTGTGGTCCTTTTTCTAGCTTGGGGTCCTAATTTGAGCTTGTCGTACTTTTTCGGGCTTGGGGTGCTTTTCAGGCTTGGGGTCCTTTTTCGGGCTTGTGGTCTTTTTCGGGCTTTGGGTCCTTTTTCGGGCTGGTGGACCTTTTTTGAGATTTGTGGTCCTTTTTTGGGTTTGGGGTCCTTTTCGGGCTTGGGGTCCTTTTTCAGGCTTAGGTTTATTTTTCGGGCTTGTGGTCCTTTTCGGGCTTGGGGTCCTTTTTCGGGCTTGGTGTCCTTTTTCGGGCTTGGGGTCGTTTTTCGGGCTTGTGGTCCTTTTTCGGGCTTGGGGTCCTTTTTTGAGCTTGGGGTTCTTTTGTGGGCTTGGGGTTCTTTTTCGGGTTTGGGGTCTTTTTCGGGCTTAGGGTCCTTTTTCAGGCTTAAGTTTATTTTTCGGGCTTGTGGTCCTTTTCGGGCTTGGGGTCCTTTTTCGGGCTTGGTGTCCTTTTTCGGGCTTGGGCCCTTTTTCGGGCTTGTGCTACTTTTTCGGGCTTGGGGTCATTTTCGGGCTTGGGGTCCTTTTACGAACTTGAGGTCCGTTTTCGGGCTTGGGATCCTTTTTCAAGCTTAGGTGCATTTTTTGGGTTTGTGGTCCTTTTTCGGGCTTCGGGTCCTTTTTCGGGCTTGGGGTCCTTTTACGAACTTGAGGTCCGTTGTCGGGTTTCTGGTCCTTTTTCGGGCTTAGGTTCCTTTTTCGTACTTGGGGTCCTTTTTCGGGCTGGTGGTCTTTTCCGGGCTTGGGGTCCTTTTTCGGTTTTGGGTTCTTTTTCGGGCTTGGGGTCCTTTTTAGAACTTGGGGTCCTTTTTAGAACTTGGGGTGCTTTTCCAGGCTTGTGGTCCTTTTTCGGGATTGGGCCCCTTTTTAGGGTTTGTGCTCCTTTTTCGGGCTTGAGGTCCTTTTCGGGCTTGGAATCCTCTTTCAAGCTTGTAGTCTTGTGGTCCTTTTTCCGGCATATGGTCCTTCTTCGGGCTTAGGGTGCCTTTTCGGGCTTAGGGTCCTTTTTCGGGCTTGTGGTCATTTTCAAGCTTCGTGTCCTTTTTCGGGCTTTGGGTCCTTTTCGGGTTTGGGGTCCTTTTTAGAACTTGGGGTCCTTTTTAGAACTTGGGGTGTTTTTCCAGGCTTGTGGTCCTTTTTCGGGATTGGGCTCCTTTTTCGGGCTTGTGCTCCTTTTTCGGGCTTGGATTCCTTTTCGAGCTTGGAATCCTCTTTCAAGCTTGTAGTCTTGTGGTCCTTTTTCCGGCATATGGTCCTTCTTCGGGCTTAGGGTCCCTTTTCGGGCTTAGGGTTCTTTTTCGGGCTTGTGGTCATTTTCAAGCTTCGTGTCCTTTTTCGGGCTTGGGGTCCTTTTTAGAACTTGTGGTCCTTTTACGGGCCTGGGGTGCTTTTCGGGCTTGGGATCCTCTTTCAAGTTTGTAGTCTTGTGGTGCTTTTTCGGGCTAGGGGCCCTTTTGCAGGCTTGGGGTGCTTTTTCGGGCTTGGGGTCCTTTTCCGGGCTTGTGGTCCTTTTCCTGCTTGGGGTCCTCTTTCAAGCTTGTAGTCTTGTGGTCCTTTTTCCGGCTTGGGGTCCTTCTTCGGGCTTGGGGACCTTTTTCGGGCCTGGGATCCTTTATCGAACTAGAGATCCTTTTTTGTGCTTGGGACTTTTTTCGGGCTTCGGCTCTTTTTCGGACTTGGGTTCTTTTTCGGGATTAGGGTCCTTTTTCGGTGTTGGAGTCATTTTCGGGCTTGAGGTACTTTTTCGGGCTTGGGGTCTTTTTTCGGGCTTGGGGTCTTTTTTCGAACTTGAGATCCTTTTTCGGGCTGGGGGCTCTTTTTCGGGCTTGGGTTCTTTTTTGGGATTAGGGTCCTATTTCGGGCTTGGGGTCTTTTACGGGCTTGTGGTCTTTTTTCGGGCTTGGGGTCGTTTTTCGGGCTTATGGTCCTTTTTCGGGCTTGTGGTCCTTTTTCGGGCTTGTGGTCCTTTTTCGGGGTTGTGGTCCTTTTTCGGGCTTGGGGTCCTAATTTGAGCTTGTCGTACTTTTTCGGGCTTGGGGTGCTTTTCAGGCTTGGGGTCCTTTTTCGGGCTTGTGGTCTTTTTCGGGCTTTGGGTCCTTTTTCGGGCTGGTGGACCTTTTTTGAGATTTGTGGTCCTTTTTTGGGTTTGGGGTCCTTTTCGGGCTTGGGGTCCTTTTTCAGGCTTAGGTTTATTTTTCGGGCTTGTGGTCCTTTTCGGGCTTGGGGTCCTTTTTCGGGCTTGGTGTCCTTTTTCGGGCTTGGGGTCGTTTTTCGGGCTTGTGGTCCTTTTTCGGGCTTGGGGTCCTTTTTCGAGCTTGGGGTTCTTTTGCGGGCTTGGGGTTCTTTTTCGGGTTTGGGGTCTTTTTCGGGCTTGGGGTCCTTTTTCAGGCTTAGGTTTATTTTTCGGGCTTGTGGTCCTTTTCGGGCTTGGGGTCCTTTTTCGGACTTGGTGTCCTTTTTCGGGCTTGGGCCCTTTTTCGGGCTTGGGGTCCTTTTACGAACTTGAGGTCCGTTGTCGGGCTTCTGTTTCTTTTTCGGGCTTAGGTTCCTTTTTCGTACTTAAGGTCATTTTCGGGCTTGGGGTCATTTTTAGAACTTTGGGTCTTTTTACGGGCTTAGGGTGCTTTTTCGGGCTTGGGCTGCTTTTTCAGGCTTGAGGTCCTTTTTCGGGATTGGGCCCTTTTTCGGGCTTGTGCTCCTTTTTCGGGCTTGGGGTCATTTTCGGGCTTGGGGTCCTTTTACGAACTTGAGGTCCGTTTTCGGGCTTGGGATCCTTTTTCAAGCTTAGGTGCTTTTTTTGGGCTTGTGGTCCTTTTTCGGGCTTGGGGTCCTTTTTCGGGCTTGGGGTCCTTTTACGAACTTGAGGTCCGTTGTCGGGCTTCTGGTCCTTTTTCGGGCTTAGGTTCCTTTTTCGTACTTGGGGTCCTTTTTCGGGCTGGTGGTCTTTTCCGGGCTTGGGGTCCTTTTTCGGTTTTGGGTTCTTTTTCGGGCTTGGGGTCCTTTTTAGAACTTGGGGTCCTTTTTAGAACTTGGGGTGCTTTTCCAGGCTTGTGGTCCTTTTTCGGGATTGGGCCCCTTTTTAGGGTTTGTGCTCCTTTTTCGGGCTTGAGGTCCTTTTCGGGCTTGGAATCCTCTTTCAAGCTTGTAGTCTTGTGGTCCTTTTTCCGGCATATGGTCCTTCTTCGGGCTTAGGGTGCCTTTTCGGGCTTAGGGTCCTTTTTCGGGCTTGTGGTCATTTTCAAGCTTCGTGTCCTTTTTCGGGCTTTGGGTCCTTTTCGGGTTTGGGGTCCTTTTTAGAACTTGGGGTCCTTTTTAGAACTTGGGGTGTTTTTCCAGGCTTGTGGTCCTTTTTCGGGATTGGGCTCCTTTTTCGGGCTTGTGCTCCTTTTTCGGGCTTGGATTCCTTTTCGAGCTTGGAATCCTCTTTCAAGCTTGTAGTCTTGTGGTCCTTTTTCCGGCATATGGTCCTTCTTCGGGCTTAGGGTCCCTTTTCGGGCTTAGGGTTCTTTTTCGGGCTTGTGGTCATTTTCAAGCTTCGTGTCCTTTTTCGGGCTTGGGGTCCTTTTTAGAACTTGTGGTCCTTTTACGGGCCTGGGGTGCTTTTCGGGCTTGGGATCCTCTTTCAAGTTTGTAGTCTTGTGGTGCTTTTTCGGGCTAGGGGCCCTTTTGCAGGCTTGGGGTGCTTTTTCGGGCTTGGGGTCCTTTTCCGGGCTTGTGGTCCTTTTCCTGCTTGGGGTCCTCTTTCAAGCTTGTAGTCTTGTGGTCCTTTTTCCGGCTTGGGGTCCTTCTTCGGGCTTGGGGACCTTTTTCGGGCCTGGGATCCTTTATCGAACTAGAGATCCTTTTTTGTGCTTGGGACTTTTTTCGGGCTTCGGCTCTTTTTCGGACTTGGGTTCTTTTTCGGGATTAGGGTCCTTTTTCGGTGTTGGAGTCATTTTCGGGCTTGAGGTACTTTTTCGGGCTTGGGGTCTTTTTTCGGGCTTGGGGTCTTTTTTCGAACTTGAGATCCTTTTTCGGGCTGGGGGCTCTTTTTCGGGCTTGGGTTCTTTTTTGGGATTAGGGTCCTATTTCGGGCTTGGGGTCTTTTACGGGCTTGTGGTCTTTTTTCGGGCTTGGGGTCGTTTTTCGGGCTTATGGTCCTTTTTCGGGCTTGTGGTCCTTTTTCGGGCTTGTGGTCCTTTTTCGGGGTTGTGGTCCTTTTTCGGGCTTGGGGTCCTAATTTGAGCTTGTCGTACTTTTTCGGGCTTGGGGTGCTTTTCAGGCTTGGGGTCCTTTTTCGGGCTTGTGGTCTTTTTCGGGCTTTGGGTCCTTTTTCGGGCTGGTGGACCTTTTTTGAGATTTGTGGTCCTTTTTTGGGTTTGGGGTCCTTTTCGGGCTTGGGGTCCTTTTTCAGGCTTAGGTTTATTTTTCGGGCTTGTGGTCCTTTTCGGGCTTGGGGTCCTTTTTCGGGCTTGGTGTCCTTTTTCGGGCTTGGGGTCGTTTTTCGGGCTTGTGGTCCTTTTTCGGGCTTGGGGTCCTTTTTCGAGCTTGGGGTTCTTTTGCGGGCTTGGGGTTCTTTTTCGGGTTTGGGGTCTTTTTCGGGCTTGGGGTCCTTTTTCAGGCTTAGGTTTATTTTTCGGGCTTGTGGTCCTTTTCGGGCTTGGGGTCCTTTTTCGGACTTGGTGTCCTTTTTCGGGCTTGGGCCCTTTTTCGGGCTTGGGGTCCTTTTACGAACTTGAGGTCCGTTGTCGGGCTTCTGTTTCTTTTTCGGGCTTAGGTTCCTTTTTCGTACTTAAGGTCATTTTCGGGCTTGGGGTCATTTTTAGAACTTTGGGTCTTTTTACGGGCTTAGGGTGCTTTTTCGGGCTTGGGCTGCTTTTTCAGGCTTGAGGTCCTTTTTCGGGATTGGGCCCTTTTTCGGGCTTGTGCTCCTTTTTCGGGCTTGGGGTCATTTTCGGGCTTGGGGTCCTTTTACGAACTTGAGGTCCGTTTTCGGGCTTGGGATCCTTTTTCAAGCTTAGGTGCTTTTTTTGGGCTTGTGGTCCTTTTTCGGGCTTGGGGTCCTTTTTCGGGCTTGGGGTCCTTTTACGAACTTGAGGTCCGTTGTCGGGCTTCTGGTCCTTTTTCGGGCTTAGGTTCCTTTTTCGTACTTGGGGTCCTTTTTCGGGCTGGTGGTCTTTTCCGGGCTGGTGGTCTTTTCCGGGCTTGGGGTCCTTTTTCGGTCTTGGGTTCTTTATCGGGCTTGGGGTCCTTTTTAGAACTTGGGGTCCTTTTTAGAACCTGGAGTGCTTTTCCACGCTTGTGGTCCTTTTTCGGGTTTGTGCTCCTTTTTCGGGCTTGGGGTCCTTTTCGGGCTTGGAATCCTCTTTCAAGCTTGTAGTCTTGTGGTCCTTTTTCCGGCATATGGTCCTTCTTCGGGCTTAGGGTCCTTTTTCGGGCTTGTGGTCATTTTCAAGCTTCGTGTCCTTTTTCGGGCTTTGGGTCCTTTTCGGGCTTGGGGTCCTTTTTAGAACTTGGGGTCCTTTTACGGGCCTGGGGTGCTTTTCGGGCTTGGGATCCTCTTTCAAGCTTGTAGTCTTGTGGTGCTTTTTCGGGCTTGGGGCCCTTTTGCAGGCTTGGTGTGCTTTTTCGGGCTTGGGGTCCTTTTTCGGGCTTGTGGTCCTTTTCGGGCTTGGGGTCCTCTTTCAAGCTTGTAGTCTTGTGGTCCTTTTTCCGGCTTATGGTCCTTTTTAGGTCTTGGGGTCCTTTTTCGGGCTTGGGGACCTTTTCCGGGCTTGGGATCCTTTATTGAACTTGAGATCCTTTTTTGGGCTTGGGGCTTTTTTTAGGGTTTCGGCTCTTTTTCGGACTTGGGTTCTTTTTCGGGATTAGGGTCCTTTTTCGGTGTTGGAGTCATTTTCGGGCTTGAGGTACTTTTTCGGGCTGGGGGTCTTTTTTCGGGCTTGGGGTCTTTTTTCGAACTTGAGATCCTTTTTCGGGCTTGGGGCTCTTTTCGGGCTTGGGTTCTTTTTTTGGGATTAGGGTCGTATTTCGGGCTTGGGGTCTTTTACGGGCTTGTGGTCTTTTTTCGGGCTTGGGGTCGTTTTTCGGGCTTATGGTCCTTTTTCGGGCTTGGGGTCCTTTTGCGGGCTTGGGGTTCTTTTTCGGGTTTGGGGTCTTTTTCGGGCTTGGGGTCCTTTTTCAGGCTTAGGTTTATTTTTCGGGCTTGTGGTCCTTTTCGGGCTTGGGGTCCTTTTTCGGGCTTGGGGTACTTTTTCGGACTTGGGGTCCTTTTTCGGGCTTAGGTTCATTTTTCGGGCTTGGGGTCCTTTTTCGGGATTGGGCCCCTTTTTCGGGCTTGTGCTCCTTTTTCGGGCTTGGGGTCCTTTTCGGGCTTGGGATCCTCTTTCAAGCTTGTAGTCTTGTGGTCCTTTTTCCGGCATATGGTCCTTTTTCGGACTGGGGTCCTTTTTCGAACTTGAGATCCTTTTTCAGGCCTGGGGGTCTCTTTCGGGCTTGGGGTTCTTTTTCGGGATTGGGGTCCTTTTTCGGGCTTGAAGTCCTTTTCGTGCTTGAGGTACTTTTTTGGGCTTGTGGTCTTTTTCGCGCTTGGGGTCCTTTTTCGGACTTGGGGTCCTTTTTCAGGCTCGGGGTCCTTTTACGAACTTGGGGTCCTTTTACGAACTTGGGGTCCTTTTACGAACTTGGGGTCCTTTTTCGGGCTTCTGGTCCTTTCTCGGGCTTACGTTCATTTTTCGGGCTTGGGGTCCTTTTTCGGGCTTGTGGTCTTTTTCGGGCTTGGGGTCCTTTTTAGAACTTGTGGTCCTTTTATGGGCTTGGGGTGCTTTTACGGGCTTGGGGTGCTTTTTCAGGCTTGGGGTCCTTTTTCGGGCTTGGGGTCCTTTTTCGGGCTTAGGTTCATTTTTCGGGCTTGGGGTCCTTTTTCGGGCTTGGGGTCCTTTTCGGGCTTGGGGTCCTTTTTCGGGCTTGTGGTCTTTTTCGGGCTTGGGGTCTTTTAACGAACTTTTCGGGCTTGAAGTCCTTTTCGTGCTTGAGGTACTTTTTTGGGCTTGTGGTCTTTTTCGCGCTTAGGGTCCTTTTTCGGACTTGGGGTCCTTTTTCAGGCTCGGGGTCCTTTTACGAACTTGGGGTCCTTTTACGAACTTGGGGTCCTTTTTCGGGCTTCTGGTCCTTTCTCGGGCTTACGTTAATTTTTCGGGCTTGGGATCCTTTTTCGGGCTTGTGGTCTTTTTCGGGCTTGGGGTCCTTTTTAGAACTTGGGGTCCTTTTACGTGCTTGGGGTGCTTTTACGGGCTTGGGGTGCTTTTTCAGGCTTGGGGTCCTTTTTCGGGCTTGGGGTCCTTTTTCGGGCTTAGGTTCATTTTTCGGGCTTGGGGTCCTTTTCGGGCTTGGGGTCCTTTTTCGGGCTTGTGGTCTTTTTCGGGCTTAGGGTCCTTTTACGAACTTGAGGTCCGTTTTCGGGCTTGGGGTCCTTTTTCAGGCTTAGGTGCATTTTTCGGGCTTGTGGCCCTTTTTCGGGCTTGTAGTCTTTTTCGAGCTTGGGATTCTTTTTCGGTCTTGGGGTCTTTTTCGGGCTTGGAGTCCATTTTAGAACTTGGGGTCCTTTTACGGGCTTGGAGTGCTTATTCGGGCTTCGGGTGCTTTTTCAGGCTTGGGGTCCATTTCGGGATTGGGCCCATTTTTCGGGCTTGTGCTCCTTTTTCTGGCTTGGGGTCCTTTTCGGGCTTGGGATCTTCTTTCAAGCTTGTAGTCTTGTGGTCCTTTTTCCGGCATATGGTCCTTTTTCGGACTTGCTGTCCTTTTTCGAACTTGAAATCCTTTTTCGGGCTTGAAGCTCTCTTTCGGGCTATGGGTTCTTTTTCGGGATTGGGGTCCTTTTTCGGGCTTGAAGTCCTTTTCGTGCTTGAGGTACTTTTTTGGGCTTGTGGTCTTTTTCGCGCTTGGGGTCCTTTTTCGGACTTGGGGTCCTTTTTCAGGCTCGGGGTCCTTTTACGAACTTGGGTTCCTTTTTCGGGCTTCTGGTCCTTTCTCGGGCTTATGTTCATTTTTCGGGCTTGGGGTCCTTTTTCGGGCTTGGGGAACTTTTTCGGGCTTGGGGTCCTTTTTCGGGCTTGTGGTCTTTTTCGGGATTGGGGTCCTTTTTAGAACTTGGGGTCCTTTTACGGGCTTGGGGTGCTTTTTCGGGCTTGGGGTGCTTTTTCAAACTTGGGTCCTTTTCGGGCTTGGGATCCTCTTTCAAGCTTGTAGTCTTGTGGTCCTTTTTGCGGCACATGGTCCTTTTTCGGGCGTGGGGTCCTTTTTCGGGCTTGGGGTCCTTTTACGAACTTGAGGTCCGTTTTCGGGCTTCTGGTCCTTTTTCGGGCTTAGGTTAGGGCTTTATAGAACTTGGGATCCTTTCACGGGCTTGGGGTGCTTTTTCGGGTTTGGGGTTCTTTTTCAGGCTTGGGGTCCTTTTTCGGGATTGGGTCCCTTTTTCGGGCTTGGGATCCTCTTTCAAGCTTGTAGTCTTGTGGTCCTTTTTCCGGCATATGGTTCTTTTTCGGGCTTGTGGTCTTTTTCGGGCTTGGGGTCCTTTTTCGGTCTTGGCGTCTTTTTCGGGCTTTGGGTCCATTTTAGAACTTAGGGTCCTTTTCCGGCTTGGGATCCTCTTTCAAGCTTGTTGTCTTGTGGTCATTTTTCCGGCATATGGTCCTTTTTCGGACTTGGGGTCCTTTTTCGAACTTGAGATCCTTTTTCGGGCTTGAAGTTCTCTTTCGTGCTTTGGGTTCTTTTTCGGGATTGGGGTCCTTTTTCGGGCTTGAAGTCCTTTTCGTGCTTGAGGTACTTATTTGGGCTTGTGGTCTTTTTCGCGCTTGGGGTCCTTTTTCGGACTTGGGGTCCTTTTCCAGGCTCGGGGTCCTTTTACGAACTTGGGGTCCTTTTTCGGGATTCTGGTCCTTTCTCGGGCTTACGTTCGTTTTTAGGGCTTGGGGTCCTTTTCGGGCTTGTGGTCTTTTTCGGGCTTGGGGTCCCTTTTAGAACTTTTACGGGCTTGGGGTGCTTTTTCGGGCTTGGGGTGCTTTTTCGGGCTTGGGGAGCTTTTTCAGGTTTGGGGTCCTTTTTCGGGCTTGGGGTCCTTTTTCGGGCTTGGGTTCATTTTTCGGGATTGGGGTCCTTTTTCGGGCATGGGGTCCTTTTTCGGGGTTGGGGTCCTTTTTCGGGCTTGTGGTCTTTTTCGGGCTTGGGATATTTTTCTGGCTTGGGGTCATTTTTCGGGCTTTGTATCCTTTTTCAGGCTTCCTGTCCATTGTCGGGCTTGGGGAATTTTTCGGGCTTTTGGTCCTTTTTCGGGTTTGTAGTCGTTTTCGCGCGGGGTCCTTTTTTGGGCTTGGGGTCCTTTTCGGGCTTGGGATCCTCTTTCAAGCTTGTAGTCTTGTGGTCCTTTTTCCGGCATATGGTCCTTTTTCGGACTTGGGGTCCTCTTTCGAACTTGAGATCCTTTTTCGGGCCTGGGGCTCTCTTTCGAGCTTGGGGTTCGGGATTGGGGTCCTTTTTCGGGCTTGAAGTCCTTTTCGTGCTTGAGGTACTTTATTGGGCTTGTGGTCTTTTTCGCGCTTGGGTTCCTTTTTCGAACTTGGGGTCCTTTTTCAGGCTCGGGGTCCTTTTTCGAACTTGTGGTCCTTTTTCGGGCTTCTGGTCCTTTCTTGGGCTTACGTTCATTTTTCGGGCTTGGGGTCCTTTTTCGGGCTTGGGGAGCTTTTTCGGGCTTGGGGTCCTTTTTCGGGCTTGTGGTCTTTTTCGGGCTTGGTGTCCTTTTTAAAATTTGGGGTCCTTTTACGGGCTTGGGGTGCTTTTTCAGGCTTGGGGTCCTTTTCGGGCTTGGGATCCTCTTTCAAGCTTGTAGTGTTGTGGTTCTTTTTCCGGCATATGGTCCTTTTTTGGGCGTGGGGTCCTTTTTCGGGCTTGGGGTCCTTTTTTGGACTTGGGGTCCTTTTTCGGGCTTAGGTTCATTTTTCGGGCTTGGGGTCCTTTTTCGGGATTGGGCCCCTTTTTCGGGCTTGTGCTCCTTTTTCGGGCTTGGGGTCCTTTTCGGGCTTGGGATCCTCTTTCAAGCTTGTAGTCTTGTGGTCCTTTTTCCGGCGTATGGTCGTTTTTCGGACTTGAGGTCCTTTTTCGAACTTGAGACCTTTTTTCGGGCTTGGGGCTCTCTTTCGGGCTTGAGGTACTTTTTCGGGATTGGGGTCCATTTTCGGGCTTGAAGTCCTTTTCGTGCTTGAGGTACTTTTTTGGGCTTGTGGTCTTTTTCGCGCTTGGGGTCCTTTTTCGGACTTGGGGTCCTTTTTCAGGCTCGGGGTCCTTTTACGAACTTGGGGTCCTTTTACGAACTTGGGGTCCTTTTTCGGGCTTCTGGTCCTTTCTCGGGCTTACGTTCATTTTTCGGGCTTGGGGTCCTTTTTCGGGCTTGGGGTCCTTTTTAGAACTTGGGGTCCTCTTACATGCTAGGGGTTCTTTTACGGGCTTGGGGTGCTTTTTCAGGCTTGGGGTCCTTTTTCGGGCTTGGGGTCCTTTTTCGGGCTTAGGTTCATTTTTCGGGCTTGGGGTCCTTTTTCGGGCTTGGGGTCCTTTTTCGGGCTTGGGGTCCTTTTTCGGGCTTGTGGTCTTTTTCGGGCTTGGGGTCCTTATACGAACTTGGGGTCCTTTTTCGGGCTTCTGGTCCTTTCTCGGACTTACGTTCATTTTTCGGGCTTGGGGTCCTTTTTCGGGCTTGTGGTCATTTTCGGGCTTGGGGTCCTTTTTGGAACTTGGGGTCCTTTTACGGGCTTAGTGTGCTTTTTCAGGCTTGGGCTGCTTTTTCAGGCTTGGGGTCCTTTTTCGGGATTGGGTTCTTTTTCGGGCTTGTGCTCCTTTTTCCGGCTTGTGGTCTTTTTCGGGCTTGGGGTCCTTTTTATAACTTGGGGTCCTTTTACGGGCTTGGGGTGCTTTTTCGGGCTTGGGGTGCTTTTTCGGGCTTGGTGTGCTTTTTCTGGTTAGGGGTCCTTTTTCGGGCTTGGGGTCCTTTTTCGGGCTTAGGTTCATTTTTCGGGCTTGGGGTCCTTTTTTGGGCTTGTGGTCTTTTTCGGGCTTGGGGTCCTTTTACGAACTTGAGGTCCGTTTTCGGGCTTGGGGTACTTTTTCAGGCTTAGGTGCATTTTTTGGGCTTGTGGTCCTTTTTCGGGCTTGTGGTCATTTTCGGGCTTGGGGTCATTTTTAGAACTTTGGGTCTTTTTACGGGCTTAGGGTGCTTTTTCGGGCTTGGGCTGCTTTTTCAGGCTTGAGGTCCTTTTTCGGGATTGGGCCCTTTTTCGGGCTTGTGCTCCTTTTTCGGGCTTGGGGTCATTTTCGGGCTTGGGTTCCTTTTGCGAACTTGAGGTCCGTTTTCGGGCTTGGGATCCTTTTTCAAGCTTAGGTGCATTTTTTGGGCTTGTGGTCCTTTTTCGGGCTTGTGGTCATTTTCGGGCTTGGGGTCATTTTTAGAACTTTGGGTCTTTTTACGGGCTTAGGGTGCTTTTTCGGGCTTGGGCTGCTTTTTCAGGCTTGAGGTCCTTTTTCGGGATTGGGCCCTTTTTCGGGCTTGTGCTCCTTTTTCGGGCTTGGGGTCCTTTTTCGGGCTTGGGGTCCTTTTACGAACTTGAGGTCCGTTGTCGGGCTTCTGGTCCTTTTTTGGGCTTAGGTTCCTTTTTCGTACTTGGGGTCCTTTTTCGGGCTGGTGGTCTTTTCCGGGCTTGGGGTCCTTTTTCGGTCTTGGGTTTTTTCGGGTTTGGGGTCCTTTTACGAACTTGAGGTCCGTTGTCGGGCTTCTGGTCCTTTTTCGGGCTTAGGTTCCTTTTTCGTACTTGGGGTCCTTTTTCGGGCTGGTGGTCTTTTCCGGGCTTGGGGTCCTTTTTCGGTCTTGGGTTCTATTTCGGGCTTGGGGTCCTTTTTAGAACTTGGGGTCCTTTTTAGAACTTGGGGTGCTTTTCCAGGCTTGTGGTCCTTTTTCAGGATTGGGCCCCTTTTTCGGGTTTGTGCTCCTTTTTCGGGCTTGGGGTCCTTTTCGGGCTTGGAATCCTCTTTCAAGCTTGTAGTCTTGTAGTCCTTTTTCCGGCATATGGTCCTTCTTCGGGCTTAGGGTGCCTTTTCGGGCTTAGGGTCCTTTTTCGGGCTTGTGGTCATTTTCAAGCTTCGTGTCCTTATTCGGGCTTTGGGTCCTTTTCGGGCTTGGGGTCCTTTTTAGAACTTGGGGCCCTTTTGCAGGCTTGGGGTGCTTTTTCGGGCTTGGGGTCCTTTTTCGGGCTTGGGGTCCTTTTTCGGGCTTGTGGTCCTTTTCCGGCTTGGGGTCCTCTTTCAAGCTTGTAGTCTTGTGGTCCTTTTTCCGGCTTATGGTCCTTTTTAGGTCTTGGGGTCCTTTTTCGGGCTTGGGGACCTTTTCCGGGCTTGAGATCCTTTTTTGGGCTTGGGGCTTTTTTTAGGGCTTCGGCTCTTTTTCGGACTTTGGTTCTTTTTCGGGATTAGGGTCCTTTTCCGGCTTGGGGTCCTCTTTCAAGCTTGTAGTCTTGTGGTCCTTTTTCCGGCTTATGGTCCTTTTTAGGTCTTGGGGTCCTTTTTCGGGCTTGGGGACCTTTTCCGGGCTTGGGATCCTTTATCGAACTTGAGATCCTTTTTTGGGCTTGGGGCTTTTTTTAGGGCTTCGGCTCTTTTTCGGACTTGGGTTCTTTTTCGGGATTAGGGTCCTTTTTCGGTGTTGGAGTCATTTTCGGGCTTGAGGTACTTTTTCGGGCTTGGGGTCTTTTTTCGGGCTTGGGGTCTTTTTTTGAACTTGAGATCCTTTCTCCGGCTTGGGGCTCTTTTTCGGGCTTGGGTTCTTTTTTGGGATTAGGGTCCTATTTCGGGCTTGGGGTCTTTTACGGGCTTGTGGTCTTTTTTCGGGCTTGGGGTCGTTTTTCGGGCTTATGGTCCTTTTTCGGGCTTGGGGTCCTTTTTCGGGCTAGGGGTCCTTTTTCGGGCTTGGGGTCCTTTTTCGGGGTTGTGGTCCTTTTTCGGGCTTTGGGTCCTTTTTCGGGCTTGGGGTCCTTTTTCGGGGTTGTGGTCCTTTTTCGGGCTTTGGGTCCTTTTTCGGGCTTGGGGACCTTTTTTGAGGTTTGTGCTCCTTTTTTGGGTTTGGGGTCCTTTTTAGATATTGGAGTCTTTTTCGAACTTGGGGTCCTTTTTCGGGCTAGGGGTCCTTTTTCGGGCTTGGGGTCCTTTTTCGGGGTTGTGGTCCTTTTTCGGGCTTTGGGTCCTTTTTCGGGCTTGGGGACCTTTTTTGAGGTTTGTGCTCCTTTTTTGGGTTTGGGGTCCTTTTTAGATATTGGAGTCTTTTTCGAACTTGGGGTCCTTTTTCGGGCTTGGGGTCCTTTTTCGAGCTTGGGGTCCTTTTGCGGGCTTGGGGTTCTTTTTCGGGCTTGGGGTCCTTTTTCGGGCTTGGGATCCTTTTTCGGGCTTGGGGTCCTTTTTCGGGCTTGGGGTCCTTTTTCAAGCTTATATTCTTGTGGTCTTTTTCCGGCTTATGGTCCTTCTTCGGGCTTGGGGTCCTTTTTCGGGCTTGGGGTGCTTTTCGGGCTTGGGGTGCTTTTTCAGTCTTGGGGTCCACTTCGTGATTGGGCCCCTTTTTCGGGCTTGTGCTCCTTTTTCGGGCTTGTGCTCCTTTTTCGCGCTTGGGGTCCTTTTCGGGCTTGGGATCCTCTTTCAAGCTTGTAGCCTTGTAGTCCTTTTTCCGGCATATGGTCCTTTTTCGGACGTGGGGCTCTTTTTCGGGCTTGGGTTCTTTTTCGAGATTGGGGTCCTTTTTCGGGCTTGAAGTTCTTTTCGTGCTTGAGGTACTATTTTGGGCTTGTGGTCTTTTTCGCGCGGGGTCCTTTTTCGGACTTGGGGTGCTTTTTTAGGCTCGTAGTCCTTTTACGAACTTGGGGTCCTTTTTCGGGCTTCTGGTCCTTTCTCGGGCTTACGTTCATTTTTCGGGCTTGGGGTCCTTTTACGGGCTTGGGGTCCTTTTTAGAACTTGGGGTCGTCTTACGGGCTTTAGGTTCTTTTACGGGCTTGGGGTGCTTTTTCAGGCTTGGGGTCCTTTTTCGGGCTTGGGGTCCTTTTTCGGGCTTAGGTTCATTTTTCGGGCTTGGGGTACTTTTTCGGGATTGGGGTCCTTTTTCGGGCTTCTGGTCCTTTCTCGGGCTTACGTTCATTTTTCGGGCTTGGGGTCCTTTTACGGGCTTGGGGTCCTTTTTAGAACTTGGGGTCCTCTTACGGGCTTTAGGTTCTTTTACGGGCTTGGGGTGCTTTTTCAGGCTTGGGGTCCTTTTTCGGGCTTGGGGTCCTTTTTCGGGCTTAGGTTCATTTTTCGGGCTTGGGGTACTTTTTCGGGCTTGGGGTCCTTTTTCGGGCTTGGGGTCCTTTTTCGGGCTTGTGGTCTTTTTCGGGCTTGGGGTCCTTATACGAACTTGGGATCTTTTTTCGGGCTTCTGGTCCTTTCTCGGGCTTACGTTCATTTTTCGGGCTTGGGGTCCTTTTACGGGCTTGGGGTCCTTTTTAGAACTTGGGGTCCTCTTACGGGCTTTAGGTTCTTTTACGGGCTCTGGGTGCTTTTTCAGGCTTGGGGTCCTTTTTCGGGCTTGGGGTCCTTTTTCGGGCTTAGGTTCATTTTTCGGGCTTGGGGTACTTTTTCGGGCTTGGGGTCCTTTTTCGGGCTTGGGGTCCTTTTTCGGGCTTGTGGTCTTTTTCGGGCTTGGGGTCCTTATACGAACTTGGGATCTTTTTTCGGGCTTCTGGTCCTTTCTCGGGCTTACGTTCATTTTTCGGGCTTGGGGTCCTTTTTCGGGCTTGTGGTCATTTTCGGGCTTGGGGTCCTTTTTAGAACTTGGGGTCCTTTTACGGGCTTAGTGTGCTTTTTCGGGCTTGGGCTGCTTTTTCAGGCTTGGGGTCCTTTTTCGGGATTGGGTTCTTTTTCGGGCTTGTGCTCTTTTTCGGGCTTGTGCTCCTTTTTCCGGCTTGTGGTCTTTTTCGGGCTTGGGGTTGGGGTGCTTTTTAGAACTTGGGGTCCTTTTACGGGCTTGGGGTGCTTTTTCGGGCTTGGGGTGCTTTTTCTGTTTAGGGGTCCTTTTTCGGGCTTGGGGTCCTTTTTCGGGCTTAGGTTCATTTTTCGGGCTTGGGGTCCTTTTTCGGGCTTGTGGTCTTTTTCGGGCTTGGGGTCCTTTTACGAACTTGAGGTCCGTTTTCGGGCTTGGGGTCCTTTTTCAAGCTTAGGTGCATTTTTCGGGCTTGTGGTCCTTTTTCGGGCTTGTGGTCGTTTTCGGGCTTGGGGTCATTTTTAGAACTTTGGGTCTTTTTACGGGCTTAGGGTGCTTTTTCGGGCTTGGGCTGCTTTTTCAGGCTTGAGGTACTTTTTCGGGATTGGGCCCTTTTTCGGGGTTGTGCTCCTTTTTCGGTCTTGGGGTCATTTTCGGGCTTGGGGTCCTTTTACGAACTTGAGGTCCGTTTTCGGGCTTGGGATCCTTTTTCAAGCTTAGGTGCATTTTTTGGGCTTGTGGTCCTTTTTCGGGCTGGGGTCCTTTTTCGGGCTTGGGGTCCTTTTACGAACTTGAGGTCCGTTGTCGGGCTTCTGGTCCTTTTTCGGGCTTAGGTTCCTTTTTCGTACTTGGGGTCCTTTTTCGGGCTGGTGGTCTTTTCCGGGCTTGGGGTCCTTTTTCGGTCTTGTGATCCTTTATCGAACTTGAGATCCTTTTTTGGGCTTGGGGCTTTTTTAGGGCTTCGGCTCTTTTTCGGACTTGGGGTCGTTTTTAGAACTTGGGGTCCTTTTTCGAACTTGGGGTGCTTTTCCAGGCTTGTGGTCCTTTTTCGGGATTGGGCCCCTTTTTCGGGTTTGTGCTCCTTTTTCGGGCTTGGGGTCCTTTTCGGGCTTGGAATCCTCTTTCAAGCTTGTAGTCTTGTGGTTCTTTTTCCGACATATGGTCCTTTTTCGAGCTTAGGGTGCCATTTCGGGCTTAGGGTCCTTTTTCGGGCTTGTGGTCATTTTCAAGCTTCGTGTCCTTTTTCGGGCTTTGGGTCCTTTTCGGGCTTGGGGTCCTTTTTACAACTTGGGGTCCTTTTACGGGCCTGGGGTGCTTTTCGGGCTTGGGATCCTCTTTCAAGCTTGTAGTCTTGTGGTCCTTTTTCCGGCTTATGGTCCTTTTTAGGTCTTGGGGTCCTTTTTCGGGCTTGGGGACCTTTTCCGGGCTTGGGATCCTTTATCGAACCTGAGATCCTTTTTTGGGCTTGGGGCTTTTTTTAGGGCTTCGGCTCTTTTTCGGACTTGGGTTCTTTTTCGGGATTAGGGTCCTTTTTCGGTGTTGGAGTCATTTTCGGGCTTGAGGTACTTTTTCGGGCTTGGGGTCTTTTTTCGGGCTTGGGGTCTTTTTTCGAACTTGAGATCCTTTTTCGGGCTTGGGGCTCTTTTTCGGGCTTGGGTTCTTTTTTTGGGATTAGGGTCCTATTTCGGGCTTGGGGTCTTTTACGGGCTTGTGGTCTTTTTTAGGGCTTCGGGTCGTTTTTCGGGCTTATGGTCCTTTTTCGAGCTTGGGGTCCTTTTTCGGGCTAGGGGTCCTTTTTCGGGCTTGGGGTCCTTTTCGGGGTTGTGGTCCTTTTTCGGGCTTGGGGTCCTATTTTGAACTTGTCGTACTTTTTCGGGCTTGGGGTGCTTTTCAGGCTTGGGGTCCTTTTTCGGGCTTGTGGTCTTTTTCGGGCTTTGGGTCCTTTTTCGGGCTTGGGGACCTTTTTTGAGATTTGTGCTCCTTTTTTGGGTTTGGGGTCCTTTTTAGATATTGGAGTCTTTTTCGAACTTGGGGTCCTTTATCGGGCTTGGGGTCGTTTTTCGGGCTTGTGGTCCTTTTTCGGGCTTGGGGTCCTTTTCCGAGCTTGGGGTCCTTTTGCGGGCTTGGGGTTCTTTTTCGGGCTTGGGGTCTTATTCGGGCTTGGGGTCCTTTTTCAGGCTTAGGTTTATTTCTCGGGCTTGTGGTCCTTTTCGGGCTTGGGGTCCTTTTTCGGGCTTGGGATCCTTTTTCGGGCTTGGGGTCTTTTTTCGGGCTTGTGCTCCTTTTTCGGGCTTGTGCTCCTCTTTCGGGCTTGGGGTCCTTTTCGGGCTTGGGATCCTCTATCAAGCTTGTAGCCTTGTGGTCCTTTTTCCGGCATATGGTCCTTTTTCGGGCTTGGGGCTCTTTTTCGGGCTTGGGTTCTTTTTCGAGATTGGGGTCCTTTTTCGGGCTTGAAGTTCTTTTCGTGCTTGAGGTACTTTTTTGGGCTTGTGGTCTTTTTCGCGCGGGGTCCTTTTTCGGACTTGGGGTGCTTTTTTAGGCTCGTAGTCCTTTTACGAACTTGGTGTCCTTTTTCGGCCTTCTGGTCCTTTCTCGGGCTTACGTTCATTTTTCGGGCTTGGGGTCCTTTTTCGGGCTTGGGGACCTTTTTCGGGCTTGGGGACCTTTTTCGGGCTTGGGGTGCTTTTCGGGCTTGGGATCCTCTTTCAAGCTTGTAGTCTTGTGGTGCTTTTTCGGGCTTGGGGCCCTTTTGCAGGCTTGGGGTGCTTTTTCGGGCTTGGGGTCCTTTTTCGGGCTTGTGGTCCTTTTCCGGCTTGGGGTCCTCTTTCAAGCTTGTAGTCTTGTGGTCCTTTTTCCGGCTTATGGTCCTTTTTAGGTCTTGGGGTCCTTTTTCGGGCTTGGGGACCTTTTCCGGGCTTGGGATCCTTTATCGAACTTGAGATCCTTTTTTGGGCTTGGGGCTTTTTTTAGGGCTTCGGCTCTTTTTCGGACTTGGGTTCTTTTTCGGGATTAGGGTCCTTTTTCGGTGTTGGAGTCATTTTCGGGCTTGAGGTACTTTTTCGGGCTTGAGGTCTTTTTTCGGGCTTGGGGTCTTTTTTCGAACTTGAGATCCTTTTTCGGGCTTGGGGCTCTTTTTCGGGCTTGGGTTCTTTTTTTGGGATTTGGGTCCTATTTCGGGCTTGGGGTCTTTTACGGGCTTGTGGTCTTTTTTCGGGCTTGGGGTCGTTTTTCGGGCTTATGGTCCTTTTTCGGGCTTGGGGTCCTTTTTCGGGCTAGGGGTCCTTTTTCGGGCTTGGGGTTCTTTTTCGGGGTTGTGGTCCTTTTTCGGGCTTGGGGTCCTATTTTGAGCTTGTCGTACTTTTTCGGGCTTGGGGTGCTTTTCAGGCTTGGGGTCCTTTTTCGGGCTTGTGGTCTTTTTCGGGCTTTGGGTCCTTTCTCGGGCTTGGGGACCTTTTTTGAGATTTGTGCTCCTTTTTTGGGTTTGGGGTCCTTTTTAGATATTGGAGCCTTTTTCGAACTTGGGGTCCTTTTTCGGGCTTGGGGTCGTTTTTCGGGCTTGTGGTCCTTTTTCGGGCTTGGGGTCCTTTTTCGAGCTTGGGGTCCTTTTGCGGGCTTGGGGTTCTTTTTCGGGCTTGGGGTCTTTTTCGGGCTTGGGGTCCTTTTCAGGCTTAGGTTTATTTTTCGGGCTTGTGGTCCTTTTCGGGCTTGGGGTCCTTTTTCGGGCTTGGGGTCCTTTTTCGGGATTGGGATCCTTTTTCGGGCTTGGGGTCCTTTTTCGGGCTTGGGGTCCTTTTTCAAGCTTATATTCTTGTGGTCTTTTTCTGGCTTATGGTCCTTCTTCGGGCTTGGGGTCCTTTTTCGGGCTTAGGGTGCTTTTCGGGCTTGGGGTGCTTTTTCAGTCTTGGGGTCCACTTCGGGATTGGGCCCCTTTTTCGGGCTTGTGCTGCTTTTTCGGGCTTGTGCTCCTTTTTCGGGCTTGGGGTCCTTTTCGGGCTTGGGATCCTCTTTCAAGCTTGTAGCCTTGTGGTCCTTTTTCCGGCATATGGTCCTTTTTCGGGCGTGGGGCTCTTTTTCGGGCTTGGGTTCTTTTTCGAGATTGGGGTCCTTTTTCGGGCTTGAAGTTCTTTTCGTGCTTGAGGTACTTTTTTGGGCTTATGGTCTTTTTCGCGCGGGGTCCTTTTTCGGACTTGGGGTGCTTTTTTAGGCTCGTAGTCCTTTTACGAACTTGGGGTCCTTTTTCGGGCTTCTGGTCCTTTCTCGGGCTTACGTTCATTTTTCGGGCTTGGGGTCCTTTTTCGGGCTTGGGGACCTTTTTCGGGCTTGGGGACCTTTTTCGGGCTTGGGGACCTTTTTCGGGCTTGGGGACCTTTTTCGGGCTTAGGGTCCTTTTTCGGGCTTGTGGTTTTTTTCGGGCTTGGGGTCCTTTTTAGAACTTGGGTCCTTTTACGGGCTTGGGGTGCTTTTTCGGGTTTGGGGTGCTTTTTCAGGCTTGGGGTCCTTTTCGGGCTTGGGATCCTCTTTCAAGCTTGTAGTCTTGTGTTCCTTTTTCCGCCATATGGTCCTTCTGCGGGCTTAGGGTCCTTTTGCGGGCTTAGGGTCATTTTTCGTGCTTGTGGTCATTTTCAAGCTTCGTGTCCTTTTTCGGGCTTTCGGTCTTTTTCGGGCTTGGGGTCCTCTCTAGAACTTGGGGTCCTTTTACGGGCATGTGGTGCTTTTCGGGTTTGGGATCCTTTTTCATGCTTGTAGTCTTGTGGTGCTTTTTCGGGCTTGGGGTCCTGTTGCAGGCCTGGGGTCCTTTTTCGGGCTTGGGGTCCTCTTTCAAGCTTGTAGTCTTGTGGTCCTTTTTCTGGCTTATGGTCTTTCTTCGGGCTTGGGGTCCTTTTTCGAACTTGAGGTCCTTTTTCGGGATTAGGCCCCTTTTTCGAGCTTGTGCTCCTTTTTCGGGCTTGGGGTCCTTTTCGGTCTTGGGATCCTCTTTCAAGCTTGTAGTCTTGTGGTACTTTTTCCGGCATATGGTCCTTATTAGGACTTGGGGTCCTTTTTCGGGCTTGAAGTCCTTTTCGTGCTTGAGGTACTTTTTTGGGCTTGTGGTCTTCTTCGCGCTTGGGGTCCTTTTTCGGACTTGGGATCCTTTTACGGGCTTCTGGTCCTTTCTCGGGCTTACGTTCATTTTTCGGGCTTGGGGTCCTTTTTCGGGCTTGGGGTCCTTTTTAGAACTTGGGGTCCTGTTACGGGCTTGGGGTTCTTTTACGGGCTTGGTGTGCTTTTTCAGTCTTGGGGTCCTTTTTCGGGCTTGGGGTCATTTTTCGGGCTTGTGGTCTTTTTCGGGCTTGGGGTCCTTATACGAACTTGGGGTCTTTTTTCGGGCTTCTGGTCCTTTCTCGGGCTTAGGTTCATTTTTCGGGCTTGGGGTACTTTTTCGGGCTTGGGGTCCTTTTTCGGGCCTGGGGTCCTTTTTCGGGCTTGTGGTCTTTTTCGGGCTTGGGGTCCTTATACGAACTTGGGGTCTTTTTTCGGGCTTCTGGTCCTTTCTCGGGCTTACGTTCATTTTTCGGGCTTGGGGTCCTTTTTCGGGCTTGTGGTCATTTTCGGGCTTGGGGTCCTTTTTAGAACTTGGGGTCCTTTTACGGGCTTAGTGTGCTTTTTCGGGCTTGGACTGCTTTTTCAGGCTTGGGGTCCTTTTTCGGGATTGGGTTCTTTTTCGGGCTTGTGCTCTTTTTCGGGCTTGTGCTCCTTTTTCGGGCTTGTGGTCTTTTTCGGGCTTGGGGTCCTTTTTAGAACTTGGGGTCTTTTTACGGGCTTGGGGTGCTTTTTCGGGTTTGGGGTGCTTTTTCAGATTAGGGGTCCTTTTTCGGGCTTGGGTTCTTTTTCGAGATTGGGGTCCTTTTTCGGGCTTGAAGTTCTTTTCGTGCTTGAGGTACTTTTTTGGGCTTGTGGTCTTTTTCGCGCGGGGTCCTTTTTCGGACTTGGGGTGCTTTTTTAGGCTCGTAGTCCTTTTACGAACTTGGGGTCCTTTTTCGGGCTTCTGGTCCTTTCTCGGGCTTACGTTAATTTTTCGGGCTTGGGGTTCTTTTTCGGGCTTGGGGACCTTTTTCGGGCTTGGGGACCTTTTTCGGGCTTTGGGTGCTTTTCGGGCTTGGGATCCTCTTTCAAGCTTGTAGTCTTGTGGTGCTTTTTCGGGCTTGGGGCCCTTTTGCAGGCTTGGGGTGCTTTTTCGGGCTTGGGGTCCTTTTTCGGGCTTGGGGTCCTTTTTCGGGCTTGTGGTCCTTTTCCGGCTTGGGGTCCTCTTTCAAGCTTGTAGTCTTGTGGTCCTTTTTCCGGCTTATGGTCCTTTTTAGGTCTTGGGGTCCTTTTTCGGGCTTGGGGACCTTTTCCGGGCTTGGGATCCTTTATCGAACTTGAGATCCTTTTTTGGGCTTGGGGCTTTTTTTAGGGCTTCGGCTCTTTTTCGGACTTGGGTTCTTTTTCGGGATTAGGGTCCTTTTTCGGTGTTGGAGTCATTTTCGGGCTTGAGGTACTTTTTCGGGCTTGAGGTCTTTTTTCGGGCTTGGGGTCTTTTTTCGAACTTGAGATCCTTTTTCGGGCTTGGGGCTCTTTTTCGGGCTTGGGTTCTTTTTTTGGGATTTGGGTCCTATTTCGGGCTTGGGGTCTTTTACGGGCTTGTGGTCTTTTTTCGGGCTTGGGGTCGTTTTTCGGGCTTATGGTCCTTTTTCGGGCTTGGGGTCCTTTTTCGGGCTAGGGGTCCTTTTTCGGGCTTGGGGTCGTTTTTCGGGGTTGTGGTCCTTTTTCGGGCTTGGGGTCCTATTTTGAGCTTGTCGTACTTTTTCGGGCTTGGAGTGCTTTTCAGGCTTGGGGTCCTTTTTCGGGCTTGTGGTCTTTTTCGGGCTTTGGGTCCTTTCTCGGGCTTGGGGACCTTTTTTGAGATTTGTGCTCCATTTTTGGGTTTGGGGTCCTTTTTAGATATTGGAGTCTTTTTCGAACTTGGGGTCCTTTTTCGGGCTTGGGGTCGTTTTTCGGGCTTGTGGTCCTTTTTCGGGCTTGGGGTCCTTTTGCGGGCTTGGGGTTCTTTTTCGGGCTTGGGGTCTTTTTCGGGCTTGGGGTCCTTTTCAGGCTTAGGTTTATTTTTCGGGCTTGTGGTCCTTTTCGGGCTTGGGGTCCTTTTTCGGGCTTGGGGTCCTTTTTCGGGCTTGGGATCCTTTTTCGGGCTTGGGGTCCTTTTTCGGGCTTGGGGTCCTTTTTCAAGCTTATATTCTTGTGGTCTTTTTCTGGCTTATGGTCCTTCTTCGGGCTTGGGGTCCTTTTTCGGGCTTGGGGTGCTTTTCGGGTTTGGGGTGCTTTTTCAGTCTTGGGGTCCACTTCGGGATTGGGCCCCTTTTTCGGGCTTGTGCTCCTTTTTCGGGCTTGTGCTCCTTTTTCGGGCTTGGGGTGCTTTTCGGGCTTGGGATCCTCTTTCAAGCTTGTAGCCTTGTGGTCCTTTTTCCGGCATATGGTCCTTTTTCGGGCGTGGGGCTCTTTTTCGGGCTTGGGTTCTTTTTCGAGATTGGGGTCCTTTTTCGGGCTTGAAGTTCTTTTCGTGCTTGAGGTACTTTTTTGGGCTTGTGGTCTTTTTCGCGCGGGGTCCTTTTTCGGACTTGGGGTGCTTTTTTTAGGCTCGTAGTCCTTTTACGAACTTGGGGTCCTTTTTCGGGCTTCTGGTCCTTTCTCGGGCTTACGTTCATTTTTCGGGCTTGGGGTCCTTTTTCGGGCTTGGGGACCTTTTTCGGGCTTGGGGACCTTTTTCGGGCTTGGGGACCTTTTTCGGGCTTAGGGTCCTTTTTCGGGCTTGTGGTTTTTTTCGGGCTTGGGGTCCTTTTTAGAACTTGGGTCCTTTTACGGGCTTGGGGTGCTTTTTCGGGCTTGGGGTGCTTTTTCAGGCTTGGGGTCCTTTTCGGGCTTGGGATCCTCTTTCAAGCTTGTAGTCTTGTGGTCCTTTTTCCGCCATATGGTCCTTCTGCGGGCTTAGGGTCCTTTTGCGGGCTTAGGGTCATTTTTCGTGCTTGTGGTCATTTTCAAGCTTCGTGTCCTTTTTCGGGCTTTCGGTCTTTTTCGGGCTTGGGGTCCTCTCTAGAACTTGGGGTCCTTTTACGGGCTTGTGGTGCTTTTCGGGTTTGGGATCCTTTTTCATGCTTGTAGTCTTGTGGTGCTTTTTCGGGCTTGGGGTCCTGTTGCAGGCCTGGGGTCCTTTTTCGGACTTGGGATCCTTTTACGGGCTTCTGGTCCTTTCTCGGGCTTACGTTCATTTTTCGGGCTTGGGGTCCTTTTTAGAACTTGGGGTCCTCTTACGGGCTTGGGGTTCTTTTACGGGCATGGGGTTCTTTTACGGGCTTGGGGTCCTTTTACGGGCTTAGTGTGCTTTTTCGGGCTTGGACTGCTTTTTCAGGCTTGGGGTCCTTTTTCGGGATTGGGTTCTTTTTCGGGCTTGTGCTCTTTTTCGGGCTTGTGCTCCTTTTTCGGGCTTGTGGTCTTTTTCGGGCTTGGGGTCCTTTTTAGAACTTGGGGTCCTTTTACGGGCTTGGGGTGCTTTTTCGGGTTTGGGGTGCTTTTTCAGATTAGGGGTCCTTTCTCGGGCTTGGGGTCCTTTTTCGGGCTTAGGTTCATTTTTCGGGCTTGGGGTCCTTTTTCGGGCTTGTGGTCTTTCTCGGGCTTGTGGTCTTTTTCGGGCTTGGGGTCCTTTTACGAACTTGAGGTCCGTTTTCGGGCTTAGGCGCATTTTTCGGGCTTGTGCTCCTTTTTCGGGCTTGGGGTCATTTTCGGTCTTGGGATCCTCTTTCAAGCTTATAGTCTTGTGGTACTTTTTCCGGCATATGGTCCTTTTTCGGGCTTGGGGTCCTTTTTCGGGCTTGGGGTCCTTTTACGAACTTGAGGTCCGTTGTCGGGCTTCTGGTCCTTTTTCGGGCTTAGGTTCCTTTTTCGTACATGGGGTCCTTTTTCGGTCTTGGGTTCGTTTTCGGGCTTGGGGTCCTTTTAAGAACTTGGGGTCCTTTTTAGAACTTAGGGTGCTTTTCCAGGCTTGCGGTCCTTTTTCGGGATTGGGCCCCTTTTTCGGGTTTGTGCTCCTTTTTCGGGCTTGGAATCCTTTTCGGGCTTGGAATCCTCTTTCAAGCTTGTAGTCTTGTGGTCCTTTTTCCGGCATATGGTCCTTCTTCGGGCTTAGGGTGCCTTTTCGGGCTTAGGGTCCTTTTTCGGGCTTGTGGTCATTTTCAAGCTTCGTGTCCTTTTTCGGGCTTTGGGTCCTTTTCGGGCTTGGGGTCCTTTTTAGAACTTGGGGTCCTTTTACGGGCCTGGGGTGCTTTTCGGGCTTGGGATCCTCTTTCATGCTTGTAGTCTTGTGGTGCTTTTTCGGGCTTGGGGCCCTTGTGCAGGCTTGGGGTGCTTTTTCGGGCTTGGGGTCCTTTTTCGGGCTTGTGGTCCTTTTCCGGCTTGGGGTCCTCCTTCAAGCTTGTAGTCTTGTGGTCCTTTTTCCGGCTTATGGTCCTTTTTAGGTCTTGGGGTCATTTTTCGAGCTTGGGAACCTTTTCCGGGCTTGGGATCCTTTATCGAACTTGAGATCCTTTTTTCGGCTTGGGGCTTTTTTTAGGGCTTCGGCTCTTTTTCGGACTTGGGTTCTTTTTCGGGATTAGGGTCCTTTTTCGGTGTTGGAGTCATTTTCGGGCTTGAGGTACTTTTTCGGGCTTAGGGTCTTTTTTCGGGCTTCGGGTCTTTTTTCGAACTTGAGATCCTTTTTCGGGCTTGGGGCTCTTTTTCGGGCTTGGGTTCTTTTTTTGAGATTAGGGTCCTATTTCGGGCTTGGGGTCTTTTACGGGCTTGTGGTCTTTTTTGGGGCTTGGGGTCGTTTTTCGGGCTTATGGTCCTTTTTCGGGCTTGGGGTCCTTTTTCGGGCTAGGGGTCCTTTTTCGGGCTTGGGGTCCTTTTTCGGGGTTGTGGTCCTTTTTCGGGCTTGGGGTCCTATTTTGAGCTTGTCGTACTTTTTCGGGCTTGGGGTGCTTTTCAGGCTTGGGGTCCTTTTTCGGGCTTGTGGTCTTTTCCGGGCTTTGGGTCCTTTTTCGGGCTTGGGGACCTTTTTTGAGATTTGTGCTCCTTTTTTGGGTTTGGGGTCCTTTTTAGATATTGGAGTCTTTTTCGAACTTGGGGTCCTTTTTCGGGCTTGGGGTCGTTTTTCGGGCTTGTGGTCCTTTTTCGGGCTTGGGGTCCTTTTTCGAGCTTGGGGTCCTTTTGCGGGCTTGGGGTTCTTTTTCGGGCTTGGGGTCTTTTTCGGGCTTGGGGTCCTTTTTCAGGCTTAGGTTTATTTTTCGGGCTTGTGGTCCTTTTCGGGCTTGGGGTCCTTTTTCGGGCTTGGGGTCCTTTTTCGGGCTTGGGATCCTCTTTCAATCTTGTAGCCTTGTGGTCCTTTTTCCGGCATATGGTCCTTTTTCGGGCGTGGGGTCCTTTTTCGGGCTTGGGGTCCTTTTTCGGGCTTGTGATTTTTTTCGGACTTGGGGTCCTTTTTCGGACTTGGGGCTCTTTTTCGGGCTTGGGTTCTTTTTCGGGATTGGGGTCCTTTTTCGGGCTTGAAGTTCTTTTCGTGCTTGAGGTACTTTTTTGGGCTTGTGGTCTTTTTCGCGCTTGGGGTCCTTTTTCGGACTTGGGGTCCTTTTTAGGCTCGGAGTCCTTTTACGAACTTGGGGTCCTTTTTCGGGCTTCTGGTCCTTTCTCGGGCTTACGTTCATTTTTCGGGCTTGGGGTCCTTTTTCGGGCTTGGGGACCTTTTTCGGGCTTGGGGACCTTTTTCGGGCTTGGGGACCGTTTTCGGGCTTAGGGTCCTTTTTCGGGCTTGTGGATTTTTTCGGGCTTGGGGTCCTTTTTAGAACTTGGGTCCTTTTACGGGCTTGGGGTGCTTTTTCGGGCTTGGGGTGCTTTTTCAGGCTTGGGGTCCTTTTCGGGCTTGGGATCCTCTTTCAAGCTTGTAGTCTTGTGGTCCTTTTTCCGCCATATGGTCCTTCTGCGGGCTTAGGGTCCTTTTGCGGGCTTAGGGTCATTTTTCGTGCTTGTGGTCATTTTCAAGCTTCGTGTCCTTTTTCGGGCTTTCGGTCTTTTTCGGGCTTGGGGTCCTCTCTAGAACTTGGGGTCCTTTTACGGGCTTGGGGTGCTTTTCGGGTTTGGGATCCTTTTTCATGCTTGTAGTCTTGTGGTGCTTTTTCGAGCTTGGCGTCCTGTTGCAGGCCTGGGGTCCTTTTTCGAGCTTGGGGTCCTCTTTCAAGCTTGTAGTCTTGTGGTCCTTTTTCTGGCTGATGGTCTTTCTTCGGGCTTGGGGTCCTTTTTCGAACTTGAGGTCCTTTTTCGGGATTAGGCCCCTTTTTCGGGCTTGTGCTCCTTTTTCGGGCTTGGGGTCCTTTTCGGGCTTGGGATCCTCTTTCAAGCTTGTAGTCTTGTGGTACTTTTTCCGGCATGTGGTCCTTATTCGGACTTGGGGTCCTTTTTCGAACTTGGGGTCCTTTTTCGAACTTGAGATCCTTTTTCGGGCTTGGGGCTCTATTTCGGGCTTGGGGTTCTTTTTCGGGATTGGGGTCCTCTTTCGGGCTTGATGTCCTTTTCGCGCTTGAGGTACTTTTTTGGGCTTGTGGTCTTTTTCGCGCTTGGGGTCGTTTTTCGGGCTTGTGGTCCTTTTTCGGGCTTGGGGTCCTTTTTCGAGCTTGGGGTCCTTTTGCGGGCTTGGGGTTCTTTTTCGGGCTTGGGGTCTTTTTCGGGCTTGGGGTCCTTTTCAGGCTTAGGTTTATTTTTCGGGCTTGTGGTCCTTTTCGGGCTTGGGGTCCTTTTTCGGGCTTGGGGTCCTTTTTCGGGCTTGGGATCCTTTTTCGGGCTTGGGGTCCTTTTTCGGGCTTGGGGTCCTTTTTCAAGCTTATATTCTTGTGGTCTTTTTCTGGCTTATGGTCCTTCTTCGGGCTTGGGGTCCTTTTTCGGGCTTGGGGTGCTTTTCGGGCTTGGGGTGCTTTTTCAGTCTTGGGGTCCACTTCGGGATTGGGCCCCTTTTTCGGGCTTGTGCTCCTTTTTCGGGCTTGTGCTCCTTTTTCGGGCTTGGGGTCCTTTTCGGGCTTGGGATCCTCTTTCAAGCTTGTAGCCTTGTGGTCCTTTTTCCGGCATATGGCCCTTTTTCGGGCGTGGGGCTCTTTTTCGGGCTTGGGTTCTTTTTCGAGATTGGGGTCCTTTTTCGGGCTTGAAGTTCTTTTCGTGCTTGAGGTACTTTTTTGGGCTTGTGGTCTTTTTCGCGCGGGGTCCTTTTTCGGACTTGGGGTGCTTTTTTTAGGCTCGTAGTCCTTTTACGAACTTGGGGTCCTTTTTCGGGCTTCTGGTCCTTTCTCGGGCTTACGTTCATTTTTCGGGCTTGGGGACCTTTTTCGGGCTTGGGGACCTTTTTCGGGCTTGGGGACCTTTTTCGTGCTTAGGGTCCTTTTTCGGGCTTGTGGTTTTTTTCGGGCTTGGGGTCCTTTTTAGAACTTGGGTCCTTTTACGGGCTTGGGGTGCTTTTTCGGGCTTGGGGTGCTTTTTCAGGCTTGGGGTCCTTTTCGGGCTTGGGATCCTCTTTCAAGCTTGTAGTCTTGTGGTCCTTTTTCCGCCATATGGTCCTTCTGCGGGCTTAGGGTCCTTTTGCGGGCTTAGGGTCATTTTTCGTGCTTGTGGTCATTTTCAAGCTTCGTGTCCTTTCGGGCTTATGGTCTCTTTCAGGCTTGGGGTCCTTTTACGAACTTGAGGTCCGTTGTCGGGCTTCTGGTCCTTTTTCGTACTTGGGGTCCTTTTTCGGGCTGGTGGTCTTTTCCGGGCTTGGGGTCCTTTTTCGGTCTTGGGGTCTTTTTCGGGCTTGGAGTCCTTTTTAGAAGTTGGGGTCCTTTTTAGAACTTGGGGTGCTTTTTCAGGCCTGTGGTCCTTTTTCGGGATTGGGCCCCTTTTCGGGCTTGTGCTCCTTTTTCGGGCTTGGGGTCCTTTTCGGGCTTGGAATCCTCTTTCAAGCTTGTAGTCTTGTGGTCCTTTTTCCGGCATATGGTCCTTCTTCGGCTTAGGGTCCCTTTTCGGGCTTAGGGTCCTTTTTCGGGCTTGTGGTCATTTTCAATCTTCGTGTCCTTTTTCGGGCTTGGGGTCCTTTTCGGGCTTGGGGTCCTTTTATGAACTTGGGGTCCTTTTACGGGCCTGGGGTGCTTTTCGGGCTTGGGATCCTCTTTCAAGCTTGTAGTCTTGAGGTGCTTTTTCGGGCTTGGGGCCCTTTTGCAGGCTTGGGGTGCTTTTTCGGGCTTGTGGTTCTTTTTCGGGCTTGTGGTCCTTTTCCGGCTTGGGGTCCTCTTTCAAGCTTGTAGTCTTGTGGTCCTTTTTCCGGCTTATGGTCCTTTTTAGGTCTTGGGGTCCTTTTTCGGGCTTGGGGACCTTTATCGGGCTTGGGATCCTTTATCGAACTTGAGATCCTTTTTTGGGCTTAGGGTCTTTTTTCGGGCTTGGGGTTTTTTTTCGAACTTGAGATCCTTTTTCGGGCTTGGGGCTCTTTTTCGGGCTTGGGTTCTTTTTTTGGGATTTGGGTCCTATTTCGGGCTTGGGGTCTTTTACGGGCTTGTGGTCTTTTTTCGGGCTTGGGGTCGTTTTTCGGGCTTATGGTCCTTTTTCGGGCTTGGGGTCCTTTTTCGGGCTAGGGGTCCTTTTTCGGGCTTGGGGTCCTTTTTCGGGGTTTTGGTCCTTTTTCGGGCTTGGGGTCCTATTTTGAGCTTGTCGTACTTTTTCGGGCTTGGGGTGCTTTTCAGGCTTGGGGTCCTTTTTCGGGCTTGTGGTCTTTTTCGGGCTTTGGGTCCTTTTACGGGCTTGGGGACCATTTTTGAGATTTGTGGTCCTTTTTTGGGTTTAGGGTCCATTTTAGATATTGGAGTCTTTTTCGAACTTGGGGTCCTTTTTCGGGCTTGGGGTCGTTTTTCAAGCTTGTGGTCCTTTTTCGGGCTTGGGGTCCTTTTTCGAGCTTGGGGTCCTTTTGCGGGCTTGGGGTTCTTTTTCGGGCTTGGGGTCTTTTTCGGGCTTGGGGTCCTTTTTCAGGCTTAGGTTTATTTTTCGGGCTTGTGGTCCTCTTCGGGCTTGGGGTCCTTTTTCGGGCTTGGGGTCCTTTTTCGGGCTTGGGGTGCTTTTCGGGCTTGGGCTGCTTTTTCAGTCTTGGGGTCCACTTCGGGATTGGGCCCCTTTTTCGGGCTTGTGCTCCTTTTTCGGGCTTGGGGTCCTTTCGGGCTTGGGATCCTCTTTCAAGCTTGTAGCCTGGTGGTCCTTTTTCCGGCGTATGGTCCTTTTTCGGGCTTGGGGTCTTTTCTCGGGCTTGGGGTCTTTTTTCGAACTTGAGATCCTTTTTCGGGCTTGGAGTTCTTTTCGTGCTTGAGGTACTTTTTTGGGCTTGTGGTCTTTTTCGCGCTTGGGGTCCTTTTTCGGACTTGGGGTCCTTTTTTAGGCTCGGAGTCCTTTTACGAACTTGGGTTCCTTTTTCCGGCTTCTTGTCCTCTTTCGGGCTTACGTTCATTTTTCGGGCTTGGGGTCCTTTTTCGGGCTTGGGGACCTTTTTCGGGCTTGGAGACCTTTTTCGGGCTTGGGGACCTTTTTCGGGCTTCGGGTCCTTTTTCGGACTTGTGGTCTTTTTCGGGCTTGGGGTCCTTTTTAGAACTTGGGTCCTTTTACGGGCTTGGGGTGCTTTTTCGGGCTTGTGGTGCTTTTTCAGGCTTGGGGTCTTTTTCGTGCTTGGGATCCTCTTTCAAGCTTGTAGTCTTGTGGTCCTTTTTCCGGCATATGGTCCTTCTGCGGGCTTAGGGTCCTTTTGCGGGATAAGGGTCATTTTTCGGGCTTGTGGTCATTTTCAAGCTTCGTGTCCTTTTTCGGGCTTTGGGCCGTTTTCGGGCTTGGGGTTCTCTTTAGAACTTGGGGTCCTTTTTCGGGCTTGGGGTGCTTTTCGGGTTTGGGATCCTTTTTCATGCTTGTAGTCTTGTCGTGCTTTTTCGGGCTTGGGGTCCTGTTGCAGGCCTGGGGTCCTTTTTCGGGCTTGGAGTCCTCTTTCAAGCTTGTAGTCTTGTGGTCCTTTTTCTGGCTTATGGCATTTCTTCTGGCTTGGGGTCCTTTTTCGAACTTGAGATCTTTTTTCGGGATGGGCCCCTTTTTCGGGCTTGTGTTCCTTTTTCGGGCTAGGGGTCCTTTTCGGGCTTGGGGCTCTCTTTCGGGCTTGTGGTCTTTTTCGCGCTTGGGGTCCTTTTTCGGACTTGGGGTCTTTTTTCAGGCTCGGGGTCCTTTTACGAACTTGGGGTCCTTTTTCGGGCTTCTGGTTCTTTCTCGGGCTTACGTTCGTTTTTCGGGCTTGTGGTCCTTTTTCGGGCTTGTGGTCTTTTTCGGGCTTGATCCTCTTTCAAGCTTGTAGTCTTGTGGTCCTTTTTCCGGCGTATGGTCCTTTTTCGGACTTGGGGTCCTTTTTCGAACTTGAGATCCTTTTTCGGGCATGGGGCTCTCTTTCGGGCTTGGGGTTCTTTTTCGGGATTGGGGTCCTTTTTCGGGCTTGAAGTCCTTTTCGTGCTTGAGGTACTTTATTGGGCTTGTGGTCTTTTTCGCGCTTGGGGTATTTTTTCGGACTTGGGGTCCTTTTTCAGGCTCGCGGTCCTTTTTCGAACTTGTGGTCCTTTTTCGGGCTTCTGGTCCTTTTTCGGGCTTACGTTCATTTTTCGGGCTTGGGGTCCTTTTTCGGGCTTGGGATCCTTTTTCGGGCTTGGGGTCCTTTTTCGGGCTTGGGGTCCTTTTTCAAGCTTATATTCTTGTGGTCTTTTTCTGGCTTATGGTCCTTCTTCGGGCTTGGGGTCCTTTTTCGGGCTTGGGGTGCTTTTCGGGCTTGGGGTGCTTTTTCAGTCTTGGGGTCCACTTCGGGATTGGGCCCCTTTTTCGGGCTTGTGCTCCTTTTTCGGGCTTGTGCTCCTTTTTCGGGCTTGGGGTCCTTTTCGGGCTTGGGATCCTCTTTCAAGCTTGTAGCCTTGTGGTCCTTTTTCCGGCATATGGCCCTTTTTCGGGCGTGGGGCTCTTTTTCGGGCTTGGGTTCTTTTTCGAGATTGGGGTCCTTTTTCGGGCTTGAAGTTCTTTTCGTGCTTGAGGTACTTTTTTGGGCTTGTGGTCTTTTTCGCGCGGGGTCCTTTTTCGGACTTGGGGTGCTTTTTTTAGGCTCGTAGTCCTTTTACGAACTTGGGGTCCTTTTTCGGGCTTCTGGTCCTTTCTCGGGCTTACGTTCATTTTTCGGGCTTGGGGACCTTTTTCGGGCTTGGGGACCTTTTTCGGGCTTGGGGACCTTTTTCGGGCTTAGGGTCCTTTTTCGGGCTTGTGGTTTTTTTCGGGCTTGGGGTCCTTTTTAGAACTTGGGTCCTTTTACGGGCTTGGGGTGCTTTTTCGGGCTTGGGGTGCTTTTTCAGGCTTGGGGTCCTTTTCGGGCTTGGGATCCTCTTTCAAGCTTGTAGTCTTGTGGTCCTTTTTCCGCCATATGGTCCTTCTGCGGGCTTAGGGTCCTTTTGCGGGCTTAGGGTCATTTTTCGTGCTTGTGGTCATTTTCAAGCTTCGTGTCCTTTCGGGCTTATGGTCTCTTTCAGGCTTGGGGTCCTTTTACGAACTTGAGGTCCGTTGTCGGGCTTCTGGTCCTTTTTCGTACTTGGGGTCCTTTTTCGGGCTGGTGGTCTTTTCCGGGCTTGGGGTCCTTTTTCGGTCTTGGGGTCTTTTTCGGGCTTGGAGTCCTTTTTAGAAGTTGGGGTCCTTTTTAGAACTTGGGGTGCTTTTTCAGGCCTGTGGTCCTTTTTCGGGATTGGGCCCCTTTTCGGGCTTGTGCTCCTTTTTCGGGCTTGGGGTCCTTTTCGGGCTTGGAATCCTCTTTCAAGCTTGTAGTCTTGTGGTCCTTTTTCCGGCATATGGTCCTTCTTCGGCTTAGGGTCCCTTTTCGGGCTTAGGGTCCTTTTTCGGGCTTGTGGTCATTTTCAATCTTCGTGTCCTTTTTCGGGCTTGGGGTCCTTTTCGGGCTTGGGGTCCTTTTATGAACTTGGGGTCCTTTTACGGGGTGCTTTTCGGGCTTGGGATCCTCTTTCAAGCTTGTAGTCTTGAGGTGCTTTTTCGGGCTTGGGGCCCTTTTGCAGGCTTGGGGTGCTTTTTCGGGCTTGTGGTTCTTTTTCGGGCTTGTGGTCCTTTTCCGGCTTGGGGTCCTCTTTCAAGCTTGTAGTCTTGTGGTCCTTTTTCCGGCTTATGGTCCTTTTTAGGTCTTGGGGTCCTTTTTCGGGCTTGGGGACCTTTATCGGGCTTGGGATCCTTTATCGAACTTGAGATCCTTTTTTGGGCTTAGGGTCTTTTTTCGGGCTTGGGGTTTTTTTTCGAACTTGAGATCCTTTTTCGGGCTTGGGGCTCTTTTTCGGGCTTGGGTTCTTTTTTTGGGATTTGGGTCCTATTTCGGGCTTGGGGTCTTTTACGGGCTTGTGGTCTTTTTTCGGGCTTGGGGTCGTTTTTCGGGCTTATGGTCCTTTTTCGGGCTTGGGGTCCTTTTTCGGGCTAGGGGTCCTTTTTCGGGCTTGGGGTCCTTTTTCGGGGTTTTGGTCCTTTTTCGGGCTTGGGGTCCTATTTTGAGCTTGTCGTACTTTTTCGGGCTTGGGGTGCTTTTCAGGCTTGGGGTCCTTTTTCGGGCTTGTGGTCTTTTTCGGGCTTTGGGTCCTTTTACGGGCTTGGGGACCATTTTTGAGATTTGTGGTCCTTTTTTGGGTTTGGGGTCCATTTTAGATATTGGAGTCTTTTTCGAACTTGGGGTCCTTTTTCGGGCTTGGGGTCGTTTTTCAAGCTTGTGGTCCTTTTTCGGGCTTGGGGTCCTTTTTCGAGCTTGGGGTCCTTTTGCGGGCTTGGGGTTCTTTTTCGGGCTTGGGGTCTTTTTCGGGCTTGGGGTCCTTTTTCAGGCTTAGGTTTATTTTTCGGGCTTGTGGTCCTCTTCGGGCTTGGGGTCCTTTTTCGGGCTTGGGGTCCTTTTTCGGGCTTGGGGTGCTTTTCGGGCTTGGGCTGCTTTTTCAGTCTTGGGGTCCACTTCGGGATTGGGCCCCTTTTTCGGGCTTGTGCTCCTTTTTCGGGCTTGGGGTCCTTTCGGGCTTGGGATCCTCTTTCAAGCTTGTAGCCTGGTGGTCCTTTTTCCGGCGTATGGTCCTTTTTCGGGCTTGGGGTCTTTTCTCGGGCTTGGGGTCTTTTTTCGAACTTGAGATCCTTTTTCGGGCTTGGAGTTCTTTTCGTGCTTGAGGTACTTTTTTGGGCTTGTGGTCTTTTTCGCGCTTGGGGTCCTTTTTCGGACTTGGGGTCCTTTTTTAGGCTCGGAGTCCTTTTACGAACTTGGGTTCCTTTTTCCGGCTTCTTGTCCTCTTTCGGGCTTACGTTCATTTTTCGGGCTTGGGGTCCTTTTTCGGGCTTGGGGACCTTTTTCGGGCTTGGAGACCTTTTTCGGGCTTGGGGACCTTTTTCGGGCTTCGGGTCCTTTTTCGGACTTGTGGTCTTTTTCGGGCTTGGGGTCCTTTTTAGAACTTGGGTCCTTTTACGGGCTTGGGGTGCTTTTTCGGGCTTGTGGTGCTTTTTCAGGCTTGGGGTCTTTTTCGTGCTTGGGATCCTCTTTCAAGCTTGTAGTCTTGTGGTCCTTTTTCCGGCATATGGTCCTTCTGCGGGCTTAGGGTCCTTTTGCGGGATAAGGGTCCTTTTTCGGGCTTGTGGTCATTTTCAAGCTTCGTGTCCTTTTTCGGGCTTTGGGCCGTTTTCGGGCTTGGGGTTCTCTTTAGAACGTGGGGTCCTTTTTCGGGCTTGGGGTGCTTTTCGGGTTTGGGATCCTCTTTCATGGTTGTAGTCTTGTCGTGCTTTTTCGGGCTTGGGGTCCTGTTGCAGGCCTGGGGTCCTTTTTCGGGCTTGGGGTCCTCTTTCAAGCTCTTGTAGTCTTGTGGTCCTTTTTCTGGCTTATGGCATTTCTTCTGGCTTGGGGTCCTTTTTCGAACTTGAGATCTTTTTTCGGGATGGGCCCCTTTTTCGGGCTTGTGTTCCTTTTTCGAGCTAGGGGTCCTTTTCGGGCTTGGGGCTCTCTTTCGGGCTTGTGGTCTTTTTCGCGCTTGGGGTCCTTTTTCGGACTTGGGGTCTTTTTTCAGGCTCGGGGTCCTTTTACGAACTTGGGGTCCTTTTTCGGGCTTCTGGTTCTTTCTCGGGCTTACGTTCGTTTTTCGGGCTTGTGGTCCTCTTTCGGGCTTGTGGTCTTTTTCGGGCTTGATCCTCTTTCAAGCTTGTAGTCTTGTGGTCCTTTTTCCGGCATATGGTCCTTTTTCGGACTTGGGGTCCTTTTTCGAACTTGAGATCCTTTTTCGGGCATGGGGCTCTCTTTCGGGCTTGGGGTTCTTTTTCGGGATTGGGGTCCTTTTTCGGGCTTGAAGTCCTTTTCGTGCTTGAGGTACTTTATTGGGCTTGTGGTCTTTTTCGCGCTTGGGGTATTTTTTCGGACTTGGGGTCCTTTTTCAGGCTCGCGGTCCTTTTTCGAACTTGTGGTCCTTTTTCGGGCTTCTGGTCCTTTTTCGGGCTTACGTTCATTTTTCGGGCTTGGGGTCCTTTTTCGGGCTTGGGGTCCTTTTTCGGGCGTGGGGACCTTTTTCGGGCTTGGGGTCCTTTTTCGGGCTTGTGGTCTTTTTCGGGCTTGGGGTCCTTTTTAGAATTTGGGGTCCTTTTACGGGCTTGGGGTGCTTTTTCGGGATTGGGGTGCTTTTTCAGGCTTGGGGTCTTTTTCGGGCTTGGGATCCTCTTTCAAGCTTGTAGTGTTGTGGTTCTTTTTCCGGCATATGGTCCTTTTTCGGGCGTGGGGTCCTTTTTCGGGCTTAGGGTACTTATTCGGACTTGGGGTCCTTTTTCGGGCTTAGGTTCATTTTTCGGGCTTGGGGTCCTTTTTCGGGATTGGGCCCCTTTCGGGCTTGTGCTCCTTTTTCGGGCTTGGGGTCCTTTTCGGGCTTGGGATCCTCTTTCAAGCTTGTAGTCTTGTGGTCCATTTTCCGGCATATGGTCCTTTTTCGGACTTGGGGTCCTTTTTCGAACTTGAGATCCTTTTTCGGGCTTGGGGCTCTCTTTCGGGCTTGGGGTTCTTTTCGTGCTTGAGGTACTTTTTTAGGCTTGTGGTCTTTTTCGCGCTTGGTGTCCTTTTTCGGCCTTGGGGTTCTTTTTCAGGCTCGGGGTCCTTTTACGAACTTGGAGTCCTTTTACGAACTTGGGGTCCTTTTTCGGGCTTGTGGTCTTTTTCGGGCTTGGGGTCCTTTTTAGAACTTGGGGTCCTTTTACGGGCTTGGGGTGCTTTTACGGGCTTGGGGTCCTTTTTCGGGCTTAGGTTCATTTTTCGGGCTTGGGGTCCTTTTTCGGGCTTGGGGTCCTTTTTCGGGCTTGGGGTCCTTTTTCGGGCTTGGGGTCCTTTTTCGGGCTTGTGGTCTTTTTCGGGCTTGGGGTCCATTTACAAACTTGAGGTCCGTTTTCGGGCTTGGGGTCCTTTTTCAGGCTTAGGTGAATTTTTCGGGCTTGTGGTCCTTTTTCGGGCTTGTGGTCATTTTCGGGCTTGGGGTCATTTTTAGAACTTTGGGTCCTTTTACGGGCTTGGGGTGCTTTTTCGGGCATGGGGTGCTTTTTCAGGCTTGGGGTCTTTTTTCGGGATTGGGCCCCTTTTTCGGGCTAGTGCTCGTTTTTCGGGCTTGGGGTCCTTTTCGGGCTTGGGATTCTCTTTCAAGCTTGTAGTCTTGTGGTCCTTTTCCGGACTATATCTTTTTCGGGCGTGGGGTACTTTTTCGGGCTTGCGGTCCTTTTACGAACATGAGGTCCGTTTTCAGGCTTAGGTTCATTTTTCGGGCTTGGGGTCCTTTTTCGGGCTTGTGGTCTTTTTCGGGCTTGGGGTCCTTTTTCGGTCTTGGGGTTTTTCTCGGGCTTGGGGTCCTTTTTAGAACTTGGGGTCCTTTTACGGGCTTAGTGTGCTTTTTCGGGCTTGGGCTGCTTTTTTAGGCTTGGGGTCCGTTTTCGGGATTGAGCTCTTTTTCGGGCTTGTGCTCCTTTTTCGGGCTTGGGATCCTTTTCGGGCTTGGGGTCATCTTTCAAGCTTATAGTCTTGTGGTGCTTTTTCCGGCATATGGTCCTTTTTCGGGCGTGGGGTCCTTTTTCGGGCTTGGGGTCATTTTTCGTGCTTATGGTATTTTTCAGGCTTGGGGTCCTTTTACGAACTTGAGGTCCGTTTTCGGGCTTCTGGACCTTTCTCGGGCTTAGGTTCCTTTTTCGTGCTTGGGGTCCTTTTTCGGGCGTGGGGTACTTTTTCGGGCTTGCGGTCCTTTTACGAACCTGAGGTCCGTTTTCAGGCTTAGGTTCATTTTTCGGGCTTGGGCTCCTTTTTCGGGCTTGTGGTCTTTTTCGGGCTTGGGGTCCTATTTCGGTCTTGGGGTCTTTCTCGGGCTTGGGGTGCTTTTTCGGGATTGGGGTGCTTTTTCAGGCTTGGGGTCCTTTTCGGGCTTGGGATCCTCTTTCAAGCTTGTAGTGTTGTGGTTCTTTTTCCGGCATATGATCCTTTTTCGGGCGTGGGGTCCTTTTTCGGGCTGGGGGTACTTTTTCGGACTTGGAGTCTTTTTCGGGCTTAGGTTCATTTTTCGGGCTTGTGGTCCTTTTTCGGGATTGGGCCCCTTTTTCGGGCTTGTGCTCCTTTTTCGGGTTTGGGGTCCTTTTCGGGCTTGGGATCCTCTTTCAAGCTTGTAGTCTTGTGGTTCATTTTTCCGGCATATGGTCGTTTTTCGGACTTGGGTTCCTTTTTCGAACTTGAGATCCTTTTTCGGGCTTGGGGCTCTCTATCGGGCTTGGGGTTCTTTTTCGGGATTGGGGTCCATTTTCGGGCTTGAAGTCCTTTTCGTGCTTGAGGTACTTTTTTAGGCTTGTGGTCTTTTTCGCGCTTAGGGTCCTTTTTCGGACTTGGGGTCCTTTTTCAGGCTCGGGGTCCTTTTACGAACTTGGGGTCCTTTTACGAACTTGGGGTCCTTTTTCGGGCTTCTGGTCCTTTCTCGGGGTTACGTTCATTTTTCGGGCTTGGGGTCCTTTTTAGAACTTGGGGTCCTTTTACGGGCTTGGGGTGATTTTACGGGCTTGGGGTGCTTTTCAGGCTTGGGGTCCTTTTTCGTGCTTGTGGTCTTTTTCCGGCTTGGGGTCCTTTTTAGAACTTGGGGTCCTTTTACGGGCTTGGGGTGCTTTTACGGGCTTGGGGTGCTTTTACGGGCTTGGGGTGCTTTTCAGGCTTGGGGTCCTTTTTCGGGCTTGGGGTCCTTTTGCGGGCTTGGGGTCATTTTTCGTGCTTATGGTCTTTTTCAGGCCCGTTTTCGGGCTTCTGGACCTTTCTCGGGCTTAGGTTCCTTTTTCGTGCTTGGGGTCCTTTTTCGGGCGTGGGGTACTTTTTCGGGCTTGCGGTCCTTTTACGAACCTGAGGTCCGTTTTCAGGCTTAGGTTCATTTTTCGGGCTTGGGGTCCTTTTTCGGGCTTGTGGTCTTTTTCGGGCTTGGGGTCCTATTTCGGTCTTGGGGTCTTTCTCGGGCTTGGGGTCCTTTTTAGAATTTGGGGTCCTTTTACGGGCTTGGGGTGCTTTTTCGGGATTGGGGTGCTTTTTCAGGCTTGGGGTCCTTTTCGGGCTTGGGATCCTCTTTCAAGCTTGTAGTGTTGTGGTTCTTTTTCCGGCATATGGTCCTTTTTCGGGCGTGGGGTCCTTTTTCGGGCTGGGGGTACTTTTTCGGACTTGGGGTCCTTTTTCGGGCTTAGGTTCATTTTTCGGGCTTGTGGTCCTTTTTCGGGATTGGGCCCCTTTTTCGGGCTTGTGCTCCTTTTTCGGGCTTGGGGTCCTTTTCGGGCTTGGGATCCTCTTTCAAGCTTGTAGTCTTGTGGTCCATTTTTCCGGCATATGGTCGTTTTTCGGACTTGGGTTCCTTTTTCGAACTTGAGATCCTTTTTCGGGCTTGGGGCTCTCTTTCGGGCTTGGGGTTCTTTTTCGGGATTGGGGTCCATTTTCGGGCTTGAAGTCCTTTTCGTGCTTGAGGTACTTTTTTAGGCTTGTGGTCTTTTTCGCGCTTGGGGTCCTTTTTCGGACTTGGGGTCCTTTTTCAGGCTCGGGGTCCTTTTACGAACTTGGGGTCCTTTTACGAACTTGGGGTCCTTTTTCGGGCTTCTGGTCCTTTCTCGGGCTTACGTTCATTTTTCGGGCTTGGGGTCCTTTTTCGGGCTTGTGGTCTTTTTCGGGCTTGTGGTCTTTTTCGGGCTTGGGGTCCTTTTTAGAACTTGGGGTCAGTTCACACTGTACAGTCGAACCAACAACAGTAGACGCGCTCGCGCTCACAATATCTTTCGGTTTCTATAGCTTTTAACTATATCTCGCATCAAAAAACTTCCCGTCCGCCAAAGACCAGTGAGTGAAGTGTTTTTGTTAAAAAAAACTGATGAAATCAGTAAAGATATACTAAAAATAGCGGTGTGAAAACTAAACCACCTAGGTGCGGTGTAAGCAAAGTGCCGCAATTGCTATATACACAGGGCGAACAAAGGAATAACTAACCTTAAAAAAAGTCATTTAACCGTCCGGCCATGCCGACCGAGACGATACCACTCGACCGGGCCTGGCCGCCGACACTGGAGACGAGACCACAAAATGGACCACGGCTCCAATCATGGCTGGATCCAAGCCAGATGGCTGGTGAATTAAATATATTGTGTTTGGAGGCTACGAACGGTGCTTCGCTACCCAAAAACCCATTTATCACAATGAAATCGATCGAAAAAGCAGCCGGAAAGATTGAATCCGCACACTCTGAGGACCGCTGCTCCCGCTACGTCCTTCATGTTCGTAATCAAAAGCAAGTACAAACACTGCTAGCACTCAAAAAATTGATAGACGGTACCACAGTAGAGATCAATTACCACCGAACATTAAATACCTGCAAGTGCGTCGTAAGCTCATTCGATCTCATTCACATGTCTGAGGAAGATCTACTGGCCGAATGGAAAGGACATAAAGTTACCGAGGTACACCGAATAACTCGTCCGACACTCGATGGGGGTCGGGAAAAAACAGATACCCTTATATTGACTATCTTCGGAACGATCATTCCGGAGCACCTTTTCGTTGGACCGATTCGAATCCCAACGCGAATATTTTACCCGGCACCAATGGTCTGCTTCAAATGCCTCCAGTATGGACACACCAAAACTCGGTGCAAGAGCAAAGAAGTTTGCCGAAACTGCTCTAAATCTGCGCACGTTGCAGAAGGTGAACGATGTGTCGAACCAGCCTATTGCCGAAATTGTGAGGGCCCTCATTCCGCATCCAGTAGAGACTGCCCCGCGTACAAGATCGAGAAAGAAATAATGCGAATCAAAGTGGAGTAAGGAATCTCATTCAACGAAGCCAGAAAAAACTACAATGCTAGAAACGCCCCCACCTCGTTCGCAAATATTGTCAAGGAATCGACAAGCACCATCAAGACAGATAATGAAAAAGATGCACTGATTGCCCAGCTCCGGGACGAAAACACCAAACTGAAAACACAGCTAAAAGTACAACAAGAATCTCTTGTCAAAGACAACCACAGAATACGCGAAAACCAAACCAAAATGAGAGATGTCATAATAGAGCTACAAAAATCGGTATTGGAACTAAAACAGGGGAACCAACAGCTTCATGAGAAATTCATAAAAGAACAAGCTAACATGCAAGCAATGGACACATCAAACAAGATAACAAAAAAGAGAAGGACACAAACTCCGAACACAAGCCCTGAACGAGCCGAACCCGACGAAGCAGCGGATGAACAAAACGACATGAGCAGCACCGAAATCCTTTTGGACATATCTGATGAAGAAACCGCGAAGACTATCCCAGCTGTCGAGACAAATAAGCGATCACCGCGACCCGTGCGCAAAAAGAAATTAAAATAAGTACACCAAAAACAAACGTCAAAATTAACCCGGTAATGACAACTGGCAACGATCGACGGAATCTGAATAACACAAGATCATCTCCTGTAAACAGCTCAGAAGGAGCTCCGCCTCCCGTATCGGCCCTGATCGGAAATGTTCCAGATTCGTCTGATGAGCTTCCGACGGCTGCTGATACGGGTTGCCTCACACCACAGGCAAGTAACAACTCCTTCTGTTTCGATCGTGCTTCTTCCTCGTCCTTATATTCTTTAACAGACAACCCCGACATGGAGAGACATACCAGAATAGCCTTACAATGGAACATAAATGGACTACTCAACAACCTTGCCGAACTCGAACTGCTCATCGGTAGCAATCCTCCACTTATCCTGGCGTTACAGGAAGTACATCGATCACCCCCGGACCTTCTTGAAACGATTTTGCAAGGGGAGTATACGTGGCTTACAAAATCAGGAGTAAACCATTATCAAAACGCATCAGTCGCCGTGCATTCGTCGGTTCCACATACGGTGGTCAACCTTAACACAGAGCTTCTTGCTGTCGCAGTGAGATTGCAGGCCCCGATCCCAGTGACCGTCGTATCAATCTACTTGCAAAATACAAGGCATCAGGGTTTGCAGAAGAAACTGGATGAACTGCTAGGCCAACTACAACGACCAACGATAATCCTCGGTGATGTCAACGCCCACCACTATGCCTGGGGGGCGTCCAGCACAGATAAGAAAGGTGCCGAAGTAATGGCTGCATTTGAAAACACAGATATGGTAGTGATGAATGACGGAAGCCCGACTTTCTTGAGGGGCAAGACCGAGTCCCACATTGACATCTCAGCAGCCAGCAGCGAAATTCTCCAACATCTTCATTGGACCATTTCAACCGACCTCCATGGGAGTGATCACTACCCGATCAATATTCGATGTAGTGAACAAGCACCCAGCACCACCCGCCGACCTCGATGGCGATTCGACGAGGCAAACTGGGAACAGTACGAGAGAGCGATCATAGATACAACTGACTCCAATATAATATACTCTCCAGAAGAAATAACTCAACTGATCTGGAATGCAGCACACATCAGTGTCCCTCGATCCAGCTCCATACCAAAAGCTAAGGCTGTACATTGGTGGTGTGATGACGTCAAAGTAGCCATCAAAACTCGCCGAAAAGCTCTACGAAAATATAAACGGCTTCCTGCCGATCATCTGAAAAAAGAAGAAGCGAAAATCAGATTTCAAAAAGCTAGGAACAACAGTCGAAAGAGCGTCCGAAAAGCTAAAGCCAAATCGTGGGAATCATTTATTGAGGGAATCAACGAAAACACACCCGCTGCTGAAATGTGGCGCCGGGTTAATGCTCTTAGTGGAAAACGCAGAGTAAATGGCATGGCGATCAATGATGGTACTACCGTGTCTCGAGATCCAATACATGTAACCAATGCACTGGCTGAATACTTCAAAGAGATTTCGTCAATGGATAGATACAATGAAAAATTCATCCGCTCTCGATATGTTAGTAACCGCCCTTTGATCGACAGTCCGACCCCAGAACTTGAACCCGATGCAGAGTACAATCGGCCGTTTGACATTAACGAGTTGTTGATCGCCCTTGACTCTTCAAAAGCAAATCAGCAGGGCCTGACGAAATATCCTACCCACTAGTGAAGTGGCTCCCATTAAAAGGTAAACTGGCTTTACTGGACACCATTAATAAAATCTGGTCTAGCAGAATTTTTCCCACAGGATGGCGAGAGAGTCTGGTGGTTCCGATTCCCAAGCAGTGTAGTAGCCCATCAGAACCCAAGAACTACCGACCCATAGCACTAACAAACTGCATTAGCAAAGTCATGGAGAGAATGGCTTCTAAACGTCTCATGACCGTTCTGCACGACCGTGGTTTATTAGATGAGAGGCAGCACGCTTTTCTGAAAGGTAGAGGAACTAGCACCTACATGGCGACGCTGGGACAAGTAATCGACGATTCTTTAAAGGAAGGGCTCCACATAGATATTGCGGCACTTGACCTTGCCAAGGCATACAATAGAGTATGGAGACCAGGAGTTATCAAGCAGCTTCTAGACTGGGGAATAGGCGGGAACATAACAAGCTTTTTGCAGGGTTTCCTACAGAAACGGACATTCCGAGTAATAGTAGGTAACCAAAAATCCAGAATTATGACAGAAGATACCGGAGTCCCCCAAGGTTCTGTGCTAGCTGTCATCTTGTTTCTGATAGCAATGAACGGAGTTTTCGCAACTTTACCGGTAGGAGTTCACATATTTGTTTTTGCTGACGACATCGTTTTACTGGTCGCAGGCAAATCACCTAAAATCATCCGTAGGAAAATTCAAGCTGCAACTAGGACGGTTGCCAGGTGGGCGGACAAGGCTGGCTTCTCCATGTCTGCCGAAAAATGTGCCATTTCTCATGTTTGCAACCACCATCACCACCCCTGGGGAAACCCCGTAACAATCCGAGGAATAGAGATTCCTTACAAAAAAGAACTAAAAATTCTAGGAGTGGTTATTGATAGACGGGCTACCTTTGAAGCACACTATAATATGATACATAAGGACTCACAGAAGAGAACACGACTCGTCCGTACCATCACCAGAAGGAATCCCTCGAATAACCGTAGCACGGCACTAAGGATTAGCAGTGCGATCATCACAAGCAAGCTGATGTACGGAATCGAGCTAACCTGCCGAACTACCGACCGTATGATACTCCGACTAGGTCCGGTCTACAACCAAACCATCAGAACTGTATCCGGATTGCTTCCAGGAACCCCAGCTCTGGCCGCATGTATCGAGGCAGGAGTTCCCCCCTTCGATTTATTAGTCACACAGAAAATTGCAAATGCAGCTATTTCTTTTCTGGAGAAGACCTTCGGTGGCGACGATGATGTGTACATAAAGGAACAGGCCAACAAAAATCTTACGGAACATCATTGTCACGAGCTCCCACGTATTGCTGAGCGCTATAGGGTTATGGACCGGAAATGGAATCTGCCCCCGATTAAAGTCGACTGGACCATAAAACACGCCATCAAAGCAGGGGAAGAACCCAGGAAGGTAGCTGCCATAGTGGGTAGTACCTTGCAAGAAAAATTCCCAAACCACCGAAAAGTTTTTACGGATGGATCCAAAGCACTAGACCGAGTTGGTTTCGGTGTAAGTGGGTCGGGATACAAGACTGCGGACCGATTACCGGACCATCTGTCAGTATTCTCGGCTGAAGCATATTCCATATATTACGCTATTAAAAACGACGCGGAGCCACACCTCCCGATGCTCATACTTTCGGACTCAGCCAGCACACTGTCGGCTCTTGAGAATCCCAGATACACACATCCATTTGTGCAGGGCATACAGGAGCACTGCAAACCCCATATAACCCTTACATGAATACCCGGTCACACTGGAATATCAGGAAATGACGAAGCTGATAGACTCGCCAACCTAGGTCGTGCTGGTAAGATCACCCTTGTGGGAACTCCAGCACAAGACGCAAAAAGAAAAATAGCGAACGAGTTAAAGGAAGAACTAACACGAAAATGGAATAACGAAAGAGCATCGCCACTGAGGAAAATCAAAATGCAAACAAGCAAGTGGAAGGACCGAGCAGAACGAAGAGAGCAGCGTACACTCTCCCGGTTGAGGGTAGGGCACACAAAATATACACACCCTCACTGCATCTCAGCAGCAACGAGACCTCTATGTGAAGCTTGCAGAGTTCATATTACAGTGGAACACATAATCGCATCCTGTGAAATCTACGAAGACCTCAGAAAAGAAATGGAAATAGATTCAAACATTGCAACGGCACTGGGTAATGACCCAGTCGAGGAAGAAAAAATGCTACTCTTCATAAAAGCTGCAGGTCTTTACGATAAAATCTAAAAATAGTGACTATTGTAAAAAACATTATTCTCTCTCATCATCACCGTCACGAATGACCCGTATTACGGTGTTAAGTGACGTAAATAAAACAACAACAACAACTTGGGGTCCTTTTACGGGCTTGGGGTGATTTTACGGGCTTGGGGTGCTTTTTCAGGCTTGGGGTCCTTTTACGGGCTTGGGGTGCTTTTTCGGGATTGGGGTGCTTTTTCAGGCTTGGGGTCTTTTTCGGGCTTGGGATCCTCTTTCAAGCTTGTAGTGTTGTGGTTCTTTTTCCGGCATATGTTCCTTTTTCGGGCGTGGGGTCCTTTTTCGGGCGTGGGGTCCTTTTTCGGGCTTAGGGTACTTTTTCGTACTTGGGGTCCTTTTTCGGGCTTAGGTTCATTTTTCGGGCTTGGGGTCCTTTTTCGGGATTGGGCCCCTTTCGGGCTTGTGCTCCTTTTTCGGGCTTGGGGTCCTTTTCGGGCTTGGGATCCTCTTTCAAGCTTGTAGTCTTGTGGTCCTTTTTCCGGCATATGGTCCTTTTTCGGACTTGGGGTCCTTTTTCGAACTTGAGATCCTTTTTCGGGCTTGGGGCTCTCTTTCGGGCTTGGGGTTCTTTTTCGGGATTGGGGTGCATTTTCGGGCTTGAAGTCCTTTTCGTGCTTGAGGTACTTTTTTAGGCTTGTGGTCTTTTTCGCGCTTGGTGTCCTTTTTCGGACTTGGGGTCCTTTTTCAGGCTCGGGGTCCTTTTACAAACTTGGGGTCCTTTTTCGAACTTGGGGTCCTTTTTCGGGCTTCTGGTCCTTTCTCGGGCTTACGTTCATTTTTCGGGCTTGGGGTCCTTTTTCGGGCTTGTGGTCTTTTTCGGGCTTGGGGTCCTTTTTAGAACTTGGGGTCCTTTTACGGGCTTGGGGTGCTTTTACGGGCTTGGGGTCCTTTTTCGGGCTTAGGTTCATTTTTCGGGCTTGGGGTCCTTTTTCGGGCTTGGGGTCCTTTTTCGGGCTTGGGGTCCTTTTTCGGGCTTGTGGTCTTTTTCGGGCTTGGGGTCCTTTTAAAAACTTGAGGTCCGTTTTCAGGCTTGGGGTCCTTTTTCAGGCTTAGGTGCATTTTTCGGGCTTGTGGTCCTTTTTCAGGCTTGTGGTCATTTTCGGGCTTGGGGTCATTTTTAGAACTTTGGGTCCTTTTACGGGCTTGGGGTGCTTTTTCGGGCTTGGGGTGCTTTTTCAGGCTTGGGGTCTTTTTTCGGGATTGGGCCCCTTTTTCGGGCTAGTGCTCGTTTTTCGGGCTTGGGGTCCTTTTCGGGCTTGGGATCCTCTTTCAAGCTTGTAGTCTTGTGGTCCTTTTCCGGACTATATCTTTTTCGGGCGTGGGGTACTTTTTCGGGCTTGCGGTCCTTTTACGAACTTGAGGTCCGTTTTCAGGCTTAGGTTCATTTTTCGGGCTTGGGGTCCTTTTGCGGGCTTGTGGTCTTTTTCGGGCTTGGGGCCCTTTTTCGGTCTTGGGGTCTTTCTCGGGCTTGGGGTCCTTTTTAGAACTTGGGGTCCTTTTACGGGCTTAGTGTGCTTTTTCGGGCTTGGGCTACTTTTTCGGACTTGGGGTCCTTTTTCGAACTTGAGATCCTTTTTCGGGCTTTGGGCTCTCTTTCGGGCTTGGGATTCTTTTTCGGGATTGGGGTCCATTTTCGGGCTTGAAGTCCTTTTCGTGCTTGAGGTACTTTTTTGGGCTTGTGGTCTTTTTCGCGCTTAGTGTCCTTTTTCGGACTTGGGGTCCTTTTTCAGGCTCGGGGTCCTTTTACAAACTTGGGGTCCTTTTTCGAACTTGGGGTCCTTTTTCGGTCTTCTGGTCCTTTCTCGGGCTTACGTTCATTTTTCGGGCTTGGGGTCCTTTTTCGGGCTTGTGGTCTTTTTCGGGCTTGGGGTCCTTTTTAGAACTTGGGGTCCTTTTACGGGCTTGGGGTGCTTTTACGGGCTTGGGGTCCTTTTTCGAGCTTAGGTTCATTTTTCGGGCTTGGGGTCCTTTTTCGGGCTTGGGGTCCTTTTTCGGGCTTGTGGTTTTTTTTCGGGCTTGGGGTCCTTTTACAAACTTGAGGTGCGTTTTCGGGCTTGGGGTCCTTTTTCAGGCTTAGGTGCATTTTTCGGGCTTGTGGTCCTTTTTCGGGCTTGTGGTCATTTTCGGGCTTGGGGTCATTTTGGAACTTTGGGTCCTTTTACGGGCTTGGGGTGCTTTTTCGGGCTTGGGGTGCTTTTTCAGGCTTGGGGTCTTTTTTCGGGATTGGGCCCCTTTTTCGGGCTAGTGCTCGTTTTTCGGGCTTGGGGTCCTTTTCGGGCTTGGGATCCTCTTTCAAGCTTGTAGTCTTGTGGTCCTTTTCCGGACTATATCTTTTTCGGGCGTGGGGTATTTTTTCGGGCTTGCGGTCCTTTTACGAACTTGAGGTCCGTTTTCAGGCTTAGGTTAATTTTTCGGGCTTGGGGTCCTTTTTCGGGCTTGTGGTCTTTTTCGGGCTTGTGGTCTTTTTCGGGCTTGGGGTCCTTTTTCAGGCTCGGGGTCCTTTTACAAACTTGGGGTCCTTTTTCGAACTTGGGGTCCTTTTTCGGTCTTCTGGTCCTTTCTCGGGCTTACGTTCATTTTTCGGGCTTGGGGTCCTTTTTCGGGCTTGTGGTCTTTTTCGGGCTTGGGGTCCTTTTTAGAACTTGGGGTCCTTTTACGGGCTTGGGGTGCTTTTACGGGCTTGGGGTCCTTTTTCGAGCTTAGGTTCATTTTTCGGGCTTGGGGTCCTTTTTCGGGCTTGGGGTCCTTTTTCGGGCTTGTGGTTTTTTTTCGGGCTTGGGGTCCTTTTACAAACTTGAGGTGCGTTTTCGGGCTTGGGGTCCTTTTTCAGGCTTAGGTGCATTTTTCGGGCTTGTGGTCCTTTTTCGGGCTTGTGGTCATTTTCGGGCTTGGGGTCATTTTGGAACTTTGGGTCCTTTTACGGGCTTGGGGTGCTTTTTCGGGCTTGGGGTGCTTTTTCAGGCTTGGGGTCTTTTTTCGGGATTGGGCCCCTTTTTCGGGCTAGTGCTCGTTTTTCGGGCTTGGGGTCCTTTTCGGGCTTGGGATCCTCTTTCAAGCTTGTAGTCTTGTGGTCCTTTTCCGGACTATATCTTTTTCGGGCGTGGGGTATTTTTTCGGGCTTGCGGTCCTTTTACGAACTTGAGGTCCGTTTTCAGGCTTAGGTTAATTTTTCGGGCTTGGGGTCCTTTTTCGGGCTTGTGGTCTTTTTCGGGCTTGTGGTCTTTTTCGGGCTTGGGGTCCTTTTTCGGTCTTGGGGTCTTTCTCGGGCTTGGGGTCCTTTTTAGAACTTGGGGTCCTTTTACGGGCTTAGTGTGCTTTTTCGGGCTTGGGCTGCTTTTTTCGGCATATGGTCCTTTTTCGGGATTGGGCTCTTTTTCGGGCTTGTGCTCCTTTTTCGGGCTTGGGATCCTTTTCGGGCTTGGGGTCCTCTTTCAAGCTTATAGTCTTGTGGTGCTTTTTCCGGCATATGGTCCTTTTTCGGGCGTGGGGTCCTTTTTCGGGCTTGGGGTCATTTTTCGTGCTTATGGTCTTTTTCAGGCTTGGGGTCCTTTTACGAACTTTCGTTTTCGGGCTTCTGGACCTCTCTCGGGCTTAGGTTCCTTTTTCGTGCTTGGGGTCCTTTTTTGGGCGTGGGGTACTTTTTCGGGCTTGCGGTCCTTTTACGAACCTGAGGTCCGTTTTCAGGCTTAGGTTCATTTTTCGGGCTTGGGGTCCTTTTTCGGGCTTGTGGTCTTTTTCGGGCTTGGGGTCCTTTTTAGGTCTTGGGGTCTTTCTCGGGCTTGGGGTCCTTTTTAGAATTTGGGGTCCTTTTACGGGCTTGGGGTGCTTTTTCGGGATTGGGGTGCTTTTTCAGGCTTGGGGTCCTTTTCGGGCTAGGGATCCTCTTTCAAGCTTGTAGTCTTGTGGTTCTTTTTCCGGCATATGGTCCTTTTTCGGGCGTGGGGTCCTTTTTCGGGCTTGGGGTACTTTTTCGGACTTGGGGTCCTTTTTCGGGCTTAGGTTCATTTTTCGGGCTTGTGGTCTTTTTTCGGGATTGGGCCCCTTTTTCGGGCTTGTGCTCCTTTTTCGGATTTGGGGTCCTTTTCGGGCTTGGGATCCTCTTTCAAGCTTGTAGTCTTGTGGTCCATTTTTCCGGCATATGGTCGTTTTTCGGACTTGGGTTCCTTTTTCGAACTTGGGATCCTTTTTCGGGCTTGAGGCTCTCTTTCGGGCTTGGGGTTCTTTTTCGGGATTGGGATCCATTTTCGGGCTTGAAGTCCTTTTCGTGCTTGAGGTACTTTTTTAGGCTTGTGGTCTTTTTCGGACTTGGGGTCCTTTTTCAGGCTCGGGGTCCTTTTACGAACTTGGGGTCCTTTTACGAACTTGGGGTCCTTTTTCGGGCTTCTGGTCCTTTCTCGGGCTTACGTTCATTTTTCAGGCTAGGGGTTCTTTTTCGGGCTTGTGGTCTTTTTCGGGCTTGGGGTCCTTTTTAGAACTTGGGGTCCTTTTACGGGCTTGGGGTGATTTTACGGGCTTGGGGTGCTTTTTCAGGCTTGGGGTCCTTTTTCGGGCTTGGGGTCCTTTTTCGGGCTTAGGTTCATTTTTCGGGCTTGGGGTCCTTTTTCGGGCTTGGTGTCCTTTTTCGGGCTTGGGGTCCTTTTTCGGGCTTGTGGTCTTTTTCGGGCTTGGGGTTCTTTTACAAACTTGAGGTCCGTTTTCGGGCTTGGGGTCCTTTTTCAGGGTTAGGTGCATTTTTCGGGCTTGTGGTCCTTTTTCGTGCTTGTGGTCTTTTTCGGGCTTGGGGTCCTTTTTAGAACTTGGGGTCCTTTTACAGGCTTGGGGTGCTTTTACGGGCTTGGGGTGCTTTTTCAAGCTTGGGGTCCTTTTTCGGGCTTGGGGTCCTTTTTCGGGCTTAGGTTCATTTTTCGGGCTTGGGGTCCTTTTTCGGGCTTGTGGTCTTTTTCGGGCTTGGGGTCCTTTTCGGGCTTGGGATCCTCTTTCAAGCTTGTAGTCTTGTGGTCATTTTCCGGCATATGGTCCTTTTTCGGACTTGGGGTCCTTTTTCGAACTTGAGATCCTTTTTCGGGCTTGGGGCTCTCTTTCGGGCTTGGGGTTCTTTTTCGGGATTGGGGTCCATTTTCGGGCTTGATGTCCTTTTCGTGCTTGAGGTACTTTTTTAGGCTTGTGGTCTTTTTCGCGCTTGGTGTCCTTTTTCGGACTTGGGGTCCCTTTTCAGGCTCTGGGTCCTTTTACGAACTTGGGGTCCTTTTACGAACTTGGGGTCCTTTTTCGGGCTTCTGGTCCTTTCTCGGGCTTACGTTCATTTTTCGGGCTTGGGGTCCTTTTTCGGGCTTGTGGTCTTTTTCGGGCTTGGGGTCCTTTTTAGAACTTGGGGTGCTTTTACGGGCTTGGGGTGCTTTTACGGGCTTGGGGTCCTTTTTCGGGCTTAGGTTCATTTTTCGGGCTTGGGGTCCTTTTTCGGGCTTGGGGTCCTTTTTCGGGCTTGTGGTCTTTTTCGGGCTTGGGGTCCTTTTACAAACTTGAGGTCCGTTTTCGGGCTTGGGGTCCTTTTTCAGGCTTAGGTGAATTTTTCGGGCTTGTGGTCCTTTTTCGGGCTTGTGGTCATTTTCGGGCTTGGGGTCATTTTTAGAACTTTGGGTCCTTTTACGGGCTTTGGGTGCTTTTTCGGGCTTGGGGTGCTTTTTCAGGCTTGGGGTCTTTTTTCGGGATTGGGCCCCTTTTTCGGGCTAGTGCTCGTTTTTCGGGCTTGGGGTCCTTTTCGGGCTTGGGATCCTCTTTCAAGCTTGTAGTCTTGTGGTCCTTTTCCGGACTATATCTTTTTCGGGCGTGGGGTACTTTTTCGGGCTTGCGGTCCTTTTACGAACTTGAGGTCCGTTTTCAGGCTTAGGTTCATTTTTCGGGCTTGGGGTCCTTTTTCGAGCTTGTGGTCTTTTTCGGGCTTGGGGTCCTTTTTCGGTCTTAGGGTCTTTCTCGGGCTTGGGGTCCTTTTTAGAACTTGGGGTCCTTTTACGGGCTTAGTGTGCTTTTTCGGGCTTGGGCTGCTTTTTCGGACTTGGGGTCCTTTTTCGAACTTGAGATCCTTTTTTGGGCTTGGGGCTCTCTTTCGGGCTTGGGGTTCTTTTTCGGGATTGGGGTCCATTTTCGGGCTTGAAGTCCTTTTCGTGCTTGAGGTACTTTTTTAGGCTTGTGGTCTTTTTCGCGCTTGGTGTCCTTTTTCGGACTTGGGGTCCTTTTTCAGGCTCGGGGTCCTTTTACGAACTTGGGGTCCTTTTGCAAACTTGGGGTCCTTTTTCGGGCTTCTGGTCCTTTCTCGGGCTTACGCTCATTTTTCGGGCTTGGGGTCCTTTTTCGGGCTTGGGGTCCTTTTTAGAACTTGGGGTCCTTTTACGGGCTTGGGGTGCTTTTACGGGCTTGGGGTCCTTTTTCGGGCTTAGATTCATTTTTCGGGCTTGGGGTCCTTTTTCGGGCTTGGGGTCGTTTTTCGGGCTTGGGGTCCTTTTTCGGGCTTGTGGTCTTTTTCGGGCTTGGGGTCCTTTTACAAACTTGAGGTCCGTTTTCGGGCTTGGGGTCCTTTTTCAGGTTTAGGTGCATTTTTCGAGCTTGTGGTCCTTTTTCGGGCTTCTGGTCATTTTCGGGCTTGGGGTAATTTTTAGAACTTTGGGTCCTTTTACGGGCTTGAAGTGCTTTTTCAGGCTTGGGGTCTTTTTTCGGGATTGGGCCCCTTTTTCGGGCTAGTGCTCGTTTTTCGGGCTTGGGGTCCTTTTCGGGCTTGGGATCCTCTTTCAAGCTTGTAGTCTTGTGGTCCTTTTCCGGACTATACCTTTTTCGGGCGTGGGGTACTTTTTCGGGCTTGCGGTCCTTTTACGAACTTGAGTTCCGTTTTCATGCTTAGGTTCATTTTTCGGGCTTGGGGTCCTTTTTCGGGCTTGTGGTCCTTTTTCGGGCTTGGGGTCCTTTTTCGGTCTTGGGGTCCTTCTCGGGCTTGGGGTCCTTTTTAGAACTTGGGGTCCTTTTACGGGCTTAGTGTGCTTTTTCGGGCTTGGGCTGCTTTTTCAGGCTTGGGGTCCTTTTTCGGGATTGGGCTCTTTTGCGGGCTTGTGCTCCTTTTTCGGGCTTGGGATCCTTTTCGGGCTTGGGGTCCTCTTTCAAGCTTATAGTCTTGTGGTGCTTTTTCCGGCATATGGTCCTTTTTCGGGCGTGGGGTCCTTTTTCGGGCTTGGGGTCATTTTTCGTGCTTATGGTCTTTTTCAGGCTTGGGGTCCTTTTACGAACTTGAGGTCCGTTTTCGGGCTTCTGGACCTTTCTCGGGCTTAGGTTCCTTTTTCGTGCTTGGGGTCCTTTTTCGGGCGTGGATTACTTTTTCGGGCTTGCGGTCCTTTTACGAACCTGAGGTCCGTTTTCAGGCTTAGGTTCATTTTTCGGGCTTGGGGTCCTTTTTCGGGCTTGTGGTCTTTTTCGGGCTTGGGGTCCTTTTTCGGTCTTGGGGTCTTTCTCGAGCTTGGGGTCCTTTTTAGAATTTGGGGTCCTTTTACGGGCTTGGGGTGCTTTTTCGGGATTGGGGTGCTTTTTCAGGCTTGGGGTCCTTTTCGGGCTTGGGATCCTCTTTCAAGCTTGTAGTGTTGTGGTTCATTTTCCGGCATATGGTCCTTTTTCGGGCTTGGGGTCCTTTTTCGGGCTTGTGGTCTTTTTCGGGCTTGGGTTCCTTTTTAGAACTTGGGGTCCTTTTTCGGGCTTGGGTCCTTTTTCGGGCTTGGGGTCCTTTTTCCGGCTTGTGGTCTTTTTCGGGCTTGGGGTCCTTTTTAGAACTTGGGGTCCTTTTACGGGCTTGGGGTGCTTTTACGGGCTTGGGGTCCTTTTTCGGGCTTAGGTTCATTTTTCGGGCTTGGGGTCCTTTTTCGGGCTTGGGGTCCTTTTTCGGGCTTGTGGTCTTTTTCGGGCTTGGGGTCCTTGTACAACTTGAGGTCCGTTTTCGGGCTTGGGGTCCTTTTTCAGGCTTAGGTGCATTTTTCGGGCTTGTGGTCATTTTCGGGCTTGGGGTCATTTTTAGAACTTTGGGTCCTTTTACGGGCTTGGGGTGCTTTTTCGGGCTTGGGGTGCTTTTTCAGGCTTGGGGTCTTTTTTCGGGATTGGGCCCCTTTTTCGGGCTAGTGCTCGTTTTTCGGGCTTGGGGTCCTTTTCGGGCTTGGGATCCTCTTTCAAGCTTGTAGTCTTGTGGTGCTTTTTCCGGCATATGGTCCTTTTTCGGGCTTGGGGTCCTTTTCGGGCTTGGGATCCTCTTTCAAGCTTGTAGTCTTGTGGTCCTTTTCCGGACTATATCTTTTTCGGGCGTGGGGTACTTTTTCGGGCTTGCGGTCCTTTTACGAACTTGAGGTCCGTTTTCAGGCTTAGGTTCATTTTTCGGGCTTGGGGTCCTTTTTCGGGCTTGTGGTCTTTTTCGGGCTTGGGGTCCTTTTTCGGTCTTGGGGTCTTTCTCGGGTTTGGGGTCCTTTTTAGAACTTGGGGTCCTTTTACGGGCTTAGTGTGCTTTTTCGGGCTTGGGCTGCTTTTTCAGGCTTGGGGTCTTTTTCGGGATTGGGCTCTTTTTCGGGCTTGTGCTCCTTTTTCGGGCTTGGGATCCTTTTCGGGCTTGGGGTCCTCTTTCAAGCTTATAGTCTTGTGGTGCTTTTTCCGGTATATGGTCCTTTTTCGTGCGTGGGGTCCTTTTTCGGGCTTGGGGTCATTTTTCGTGCTTATGGTCTTTTTCAGGCTTGGGGTCCTTTTACGAACTTGAGGTCCTTTTTCGGGCTTCTGGACCTTTCTCGGGCTTAGGTTCCTTTTTCGTGCTTGGGGTCCTTTTTCGGGCGTGGGGTACTTTTTCGGGCTTGCGGTCCTTTTACGAACCTGAGGTCCGTTTTCAGGCTTAGGTTCATTTTTCGGGCTTGGGGTCCTTTTTCGGGCTTGTGGTCTTTTTCGGGCTTGGGGTCCTATTTCGGTCTTGGGGTCTTTCTCGGGCTTGGGGTCCTGTTTAGAATTTGGGGTCCTTTTACGGGCTTGGGGTGCTTTTTCGGGATTGGGGTGCTTTTTCAGGCTTGGGGTCCTTTTCGGGCTTGGGATCCTCTTTCAAGCTTGTAGTGTTGTGGTTCTTTTTCCGGCATATGGTCCTTTTTCGGGCGTGGGATCCTTTTTCGGGCTTGGGGTACTTTTTCGGACTTGGGGTCCTTTTTCGGGCTTAGGTTCATTTTTCGTGCTTGTGGTCCTTTTTCGGGATTGGGCCCCTTTTTCGGGCTTGTGCTCCCTTTTCGGGCTTGGGGTCCTTTTCGGGCTTGGGATCCTCTTTCAAGCTTGTAGTCTTGTGGTCCATTTTTCCGGCATATGGTCGTTTTTCGGACTTGGGTTCCTTTTTCGAACTTGAGATCCTTTTTCGGGCTTGGGGCTCTCTTTCGGGCTTGGGGTTCTTTTTCGGGATTGGGGTCCATTTTCGGGCTTGAAGTCCTTTTCGTGCTTGAGGTACTTTTTTAGGCTTGTGGTCTTTTTCGCGCTTGGGGCCCTTTTTCGGACTTGGGGTCCTTTTTCAGGCTCGGGGTCCTTATACGAACTTGGGTTCCTTTTACGAACTTGGGGTCCTTTTTCGGGCTTCTGGTCCTTTCTCGGGCTTACGTTCATTTTTCGGGCTTGGGGTCCTTTTTAGAACTTGGGGTCCTTTTACGGGCTTGGGGTGATTTTACGGGCTTGGGGTGCTTTTTCAGGCTTGGGATCCCTTTTCAGGCTTAGGGTCCTTTTTCGGGCTTAGGTTCATTTTTCGGGCTTGAGGTCCTTTTTCGGGCTTGGTGTCCTTTTTCGGGCTTGGGGTCCTTTTTCGGGCTTGTGGTTTTTTTCGGGCTTGGGGTCCCTTTACAAACTTGAGGTCCGTTTTCGGGCTTGGGGTCCTTTTTAGAACTTGGGGTCCTTTTACGGGCTTGGGGTGCTTTTACGGGCTTGGGGTGCTTTTCAGGCTTAAGGTCCTTTTTCGGGCTTGGGGTCCTTTTTCAGGCTTAGGTGCATTTTTCGGGCTTGTGGTCCTTTTTCGGGCATGTGGTCATTTTCGGGCTTGGGGTCATTTTTAGAACTTTGGGTCCTTTTACGGGCTTGGGGTGCTTTTTCGGGCTTGGGGTGCTTTTTCAGGCTTGGGGTCTTTTTTCGGGATTGGGCCCCTTTTTCGGGCTAGTGCTCGTTTTTCGGGCTTGGGGTCCTTTTCGGGCTCGGGATCCTCTTTCAAGCTTGTAGTCTTGTGGTCCTTTTCCGGACTATATCTTTTTCGGGCGTGGGGTACTTTTTCGGGCTTGCGGTCCTTTTACGAACTTGAGGTCCGTTTTTAGGCTTAGGTTCATTTTTCGGGCTTGGGGTCCTTTTTCGGGCTTGTGGTCTTTTTTGGGCTTGGGGTCTTTTTTGGTCTTGGGGTTTTTCTCGGGCTTGGGGTCCTTTTTAAAACTTGGGGTCCTTTTACGGGCTTGGGGTGCTTTTACGGACTTGGGGTGCTCTTTCAGGCTTGGGGTCCTTTTTCGGGCTTGGGGTGCTTTTTCAGGCTTGGGGTCTTTTTTCGGGATTGGACCCCTTTTCGGGCTAATGCTCGCTTTTCGGGCTTGGGGTCTTTTTCGGGCTTGGGATCCTCTTTCAAGCTTGTAGTCTTGTGGTCCTTTTCCGGACTATATCTTTTTCGGGCGTGGGGTACTTTTTCGGGCTTGCGGTCCTTTTACGAACTTGAGGTCCGTTTTCAGGCTTAGGTTCATTTTTCGGGCTTGGGGTCCTTTTTCGGTGTTGGGGTCTTTCTCGGGCTTGGGGTCCTTTTTAGAACTTGGGGTCCATTTACGGGCATAGTGTGCTTTTTCAGGCTTGGGGTCCTTTTTCGGGATTGGGCTCTTTTTCGGGATTGTGCTCCTTTTTCGGGCTTGTGGTCTTTTCCGGGCTTGGGGTCCTTTTTCGGTCTTGGGGTCTTTTTCGGGCTTGGGGTCCTTTTTAGAACTTGGGGTCCTTTTTAGAACTTGGGGTGCTTTTTCAGGCTTGTGGTCCTTTTTCGGGATTGGGCCCCTTTTCGGGCTTGGAATCCTCTTTCAAGCTTGTAGTCTTGTGGTCCTTTTTCCTGCTTATGGTCCTTTTTAGGTCTTGGGGTCCTTTTTCGGTCTTGGGGACCTTTTCCGGGCTTGGGATCCTTTATCGAACTTGAGATCCTTTTTTGGGCTGGGGGCTTTTTTTAGGGCTTCGGCTCTTTTTCGGACTTGGGTTCTTTTTCGGGATTAGGGTCTTTTTCGGTGTTGGAGTCATTGTCGGGCTTGAGGTACTTTTTCGGGCTTGGGGTCTTTTTTCGGGCTTGGGGTCTTTTTACGTACTTGAGATCCTTTTTCGGGCTTGGGGCTCTTTTTCGGGCTTGGGTTCTTTTTTTGGGATTTGGGTCCTATTTCGGGCTTGGGGTCTTTTACGGGCTTGTGGTCTTTTTTCGGGCTTGAGGTCGTTTTTCGGGCTTATGGTCCTTTTTCGGGCTTGGGGTCCCTTTTCGGGCTTAGGGTTCTTTTTCGGGCTTGTGGTCATTTTCAAGCTTCGTGTCCTTTTTCGGGCTTGGGGTACTTTTCGGGATTGGGGTCCTTTTTAGAACTTGGGGTCCTTTTACGGGCCTTGGGTGCTTTTCGGGCTTGGGATCCTCTTTCAAGCCTGTAGTCTTGTGGTGCTTTTTCGGGCTTGGGGCCCTTTTGCAGGCTTGGGGTGCTTTTTCGGGCTTGGGGTCCTCTTTCAAGCTTGTAGTCTTGTGGTCCTTTTTCCGGCTTATGGTCCTTTTTAGGTCTTGGGGTCCTTTTTCGGGCTTGGGGACCTTTTCCGGGCTTGGGATCCTTTATCGAACTTGAGATCCTTTTTTGGGCTGGGTGCTTTTTTTAGGGCTTCGGCTCTTTTTCGGACTTGGGTTCTTTTTCGGGATTAGGGTCTTTTTCGGTGTTGGAGTCATTGTCGGGCTTGAGGTACTTTTTCGGGCTTGGGGTCTTTTTTCGGGCTTGGGGTCTTTTTACGTACTTGAGATCCTCTTTCGGGCTTGGGGCTCTTTTTCGGGCTTGGGTTCTTTTTTTGGGATTTAAGTCCTATTTCGGGCTTGGGGTCTTTTACGGGCTTGTGGTCTTTTTTCGGGCTTGAGGTCGTTTTTCGGGCTTATGGTCCTTTTTCGGGCTTGGGGTCCTTTTTCGGGCTAGGGGTCCTTTTTCGGGCTTGGGGTCCTTTTTCGGGCTTTGGGGTTCTTTTTCGGGCTTGGGGTCTTTTTCGGGCTTGGGGTCCTTTTTCAGGCTTAGGTTTATTTTTCGGGCTTGTGGTCCTTTTCGGGTTTGGGGTCCTATTTTGAGCATGTCGTACTTTTTCGGGCTTGGGGTGCTTTTCAGGCTTGGGGTCCTTTTTCGGGCTTGTGGTCTTTTTCGGGCTTTGGGGTTCTTTTTCGGGCTTGGGGTCTTTTTCGGGCTTGGGATCCTTTTCAGGCTTAGGTTTATTTTTCGGGCTTGTGGTCCTTTTCGGGTTTGGGGTCCATTTTCGGGCTTGGGGTCCTTTTTCGGGCTTGGGGTCCTTTTTCGGGCTTGGGGTCCTTTTTCAAGCTTGTATTCTTGTGGTCTTTTTCTGGCTTATGGCCCTTCTTCGGGCTTGGGGTCCTTTTTCGGGCTTGGAGTGCTTTTCGGGCTTTGGCTGCTTTTTCAGTCTTGGGGTCCACTTCGGGATTGGGCCCCTTTTTCTGGCTTGTGCTCCTTTTTCGGGCTTGGGGTCCTTTTCGGGCTTGGGATCCTCCTTCAAGCTTGTAGCCTGGTGGTCCTTTTTCCGGCATATGGTCCTTTTTCGGGCGTGGGGTCCTTTTTCAGGCTTGGAGTCCTTTTTCGGGCTTGTGGTTTCTTTCGGACTTGGGGTCCTTTTTCGAACTTGAAATCCTTTTTCGGGCTTGGGGCTCTTTTTCGGGCTTTGGTTCTTTTTCGGGCTTGGGGTCCTTTTTCGGGCTTGAAGTTCTTTTCGTGCTTGAGGTACTTTTTGGGCTTGTTGTCTTTTTCGCGCTTGGGGTCATTTTTCGGACTTGGGGTCCTTTTTCAGGCTCGGAGACCTTTTACGAACTTGGGGTCCTTTTTCGGGCTTCTGGCCCTTTCTCGGGCTTACGTTCATTTTTCGGGCTTGTGGTCCTTTTTCGAGCTTGGGGACCTTTTTCGGGCTTGGAGACCTTTTTCGGGCTTGGCGACCTTTTTCGGGCTTAGGGTCCTTTTTCGGGCTTGTGGTCTTTTTCGGGCTTGGGGTCTTTTTAGAACTTGGGTCCTTTTACGGGCTTGGGGTGCTTTTACGGGCTTGGGGTGCTTTTTCAGGCTTGGGGTCCTTTTCGGGCTTGGGATCCTCTTTTAAGCTTGTAGTCTGGTGGTCCTTTTTCCGGCATATTGTCCTTCTGCGGGCTTAGGGTCCTTTTGCGGGCTTAGGGTCCTTTTTGGGGCTTGTGGTCATTTTCAAGCTTCGTGTCCTTTTTCGGGCTTTGGGTCTTTTTCGGGCTTGGGGTCCTCTTTAGAACTTGGGGTCCTTTTACGGGCTTGTGGTGCTTTTCGGGTTTGGGATCCTCTTTCATGCTTGTAGTCTTGTGGTCCTTTTTCTGGCTTATGGTATTTCTTCGGGCTTGGGGTCCTTTTTCGAACTTGATATCCTTTTTCAGGATTGGGCCCCTTTTTCGGGCTTTTGCTCCTTTTTCGGGCTTGGGGTCCTTTTCGGGCTTGGGATCCTCTTTCAAACTTGTAGTCTTGTGGTCCTTTTTCAGGCATATGGTCCTTTTTCGGACTTGGGGTCCTTTTTCGAACTTGAGATCCTTTTTCGGGCTTGGGGCTCTCTTTCGGGCTTGGGGTTCTTTTTCGGGATTGGGGTCCTTTTTCGGGCTTGAAGTCCTTTTCGTGCTTGAGGTACTTTTTTGGGCTTGTGGTCTTTTTCGCGCTTGGGGTCCTTTTTCGGACTTGGGGTCCTTTTTCAGGCTCGGGGTCCTTTTACGAACTTGGGGTCCTTTTTCGGGCTTCTGGTCCTTTCTCGGGCTTACGTTCATTTTTCGGGCTTGGGGTCCTTTTTCGGGCTTGGGGTCCTTTTTCGGGCTTGTGGTCTTTTTCGGGCTTGGGGTCCTTTTTAGAACTTGGGGTCCTTTTACGGGCTTGGGGTGCTTTTACGGGCTTGGGGTGCTTTTTCGGTCTTGGGGTCCTTTTACGGGCTTGTGGTCTTTTTTCGGGCTTGAGGTCGTTTTTCGGGCTTATGGTCCTTTTTCGGGATTGGGGTCCTTTTTGGGGCTTGAAGTCCTTTTCGTGCTTGAGGTATTTTTTGGGCTTGTGGTCTTTTTCGCGATTAGGGTCCTTTTTCGGACTTGGGGTCCTTTTTCAGGCTCGGGGTCCTTTTACGAACTTGGGGTCCTTTTTCGGGCTTCTGGTCCTTTCTCGGGCTTACGTTCATTTTTCGGGCTTGGGGTCCTTTTCGGGCTTGTGGTCTTTTTCGGGCTTGGGGTCCTTTTTAGAACTTTTACGGGCTTGAGGTGCTTTTTCGGGCTTGGGGAGCTTTTTCAGGCTTGGGGTCCTTTTTCGGGCTTGGGGTCCTTTTTCGGGTTTGGGTTCATTTTTCGGGATTGGGGTCCTTTTTCGGGCTTGGGGTCCTTTTTCGGGCTTGGGGTCCTTTTTCGGGCTTGTGGTCTTTTTCGGGCTTGGGGCCCTTTTTAGAACTTGGGGTCCTTTTACGGGCTTGTTGTGCTTTTTCGGGCTTGGGGTATTTTTCTGGCTTGGGGTCATTTTTCGGGCTTTGAATCCTTTTTCAGGCTTCGGGTCCATTGTCGGGCTTGGGCAATTTTTCGGGCTTTCGGTCCTTTTTCGGGTTTGTAGTCGTTTTCGGGCTTGGGGTGCTTTTTCAGGCTTGGGGTCCTTTTCGGGCTTGGGATCCTCTTTCAAGCTTGTAGTCTTTTGGTCCTTTTTCCGGCATATGGTCCTTTTTCGAACTTGGGGTCCTTTTTCGAACTTGAGATCCTTTTTCGGGCCTGGGGCTCTCTTTCGGGCTTGGGGTTCTTTTTCGGGATTGGGGTCCTTTTTCGGGCTTGAAGTCCTTTTCGTGCTTGAGGTACTTTATTGGGCTTGTGGTCTTTTTCGCGCTTGGGGTCCTTTTTCGGACTTGGGGTCCTTTTTCAGGCTCGGGGTCCTTTTTCGAACTTGGGGTCCTTTTTCGGGCTTTTGGTTCTTTCTCGGGCTTACGTTCATTTATCGGGCTTGGGGTCCTTTTTCGGGCTTGGGGACCTTTTTCGGGCTTGGGGTCCCTTTTTCGGGCTTGTGGTCTTTTTCGGGCTTGTGGTCCTTTTTAGAATTTTGGGGTCCTTTTACGGGCTTGGGGTGCTTTTTCGGGATTGGGGTGCTTTTTCAGGCTTGGGGTCATTTTCCGGCTTGGGATCCTCTTTCAAGCTTGTAGTGCTGTGGTTCTTTTTCCGGCATATGGTCCTTTTTGGGCGTGGGGTCCTTTTTCGGGCTTGGGGTACTTTTTTGGACTTGGGGTCCTTTTTCGGGCTTAGGTTCATTTTTCGGGCTTGGGGTCCTTTTTCGGGATTGGGCTCCTTTTTCGGGCTTGTGCTCCTTTTTCGGGCTTGGGGTCCTTTTCGTGCTTGGGATCCTCTTTCAAGCTTGTAGTCTTGTGGTTCTTTTTCCGGCATATGGTCGTTTTTCGGACTTGGGGTCCTTTTTCGAACTTGAGATCCTTTTTTGGGCTTGGGGCTCTCTTTCGGGCTTGGGGTTCATTTTCGGGATTGGGGTCCATTTTCGGGCTTGAAGTCCTTTTCGTGCTTGAGGTACTTTTTTGGGCTTGTGGTCTTTTTCGCGCTTGGGGTCATTTTTCGGACTTGGGGTCCTTTTTCAGGCTCGGGGTCCTTTTACGAACTTGGGGTCCTTTTACGAACTTGGGGCCCTTTTCGGGCTTCTGGTCCGTTCTCGGGCTTACGTTCATTTTTCGGGCTTGAGGTCCTTTTTCGGGCTTGTGGTCTTTTTCGGGCTTGGGGTCCTTTTTAGAACTTGGGGTCCTTTTACGGGCTTGGGGTGCTTTTACGGGCTTGGGGTGCTTTTTCAAGCTTGGGGTCCTTTTGCGGGCATGGGGTCCTTTTTCGGGCTTGGGGTCCTTTTTCGGGCCTGGGGTCCTTTTTCGGGCTTGTGGTCTTCTTCGGGCTTGGGGTCCTTTTACAAACTTGAGGTCCGTTTTCGGGCTTGGGGTCCTTTTTCAGGCTCGGGGTCCTTTTTCGAACTTGTGGTCCTTTTTCGGGCTTCTGGTCCTTTCTCGGGCACACGTTCATTTTTCGGGCTTGGGGTCCTTTTTCGGGCTTGGGGACCTTTTTCGGGCTTGGGGTCCTTTTTCGGGCTTATGGTCTTTTTCGGGCTTGGGGTCCTTTTTAGAATTTGGGGTCCTTTTACGGGCTTGGGGTGCTTTTTCAGGCTTGGGGTCCTTTTCGAGCTTGGGATCCTCTTTCAAGCTTGTAGTGTTGTGGTTCTTTTTCCGGCATATGGTCGTTTTTCGGACTTGGGGTCCTTTTTCGAACTTGAGATCCTTTTTTGGGATTGGGGTTCTCTTACGGGCTTGGGGTTCTTTTTCGCGATTGGGGTCCATTTTCGGGCTTGAAGTCCTTTTTGTGCATGAGGTACTTTTTTGGGCTTGTGGTCTTTTTCGCGCTTGGGGTTCTTTTTCGGGCTTGGGGTCCTTTTTCAGGCTCGGAGTCCTTTTACGAACTTGGGGTCCTTTTACGAACTTGGGGTCCTTTTTCGGGCTTCTGGTCCTTTCTCGGGCTTACGTTCATTTTTCGGGCTTGGGGTCCTTTTTAGAACTTGGGGTCCTTTTACGGGCTTGGGGTGATTTTACGGGCTTGGGGTGCTTTTTCAGGCTTGGGGTCCCTTTTCAGGCTTGGGGTCCTTTTTCGGGCTTAGGTTCATTTTTCGGGCTTGAGGTCCTTTTTCGGGTTTGGTGTCCTTTTTCGGGCTTGGGGTCCTTTTTCGGGCTTGTGGTTTTTTTCGGGCTTGGGGTCCCTTTACAAACTTGAGGTCCGTTTTCGGGCTTGGGGTCCTTTTTCAGGCTTAGGTGCATTTTTCGGGCTTGTGGTCCTTTTTCATGCTTGTGGTCTTTTTCGGGCTTGGGGTCCTTTTTAGAACTTGGGGTCCTTTTACGGGCTTGGGGTGCTTTTACGGGCTTGGGGTGCTTTTCAGGCTTGGGGTCCTTTTTCGGGCTTGGGGTCTTTTTTCAGGCTTAGGTGCATTTTTCGGGCTTGTGGTCCTGTTTCGGGCTTGTGGTCATTTTCGGGCTTGGGGTCATTTTTAGAACTTTGGGTCCTTTTACGGGCTTGGGGTGCTTTTTCGGGCTTGGGGTGCTTTTTCAGGCTTGGGGTCTTTTTTCGGGATTGGGCCCCTTTTTCGGGCTAGTGCTCGTTTTTCAGGCTTGGGGTCCTTTTCGGGCTTGGGATTCTCTTTCAAGCTTGTAGTCTTGTGGTCCTTTTCCGGACTATATCTTTTTCGGGCGTGGGGTACTTTTTCGGGCTTGGGGTCCTTTTAGAACTTGGGGTCCTTTTACGGGCTTGGGGTGCTTTTACGGGCTAGGGGTGCTTTTTCGGGCTTGGGGTGCTTTTTCAGGCTTGGGGTCTTTTTTCGGGCTTGGGGTCCTTTTTCGGGCTTAGGTTCATTTTTCGGGCTTGGGGTCCCTTTTTCGGGCTTGAGGTCCTTTTTCGGGCTTGGGGTCCTTTTTCGGGCTTGTGGTCTTTTTCGGGCTTGGGGTCCTTTTACAAACTTGAGGTCCGTTTTCGGGCTTGGGGTCCTTTTTCAGGGTTAGGTGCATTTTTCGGGCTTGTGGTCCTTTTTCGGGCTTGTGGTCATTTTCGGGCTTGGGGTCATTTTCAGAACTTTGGGTCCTTTTACGGGCTTGGGGTGCTTTTTCGGGCTTGGGGTGCTTTTTCAGGCTTGGGGTCTTTTTTCGGGATTGGGCCCCTTTTTCGGGCTAGTGCTCGTTTTTCGGGCTTGGGGTCCTTTTCGGGCTTGGGATTCTCTTTCAAGCTTGTAGTCTTGTGGTCCTTTTCCGGACTATATCTTTTTCGGGCGTGGGGTACTTTTTCGGGCTTGCGGTCCTTTTACGAACTCGAGGTCCGTTTTCGGGCTTGGGGTCCTTTTTCGGTTTTGGGGTCTTTCTCGGGCTTGGGGTCCTTTTTAGAACTTGGGGTCCTTTTACGGGCTTAGTGTGCTTTTTCGGGCTTGGCCTGCTTTTTCAGGCTTGGGGTCCTTTTTCGGGATTGGGCTCTTTTTCGGGCTTGTGCTCCTTTTTCGGGTTTGGGATCCTTTTCGGGCTTGGGGTCCTCTTTCAAGCTTATAGTCTTGTGGTACTTTTTCCGGCATATGGTCCTTTTTCGGGCGTGGGGTCCTTTTTCGGGCTTGGGGTCATTTTTCGGGCTTGGGGTCATTTTTCGGGCTTATGGTATTTTTCAGGCTTGGGGTCCTTTTACGAACTTGAGGTCCGTTTTCGGGCTTCTGGTCCTTTTTTGGGCTTAGGTTCCTTTTTCGTGCTTGGTGTCCTTTTTCGGGCTGGTGGTCTTTTTCGGGCTTGGGGTCCTTTTTCGGTCTTGGGGTCCTTTTCGGGCTTGGGGTCCTTTTTAGAACTTGGGGTCCTTTTTCGGGCTTGGGGTGCTTTTTCAGGCTTGTGGTCCTTTTTCGGAATTGGGCTTCTTTTTCGGGCTTGTGCTCCTTTTTCGGGCTTGGGGTCCTTTTTAGAACTTGGGGTCCTTTTACGGGCCTGGGGTGCTTTTCGGGCTTGGGATCCTCTTTCAAGCTTGTAGTCTTGTGGTGCTTTTTCGGGCTTGTGGCCCTTTTGCAGGCTTGGGGTGCTTTGTCGGGCTTGGGGTCCTTTTTCGGGCTTGTGGTCCTTTTCCGGCTTGGGGTCCTCTTTCAAGCTTGTAGTCTTGTGGTCCTTTTTCCAGCATATGGTCCTTCTTCGGGCTTAGGGTCCCTTTTCGGGCTTAGGGTCCTTTTTCGGGCTTGTGGTCATTTTCAAGCTTCGTGTCCTTTTTCGGGCTTGGGGTCCTTTTTAGAACTTGGGGTCCTTTTACGGGCCTGGGGTGCTTTTCGGGCTTGGGGTCCTCTTTCAAGCTTGTAGTCTTGTGGTGCTTTTTCGGGCTTGTGGTCCTTTTGCAGGCTTGGGGTGCTTTGTCGGGCTTGGGGTCCTTTTTCGGGCTTGTGGTGCTTTTCCGGCTTGGGGTCCTCTTTCAAGCTTGTAGTCTTGTGGTCCTTTTTCCGGCTTATGGTCCTTTTTAGGGCTTGGGGACCTTTTTCGGGCCTGGGATCCTTTATCGAACTATAGATCCTTTTTTGTGCTTGGGGCTTTTTTTCGGGCTTCGGCTCTTTTTCGGGCTTGGGTTCTTTTTTGAGATTAGGGTCCTATTTCGGGCTTGGGGTCTTTTACGGGCTTGTGGTCTTTTTTCGGGCTTGGGGTCGTTTTTCGGGCTTATGGTCCTTTTTCGGGCTTGGGGTCCTTTTTCGGGCTTGGGATCCTCTTTCAAGCTTGTAGTCTTGTGGTCCTTTTTCCGGCATATGGTCGTCTTTCGGACTTGGGGTCCTTTTTCGAACTTGAGATCCTTTTCTGAGCTTGGGGCTCTCTTTCGGGCTTGGTTCTTTTTCGGGATTGGGGTCCATTTTCTGGCTTGAAGTCCTTTTCGTGCTTGAGGTACTTTTTTGGGCTTGTGGTCTTTTTCGCGCTTGGGGTCCTTTTTCGGACTTGGGGTCCTTTTTCAGGCTCGGGGTCCTTTTACGAACTTGGGGTCCTTTTACGAACTTGGGGTCCTTTTTCGGGCTTCTAGTCCTTTCTCGGGCTTACGTTCATTTTTCGTGCTTGGGGTCCTTTTTCGGGCTTGTGGTCTTTTTCGGGCATGGGGTCCTTTTAGAACTTGGGGTCCTTTTACGGGCTTGGGGTGCTTTTACGGGCTTGGGGTGCTTTTTCAGGCTTGGGGTCTTTTTTCGGGCTTGGGGTCCTTTTTCGGGCTTAGGTTCATTTTTCGGGCTTGGGGTCCTTTTTCGGGATTGAGGTCCTTTTTCGGGCTTGGGGTCCTTTTTCGGGCTTGTGGTCTTTTTCGGGCTTGGGGTCCTTTTACAAACTTGAGGTCCGTTTTCGGGCTTGGGGTCCTTTTTCAGGCTTAGGTGCATTTTTCGGGCTTGTGGTCCTTTTTAGGGCTTAGGTTCCTTTTTCGTGCTTGGGGTCCTTTTTCGGACTGGTGGTTTTTTCGGCTTGGGGTCCTTTTTCGGTCTTGGGATCCTTTTCGGGCTTGGGGTCCTTTTTAGAACTTGGGGTCCTTTTACCGGCTTGGGGTGCTTTTTCAGGCTTGTGGTCCTTTTTCGGAATTGGGATTCTTTTTCGGGCTTGTGCTCCTTTTTTGGGCTTGGGGTCCTTTTCGGGCTTGGAATCTTCTTTCAAGCTTGTAGTCTTGTGGTCCTTTTTCCGGAATATGGTCATTTTCGGGCTTGGGGTCATTTTTAGAACTTTGGGTCCTTTTACGGGCTTGGGGTGCTTTTTCGGGCTTGGGGTGCTTTTTCAGGCTTGGGGTCTTTTTTAGGGATTGGGCTTCTCTTTCGGGCTAGTGCTCGTTTTTCGGGCTTGGGATCATTTCCGGGCTTGGGATCCTCTTTCAAGCTTGTAGTCTTGTGGTCCTTTTCCGGACTATATCTTTTTCGGGCGTGGGGTACTTTTTCGGGCTTGCGGTCCTTTTACGAACTTGAGGTCCGTTTTCAGGCTTAGGTTCATTTTTCGGGCATGGGGTCCTTTTTCGGGCTTGTGGTCTTTTTCGGGCTTGGGGTACTTTTTCGGTCTTGGGGTCTTTCTCGGGCTTGGGGTCCTTTTTAGAACTTGGGGTCCTTTTACGGGCTTAGTGTGCTTTTTCGGGCTTGGGCTGCTTTTTCAGGCTTGGTGTCCTTTTTCGGGATTGGGCTCTTTTTCGGGCTTGTGCTCCTTTTTCGGGCTTGGGATCCTTATCGGGCTTGGGGTCCTCTTTCAAGCTTATAGTCTTGTGGTACTTTTTCCGGCATATGGTCCTTTTTCGGGCGTGGGGTCCTTTTTCGGGCGTGGGGTCCTTTTTCGGGCTTATGGTCTTTTTCAGGCTTGGGGTCCTTTTACGAACTTGAGGTCCGTTTTCGGGCTTCTGGTCCTTTTTCGGGCTTAGGTTCCTTTTTCGTGCTTGGGGTCCTTTTTCGGACTGGTGGTTTTTTCGGCTTGGGGTCCTTTTTCGGTCTTGGGATCCTTTTCGGGCTTGGGGTCCTTTTTAGAACTTGGGGTCCTTTTACCGGCTTGGGGTGCTTTTTCAGGCTTGTGGTCCTTTTTCGGAATTGGGATTCTTTTTCGGGCTTGTGCTCCTTTTTTGGGCTTGGGGTCCTTTTCGGGCTTGGAATCTTCTTTCAAGCTTGTAGTCTTGTGGTCCTTTTTCCGGAATATGGTCCTTCTTCGGGCTTAGGGTCCCTTTTCGGGCTTAGGGTCCTTTTTCGGGCTTGTGGTCATTTTCAAGCTTCGTGTCCTTTTTCGGGCTTGGGGTCCTTTTTAGAACTTGGGGTCCTTTTACGGGCCTGGGGTGCTTTTCGGGCTTGGGATCCTCTTTCAAGCTTGTAGTCTTGTGGTGCTTTTTCGGGCTTGTGGCCGTTTTGCAGGCTTGGGGTGCTTTGTCGGGCTTGGGGTCCTTTTTCGGGCTTGTGGTCCTTTTCCGGCTTGGGGTCCTCTTTCAAGCTTGTAGTCTTGTGGTCCTTTTTCCGGCTTATGGTTCTTTTTAGGGCTTGGGGTCCTTTTTCGGGCTTGGGGACCTTTTTCGGGCCTGGGATCCTTTATCGAACAATACATCCTTTTTTGTGCTTGGGGCTTTTTTTCGGGCTTCGGCTCTTTTTCGGGCTTGGGTTCTTTTTTAAGATTAGGGTCCTATTTCGGCCTTGGGGTCTCTTACGGGCTTGTGGTCTTTTTTCGGGCTTGGGGTCGTTTTTCGGGCTTATGGTCCTTTTTCGGGCTTGTGGTCCTTTCTCGGGCTTACGTTCATTTTTCGGGCTTGGGGTTCTTTTTCGGGCTTGGGGACCTTTTCGGGCTTGGGATCCTCTTTCAAGCTTGTAGTCTTGTGGTCCTTTTTCCGGCATATGGTCTTTCTTTGGGCTTAGGGTCCCTTTTCGGGTTTGGGGTCCTTTTACGGGCTTGGGGTGCTTTTTCGGGCTTGGGGTGCTTTTTAAGGCTAGGGGCCCTTTTTGGGGCTTGGGGTTCTTTTTCGGGCTTGTGGTCCTTTTCCGGCTTGGGGTCCTCTTTCAAGCTTGTAGTCTTGTGGTCCTTTTTCCGGCTTATGGTTCTTTTTAGGGCTTGTGCTCCTTTTTCGGGCTTGGGGTCCTTTTTAGAACTTGGGGTCCTTTTACGGGCCTGGGGTGCTTTTCGGGCTTGGGATCCTCTTTCAAGCTTGTAGTCTTGTGGTGCTTTTTCGGGCTTGTGGCCCTTTTGCAGGCTTGGGGTGCTTTGTCGGGCTTGGGGTCCTTTTTCGGGCTTGTGGTCCTTTTCCGGCTTGGGGTCCTCTTTCAAGCTTGTAGTCTTGTGGTCCTTTTTCCAGCATATGGTCCTTCTTCGGGCTTAGGGTCCCTTTTCGGGCTTAGGGTCCTTTTTCGGGCTTGTGGTCATTTTCAAGCTTCGTGTCCTTTTTCGGGCTTGGGGTCCTTTTTAGAACTTGGGGTCCTTTTACGGGCCTGGGGTGCTTTTCGGGCTTGGGGTCCTCTTTCAAGCTTGTAGTCTTGTGGTGCTTTTTCGGGCTTGTGGTCCTTTTGCAGGCTTGGGGTGCTTTGTCGGGCTTGGGGTCCTTTTTCGGGCTTGTGGTGCTTTTCCGGCTTGGGGTCCTCTTTCAAGCTTGTAGTCTTGTGGTCCTTTTTCCGGCTTATGGTGCTTTTTCCGGCTTATGGTCCTTTTTAGGGCTTGGGGACCTTTTTCGGGCCTGGGATCCTTTATCGAACTATAGATCCTTTTTTGTGCTTGGGGCTTTTTTTCGGGCTTCGGCTCTTTTTCGGGCTTGGGTTCTTTTTTGAGATTAGGGTCCTATTTCGGGCTTGGGGTCTTTTACGGGCTTGTGGTCTTTTTTCGGGCTTGGGGTCGTTTTTCGGGCTTATGGTCCTTTTTCGGGCTTGGGGTCCTTTTTCGGGCTTGGGATCCTCTTTCAAGCTTGTAGTCTTGTGGTCCTTTTTCCGGCATATGGTCGTCTTTCGGACTTGGGGTCCTTTTTCGAACTTGAGATCCTTTTCTGAGCTTGGGGCTCTCTTTCGGGCTTGGTTCTTTTTCGGGATTGGGGTCCATTTTCTGGCTTGAAGTCCTTTTCGTGCTTGAGGTACTTTTTTGGGCTTGTGGTCTTTTTCGCGCTTGGGGTCCTTTTTCGGACTTGGGGTCCTTTTTCAGGCTCGGGGTCCTTTTACGAACTTGGGGTCCTTTTACGAACTTGGGGTCCTTTTTCGGGCTTCTGGTCCTTTCTCGGGCTTACGTTCATTTTTCGTGCTTGGGGTCCTTTTTCGGGCTTGTGGTCTTTTTCGGGCATGGGGTCCTTTTAGAACTTGGGGTCCTTTTACGGGCTTGGGGTGCTTTTACGGGCTTGGGGTGCTTTTTCAGGCTTGGGGTCTTTTTTCGGGCTTGGGGTCCTTTTTCGGGCTTAGGTTCATTTTTCGGGCTTGGGGTCCTTTTTCGGGATTGAGGTCCTTTTTCGGGCTTGGGGTCCTTTTTCGGGCTTGTGGTCTTTTTCGGGCTTGGGGTCCTTTTACAAACTTGAGGTCCGTTTTCGGGCTTGGGGTCCTTTTTCAGGCTTAGGTGCATTTTTCGGGCTTGTGGTCCTTTTTAGGGCTTGTGGTCATTTTCGGGCTTGGGGTCATTTTTAGAACTTTGGGTCCTTTTACGGGCTTGGGGTGCTTTTTCAGGCTTGGGGTCTTTTTTCGGGATTGGGCTTCTCTTTCGGGCTAGTGCTCGTTTTTCGGGCTTGGGATCCTTTCCGGGCTTGGGATCCTCTTTCAAGCTTGTAGTCTTGTGGTCCTTTTCCGGACTATATCTTTTTCGGGCGTGGGGTACTTTTTCGGGCTTGCGGTCCTTTTACGAACTTGAGGTCCGTTTTCAGGCTTAGGTTCATTTTTCGGGCATGGGGTCCTTTTTCGGGCGTGTGGTCTTTTTCGGGCTTGGGGTACTTTTTCGGTCTTGGGGTCTTTCTCGGGCTTGGGGTCCTTTTTAGAACTTGGGGTCCTTTTACGGGCTTAGTGTGCTTTTTCGGGCTTGGGCTGCTTTTTCAGGCTTGGTGTCCTTTTTCGGGATTGGGCTCTTTTTCGGGCTTGTGCTCCTTTTTCGGGCTTGGGATCCTTATCGGGCTTGGGGTCCTCTTTCAAGCTTATAGTCTTGTGGTACTTTTTCCGGCATATGGTCCTTTTTCGGGCGTGGGGTCCTTTTTCGGGCGTGGGGTCCTTTTTCGGGCTTATGGTCTTTTTCAGGCTTGGGGTCCTTTTACGAACTTGAGGTCCGTTTTCGGGCTTCTGGTCCTTTTTCGGGCTTAGGTTCCTTTTTCGTGCTTGGGGTCCTTTTTCGGACTGGTGGTTTTTTCGGGTTGGGGTCCTTTTTCGGTCTTGGGATCCTTTTCGGGCTTGGGGTCCTTTTTAGAACTTGGGGTCCTTTTACCGGCTTGGGGTGCTTTTTCAGGCTTGTGGTCCTTTTTCGGAATTGGGATTCTTTTTCGGGCTTGTGCTCCTTTTTCGGGCTTGGGGTCCTTTTCGGGCTTGGAATCTTCTTTCAAGCTTGTAGTCTTGTGGTCCTTTTTCCGGAATATGGTCCTTCTTCGGGCTTAGGGTCCCTTTTCGGGCTTAGGGTCCTTTTTCGGGCTTGTGGTCATTTTCAAGCTTCGTGTCCTTTTTCGGGCTTGGGGTCCTTTTTAGAACTTGGGGTCCTTTTACGGGCCTGGGGTGCTTTTCGGGCTTGGGATCCTCTTTCAAGCTTGTAGTCTTGTGGTGCTTTTTCGGGCTTGTGGCCCTTTTGCAGGCTTGGGGTGCTTTGTCGGGCTTGGGGTCCTTTTTCGGGCTTGTGGTCCTTTTCCGGCTTGGGGTCCTCTTTCAAGCTTGTAGTCTTGTGGTCCTTTTTCCGGCTTATGGTTCTTTTTAGGGCTTGGGGTCCTTTTTCGGGCTTGGGGACCTTTTTCGGGCCTGGGATCCTTTATCGAACAATACATCCTTTTTTGTGCTTGGGGCTTTTTTTCGGGCTTCGGCTCTTTTTCGGGCTTGGGTTCTTTTTTAAGATTAGGGTCCTATTTCGGTCTTGGGGTCTCTTACGGGCTTGTGGTCTTTTTTCGGGCTTGGGGTCGTTTTTCGGGCTTATGGTCCTTTTTCGGGCTTGTGGTCCTTTCTCGGGCTTACGTTCATTTTTCGGGCTTGGGGTTCTTTTTCGGGCTTGGGGACCTTTTCGGGCTTGGGATCCTCTTTCAAGCTTGTAGTCTTGTGGTCCTTTTTCCGGCATATGGTCTTTCTTTGGGCTTAGGGTCCCTTTTCGGGTTTGGGGTCCTTTTACGGGCTTGGGGTGCTTTTTCGGGCTTGGGGTGCTTTTTAAGGCTAGGGGCCCTTTTTGGGGCTTGGGGTCCTTTTTCGGGCTTAGGTTCATTTTTCCGGCTTGAGGTCCTTTTTCGGGCTTGTGGTGTTTTTCGGGCTTGGGGTCCTTTTACGAACTTGAGGTCCTTTTTCGGGCTTGGGGTCCTTTTTCAGGCTTAGGTGCATTTTTGGGCTTGTGGTCCTTTTTCGGGCTTGTGGTCATTTTCGGGCTTGGGCTGCTTTTTCAGGCTTGAGGTGCTTTTTCGGGATTAGGCCCTTTTATGGGCTTGTGCTCCTTTTTCGGGCTTGGGATCCTCTTTCAAGCTTATAGTCTTGTGGTACTTTTTCCGGCATATTGTCCTTTTTCGGGCTTGGGGTCATTTTTCGGGCTTATGGTCTCTTTCAGTCTTGGGGTCCTTTTACGAACTTGAGGTCCGTTGTCGGGCTTCTGGTCCTTTTTCGGGCTTAGGTTCCTTTTTTGTACTTGGGGTCCTTTTTCGGGCTGGTGGTCTTTTCCGGGCTTGAGGTCCTTTTTCGGTCTTGGGGTCTTTTTCGGGCTTGGGGTCCTTTTTAGAACTTGGGGTCCTTTTTAGAACTTGGGGTGCTTTTTCAGGCTTGTGGTCCTTTTTCGGGATTGGGCCCCTTTTCGGGCTTGTGCTCCTTTTTCGGGCTTGGGGTCCTTTTCGGGCTTGGAATCCTCTTTCAAGCTTGTAGTCTTGTGGTCCTTTTTCCGGCATATGGTCTTTCATCGGTCCTAGGGTCCCTTTTCGGGCTTAGGGTCCTTTTTGGGGTTTGTGGTCATTTTCAAGCTTCGTGTCCTTTTTCGGGCTTGGGGTCCTTTTCGGGCTTGGGGTCCTTTTTAGAACTTGTGGTTTTTTACGGGCCAGGGGTGCTTTTCGGGCTTCGGATCCTCTTTCAAGGTTGTAGTCTTGTGGTGCTTTTTCGGGCTTGGGGCCCTTTTGCAGGCTTGGGGTGCTTTTTCGGGCTTGGGGTCCTTTTTCGGGCTTGTGGTCCTTTTTCGGCTTGGGGTCCTCTTTCAAACTTGTAGTCTTATGGTTCTTTTTCCGGTTTATGGTCCTTTTTAGGTCTTGGGGTCCTTTTTCGGGCTTGGGGACTTTGCCGGGCTTGGGATCCTTTGTCGAACTTGAGATTCGTTTTTGGGCTTGGGGCTTTTTTAGGGCTTCGGCACTTTTTCGGACTTGGGTTCTTTTTCGGGATTAGGGTCCTTTTTCGGTGTTGTAGTCATTTTCGGGCTTGAGGTACTTTTTCGGGCTTGGGGTCTTTTTCGGGCTTGGGGTCTTTTTTCGAACTTGAGATCCTTTTTCGGGCCTGGGGCTCTTTTTCGGGCTTGGGTTCTTGTTTTGGGATTAGGGTCCTATTTCGGGCATGGGGTCTTTTACGGGCTTGTGGTCTTTTTTCGGGCTTGGGGTCGATTTTCGGACTTATGGTCCTTTTTCGGGCTTGTGGTCCTTTTTCGGGCTAGGGGTTCTTTTTCGGGCTTGTGGTCCTTTTTCGGGGTTGTGGTCCTTTTTCGGGCGTGGGGTCCTTTTTCCGGCTTGGGGTCCTTTTTCGGGCTTGTGGTTTTTTTCGGACTTGGGGTCCTTTTCAGAACTTGGGTCCTTTTACGGGCTTGGGGTCCTTTTCGGGCTTGGGATCCTCTTTTAAGCTTGTAGTCTTGTGGTCCTTTTTCCGGCATATGGTCCTTCTGCGGGCTTAGGATCCTTTTCGGGCTTGTGGTCCTTTTTCGGGCTTGTGGTCATTTTGAAGCTTCGTGTCTTTTTTCTGGCTTTGGGTCTTTTTCGGGCTTGGGGTCCTCTTTAGAACTTGGGGTCCTTTTACGTGCTTGGGGTGCTTTTCGGGTTTGGGATCCTCTTTCATGCTTGTAGTCTTGTGGTGCTTTTTCGGGCTTGGGGTCCTGTTGCAGGCCTGGGGTCCTTTTTCGGGCTTGGGGTCATCTTTCAAGCTTGTAGTCTTGTGGTCCTTTTTCTGGCTTATGGTCTTTCTTCGGGCTTGGGGTCCTTTTTCGAACTTGAGATCCTTTTTCGGGCTTGGGGCTCTTTTTTGGGCTTGGTTTCTTTTTCGGGATTGGGGTCCTCTTTCGGGCTTGAAGTTCTTTTCGTGCTTGAGGTATTTTTTTGGGCTTGTGGTCTTTTTGGCGCTTGGGGTCCTTTTTTGGACTTGAGGTCCTTTTTCTGGCTCGGGGTCCTTTTACGAACTTGGGGTCCTTTTTCGGGCTTCTGATCCTTCTTTGAGCTTACGTTCATTTTTCGGGCTTGGGGTCCTTTTTCGGCCTTGGGGTCCTTTTTCGGGCTTGGGGTCCTTTTTCGGGCTTGGGTTCCTTTTTCGGGCATGCGGTCCTTTTTTGGACTTGGGGTCCTTTTTCAGGCTTGGGGTTCTTTTACGAACTTGGGGTCCTTTTTTGGGGTTGTGGTCCTTCTTTGGGCTTAGGTTCATTTTTCTGGCTTGGGGTCCTTTTTCGGGCTTGGGGTCCTTTTTGGGGCTTGGGGTCCTTTTCAAGCTTGTGCTCCTTTTTCGGGCTTGGGGTCATTTTCGGGCTTGGAATCCTCTTTCAAGCTTGTAGTCTTGTGGTCCTTTTTCCGGCATATGGTCCTTCTTCGGGCTTAGGGTCCCTTTTTGGGCTAAGGGTCCTTTTTCGGGCTTGTGGTCATTTTCAAGCTTCGTGTCCTTTTTCGGGATTGGGGTCCTTTTCGGGCTTGGGGTCCTTTTCGGGCTTGGGGTCCTTTTTATAACTTGGGGTCCTTTTACGGGCCTGGGGTGCTTTTCGGGCTTGGGATCCTCTTTCAAGCTTGTAGTCTTGTGGTGCTTTTTCGGGCTTGGGGCCCTTTTGCAGGCTTGAGGTGCTTTTTCGGGCTTGGGGTCCTTTTTCGGCTTGGGATCCTCTTTGAAGCTTGTAGTCTTGTGGTCCATTTTCCGGCATATGGTCCTTTTTAGGTCTTGGGGTCCTTTTTCGGGCTTGGGGACCTTTTCCTGGCTTGGGATCCTTTATCGAACTTGAGATCCTTTTTTGGGCTTGGGGCTTTTTTCGGGCTTCGGCTCTTTTTCGGGCTTGGGTCCTTTTTTGGGATTAGGGTCCTATTTCGGGCTTGGGGTCTTTTACGGGCTTGTGGTCTTTTTCGGACTTGGGGTCGTTTTTCGGGCTTATGGTCCTTTTTCGGGCTTGGGGTCCTTTTTCGGGCTTGGGGTCCTTTTTCGGGCTTGTGGTCCTTTTTCGGGGTTGTGGTCCTTTTTCGGGCTTGGGGTCCTATTTTGAGCTTGTCGTACTTTTTCGGGCTTGGGGTGCTTTTTAGGCTTGGGGTCCTTTTCCGGGCTTGTGGTTTTTTTCGGACTTGGGGTCCTTTTTCGGGCTTGGGGTCCTTTTTCGGGCTTGGGGTCCTTTTTCGGGCTTGGGTCCTTTTTCGGGCTTGGGGTCCTTTTTCGAGCTTGTATTCTTGTGGTCTTTTTCTGATATATGGTCCTTCTTCGGGCTTGGGGTCCTTTTTCGGGCTTGGGGTGCTTTTCGGGCTTGGGGTGCTTTTTCAGTCTTGGGGTCCACTTCGGGATTGGGCCCCTTTTTCGGGCTTGTGCTCCTTTTTCGGGCTTGGGGTCCTTTTCGTGCTTGTGGTCTTTTTCGGGCTTGGGGTCCTTTTTAGAACTTGGGGTCCTTTTACGGGCTTTTGGTGCTTTTACGGGATTGGGGTGATTTTTCAGGCTTGAGGTCCTTTTTCGGGCTTAGGTTCATTTTCAGGCTTGGGGTCCTTTTTCGGGCTTGGGGTCCTTTTTCGGGCTTGGGGTCCTTTTTCGGGCTTGGGGTCCTTTTTCGGGCTTGGGGTCATTTTTCGGGCTTGTGGTCTTTTTCGGGCTTGGGGTCCTTTTACTAACTTGAGGTCCGTTTTCGGGCTTGGGGTCCTTTTTAAGGTTTAGGTGCATTTTTCGGGCTTCTGGTCCTTTCTCGGGCTTACGTTCATTTTTTGGGCTTGGGGTCCATTTCGGGCTTGGGGTCCTTTTTAGAACTTGGGGTCCTTTTACGGGCTTGGGGTGCTTTTACGGGATTGTGGTGCTTTTTCAGGCTTGGGGTCCTTTTTCGGGCTTAGGTTCATTTTTCGGGCTTGGGGTCCTTTTTCGGGCTTGGGGTCATTTTTAGAACTTTGGGTCCTTTTACGGGCTTGGGGTGCTTTTTCGGGCTTGGGGTGCTTTTTCAGGCTTGGGGTCTTTTTTCGGGATTGGGGTCTTTTTTCGAACTTGAGATCCTTTTTCGGGCCTGGGGCTCTTTTTCGGGCTTGGGTTCTTTTTTGGGATTAGGGTCCTATTTCGGGCTTGGGGTCTTTTACGGGCTTGTGGTCTTTTTTCGGGCTTGGGGTCCTTTTTCGGGCTTATCGTCCTTTTTCGGGCTTGTGATCCTTTTTCGGGCTTGAGGTCCTTTTTCGGGGTTGCGGTCTTTTTTCGGGCTTGGGGTCCTATTTTGAGCTTGTCGTACTTTTTCGGGCTTGTGGTCCTTTTTCGGGCTTGTGGTCTTTTTCGGGCTTTGGGTCCTTTTTCGGGCTGGGGGACCTTTTTTGAGATTTGTGGACTTTTTTGGGTTTGGGGTCCTTTTTAGATATTGGAGTCTTTTTCGAACTTGGGGTCCTTTTTCGGGCTTGGGGTCGTTTTTCGGGCTTATGGTCCTTTTTCGGGCTTGGGGTCCTTTTTCGAGCTTGGGGTCCTTTTGCGGGCTTGGGGTTCTTTTTCGGGTTTGGGGTCTTTTTCGGGCTTGATGTCCTTTTTCAGGCTTAGGTTTATTTTTCGGGCTTGTGGTCCTTTTCGGGCATGGGGTCCTTTTTCGGGCTTGGGGTCCTATTTCGGGCTTAAGATCCTTTTTCAAGCTTGTATTCTTGTGGTCTTTTTCTGGCTTATGGTCCTTCTTCGGGCTTGGGGTCCTTTTTCGGGCTTGGGGTGTTTTTCGGGCTTGGGGTGCTTTTTCAGTCTTGGGGTCCACTTCAGGATTGGGCCCCTTTTTCGGGCTTGTGCTCCTTTTTCGGGCTTGGGATCCTCTTTCATTCTTGTAGTCTTGTGGTCCTTTTTCCGGCTTATGGTCCTTTTTCGGACCTGGGGTCCTTTTTCGGGCTTCTGGTCCTTTCTCGGGCTTACGTTCATTTTTCGGGCTTGGGGTCCTTTTCGGGCTTGTGGACTTTTTCGGGCTTGGGGTCCTTTTTAGAACTTTTACGGGCTTGGGGTGCTTTTTCGGGCTTGGGGAGCTTTTGCAGGCTTGGGGTCCTTTTTCGGGCTTGGGGTCCTTTTGCGGGCTTGGGTTCATTTTTCGGGATTGTGGTCCTTTTTCGGGCTTGGGGTCCTTTTTCGGGCTTGTGGTCTTTTTCGGGATTGGGGTCCTTTTTACAACTTGGGGTCCTTTTTAGAACTTGGGGTCCTTTTACGGGCTTGGTGTGCTTTTTCTGGCTTGGGGTACTTTTTCGGACTTGGGGTCCTTTTTCGGGCTTAAGTTCATTTTTCGGGCTTGGGGTCCTTTTTCGGGATTGGGCTCTTTTTCGGGCTTGTGCTCCTTTTTCGGGCTTGGGGTCCTTTTCGGGCTTGGGATCCTCTTTCAAGCTTGTAGTCTTGTGGTCATTTTTCCGGCATATGGTCCTTTTTCGGACTTGGGGTCTTTTTTGGAACTTGAGATCCTTTTTCGGGCTTGGTGCTCTCTATCGGGCTTGGGGTTCTTTTTCGGGCTTGAAGTCCTTTTTCGGGCTTGAAGTCCTTTTCGTGCTTGAGGTACTTTTTTGGGCTTGCGGTCTTTTTCGCGCTTGGGGTTCTTTTTCGGACTTGGGGTCCTTTTTCAGGCTCGGGGTCCTTTTACGAACTTGGGATCCTTTTACGAACTTGGGGTCCTTTCTCGGGCTTACGTTCATTTTTCGGGCTTGGGGTCCTTTTTCGGGCTTGTGGTCTTTTTCGGGCTTGGGGTCCTTTTTAGAACTTGGGGTCCTTTTACGGGCTTGGGGTGCTTTTACGGGATTGGGGTGCTTTTTCAGGCTTGGGTTCCTTTTTCGGGCTTAGGTTCATTTTTCGGGCTTGGGGTCCTTTTTCGGGCTTGGGGTCCTTTTTCGGGCTTGGGGTCCTTTATCGGGCTTGTGGTCTTTTTCGGGCTTGGGGTCCTTTAACGAACTTGAGGTCCGTTTTCGGGCTTGGGGTCCTTTTTCAGGCTTAGGTGCATTTTTCGGGCTTGTGGTCCTTTTTCGGGCTTGTGGTCATTTTCGGGTGCTTTTTCAGGCTTGGGGTCTTTTTTCGGGATTGGGCCCCTTTTTCGGGCTAGTGCTCGTTTTTCGGGCTTGGGGTCCTTTTCGGGCTTGGGATCCTCTTTCAAGCTTGTAGTCTTGTGGACCTTTTTCCGGACTATATCTTTTTCGGGCGTGGGGTCCTTTTTCGGGTTTGCGGTCCTTTTACGAACTTGAGGTCCGTTTTTAGGCTTAGGTTCATTTTTCGGGCTTGGGGTCCTTTTTCGGGCTTGTGGTCTTTTTCGGGCTTGGGGTCCTTTTTCGGTCTTGGGGTTCTTCTCGGGCTTGGGGTCCTTTTTAGAACTTGGGGTCCTTTTACGGGCTTAGTGTGCTTTTTCGGGCTTGGGCTGCTTTTTCAGGCTTGGGGTCCTTTTTCGGGATTGGGCTCTTTTTCGGGCTTGTGCTCGTTTTTCGGGCTTGGGGTCCTTTTCGGGCTTGGGATCCTCTTTCAAGCTTATAGTCTTGTGGTACATTTTCCGGCATATGGTCCTTTTTCGGGCGTGGGGTCCTTTTGCGGGCTTGGGGTCATTTTTCGGGCTTATGGTCTTTTTCAGGCTTGGGGTCCTTTTACGAACTTGAGGTCCGTTTTCGGGCTTCTGGTCCTTTTTCGGGCTTAGGGTCCTTTTTCGTGCTTGGGGTCCTTTTTCGGGCTGGTGGTCTTTTTCGGGCTTGGAGTCCTTTTTCGGTCTTGGGGTCCTTTTCGGGCTTGGGGTTCTTTTTAGAACTTGGGGTCCTTTTACGGGCTTGGGGTGCTTTTTCAGGCTTGTGGTCCTTTTTCGGGATTGGGCTCCTTTTTCGGGCTTGTGCTCCTTTTTCGGGCTTGGGGTCCTTTTTCGGGCTTAGGTTCATTTTTCGGGCTTGGGGTCCTTTTTCGGGATTGGGCTCTTTTTCGGGCTTGTGCTCCTTTTTCGGGCTTGGGGTCCTTTTCGGGCTTGGGATCCTCTTTCAAGCTTGTAGTCTTGTGGTCATTTTTCCGGCATATGGTCCTTTTTCGGACTTGGGGTCTTTTTTCGAACTTGAGATCCTTTTTCGGGCTTGGTGCTCTCTTTCGGGCTTGGGGTTCTTTTTCGGGCTTGAAGTCCTTTTTCGGGCTTGAAGTCCTTTTCGTGCTTGAGGTACTTTTTTGGGCTTGCGGTCTTTTTCGCGCTTGGGGTTCTTTTTCGGACTTGGGGTCCTTTTTCAGGCTCGGGGTCCTTTTACGAACTTGGGGTCCTTTTACGAACTTGGGGTCCTTTTTCGGGCTTCTGGTCCTTTCTCGGGCTTACGTTCATTTTTCGGGCTTGGGGTGCTTTTTCGGGCTTGTGGTCTTTTTCGGGCTTGGGGTCCTTTTTAGAACTTGGGGTCCTTTTACGGGCTTGGGGTGCTTTTACGGGATTGGGGTGCTTTTTCAGGCTTGGGTTCCTTTTTCGGGCTTAGGTTCATTTTTCGGGCTTGGGGTCCTTTTTCGGGCTTGGGGTCCTTTTTCGGGCTTGGGGTCCTTTTTCGGGCTTGGGGTCCTTTTTCGGGCTTGTGGTCTTTTTCGGGCTTGGGGTCCTTTTACGAACTTGAGGTCCGTTTTCGGGCTTGGGGTCCTTTTCAGGCTTAGGTGCATTTTTCGGGCTTGTGGTCCTTTTTCGGGCTTGTGGTCATTTTCGGGTGCTTTTTCAGGCTTGGGGTCTTTTTTCGGGATTGGGCCCCTTTTTCGGGCTAGTGCTCGTTTTTCGGGCTTGGGGTCCTTTTCGGGCTTGGGATCCTCTTTCAAGCTTGTAGTCTTGTGGACCTTTTTCCGGACTATATCTTTTTCGGGCGTGGGGTCCTTTTTCGGGTTTGCGGTCCTTTTACGAACTTGAGGTCCGTTTTCAGGCTTAGGTTCATTTTTCGGGCTTGGGGTCCTTTTTCGGGCTTGTGGTCTTTTTCGGGCTTGGGGTCCTTTTTCGGTCTTGGGGTCCTTCTCGGGCTTGGGGTCCTTTTTAGAACTTGGGGTCCTTTTACGGGCTTAGTGTGCTTTTTCGGGCTTGGACTGCTTTTTCAGGCTTGGGGTCCTTTTTCGGGATTGGGCTCTTTTTCGGGCTTGTGCTCGTTTTTCGGGCTTGGGGTCCTTTTCGGGCTTGGGATCCTCTTTCAAGCTTATAGTCTTGTGGTACATTTTCCGGCATATGGTCCTGTTTCGGGCGTGGGGTCCTTTTTCGGGCTTGGGGTCATTTTTCGGGCTTATGGTCTTTTTCAGGCTTGGGGTCCTTTTACGAACTTGAGGTCCGTTTTCGGGCTTCTGGTCCTTTTTCGGGCTTAGGGTCCTTTTTCGTGCTTGGGGTCCTTTTTCGGGCTGGTGGTCTTTTTCGGGCTTGGAGTCCTTTTTCGGTCTTGGGGTCCTTTTCGGGCTTGGGGTTCTTTTTAGAACTTGGGGTCCTTTTACGGGCTTGGGGTGCTTTTTCAGGCTTGTGGTCCTTTTTCGGGATTGGGCTCCTTTTTCGGGCTTGTGCTCCTTTTTCGGGCTTGGGGTACTTTTCGGGCTTGGAATCCTCTTTCAAGCTTGTAGTCTTGTGGTCCTTTTTCCGGCAAATGTTCCTTCTTCGGGCTTAGGGTCCCTTTTCGGGCTTAGGGTTCTTTTTCGGGCTTGTGGTCATTTTCAAGCTTCGTGTCCTTTTTCGGGCTTGGGGTCCTTTTTAGAACTTGGGGTCCTTTTACGGGCCTGGGGTGCTTTTCGGGCTTGGGATCCTCTTTCAAGCTTGTAGTCTTGTGGTGCTTTTTCGGGCTTGGGGCCCTTTTGCAGGCTTGGGGTGCTTTTTCGGGCTTGGGGTCCTTTTTCGGGCTTGTGGTCCTTTTCCGGCTTGGGGCTCTCTTTCAAGCTTGTAGTCTTGTGGTCCTTTTTCCGGCTTATGGTCCTTTTTAGGGCTTGGGGTCCTTTTTCGGGCTTGGGGACCTTTTTCGGGCCTGGGATCCTTTATCGAACTAGAGATCCTCTTTTGTGCTTGGGGCTTTTTTCGGGCTTCGGCTCTTTTTCGGACTTGTGTTCTTTTTCGGGATTAGGGTCCTTTTTCGGTGTTGGAGTCATTTTCGGGCTTGAGGTACTTTTTCGGGCTTGGGGTCTTTTTTCGGGCTTGGGGTCTTTTTTCGAACTTGAGATCCTTTTTCGGGCTTGGGGTTCTTTTTCGGGCTTGGGTTCTTTTTTGGGATTAGGGTCCTATTTCGGGCTTGGGGTCTTTTACGGGCTTGTGGTCTTTTTTCGGGCTTGGGGTCGTTTTTCGGGCTTGGGGTCCTTTTTAGAACTTGGGGTCCTTTTACGGGCCTGGGGTGCTTTTCGGGCTTGGGATCCTCTTTCAAGCTTGTAGTCTTGTGGTGCTTTTTCGGGCTTGGGGCCCTTTTGCAAGCTTGGGGTGCTTTTTCGGGCTTGGGGTCCTTTTTCGGGCTTGGGGTCCTTTTTCGGGCTTGGGGTCCTTTTTCAGGCTTGGGGTCCTTTTCGGGCTTGGGATCCTCTTTCAAGCTTGTAGTCTTGTGGTCCTTTTTCCGGCATATGGTCCTTTTCCGGACCTGGGGTCCTTTTTCGAGCTTGAGATCTTTTTTCGGACTTGGGGCTCTTTTTCGGGCTTGGGTTCTTTATCGGGATTGGGGTCCTTTTTCGGGCTTGAAGTTCTTTTCGTGCTTGAGGTACTTTTTGGGCTTGTGGTCTTTTTCGCGCTTGGCGTCCTTTTTTGGACTTGGGGTCCTTTTTCAGGCTCGGAGTCCTTTTACGAACCTGGGGTCCTTTTTCGGGCTTCTGGTCCTTTCTCGGGCTTACGTTCATTTTTCGGGCTTGGGGTCCTTTTTCGGGCTTGGGGACTTTTTCGGGCTTGGGGACCTTTTTCGGGCTTGGGGACCTTTTTCGGGCTTAGGGTCCTTTTTCGGGCTTGTGGTCTTTTTCGGGCTTGGGGTCCTTTTTAGAACTTGGGTCCTTTTACGGGCTTGGGGTGCTTTTTCGGGCTTGGGGTGCTTTTTCAGGCTTGGGGTCCTTTTCGGGCTTAGGGTCCTTTTTCGGGCTTGTGGTCATTTTCAAACTTCGTGTGCTTTTTCAAGCTTCGTGTGCTTTTTCGGGCTTTGGGTCTTTTTCGGGCTTGCGGTCCTTTTTAGAGCTTGGGGTCCTTTTACGGGCTTGGGGACATTTTTCGGGCTTGGGGACCTTTTTCGGGCTTAGGGTCCTTTTTCGGGCTTGTGGTCATTTTCAAACTTCGTGTGCTTTTTCAAGCTTCGTGTGCTTTTTCGGGCTTTGGGTCTTTTTCGGGCTTGCGGTCCTTTTTAGAGCTTGGGGTCCTTTTACGGGCTTGGGGACATTTTTCGGGCTTGGGGACCTTTTTCGGGCTTAGGGTCGTTTTTCGGGCTTATGGTCTTTTTTCGGGCTTGTGGTCCTTTTTCGGGCTTGTGGTCCTTTTTCGGGGTTGTGGTCCTTTTTCCGGCTTGGGGTCCTATTTTGAGTTTGTCGTAATTTTCGGGCTTGGGGTGCTTTTCTGGCTTGGGGTCCTTTTTCGGGCTTGTGGTCTTTTTCGGGCTTTGGGTCCTTTTTCGGGCTGGGGGACCTTTTTTGAGATTTGTGGTCCTTTTTTGGGTTTGGGGTCCTTCTCGGGCTTGGGGTCCTTTTTCAGGCTTAGGTTTATTTTTCGGGCTTGTGGTCCTTTTTCGGGCTTGGGGTCCTTTTTCGGGCGTGGTGTCCTTTTTCGGGCTTGGGGTCGTTTTTCGGGCTTGTGGTCATTTTTCGGGCTTGGGGTCCTTTTTCGAGCTTGGGGTCCTTTTGCGGGCTTGGGGTTCTTTTTCGGGTTTGGGGTCTTTTTCGGGCTTGATGTCCTTTTTCAGGCTTAGGTTTATTTTCCGGGCTTGTGGTCCTTTTCGGGCTTGGGGTCCTTTTTCGTGCTTGGGGTCCTTTTTCGGGCTTGGGGTCCTTTTTCAAGCTTGTATTCTTGTGGTCTTTTTCTGGCTTATGGTCCTTCTTCGGGCTTGGGGTCCTTTTTCGGGCTTGGGGTGCTTTTCGGGCTTGGGGTGCTTTTTCAGTCTTGGGGTCCACTTCGGGATTGGGCCCCTTTTTCGTGCTTGTGCTCCTTTTTCGGGCTTGGGGTCCTTTTCGGGCTTGGGATCCTCTTTCAAGCTTGTAGTCTTGTGGTCCTTTTTCCGGCATATGGTCCTTTTTCGGACCTGGGGTCCTTTTTCGAGTTTGAGATCTTTTTTCGGACTTGGGGCTCTTTTTCGGGCTTGGGTTCTTTTTCGGGATTGGGGTCCTTTTTCGGGCTTGAAGTTCTTTTCGTGCTTGAGGTACTTTTTGGGCTTGTGGTCTTTTTCGCGCTTGGGGTCCTTTTTCGGACTTGGGGTCCTTTTTCAGATTAGGAGTCCTTTTACGAACTTGGGGTCCTTTTTCGGGCTTCTGGTCCTTTCTCGGGCTTACGTTCATTTTTCGGGCTTGGGGTCCTTTTTCGGGCTTGGGGACCTTTTTCGGGCTTGGGGACCTTTTTCGGGCTTAGGGTCCTTTTTCGGGCTTGTGGTCTTTTTCGGGCTTGGGGTCCCTTTTAGAACTTGGGTCCTTTTACAGGCTTGGGGTGCTTTTTCGGGCTTGGGGTGCTTTTTCAGGCTTGGGGTCCTTTTCGGGCTTAGGGTCCTTTTTCGGGCTTGTGGTCATTTTCAAGCTTCGTGTGCTTTTTCGGGCTTTGGGTCCTTTTCGGGCTTGCGGTCCTTTTTAGAGCTTGGGGTCCTTTTACGGGCTTGGGGACATTTTTCGGGCTTGGGGACCTTTTTCGGGCTTAGGGTCCTTTTTCGGGCTTGTGGTCTTTTTCGGGCTTGTGGTCATTTTCAAGCTTCGTGTACTTTTTCGGGCTTTGGGTCTTTTTCGGGCTTGGGGTCCTTTTTACAGCTTGGGGTCCTTTTACGGGCTTGGGATGCTTTTCGGGTTTGGGATCCTCTTTCATGCTTGTAGTCTTGTGGTGCTTTTTCGGGCTTGGGGTCCTGCTGCAGGCCTGGGGTCCTTTTCCGGGCTTGGTGTCCTCTTTCAAGCTTGTAGTTTTGTGGTCCTTTTTCTGGCTTATGGTATTTCTTCGGGCTTGGGGTCCTTTTTCGAACATGAGATCCTTTTTCGGGCTTGGGTCTCTTTTTTGGGCTTGGGTTCTTTTTCGGGATTTGGGTCCTTTTTCGGGCTTGAAGTTCTTTTCGTGCTTGAGGTATTTTTTTGGGCTTGTGGTCTTTTTGGCGCTTGGGGTCCTTTTTCGGACTTGGGGTCCTTTTTTGGGCTTCTGGTCCTTTTTTGGGCTTACGTTCATTTTTCGGGCTTGGGGTCCTTTTTCGGACTTGGGGTCCTTTTTCGGGCTTGGGGTCCTTTTTCGGGCTTGGGTTCTTTTTCGGGCTTGGGGTCCTTTTTAGAACTTGGGGTCCTTTTACGGGCTTGGGGTGCTTTTACGGGATTGGGGTGCTTTTTCAGGTTTGGGGTCCTTTTTCGGGCTTAGGTTCATTTTTCGGGCTTGGGGTCCTTTTTCGGGCTTGGGGTCCTTTTTCGGGCTTGGGGTCCTTTTTCGGGCTTGGGGTCCTTTTCCGGGCTTGTAGTCTTTTTCGGGCTTGGGGTCCTTTTACGAACTTGAGGTCCGTTTTCGGGCTTGGGGTCCTTTTTCAGGCTTAGGTGCATTTTTCGGGCTTGTGGTCCTTTTTCGGGCTTGTGGTCATTTTCGGGCTTGGGGTCATTTTTAGAACTTTGGGTCTTTTTACGGGCTTGGGGTGCTTTTTCGGGCTTGGGGTGGTTTTACAGGCTTGGGGTCTTTTTTTGGGATTGGGCCCCTTTTTCGGGCTAGTGCTCGTTTTTCGGGCTTGGGGTCCTTTTCGGGCTTGGGATCCTCTTTCAAGCTTGTAGTCTTGTGGTCCTTTTTCCGGACTATATCTTTTTCGGGCGTGGGGTCCTTTTTCGGGCTTGCGGTCCTTTTACGAACTTGAGGTCCGTTTTCAGGCTTATGTTCATTTTTCGGGCTTGGGGTCCTTTTTCGGGCTTGTGGTCTTTTTCGGGATTGGGGCCTTTTTTCGGTCTTGGGGTCTTTCTCGGGCTTGGGGTCCTTTTTAGAACTTGGGGTCCTTTCACGGGCTTAGTGTGCTTTTTCGGGCTTGGGCTGCTTTTTCGGGCTTGGGCTGCTTTTTCAGGCTTGGGGTCCTTTTTCGGGATTGGGCGCTTTTTCGGGCTTGGGGTCCTTTTCGGGCTTGGGATCCTCTTTCAAGCTTATAGTCTTGTGGTACTTTTTCCGGCATATGGTCCTTTTTCGGGCGTTGGGTCCTTTTTCGGGCTTGTGGTCACTTTTCGGGCTTATGGTCTTTTTCAGGCTTGGGGTCCTTTTACGAACTTGAGGTCCGTTTTCGGGCTTCTGGTCCTTTTTCGGGCTTATGGTCCTTTTTCGTGCTTGGGTTCCTTTTTCGGGCTGGTGGTCTTTTTCGGGCTTGGAGTACTTTTTCGGTCTTGGGGTCCTTTTCGGGCTTGGGGTTCTTTTTAGAACTTGGGGTCCTTTTACGGGCTTGGGGTGCTTTTTCAGGCTTGTGGTCCTTTTTCGGGATTGGGCTCCTTTTTCGGGCTTAGGGTCCTTTTTCGGGTTTGGGGTCCTTTTCGGGCTTGGAATCCTCTTCCAAGCGTGTAGTCTTGTGGTCCTTTTTCCGGCATATGGTCCTTCTTCGGGCTTAGGGTCCCTTTTAGGGCTTAGGGTCCCTTTTAGGGCTTAGGGTTCTTTTTCGGGCTTGTGGTCATTTTCAAGCTTCGTGTCCTTTTTCGGGCTTGGGGTCCTTTTTAGAACTTGGGGTCCTTTTACGGGCCTGGGGTGCTTTTCGGGCTTGGGATCCTCTTTCAAGCTTGTAGTCTTGTGGTGCTTTTTCGGGCTTGGGGCCCTTTTGCAGGCTTGGGGTGCTTTTTCGGGCTTGGGGTCCTTTTTCAAGCTTGTAGTCTTGTAGTCCTTTTTCCGGCTTATGGTTCTTTTTAGGGCTTGGGGTCCTTTTTCGGGCTTGGGGACCTTTTTCGGGCCTGGGATCCTTTATCGAACTAGAGATCCTTTTTTGTGCTTGGGGCTTTTTTTCGGGCTTCGGCTCTTTTTCGGACTTGGGTTCTTTTTCGGGATTAGGGTCCTTTTTCGGTGTTGGAGTCATTTTCGGGCTTGAGGTACTTTTTCGGCCTTGGGGTCTTTTTTCGGGCTTGGGGTCTTTTTTCGAACTTGAGATCCTTTTTCGAGCTTGGGGCTCATTTTCGGGCTTGGGTTCATTTTTGGGATTAGGGTCCTATTTCGGGCTTGGGGTCTTTTACGGGCTTGTGGTCTTTTTTCGGGCTTGGGGCCGTTTTTCGGGCTTATGGTCCTTTTTCGGGCTTGTGGTCCTTTTTCGGGCTTGTGGTCCTTTTTCGGGGTTGTGGTCCTTTTTCGGGCTTGGGGTCCTATTTTGAGCTTGTCGTACTTTTTCGGGCTTGGGGTGCTTTTCAGGCTTGGGGTCCTTTTTCGGGCTTGTGGTCTTTTTCGGGCTTTGGGTCCTTTTTCGGGCTGGGGGACTATTTTGGAGATTTGTGGTCCTTTTCTGGGTTTGGGGTCCTTTTTAGATATTGGAGCCTTTTTCGAACTTGGGGTCCTTTTTCGGGCTTGGGGTCGTTTTTCTGGCTTGTGGTCCTTTTTCGGGCTTGGGGTCCTATTTCGAGCTTGGGGTCCTTTTGCGGGCTTGGGGTTCTTTTTCGGGTTTGGGGTCTTTTTCGGGCTTGATGTCCTTTTTCAGGCTTAGGTTTATTTTTCGGGCTTGTGGTCCTTTTCGGACTTGGGGTCCTTTTTCGGGCTTGGGGTCCTTTTTCGGGCTTGGGGTCCTTTTTCAAGCTTGTATTCTTGTGGTCTTTTTCTGGCTTATGGTCCTTCTTCGGGCTTGGGGTCCTTTTTCGGGCTTGGGGTGCTTTTCGGGCTTGGGGTGCTTTTTCAGTCTTGGGGACCACTTCGGGATTGGGCCCCTTTTTCGGGCTTGTGCTCCTTTTTCGGGCTTGGGGTCCTTTTCGGGCTTGGGATCCTCTTTCAAGCTTGTAGTCTTGTGGTCCTTTTTCCGGCATATGGTCCTTTTTCGGACCTGGGGTCCTTTTTCGAGCTTGAGATCTTTTTTCGGACTTGGGGCTCTTTTTCGGGCTTGGGTACTTTTTCGGGATTGGGGTCCTTTTTCGGGCTTGAAGTCCTTTTCGTGCTTGAGGTACTTTTTTGGGCTTGTGGTCTTTTTCGCGCTTAGGGTCCTTTTTAGAACTTTTACGGGCTTGGGGTGCTTTTTGGGCTTGGGGAGCTTTTTCAGGCTTGGGGTCCTTTTTCGGGCTTGGGGCCTTTTTCGGGCTTGGGTTCATTTTTCGGGATTGGGGTCTTTTTCGGGCTTGAGGTACTTTACTGGGCTTGGGGTCCTTTTTCGGGCTTCTGGTACTTTCTCGGGCTTACGTTCATTTTTCGGGCTTGGGGTCCTTTTCGGGCTTGTGGTCTTTTTCGGGCTTGGGGTCCTTTTTAGAACTTTTACGGGCTTGGGGTGCTTTTTCAGGCTTGGGGAGCTTTTTCAGGCTTGGGGTTCTTTTTCGGGCTTGGGGACCTTTTTCGGGCTTGGGTTCATTTTTCGGGATTGGGGTCCTTTTTCGGGCTTGGGGTCCTTTTTCGGGCTTGTGGCCTTTTTCGGGATTGGGGTCCTTTTTAGAACTTGGGGTCCTTTTTAGAACTTGGGGTCCTTTTACGGGCTTGGTGTGCTTTTTCTGGCTTGGGGTACTTTTTCGGACTTGTGGTCCCTTTTCGGGCTTAGGTTCATTTTTCGGGCTTGGGGTCCTTTTTCGGGATTGGGCTCTTTTTCGGGCTTGTGCTCCTTTTTCGGGCTTGGGGTCCTTTTCGGGCTTGGGATCCCCTTTCAAGCTTGTAGTCTTGTGGTACTTTTACCGGCATATGGTCCTTTTTCGGACTTGAGATCCTTTTTCGGGCTTGGGGCTCTCTTTCGGGCTTGGGGTTCTTTTTCGGGCTTGAAGTCCTTTTTCGGGCTTGTGGTCTTTTTCGCGCTTGGGGTCCTTTTTCGGACTTGGGGTCCTTTTTCAGGCTCGGGGTCCTTTTACGAACTTGGGGTCCTTTTACGAACTTGGGGTCCTTTTTCGGGCTTCTGGTCCTTTCTCGGGCTTACGTTCATTTTTTGGGCTTGGGGTCCTTTTTCGGGCTTGTGGTCTTTTTCGGGCTTGGGGTCCTTTTTAGAACTTGGGGTCCTTTTACGGGCTTGGGGTGCTTTTACTAGATTGGGGTGCTTTTTCAAGCTTGGGTTCCTTTTTCGGGCTTAGGTTCATTTTTCGGGCTTGGGGTCCTTTTTCGGGCTTGTGGTCCTTTTTCGTGCTTGGGGTCCTTTTTCGGGCTGGTGGTCTTTTTCGGGCTTGGAGTACTTTTTCGGTCTTGGGGTCCTTTTCGGGCTTGAGGTTCTTTTTAGAACTTGGGGTCCTTTTACGGGCTTGGGGTGCTTTTTCAGGCTTGTGGTCCTTTTTCGGGATTGGGCTCCTTTTTCGGGCTTAGGGTCCTTTTTCGGGTTTGGGCTTGGAATCCTCTTTCAAGCGTGTAGTCTTGTGGTCCTTTTTCCGGCATATGGTCCATCTTCGGGCTTAGGGTCCCTTTTAGGGCTTAGGGTCCCTTTTAGGGCTTAGGGTTCTTTTTCGGGCTTGTGGTCATTTTCAAGCTTCGTGTCCTTTTTCGGGCTTGGGGTCCTTTTTAGAACTTGGGGTCCTTTTACGGGCCTGGGGTGCTTTTCGGGCTTGGGATCCTCTTTCAAGCTTGTAGTCTTGTGGTGCTTTTTCGGGCTTGGGGCCCTTTTGCAGGCTTGGGGTGCTTTTTCGGGCTTGGGGTCCTTTTTCGGGCTTGTGGTCCTTTTCCGGCTTGGGATTCTCTTTCAAGCTTGTAGTCTTGTGGTCCTTTTTCCGGCTTATGGTTCTTTTTAGGGCTTGGGGTCCTTTTTCGGGCTTGGGGACCTTTTTCGGGCCTGGGATCCTTTATCGAACTAGAGATCCTTTTTTGTGCTTGGAGCTTTTTTTCGGGCTTCGGCTCTTTTTCGGACTTGGGTTCTTTTTCGGGATTAGGGTCCTTTTTCGGTGTTGGAGTCATTTTCGGGCTTGAGGTACTTTTTCGGCCTTGGGGTCTTTTTTCGGGCTTGGGGTCTTTTTTCGAACTTGAGATCCTTTTTCGGGCTTGGGGCTCATTTTCGGGCTTGGGTTCCTTTTTGGGATTAGGGTCCTATTTCGGGCTTGGGGTCTTTTACGGGCTTGTGGTCTTTTTTCGGGCTTGGGGCCGTTTTTCGGGCTTATGGTCCTTTTTCGGGCTTGTGGTCCTTTTTCGGGGTTGTGGTCCTTTTTCGGGCTTGGGGTCCTATTTTGAGCTTGTCGTACTTTTTCGGGCTTGGGGTGCTTTTCAGGCTTGGAGTCCTTTTTCGGGCTTGTGGTCTTTTTCGGGCTTTGGGTCCTTTTTCGGGCTGGGGGACTATTTTGGAGATTTGTGGTCCTTTTCTGGGTTTGGGGTCCTTTTTAGATATTGGAGCCTTTTTCGAACTTGGGGTCCTTTTTCGGGCTTGGGGTCGTTTTTCTGGCTTGTGGTCCTTTTTCGGGTTTGGGGTCCTATTTCGAGCTTGGGGTCCTTTTGCGGGCTTGGGGTTCTTTTTCGGGTTTGGGGTCTTTTTCGGGCTTGATGTCCTTTTTCAGGCTTAGGTTTATTTTTCGGGCTTGTGGTCCTTTTCGGACTTGGGGTCCTTTTTCGGGCTTGGGGTCCTTTTTCGGGCTTGGGGTCCTTTTTCAAGCTTGTATTCTTGTGGTCTTTTTCTGGCTTATGGTCCTTCTTCGGGCTTGGGGTCCTTTTTCGGGCTTGGGGTGCTTTTCGGGCTTGGGGTGCTTTTTCAGTCTTGGGGACCACTTCGGGATTGGGCCCCTTTTTCGGGCTTGTGCTCCTTTTTCGGGCTTGGGGTCCTTTTCGGGCTTGGGATCCTCTTTCAAGCTTGTAGTCTTGTGGTCCTTTTTCCGGCATATGGTCCTTTTTCGGACCTGGGGTCCTTTTTCGAGCTTGAGATCTTTTTTCGGACTTGGGGCTCTTTTTCGGGCTTGGGTACTTTTTCGGGATTGGGGTCCTTTTTCGGGCTTGAAGTCCTTTTCGTGCTTGAGGTACTTTTTTGGGCTTGTGGTCTTTTTCGCGCTTAGGGTCCTTTTTAGAACTTTTACGGGCTTGGGGTGCTTTTTGGGCTTGGGGAGCTTTTTCAGGCTTGGGGTCCTTTTTCGGGCTTGGGGCCTTTTTCGGGCTTGGGTTCATTTTTCGGGATTGGGGTCTTTTTCGGGCTTGAGGTACTTTACTGGGCTTGGGGTCCTTTTTCGGGCTTCTGGTACTTTCTCGGGCTTACGTTCATTTTTCGGGCTTGGGGTCCTTTTCGGGCTTGTGGTCTTTTTCGGGCTTGGGGTCCTTTTTAGAACTTTTACGGGCTTGGGGTGCTTTTTCAGGCTTGGGGAGCTTTTTCAGGCTTGGGGTTCTTTTTCGGGCTTGGGGACCTTTTTCGGGCTTGGGTTCATTTTTCGGGATTGGGGTCCTTTTTCGGGCTTGGGGTCCTTTTTCGGGCTTGTGGCCTTTTTCGGGATTGGGGTCCTTTTTAGAACTTGGGGTCCTTTTAGAACTTGGGGTCCTTTTACGGGCTTGGTGTGCTTTTTCTGGCTTGGGGTACTTTTTCGGACTTGTGGTCCCTTTTCGGGCTTAGGTTCATTTTTCGGGCTTGGGGTCCTTTTTCGGGATTGGGCTCTTTTTCGGGCTTGTGCTCCTTTTTCGGGCTTGGGGTCCTTTTCGGGCTTGGGATCCCCTTTCAAGCTTGTAGTCTTGTGGTACTTTTACCGGCATATGGTCCTTTTTCGGACTTGAGATCCTTTTTCGGGCTTGGGGCTCTCTTTCGGGCTTGGGGTTCTTTTTCGGGCTTGAAGTCCTTTTTCGGGCTTGTGGTCTTTTTCGCGCTTGGGGTCCTTTTTCGGACTTGGGGTCCTTTTTCAGGCTCGGGGTCCTTTTACGAACTTGGGGTCCTTTTACGAACTTGGGGTCCTTTTTCGGGCTTCTGGTCCTTTCTCGGGCTTACGTTCATTTTTTGGGCTTGGGGTCCTTTTTCGGGCTTGTGGTCTTTTTCGGGCTTGGGGTCCTTTTTAGAACTTGGGGTCCTTTTACGGGCTTGGGGTGCTTTTACTAGATTGGGGTGCTTTTTCAGGCTTGGGTTCCTTTTTCGGGCTTAGGTTCGTTTTTCGGGCTTGGGGTCCTTTTTCGGGCTTGGGGTCCTTTTTCGGGCTTGGGGTCCTTTTTCGGGCTTGTGGTCTTTTTCGGGCTTGGGGTTCTTTTACGAACTTGAGGTCCGTTTTCGGGCTTGGGGTCCTTTTTCAGGCTTAGGTGCATTTTTCGGGCTTGTGGTCCTTTTTCGGGCTTGTGGTCATTTTCGGGCTTGGGGTCATTTTTAGAATTTTGGGTCCTTTTACGGGCTTGGGGTGCTTTTTCGGGCTTGAAGTGCTTTTTCAGGCTTGGGGTCTTTTTTCGGGATTGGGCCCCTTTTTCGGGCTAGTGCTCGTTTTTCGGGCTTGGGGTCCTTTCGGGCTTGGGATCCTCTTTCAAGCTTGTAGTCTTGTGGTCCTTTTTCCGGACTATATCTTTTTTCGGGCGTGGGGTCCTTTTTCGGGTTTGCGGTCCTTTTACGAACTTGGGGTCCGTTTTCAGGCTTAGGTTCATTTTTCGGGCTTGGGGTCCTTTTTCAGGCTTGTGGTCTTTTTCGTGCTTGGGGTCCTTTTTCGGTCTTGGGGTCTTTCTCGGGCTTGGGGTCCTTTTTAGATCTTGGGGTCCTTTTACGGGCTTAGTGTGCTTTTTCGGGCTTGGGCTGCTTTTTCAGGCTTGGGGTCCTTTTTCGGGATTGGGCTCTTTTTTGGGCTTGTGCTCCTTTTTCGGGCTTGGGGTCCTTTTCGGGCTTGGGATCCTCTTTCAAGCTTATAGTCTTGTGGTACTTTTTCCGGCATATGGTCCTTTTTCGGGCGTGGGGTCCTTTTTCGGGCTTATGGTCTTTTTCAGGCTTGGGGTCCTTTTACGAACTTAAGGTCCGTTTTCGGGCTTCTGGTCCTTTTTCGGGCTTAGGGTCCTTTTTCGTGCTTGGGGTCCTTTTTCGGGCTGGTGGTCTTTTTCGGGCTTGGAGTCCTTTTTCGGTCTTGAGGTCCTTTTCGGGCTTGGGGTTCTTTTTAGAACTTGGGGTCCTTTTACGGGCTTGGGGTGCTTTTTCAGGCTTGTGGTCCTTTTTCGGGATTGGGCTTCTTTTTCGGGCTTGTGCTCCTTTTTCGGGCTTGGGGTCCTTTTCGGGCTTGGAATCCTCTTTCAAGCTAAGCTTGTAGTCTTGTGGTCCTTTTTCCGGCATATGGTCCTTCTTCGGGCTTAGAGTCCCTTTTCGGGCTTAGGGTTCTTTTTCGGGCTTGTGGTCATTTTCAAGCTTCGTGTCCTTTTTCGGGCTTGGGGTCCTTTTTAGAACTTGGGGTCCTTTTGCGGGCCTGGGGTGCTTTTCGGGCTTGGGATCCTCTTTCAAGCTTGTAGTCTTGTGGTGCTTTTTCGGGCTAGGGGCCCTTTTGCAGGCTTGGGGTGCTTTTTCGGGCTTGGGGTCCTTTTCCGGGCTTGTGGTCCTTTTCCGGCTTGGGGTCCTCTTTCAAGCTTGTAGTTTTGTGGTCCTTTTTCCGGCTTATGGTCCTTTTTAGGGCTTGGGGTCCTTTTTCGGGCTTGGGGACCTTTTTCGGGCCTGGGATCCTTTATCGAACTAGAGATCCTTTTTTGTGCTTGGGGCTTTTTTTCGGGCTTCGGCTCTTTTTCGGACTTGGGTTCTTTTTCGGGATTAGGGTCCTTTTTCGGTGTTGGAGTCATTTTCGGGCTTGAGGTACTTTTTCGGGCTTGGGGTCTTTTTTCGGGCTTGGGGTTTTTTTTCGGGCTTGGGGTCTTTTTTCGAACTTGAGATCCTTTTTCGGGCTGGGGGCTCTTTTTCGGGCTTGGGTTCTTTTTTGGGATTAGGGTCCTATTTCGGGCTTGGGGTCTTTTACGGGCTTGTGGTCTTTTTTCGGGATTGGGGTCGTTCTTCGGGCTTATGGTCCTTTTTCGGGCTTGTGGTCCTTTTTCGGGCTTGTGGTCCTTTTTCGGGGTTGTGGTCCTTTTTCGGGCTTGGGGTCCTATTTTGAGCTTGTCGTACTTTTTCGGGCTTGGGGTGCTTTTCAGGCTTGGGGTCCTTTTTCGGGCTTGGGGTCCTTTTTCAGGCTTAGGTTTATTTTTCGGGCTTGTGGTCCTTTTCGGTCTTGGGGTCCTTTTTCGGGCTGGGGGACCTTTTTTGAGATTTGTGGTCCTTTTTTGGGTTTGGGGTCCTTTTCGGGCTTGGGGTCCTTTTTCAGGCTTAGGTTTATTTTTCGGGCTTGTGGTCCTTTTCGGGCTTGGGGTCCTTTTTCGGGCTTGGTATCCTTTTTCGGGCTTGGGGTCGTTTTTCGGGCTTGTGGTCCTTTTCGGGCTTGGGGTCCTTTTTCGGGCTTGGGGTCCTTTTTCGGGCTTGGGGTCCTTTTTCAAGCTTGTATTCTTGTGGTCTTTTTCTGGCTTATGGTCCTTCTTCGGGCTTGGGGTCCTTTTTCGGGCTTGGGGTGCTTTTCGGGCTTGGGGTGCTTTTTCAGTCTTGGGGTCCACTTCGGGATTAGGCCCCTTTTTCGGGCTTGTGCTCCTTTTTCGGGCTTGGGGACCTTTTCGGGCTTGGGATCCTCTTTCAAGCTTGTAGTCTTGTGGTCCTTTTTCCGGCATATGGTCCTTTTTCGGACCTGGGGTCCTTTTTCGAGCTTGAGATCTTTTTTCGGACTTGGGGCTCTTTTTCGGGCTTGGGTTCTTTTTCGGGATTGGGGTCCTTTTTCGGGCTTGAAGTTCTTTTCGTGCTTGAGGTACTTTTTGGGCTTGTGGTCTTTTTCGCGCTTGGGGTCCTTTTTCGGACTTGGGGTCCTTTTTCAGGCTCGGAGTCCATTTACGAACTTGGGGTCCTTTTTTGGGCTTCTGGTCCTTTCTCGGGTTTACGTTCATGTTTCGGGCTTGGGGTCCTTTTTCGGGCTTGGGGACCTTTTTCGGGCTTGGGGACCTTTTTCGGGCTTGGGGACCTTTTTCGAGCTTAGGGTCCTTTTTCGGGCTTGTGGTCTTTTTCGGGCTTGGGGTCCTTTTTAGAACTAGGGTCCTTTTACGGGCTTAGGGTGCTTTTTCGGGCTTGTGGTGCTTTTTCAGGCTTGGGGTCCTTTTCGGGCTTAGGGTGTTTTTTCGGGCTTGTGGTCATTTTCAAGCTTCGTGTCCTTTTTCGGGCTTTGGGTCTTTTTCGGGCTTGGGGTCCTTTTTAGAACGTGGGGTCTTTTTACGGTCTTGGGGTGCTTTTCGGGTTTGGGATCCTCTTTCATGCTTGTAGTCTTGTGGTTCTTTTTCGGGCTTGGGGTCCTGTTGCAGGCCTGGGGTCCTTTTCTGGACTTGGTGTCCTCTTTCAAGCTTGTAGTTTTGTGGTCCTTTTTCTGGCTTATGGTCTTTCTTCGGGCTTGGGGTCCTTTTTCGAATATGAGATCCTTTTTCGGGCTTGGGTCTCTTTTTTGGGCTTGGGTTCTTTTTCGGGATTGGGGTCCTTTTTCGGGCTTGAAGTCCTTTTCGTGTTTGAGGTATTTTTCTGGGCTTGTGGTCTTTTTGGCGCGTGGGGTCCTTTTTCGGACTTGGGGTCCTTTTTCTGGGTCGGGGTCGTTTTACGAACTTGGGGTCCTTTTTCGGGCTTCTGGTCCTTCTTTGGGCTTACGTTCATTTTTCCGGCTTGGGGTCCTTTTTCGGCCTTGGGGTTCTTTTACGAACTTGGGGTCCTTTTTCGGGGTTGTGGTCCTTCTTTGGGCTTAGGTTCATTTTTCGGGCTTGGGGTCCTTTTTCGGGCTTGGGGTGCTTTTTCAGGCTTGGGGTCCTTTTCGGGCTTGGGATCCTCTTTCATGCTTGTAGTCTGGTGGTCCTTTTTGCGGCATATGGTACTTTTTCGGGCGTGGGGTCCTTTTTCAAGCTTGGGATCCTTTTTCCGGATTGGGCCCCTTTTACGGGCTTGGGATCTTTTTCAAGCTTGTAGTCTTGTGGTCCATTTTCCAGCACATGTTGCTTTTTCGGGCTTGTGGTCTTTTTCGGGCTTGTGGTCCTTTTTCGGGCTTGGGGACCTTTTTCGGACTTGGGGTCATTTTTCGGGCTTGTGGTCTTTTTCGGGCTTGGGGTCCTTTTTAGAACTTGGGGTCTTTAACGGGCTTGGGGTGCTTTTTCGGGTTTGGGGTGCTTTTTCAGGCTTGGGGTTCTTTTCGGGCTTGGGATCCTCTTTCAAGCTTGCATTGTTGTGGTACTTTTTCCGGCATATGGTCCTTTTTTGGGCGTGGGGTCCTTTTTCGGGCTTGGGGTACTTTTTCGGACTTGGGGTTCTTTTTCAGGTTTGGGGTCCTTTTACGAACTTGGGGTCATTTTCGGGCTTGGAGTCCTTTATCGGGCTTAGCTTCATTTTTCGGGCTTAAGGTCCTTTTCCGGGCTTGGGGACCTTTTTCGGGCTTGGGGTCCTTTTTCGTGCTTGTGGTCTTTTTCGGGCTTATGGTCCATTTTAGAACTTGGGGTCCTTTTACGGGCTTGGTGCTTTTTCGGGCTGTGGTTCTTTTTTAAGCTTGGGGTCCTTTTCGGGCGTGGGGTCCTCTTTCAAGCTTGTAGTCTTGTGGTCCTTTTTCCGGCATATGGTCCTTTTTCGGGCGTGGGGTCCTTTTTCGGGCTTGGGGTCCTTTTACGAACTTGAGGTCCGTTTTCGGGCTTGGGGTCCTTTTATCAGGCTTAGGTTAATTTTTCGGGCTTGGATCCTTTTTCGGGCTTGTGGTCTTTTTCGGGCTGGGGTACTTTTTAGAACTTTGGGTCCTTTTACGAACTTGGGGTGCTTTTTCGGGCTTGGGGTGCTTTTTCAGGCTTGGGGTCCTTTTTCAGGATTGGGCCCCTTTTTCGGGCTAGTGCTCGTTTTCCGGGCTTGGGGTCCTTTTTGGGCTTGGGGTCCTTTTCGGGCTTGGGATCCTCTTTCAAGCTTGTAGTCTTGTGGTACTTTTTCCGGCATATGGTCCTTTTTCGGGCGTGGGGTCCTTTTTCGGGCTTGTGGTCTTTTTCGGGCTTGTGGTCCTTTTCGGGCTTGGGGTCGTTTTTGGGGCTTTGGGTCCTTTTTCGGGCTTGGTGTCCTTTTTCGGGCTTGGGGTCCTTTTCCAAGCTTGTAGTCTGGTGGTCCTTTTTCTGGCTTATGGTCCTTCTTCGGGCTTGGGGTCCTTTTTCGGGCTTGGGGTCCTTTTTCGGGCTTGGGGTCCTTTTTCGGGCTTGGGGTGCTTTTCAGGCTTGGGGTCCATTTCGGAATTGGGCCCCTTTTTCGAGCTTTTGCTCCTTTTTCGGGCTTGGGGTCCTTTTCGGGCTTGGGGTTCTCTTTTAGGCTTGTAGTCTTGTGGTCCTGTTTCGGGCTTATGGTCCTTTTTCGGGCTTGAGGTTCTTTTTCTAACTTGGGTTCTTTTTCGGGCTTGGGGTTCATTTTCGGGCTTGTGGCGTTTTTCGGGCTTTTTAGGGCTTGGGATCCTTTTTCAGGCTTTGGTTCCTTTTTCGGGCTTGGGGTCCTTTATCGGGCTTGGGGTCCTTTTAGGGCTTGGTGTTCATTTTTCGGGCTTGGGATCCTTTTTTGGGCTTGGAGTCCTTTTTCGGGTTTGGGTTCATTTATCGGGCTTGGGGTCCTTTTAGGGCTTAGTGTCCATTTTTCGGGTTTGGGATACTTTTTCGGGTTTGGGGTCTTTTTCGGGGTTGATGTCCTTTTTCGAGCTTGGGGTCTTTTTTCGGGTTTGGGGTCCTTTTTCGGGCTTGGGTCCCTTTTCTGGTTTGGGGTTCTTTCACGGGCTTGGGGACCTTATTCAGATTTGTGTCCTTTTTCGCGCTGGGGTCTTTTTCGGGCTTGGGGTCCTTGTTCGATCTTGGGATCCTTTTTTAACTTGGGGTCCTGTTCGGACTTGGGTTCCTGTTCGGGCTTGGGGTCACTCTCGAGCTTGGGGTCCTTTTACGGGCTTGGGTGCTTTTTTCGGGCTTGGGTTCTTTTTTCTGGCTTGGGTTCTTTTTCGGGTTTTGGGTTCTTTTTCGGGTTTGAGGTACTTTTTCGGGCTTGGAGTCGTTTTTCCGGCTTGGGGTCCTGTTTTGAACTTGGGGTCCATTTTCGAACTTGGGGTCCTTTTTCGGGCTTGGGGTCCTTTTCGAGCTTATGGTCTTTTTCGAGCTTGGGGTTCTTTTTTGGGCTTGTCGTCCTTTTTCGGGGTTGGTGTCCCTTTTCGGGCTTGGGGCCCTTTTGCGGGCTTGTAGTCTTGTGGTCCTTTTTCAGGCTTATGGTGCTTTTTCTGGCTTGGGGTTCTTTTTCGAACTTGGGTTCTTTTTTGGGCTTGGGGTCCTTTTTCGAGTTTGTGGTCTTTTTCGGGCTTGGGGTCGTTTTTGGGCTTGTCGTCCTTTTTCGGGCTGGGGGTGCTTTTTCGGGCTTTGGGTCTTTTCCGGGCTTGGGGTCGTTTTTTGGGCTTGTCGTCCTTTTTCGGGCTTGGGGTTCTTTTGCGGGTTGGGAGTCCTTTTTCGGGCTTGGGGTCTTTTTCGGGCTTTGGGTACTTTTTAGGGCTTGGGGTCGTTTTTCTGAATTGGGGTCTGTTGAAGTGAAAGAAGCCCTTTGCAGCAACTGTTTATGTTTGAGAAGCTCAAAGCTATAAAATTTAATACTGTGATTATAGGAATTAGAATGCAGATTATTGTCGACTTACGTTAGTCTTTTGAGCAATTCACACTTCAGTTAACTTAATAATCTCCCCATATAATGGCTTATAACCTGAGGGGCAATGAAAATGGTATACATTTTCTGCTGCCAAATTCAATTCGATGGCTTATTTTACCTGTACCTGCAGCGTACTGAACACTACCAAATTCAACGCAATATACAGCAATGAAGGCTGCAAAATAATAATCTATTCCAGAAAAATTAAATAGGCAAATATTCAGATGCTAGAGTCCGCACGTGTTCGCCGATCTTTCTCGATCTCCAGTCACCTCTCGACAGTCGGTTCGTATCGCGATGAGACGTCAGTCGTTTGACAAGATCGCTGTCGCTAGTCCGAACATACCCCATCTGGTACAGTGCTGCCGAAACATCCGCTGCACCGTGAATCCGGATATGGTTCCTGAAGCTTACTGGATACACCATTCCTTATCTCAATCAACGCCAACTTTACCACCGGCCGTAGCAATTCTTAGCCGCTACATGTTCGTACGGTTGCTGGGGTGATTGCCTCATCGCCGCTAGTCTCCAGTGGCATATACGTGAGTGGACGCGAGTTTATAAATCATTTTGTTTCCGCTAGGACGGTCAACAGTATCTCATCGTTTAGCCTACGGCCGTCGTCGAGAGCACGCATGGTTTCTTTTACACTACGCACCATGCGTTCCCACACTCCACACATGTGGGGGGCCGCGCGTGGATTGAACGACCACTACATTTTGGCGTTTTTTCTGGTAGTGGAGCCCTTCGGGGGGCTAGTGGTTTGCTCTGTTGTAACGTACACCGTTGACACTCTTTTATAACGGTACTTAACATCGTGCGGAGTTTGCGTATGTCATATCGCTGACGAACTTCATAAACGACCGTTTCTTTATTTGCATGACCAAACATGCAATGGTAGTGATCTAAGATCAGAATGGTAATCTTTTTTTCTGTGCTTTTTAGGAAGCAGAACAGGGAACCGTGCATCGAAAGATGCGTATCCAGCGTTTGCAGTTCTGCCAAGAACGCGGAGAACTCCAAACTCGTCAGCGAACTGGCATCTGTTGTAGATTGGGCTAGATTTGTCAATACTCACTAGTAATTCAGCGGAAATGACACGATTTTTTAATAACTTTGATCCAAAGGAAAATCAATTGCTGGGACCTGTCGTAGCAAGCACTTAAGTTGATGGTCGACTGCCTTAATCGTCTGTATCGGTTGGCCATTTGCTTTCAGTTTACAGTTTCGGATGAAGCGGTATGCAAAAGCAATCGATCGAACTAACACGTTCCACTTAGATACTCGCTCCATGCCTTGTTGAGTTTCGGAGATCTGCATATGATGAAGTAAATACCGCGGTCGAAGTTCTAATTCTGTGTTCGCCGCGACTTTTCGTTGCTGTGGCCAGTTTTCCTCCGATTTCCACAGCAAAGACGGCGCACGAAACCACCTGCTGTTTATATCCGGCTCGGTATCATTTCCCCACTTTGTCAGGCAGTCCGCAGCATTCTCCTTTGACGGTAGCCACCGCCAGTCCTGCAGCTGGGAGTGTGTGAGAATCTCGCCTAGACGATGGGCAAAGTACTGCTTGTATCTTCGGCTGTCTGAGCGGATCCAAGAAAATACGGTGCTCGAATATGTCCAGAAGGTTATACTGCAGATATTAAGAGAGTGACAATCGTGGACACGTACCGCCAATCTCGCTCCTAGGAATAGATTGATGCTTGATCGACGCAACTTTGCTGTTTGCCATGACCAACGTACAATAGACTCCCGCATCATTGACGACCCGAAAATATGCTGCGTAGCCTAGACTTAGTTCACTTGCGTCGGTGAACACGTGCAGCTGGATAGAATGGGAATGATTTGGGTTAACACTGTTAAAATAGTAGCGTGGAATTTTTAAGTTAGAAATTCCGGATAAGAGGGATACCCATTTCTTCCACTTCTTATGTTCGTCCTCTGGAATTCGTTGGTCCCAATGAATACCGCATCTCCAAAGGTCTTGGATCAATATTTTTCCATGAATCAGGTATGGTGTCAATAGCCCCATCGGGTCAAATAAACTCATAACGCAGCGGGCAGTTATGCGTTTCATCGGCCAACCGTTTCCAGTCACATACTCAGCGAGATCACCGTGAAATTTGGTAGAGAACGTAAAGAAGTCGCCGTACGGGTTCCAAACCAACCCGAGAACTTTTCTTAGACATTCTGTTTATCCAGACCAATCTTCAATAGCTTTTGTTCGTTACATTCTCCCAATGCATGCAAAACTTGTTCGCTGTTGCTCACCCAGTTGCGCATTTCGAATTCGCGCGCGTGAATGGTGCGAACTTCTTTAGCTCGCCCTATCGTCTCTTCGGGTGAACTTGCGTTCTTTTTTCGGGCTTGTGGTCTTTTTCGGGCTTGGGGTCGTTTTTTGGACTTGGTGTCCTTTTTCGGGTTCGGCGTCCTTTTTTGAGATTGTCGTCCTTTTTCGGGCTTGGGGTCCTTTTTCAAGCTTGGTGTCATTTTTCGAACTGGGGGTCTTTTTTCGGGCTTGGGGTCTTTTTCGCGTTGGGGTCTTTTTCGGGCTTGGGGTCGTATTTTGGGCTTGTCGTCCATAGTCGGACTTCGTGTGCTTCTTCAGGCGTGGGGTCTTTTTTTGGGCTTGGGGTCCTTTTTTCGCGCATGGGGTTCTTTTCGGGCTTGGGGTCTTCTTTGAGGCTTGGGTTCTTTTTCGAACTTGGGGTTTTTTTCGGGCTTGGGGTCCCTTTTCGAACCTGGGGTTCTTTTTTGGGCTTGGGGTTTTTTTCGGTGTTGGGGTGTTTTTCGAGCTTGGGGTCTTCTTCGGGCTTAGGGTCCATTTTCGGGCTTGCGATACTTTGTCGGATTTGGGGCCCTTTTTCATGCTCGGGGTCTTTTTTTGAACTTGGGTCCTTTATCGGGCTTAGGGTCTTTTTCGGGCTTTGGGTCTTTTTCGATCTTGGAGTCTTTTTCGAACTTGGGGTCCTTTTTCGGGCATGAGATCCTTTTTTAGGATTGTCATCCTTTATCGTTCTTGGGGTGCTTTTTCAGGCTTGGGACCCTTTTGGGGGCTTGTGCTCTATTTCGGGCTTGTGGTCCTTTTTCCATCTTGGGGTCCTTTTTGGGCTTGGGGTCTATTTCAGTCTTGGGGTGTTTTTCGATCTTGAGGTCTTTTTCGGGCTTGGGGTCCTATTTCGAACTTAGAGTCCTTTTTGGACTTGGGGTCCTTTTTCGGGATTGGGGTCCTTTTTTGGGATTTTTCAGGCTTGGTGTCCATTTTCGAAATTGTGGTCCTTTTTCGGGCTTTGGGTCCTTTTTGGGAGTGTCGACTTTTCTGGCTTGGGGTCCATTTTTGGGCTTGGGGTTCTTTTTCGGGCTTGTGGTGTTTTTCGACCTTGGGGCCTTTTTTCGGGCTTGCGGTCGTTTTTCGAACTTGGGGTCCATATTCGAACTTGGGTCTCTTTTTCGGGCTTGGGGTCTTTCTGGGTTTGGGATCCATTTTCGTGCTTGGGGTCCTTTTTCGTGCTTATGGTCCTTTTTCGGGCTTGAGTTCTTTTGCGAACTTGCGTTCTTTTTCGGGCTTAGGGTGTTTTTTCGGGCTTGTGGTCTTTTTGGGGCTTGGGGTCTTTTTTTGGGCTTGGGGTCCTTTTTCGGGCTTTAGGTCCTTTTTCGGTCTTGGGGTCTTTTTCGGGCTTGAATTCCTTTTTCGGGCTTGGGGTCATTTTTCGGGCTTGGGCCACTTTTTACGGCTTAAGGTCCTTTTTCGTGCTTGGGGTCCTTTTTCGGGTTTGGTGTTCTTTGTTGAGCTTGGGGTCCTCTTTCAGGCTTGAGGTACACTTTCAGGCTAGTAGTCTTGTGGTCCCTTTTCGGAATTATGGTCTTTTTTCGGACTTGGGGTCCTTTTTCGGGCTTGGGGTTCTTTTTCTGGCTTGGGGTTCTTTTTCGTATTTGGGCTCCTTTTTCGCACTTGGGGTCCTTTTTCGGGTTTGGGGTCCTTTTTCAGGCTTTGGGTCCTTTTTCAGGCTTGGAGCTCTCTTTCAGGCTTGTAGTCTTGTGGTCCTTTTTCGGTCTTGGGTTCTTTTTCGAACTTGGGTTCATTTTCGGGCTTTGGGTCCTTTTTTGGGCTTGGGGTCGTTTTTTGGGCTTGTCGTTCTTTTTCTGGCTTGGAGTGCTTTTTCAGGCTTGTGGTCCATTTTCGGGCTTGGGGTCCTCTTTCGGGCTTGAGGTCCTTTTTCGGGCTTGTGGTTTTTTACTGGCTTGGGGTAATTTCTCGGGCTTGGGGTCTTTTTCGGGCTTGGGGTCCTTTTTCGGGCTTGGGGTTCTCTTTTAGGCTTGTAGTCTTGTGGTCCTGTTTCGGGCTTATGGTCCTTTTTCGGGCTTGGGGTTCTTTTTCTAACTTGGGTTCTTTTTCGGGCTTGGGGTTCATTTTCGGGCTTGTGGCGTTTTTCGGGCTTGGTGTCGTTTTTTGTTCTTGTCGTCCTTTTTCGGGCTTATGGTCTTTTTTTGGGTTTGGGGTCCTTTTTCGGGCTTGGCGTCCCAGGTTTTTTCGCGCATGGGGTTCTTTTAGGGCTTGGGGTCCTCTTTCAGGCTTGTAGTCTTGTAGTCTTGTGGTCCTTTTTCGGGGTTATGGTTCTTTTTCGGGCCTGGGTTCTTTGTCGAACTTGGGTTATTTTTCTGGCTTGGGGTCCTTTTTCGGGCTTTGGGTCTTTTTCGGGCTTGTCGTCCTATTTCGATCTTGTGGTCGAATCCTTTTCGGGCTTGGGGTCCTTTTTCGGGCTTGGTGTTCTTTTTCAGGCTTGTAGTCTTGTCGTCCTTTATCGGGCTTATTGTCTTTTTTGGGCTTGGGGTCCATTTTCGAACTTGCGTTCTTTTTTCGGGCTTGTGGTCTTTTTCGGGCTTGGGGTCGTTTTTTGGGCTTGTCTTCCTTTTTCGGGCTTGGGGTGCTTTTTCAGGCTTGGGGTCTTTTTTTGGGTTTGGGGTCCTTTTTCGGGCTAGGGGTGCTTTTTGAGGCTAGGGGTTTTCTTGAAGCTTGGGATCATTTTCGGGCTTGGTGTCATTTTTCCGGGCTTGTGGTTCTTTTTCGGGCTTGGGGACCATTTTCGGGCTTGGGGTCCTTTTTCTTGCTTAGGGTCCTTTTTCGGGCTTGGAGTCCTTCTTCGGGTTTGGGGACCTTTTTCGAACTTGGGGTCCTTTTCGGGCTTGGGGTCCTTTTTCGGGCTTGGGGTCCTATTTCGGGCTTGGGGTTCTTTTTCGGGCTTGGGGTCCTTTTTCGGGCTTGTGGTTCTTTTTTGGGCTTGTCGTCCATTTTCGGGCTTGGGGTGATTTTTCAGTCTTGTGGCTATTTTGCGAGTGGTTCTTCGGGTTTGGGGACCTTTTTCGAACTTGGGGTCCTTTTCGGGCTTGGGGTCCTTTTTCGGGCTTGGGTTCTTGTTCGAACTTGGGTTCTTTTTCAGGCTTGTGGTCCTTTTTCGGGCTTGTGGTCTTTTGCGAAGTTGGGATCCTTTTTTAAGCTTGTCTTCCTTTTTCGGGCTTGGGGTTCTTTGTCAGGCTTGGGGTCTTTTTTTGGGTTTGGGGTCCTTTTTCGGGCTAGGGGTGCTTTTTGAGGCTAGGGGTTTTCTTGAAGCTTGGGATCATTTTCGGGCTTGGTGTCCTTTTTCGGGCTTGGGGTTCTTTTTCGGGCTTGGGGACCTTTTTCGGGCTTGGGGTCCTTTTTCTTGCTTGGGGTCCTTTTTCTGGCTTGGAGTCCTTCTTCGGGTTTGGGGACCTTTTTCGAACTTGGGGTCCTTTTCGGGCTTGGGGTCCTTTTTCGGGCTTGGGGTCCTATTTCGGGCTTGGGGTTCTTTTTCGGGCTTGGGGTCCTTTTTCGGGCTTGTGGTTCTTTTTTGGGCTTGTCGTCCATTTTCGGGCTTGGGGTGATTTTTCAGTCTTGTGGCCATTTTGCGAGTGGTTCTTCGGGTTTGGGGACCTTTTTCGAACTTGGGGTCCTTTTCGGGCTTGGGGTCCTTTTTCGGGCTTGGGTTCTTGTTCGAACTTGGGTTCTTTTTCAGGCTTGTGGTCCTTTTTCGGGCTTGTGGTCTTTTGCGAGCTTGGGATCCTTTTTTAAGCTTGTCGAACTTTTTCGGACTTGGAGTGCGTTTTCAGGCTTGGGGCCCTTTTTCGGGCTTGGGGTCCTTTATCGGGCTTGGGATCATTTTTCGGGCTTGGAGTCCTTTTTCGGATTTGTGGTCCTTTTTCGGGCTTGGGGTCCTTTTACGGGCTTGGGGTCCATTTTTGGGCCTGGGATCTATTTTCGGGCTCGGGGTCCTTTTTCGGGGTTGGTTTCCTTTTTCGAACTTGGGGTCCTTTTTCGGGCTTGGGGTCCATTTTCGAACTTGGGGTCATTTTTCGGGCTTGGGGTGTTTTGCGGACTAGGGGACCTTTTTTAAACATTTCGAGCTTTTTCTGGCTTGGGGTGCGTTTTCAGGCTTGGGGCTCTTTTTTCGGGCTTGCGGTCGTTTTTCGAACTTGGGGTCCATATTCGAACTTGGGTCTCTTTTTCGGGCTTGGGGTCTTTCTGGGTTTGGGATCCATTTTCGTGCTTGGGGTCCTTTTTCGTGCTTATGGTCCTTTTTCGGGCTTGAGTTCTTTTGCGAACTTGCGTTCTTTTTCGGGCTTCGGGTGTTTTTTCGGGCTTGTGGTCTTTTTGGGGCTTGGGGTCTTTTTTGGGCTTGGGGTCCTTTTTCGGGCTTTAGGTCCTTTTTCGGTCTTGGGGTCTTTTTCGGGCTTGAATTCCTTTTTCGGGCTTGGGGTCCTTTTTCGGGCTTGTGGTTTTTTACTGGCTTGGGGTAATTTCTCGGGCTTGGGGTCTTTTTCGGGCTTGGGGTCCTTTTTCGGGCTTGGGGTTCTCTTTTAGGCTTGTAGTCTTGTGGTCCTGTTTCGGGCTTATGGTCCTTTTTCGGGCTTGGGGTTCTTTTTCTAACTTGGGTTCTTTTTCGGGCTTGGGGTTCATTTTCGGGCTTGTGGCGTTTTTCGGGCTTGGTGTCGTTTTTTGTTCTTGTCGTCCTTTTTCGCGCTTATGGTCTTTTTTTGGGTTTGGGGTCCTTTTTCGGGCTTGGCGTACCAGGTTTTTTCGCGCATGGGGTTCTTTTGGGGCTTGGGGTCCTCTTTCAGGCTTGTAGTCTTGTAGTCTTGTGGTCCTTTTTCGGGGTTATGGTTCTTTTTCGGGCCTGGGTTCTTTGTCGAACTTGGGTTATTTTTCTGGCTTGGGGTCCTTTTTCGGGCTTTGGGTCTTTTTCGGGCTTGTCGTCCTATTTCGATCTTGTGGTCGAATCCTTTTCGGGCTTGGGGTCCTTTTTCGGGCTTGGTGTTCTTTTTCAGGCTTGTAGTCTTGTCGTCCTTTATCGGGCTTATTGTCTTTTTTGGGCTTGGGGTCCATTTTCGAACTTGCGTTCTTTTTTCGGGCTTGTGGTCTTTTTCGGGCTTGGGGTCGTTTTTTGGGCTTGTCTTCCTTTTTCGGGCTTGGGGTGCTTTTTCAGGCTTGGGGTCTTTTTTTGGGTTTGGGGTCCTTTTTCGGGCTAGGGGTGCTTTTTGAGGCTAGGGGTTTTCTTGAAGCTTGGGATCATTTGCGGGCTTGGTGTCATTTTTCCGGGCTTGTGGTTCTTTTTCGGGCTTGGGGACCATTTTCGGGCTTGGGGTCCTTTTTCTTGCTTGGGGTCCTTTTTCGGGCTTGGAGTCCTTCTTCGGGTTTGGGGACCTTTTTCGAACTTGGGGTCCTTTTCGGGCTTGGGGTCCTTTTTCGGGCTTGGGGTCCTATTTCGGGCTTGGGGTTCTTTTTCGGGCTTGGGGTCCTTTTTCGGGCTTGTGGTTCTTTTTTGGGCTTGTCGTCCATTTTCGGGCTTGGGGTGATTTTTCAGTCTTGTGGCTATTTTGCGAGTGGTTCTTCGGGTTTGGGGACCTTTTTCGAACTTGGGGTCCTTTTCGGGCTTGGGGTCCTTTTTCGGGCTTGGGTTCTTGTTCGAACTTGGGTTCTTTTTCAGGCTTGTGGTCCTTTTTCGGGCTTGTGGTCTTTTGCGAAGTTGGGATCCTTTTTTAAGCTTGTCTTCCTTTTTCGGGCTTGGGGTTCTTTGTCAGGCTTGGGGTCTTTTTTTGGGTTTGGGGTCCTTTTTCGGGCTAGGGGTGCTTTTTGAGGCTAGGGGTTTTCTTGAAGCTTGGGATCATTTTCGGGCTTGGTGTCCTTTTTCGGGCTTGGGGTTCTTTTTCGGGCTTGGGGACCTTTTTCGGGCTTGGGGTCCTTTTTCTTGCTTGGGGTCCTTTTTCTGGCTTGGAGTCCTTCTTCGGGTTTGGGGACCTTTTTCGAACTTGGGGTCCTTTTCGGGCTTGGGGTCCTTTTTCGGGCTTGGGGTCCTATTTCGGGCTTGGGGTTCTTTTTCGGGCTTGGGGTCCTTTTTCGGGCTTGTGGTTCTTTTTTGGGCTTGTCGTCCATTTTCGGGCTTGGGGTGATTTTTCAGTCTTGTGGCCATTTTGCGAGTGGTTCTTCGGGTTTGGGGACCTTTTTCGAACTTGGGGTCCTTTTCGGGCTTGGGGTCCTTTTTCGGGCTTGGGTTCTTGTTCGAACTTGGGTTCTTTTTCAGGCTTGTGGTCCTTTTTCGGGCTTGTGGTCTTTTGCGAGCTTGGGATCCTTTTTTAAGCTTGTCGAACTTTTTCGGACTTGGAGTGCGTTTTCAGGCTTGGGGCCCTTTTTCGGGCTTGGGGTCCTTTATCGGGCTTGGGATCATTTTTCGGGCTTGGAGTCCTTTTTCGGATTTGTGGTCCTTTTTCGGGCTTGGGGTCCTTTTACGGGCTTGGGGTCCATTTTTGGGCCTGGGATCTATTTTCGGGCTCGGGGTCCTTTTTCGGGGTTGGTTTCCTTTTTCGAACTTGGGGTCCTTTTTCGGGCTTGGGGTCCATTTTCGAACTTGGGGTCATTTTTCGGGCTTGGGGTGTTTTGCGGACTAGGGGACCTTTTTTAAACATTTCGACCTTTATCGGGCTTAGGGTCTTTTTCGGGCTTTGGGTCTTTTTCGATCTTGGAGTCTTTTTCGAACTTGGGGTCCTTTTTCGGGCATGAGATCCTTTTTTAGGATTGTCATCCTTTATCGTTCTTGGGGTGCTTTTTCAGGCTTGGGACCCTTTTGGGGGCTTGTGGTCTATTTCGGGCTTGTGGTCCTTTTTCCATCTTGGGGTCCTTTTTGGGCTTGGGGTCTATTTCAGTCTTGGGGTGTTTTTCGATCTTGAGGTCTTTTTCGGGCTTGGGGTCCTATTTCGAACTTAGAGTCCTTTTTGGACTTGGGGTCCTTTTTCGGGATTGGGGTCCTTTTTTGGGATTTTTCAGGCTTGGTGTCCATTTTCGAAATTGTGGTCCTTTTCGGGCTTTGGGTCCTTTTTGGGAGTGTCGACTTTTCTGGCTTGGGGTCCATTTTTGGGCTTGGGGTTCTTTTTCGGGCTTGTGGTGTTTTTCGACCTTGGGGCCTTTTTTCGGGCTTGCGGTCGTTTTTCGAACTTGGGGTCCATATTCGAACTTGGGTCTCTTTTTCGGGCTTGGGGTCTTTCTGGGTTTGGGATCCATTTTCGTGCTTGGGGTCCTTTTTCGTGCTTATGGTCCTTTTTCGGGCTTGAGTTCTTTTGCGAACTTGCGTTCTTTTTCGGGCTTAGGGTGTTTTTTCGGGCTTGTGGTCTTTTTGGGGCTTGGGGTCTTTTTTTGGGCTTGGGGTCCTTTTTCGGGCTTTAGGTCCTTTTTCGGTCTTGGGGTCTTTTTCGGGCTTGAATTCCTTTTTCGGGCTTGGGGTCATTTTTCGGGCTTGGGCCACTTTTTACGGCTTAAGGTCCTTTTTCGTGCTTGGGGTCCTTTTTCGGGTTTGGTGTTCTTTGTTGAGCTTGGGGTCCTCTTTCAGGCTTGAGGTACACTTTCAGGCTAGTAGTCTTGTGGTCCCTTTTCGGAATTATGGTCTTTTTTCGGACTTGGGATCCTTTTTCGGGCTTGGGGTTCTTTTTCTGGCTTGGGGTTCTTTTTCGTATTTGGGCTCCTTTTTCGCACTTGGGGTCCTTTTTCGGGTTTGGGGTCCTTTTTCAGGCTTTGGGTCCTTTTTCAGGCTTGGAGCTCTCTTTCAGGCTTGTAGTCTTGTGGTCCTTTTTCGGTCTTGGGTTCTTTTTCGAACTTGGGTTCATTTTCGGGCTTTGGGTCCTTTTTTGGGCTTGGGGTCGTTTTTTGGGCTTGTCGTTCTTTTTCTGGCTTGGAGTGCTTTTTCAGGCTTGTGGTCCATTTTCGGGCTTGGGGTCCTCTTTCGGGCTTGAGGTCCTTTTTCGGGCTTGTGGTTTTTTACTGGCTTGGGGTAATTTCTCGGGCTTGGGGTCTTTTTCGGGCTTGGGGTCCTTTTTCGGGCTTGGGGTTCTCTTTTAGGCTTGTAGTCTTGTGGTCCTGTTTCGGGCTTATGGTCCTTTTTCGGGCTTGGGGTTCTTTTTCTAACTTGGGTTCTTTTTCGGGCTTGGGGTTCATTTTCGGGCTTGTGGCGTTTTTCGGGCTTGGTGTCGTTTTTTGTTCTTGTCGTCCTTTTTCGGGCTTATGGTCTTTTTTTGGGTTTGGGGTCCTTTTTCGGGCTTGGCGTCCCAGGTTTTTTCGCGCATGGGGTTCTTTTGGGGCTTGGGGTCCTCTTTCAGGCTTGTAGTCTTGTAGTCTTGTGGTCCTTTTTCGGGGTTATGGTTCTTTTTCGGGCCTGGGTTCTTTGTCGAACTTGGGTTATTTTTCTGGCTTGGGGTCCTTTTTCGGGCTTTGGGTCTTTTTCGGGCTTGTCGTCCTATTTCGATCTTGTGGTCGAATCCTTTTCGGGCTTGGGGTCCTTTTTCGGGCTTGGTGTTCTTTTTCAGGCTTGTAGTCTTGTCGTCCTTTATCGGGCTTATTGTCTTTTTTGGGCTTGGGGTCCATTTTCGAACTTGCGTTCTTTTTTCGGGCTTGTGGTCTTTTTCGGGCTTGGGGTCGTTTTTTGGGCTTGTCTTCCTTTTTCGGGCTTGGGGTGCTTTTTCAGGCTTGGGGTCTTTTTTTGGGTTTGGGGTCCTTTTTCGGGCTAGGGGTGCTTTTTGAGGCTAGGGGTTTTCTTGAAGCTTGGGATCATTTTCGGGCTTGGTGTCCTTTTTCGGGCTTGGGGTTCTTTTTCGGGCTTGGGGACCTTTTTCGGGCTTGGGGTCCTTTTTCTTGCTTGGGGTCCTTTTTCGGGCTTGGAGTCCTTCTTCGGGTTTGGGGACCTTTTTCGAACTTGGGGTCCTTTTCGGGCTTGGGGTCCTTTTTCGGGCTTGGGGTCCTATTTCGGGCTTGGGGTTCTTTTTCGGGCTTGGGGTCCTTTTTCGGGCTTGTGGTTCTTTTTTGGGCTTGTCGTCCATTTTCGGGCTTGGGGTGATTTTTCAGTCTTGTGGCTATTTTGCGAGTGGTTCTTCGGGTTTGGGGACCTTTTTCGAACTTGGGGTCCTTTTCGGGCTTGGGTTCTTGTTCGAACTTGGGTTCTTTTTCAGGCTTGTGGTCCTTTTTCGGGCTTGTGGTCTTTTGCGAAGTTGGGATCCTTTTTTAAGCTTGTCTTCCTTTTTCGGGCTTGGGGTTCTTTGTCAGGCTTGGGGTCTTTTTTTGGGTTTGGGGTCCTTTTTCGGGCTAGGGGTGCTTTTTGAGGCTAGGGGTTTTCTTGAAGCTTGGGATCATTTTCGGGCTTGGTGTCCTTTTTCGGGCTTGGGGTTCTTTTTCGGGCTTGGGGACCTTTTTCGGGCTTGGGGTCCTTTTTCTTGCTTGGGGTCCTTTTTCTGGCTTGGAGTCCTTCTTCGGGTTTGGGGACCTTTTTCGAACTTGGGGTCCTTTTCGGGCTTGGGGTCCTTTTTCGGGCTTGGGGTCCTATTTCGGGCTTGGGGTTCTTTTTCGGGCTTGGGGTCCTTTTTCGGGCTTGTGGTTCTTTTTTGGGCTTGTCGTCCATTTTCGGGCTTGGGGTGATTTTTCAGTCTTGTGGCCATTTTGCGAGTGGTTCTTCGGGTTTGGGGACCTTTTTCGAACTTGGGGTCCTTTTCGGGCTTGGGGTCCTTTTTCGGGCTTGGGTTCTTGTTCGAACTTGGGTTCTTTTTCAGGCTTGTGGTCCTTTTTCGGGCTTGTGGTCTTTTGCGAGCTTGGGATCCTTTTTTAAGCTTGTCGAACTTTTTCGGACTTGGAGTGCGTTTTCAGGCTTGGGGCCCTTTTTCGGGCTTGGGGTCCTTTATCGGGCTTGGGATCATTTTTCGGGCTTGGAGTCCTTTTTCGGATTTGTGGTCCTTTTTCGGGCTTGGGGTCTTTTACGGGCTTGGGGTCCATTTTTGGGCCTGGGATCTATTTTCGGGCTCGGGGTCCTTTTTCGGGGTTGGTTTCCTTTTTCGAACTTGGGGTCCTTTTTCGGGCTTGGGGTCCATTTTCGAACTTGGGGTCATTTTTCGGGCTTGGGGTGTTTTGCGGACTAGGGGACCTTTTTTAAACATTTCGAGCTTTTTCTGGCTTGGGGTGCGTTTTCAGGCTTGGGGCTCTTTTTTCGGGCTTGCGGTCGTTTTTCGAACTTGGGGTCCATATTCGAACTTGGGTCTCTTTTTCGGGCTTGGGGTCTTTCTGGGTTTGGGATCCATTTTCGTGCTTGGGGTCCTTTTTCGTGCTTATGGTCCTTTTTCGGGCTTGAGTTCTTTTGCGAACTTGCGTTCTTTTTCGGGCTTTGGGTGTTTTTTCGGGCTTGTGGTCTTTTTGCGGCTTGGGGTCTTTTTTGGGCTTGGGGTCCTTTTTCGGGCTTTAGGTCCTTTTTCGGTCTTGGGGTCTTTTTCGGGCTTGAATTCCTTTTTCGGGCTTGGGGTCATTTTTCGGGCTTGGGCCACTTTTTACGGCTTAAGGTCCTTTTTCGTGCTTGGGGTCCTTTTTCGGGTTTGGTGTTCTTTGTTGAGCTTGGGGCCCTCTTTCAGGCTTGAGGTACACTTTCAGGCTAGTAGTCTTGTGGTCCCTTTTCGGAATTATGGTCTTTTTTCGGGCTTGGGGTCCTTTTTCGGGCTTGGGGTTCTTTTTCTGGCTTGGGGTTCTTTTTCGTATTTGGGCTCCTTTTTCGCACTTGGGGTCCTTTTTCGGGTTTGGGGTCCTTTTTCAGGCTTTGGGTCCTTTTTCGGGCTTAGAGCTCTCTTTCAGGCTTGTAGTCTTGTGGTCCTTTTTCGGGCTTGGGTTCTTTTTCGAACTTGGGTTCCTTTGCGGGCTTTGGGTCCTTTTTTGGGCTTGGGGTCGTTTTTTGGGCTTGTCGTTCTTTTTCTGGCTTGGAGTGCTTTTTCAGGCTTGTGGTCCATTTTCGGGCTTGGGGTCCTCTTTCGGGCTTGAGGTCCTTTTTCGGGCTTGTGGTTTTTTACTGGCTTGGGGTAATTTCTCGGGCTTGGGGTCCTTTTTCGGGCTTGGGGTTCTCTTTTAGGCTTGTAGTCTTGTGGTCCTGTTTCGGGCTTATGGTCCTTTTTCGGGCTTGGGGTTCTTTTTCTAACTTGGGTTCTTTTTCGGGCTTGGGGTTCATTTTCGGGCTTGTGGCGTTTTTCGGGCTTTTTAGGGCTTGGGATCCTTTTTCAGGCTTTGGTTCCTTTTACGGGCTTGGGGTCCTTTATCGGGCTTGGGGTCCTTTTAGGGCTTGGTGTTCATTTTTCGGGCTTGGGATCCTTTTTTGGGCTTGGAGTCCTTTTTCGGGTTTGGGTTCCTTTATCGGGCTTGGGGTCCTTTTAGGGCTTAGTGTCCATTTTTCGGGTTTGGGATACTTTTTCGGGCTTGGGGTTTTTTTCGGGGTTGATGTCCTTTTTCGAGCTTGGGGTCTTTTTTCGGGTTTGGGGTCCTTTTTCGGGCTTGGGTCCCTTTGCAGGTTTGGGGTTCTTTCACGGGCTTGGGGACCTTATTCAGATTTGTGTCCTTTTTCGCGCTGGGGTCTTTTTCGGGCTTGGGGTCCTTGTTCGATCTTGGGATCCTTTTTTAACTTGGGGTCCTGTTCAGACTTGGGTTCCTGTTCGGGCTTGGGGCACTCTCGAGCTTGGGGTCCTTTTACGGGCTTGGGTTCTTTTTTCGGGCTTGGGTTCTTTTTTCTGGCTTGGGTTCTTTTTCGGGTTTTGGGTTCTTTTTCGGGTTTGAGGTACTTTTTCGGGCTTGGAGTCGTTTTTCCGGCTTGGGGTCCTGTTTTGAACTTGGAGTCCATTTTCGAACTTGGGGTCCTTTTTCGGGCTTGGGGTCCTTTTCGAGCTTATGGTCTTTTTCGAGCTTGGGGTTCTTTTTTGGGCTTGTCGTCCTTTTTCGGGGTTGGTGTCCCTTTTCGGGCTTGGGGCCCTTTTGCGGGCTTGTAGTCTTGTGGTCCTTTTTCAGGCTTATGGTGCTTTTTCTGGTTTGTGGTTCTTTTTCGAACTTGGGTTCTTTTTTGGGCTTGGGGTCCTTTTTCGAGTTTGTGGTCTTTTTCGGGCTTGGGGTCGTTTTTGGGCTTGTCGTCCTTTTTCGGGCTGGGGGTGCTTTTTAAGGCTTTGGGTCCTTTTTCGGGCTTTGGGTCTTTTCCGGGCTTGGGGTCGTTTTTTGGGCTTGTCGTCCTTTTTCGGGCTTGGGGTTTTTTGCGGGTTGGGAGTCCTTTTTCGGGCTTGGGGTCTTTTTCGGGCTTTGGGTACTTTTTAGGGCTTGGGGTCGTTTTTCTGAATTGGGGTCTGTTGAAGTGAAAGAAGCCCTTTGCAGCAACTGTTTATGTTTGAGAAGCTCAAAGCTATAAAATTTAATACTGTGATTATAGGAATTAGAATGCAGATTATTGTCGACTTACGTTAGTCTTTTGAGCAATTCACACTTCAGTTAACTTAATAATCTCCCCATATAATGGCTTATAACCTGAGGGGCAATGAAAATGGTATACATTTTCTGCTGCCAAATTCAATTCGATGGCTTATTTTACCTGTACCTACAGCGTACTGAACACTACCAAATTCAACGCAATATACAGCAATGAAGGCTGCAAAATAATAATCTATTCCAGAAAAATTAAATAGGCAAATATTCAGATGCTAGAGTCCGCACGTGTTCGCCGATCTTTCTCGATCTCCAGTCACCTCTCGACAGTCGGTTCGTATCGCGATGAGACGTCAGTCGTTTGACAAGATCGCTGTCGCTAGTCCGAACATACCCCATCTGGTACAGTGCTGCCGAAACATCCGCTGCACCGTGAATCCGGATATGGTTCCTGAAGCTTACTGGATACACCATTCCTTATCTCAATCAACGCCAACTTTACCACCGGCCGTAGCAATTCTTGGCCGCTACATGTTCGTACGGTTGCTGGGGTGATTGCCTCATCGCCGCTAGTCTCCAGTGGCATATACGTGAGTGGACGCGAGTTTATAAATCATTTTGTTTCCGCTAGGACGGTCAACAGTATCTCATCGTTTAGCCTACGGCCGTCGTCGAGAGCACGCATGGTTTCTTTTACACTACGCACCATGCGTTCCCACACTCCACACATGTGGGGGGCCGCGCGTGGATTGAACGACCACTACATTTTGGCGTTTTTTCTGGTAGTGGAGCCCTTCGGGGGGCTAGTGGTTTGCTCTGTTGTAACGTACACCGTTGACACTCTTTTATAACGGTACTTAACATCGTGCGGAGTTTGTGTATGTCATATCGCTGACGAACTTCATAAACGACCGTTTCTTTATTTGCATGACCAAACATGCAATGGTAGTGATCTAAGATCAGAATGGTAATCTTTTTTTCTGTGCTTTTTAGGAAGCAGAACAGGGAACCGTGCATCGAAAGATGCGTATCCAGCGTTTGCAGTTCTGCCAAGAACGCGGAGAACTCCAAACTCGTCAGCGAACTGGCATCTGTTGTAGATTGGGCTAGATTTGTCAATACTCACTAGTAATTCAGCGGAAATGACACGATTTTTTAATAACTTTGATCCAAAGGAAAATCAATTGCTGGGACCTGTCGTAGCAAGCACTTAAGTTGATGGTCGACTGCCTTAATCGTCTGTATCGGTTGGCCATTTGCTTTCAGTTTACAGTTTCGGATGAAGCGGTATGCAAAAGCAATCGATCGAACTAACACGTTCCACTTAGATACTCGCTCCATGCCTTGTTGAGTTTCGGAGATCTGCATATGATGAAGTAAATACCGCGGTCGAAGTTCTAATTCTGTGTTCGCCGCGACTTTTCGTTGCTGTGGCCAGTTTTCCTCCGATTTCCACAGCAAAGACGGCGCACGAAACCACCTGCTGTTTATATCCGGCTCGGTATCATTTCCCCACTTTGTCAGGCAGTCCGCAGCATTCTCCTTTGACGGTAGCCACCGCCAGTCCTGCAGCTGGGAGTGTGTGAGAATCTCGCCTAGACGATGGGCATAGTACTGCTTGTATCTTCGGCTGTCTGAGCGGATCCAAGAAAATACGGTGCTCGAATATGTCCAGAAGGTTATACTGCAGATATTAAGAGAGTGACAATCGTGGACACGTACCGCCAATCTCGCTCCTAGGAATAGATTGATGCTTGATCGACGCAACTTTGCTGTTTGCCATGACCAACGTACAATAGACTCCCGCATCATTGACGACCCGAAAATATGCTGCGTAGCCTAGACTTAGTTCACTTGCGTCGGTGAACACGTGCAGCTGGATAGAATGGGAATGATTTGGGTTAACACTGTTAAAATAGTAGCGTGGAATTTTTAAGTTAGAAATTCCGGGTAAGAGGGATACCCATTTCTTCCACTTCTTATGTTCGTCCTCTGGAATTTGTTGGTCCCAATGAATACCGCATCTCCAAAGGTCTTGGATCAATATTTTTCCATGAATCAGGTATGGTGTCAATAGCCCCATCGGGTCAAATAAACTCATAACGCAGCGGGCAGTTATGCGTTTCGTCGGCCAACCGTTTCCAGTCACATACTCAGCGAGATCACCGTGAAATTTGGTAGAGAACTTAAAGAAGTCGCCGTACGGGTTCCAAACCAACCCGAGAACTTTTCTTAGACATTCTGTTTATCCAGACCAATCTTCAATAGCTTTTGTTCGTTACATTCTCCCAATGCATGCAAAACTTGTTCGCTGTTGCTCACCCAGTTGCGCATTTCGAATTCGCGCGCGTGGATGGTGCGAACTTCTTTAGCTCGCCCTATCGTCTCTTCGGGTGAATCGGCTGAATCAAAATAGTCGTCCATATAAGTGCAGAACATGGCGAGCAGGTCGCACCAAACCTCACCACATCCATGATGTAAGTATCCTGTTGTGCATCAAATCGAAAAAGGAATCGTTGAGAGTGTTTATCCTCCGGAATGATTTGACCCTCGGTGGAACATCTCTCTAATATCGCCTCCAAATGCGATGGTCGTTCCCGAAACGTACAAATGACATATGGCAGCGATCGTAACAAATCTGGTCCTTTCATCAACTGCGAATTCAGCGACACGCCTTCAACTCGGGCTGCAGCGTCCCATACAAGCCGCTTCTTTTCGTTAATCGCAAATACCACACGCGTTTAGGATTAGCCGCATCCAACTCGCTTTCAGTTGCTTTATTGCGTACCCTTTCGCCAAGTATTCTCGAATTTGCTGGAAAATGTTTTCGCGTAGTTCTAGATTTTTTGTTAGCTTAACTTCGAGATCTGCGCACTGCCATGCCCCAGCTGTCCGGAAATTAGAAGTCGTCGCTCTTCCAAATAAGTCCAAATAAGTCGTGTCGTTTGCTCCAGTATCTCTCGGGCTCGGATGTCGTCCGTTGATTCTGGAAGCGGGAGGGGTCTCTTCTAACAAGTATTGTTGTCGCATCAGCTCATTGAGCTCGTCGTCAATTACTCGCTGGCAATCGTGGAGTCCGTGAAACCCGCTTTCCATCAGCACGCTCTCACTTGGACCGCACACAGCCCAACCGAGTGTACTTCGAACGGCCACGGGGTCGCCAGGTTGACCAACGCGAGTTTCGAGTGGCGCAAACAGTTCTAGATTCTGCAACCCAATCAGTACTTTCGGTTCTGCATCAACGTATGAAAGAATTGGTAGACCCTGAAGATGAGTAAAATGTTCAACAAGATCCAAGACTGCTAGACTTTGTTTTGGTAGGTGTAAGTCTTTTACTGTGTGAGCCCCTTTTAAACAGTGTTGCTGATGACTACCTCGAGCCGAGATTGTGATATCCACTCGTTTGGATGACCTCTCTGTACGCGCTACATTGGATGTCCAGATCAGTTTCAACGGTTCAGGTTCGCCTTTTATACCCAATTTTTTCGCCACGCTCATCTAGACAAGCGTCAATGATGATCCTTCGTCAAGGAAGGCGTAGGTGTAGAGTGTGTGTTAACCACTATACAGCGTTATAGGAATTATCTTAAACAACACTGATCTGCTTACATGTCCGTGTGTATTACACTGCGCTGTCACTGTGCGCTGCAAGACTTGCGAGCCTTCCTTCGCTTGATGTAAAAGTGGATTATGCAACTCACGACAGCCATCCACATTGCATCGTATTCTTGATCTACACTTCCATTTACCGTAATTGAACAGGCATATCTCGCAAAGTTTTGCCTTCTCTGTCACCTCTAGGCGTGATAACATGTTCATTTGATGAAACTTTTCACACAATGATCGACTTTCCCGCAGGCCGGGCAGGGCTGACGTGGTGGATTCTCATCCCCGCCACCGCTTCTATGAGCATTAACGTGCCCTTTCCGAGCTTGCTTTCCCCACTCTTGGTTGGGTTTCTTCTTTCTCGCGTTGATCACCTCGCTTGCGTCCGCGACCAAAATGTCCATGAAACCGGCGATTCCTTAAGCGTTGGCTCTGTATATGCTCGCTGAAATCCGACCCACTGCATCTTATACATGGAAGGCAGTTTCTCAATAAGATCTTCCATCAATGAAGGATTTGCCAAATGACTGTGGAGCTTGGCCTCTACTAAATGGTCGCGCAACTAAAGCACGGCTATACCAAAATCTCTCAGGGCATCCAGGTATTCTGGACCCGGTGCGTCCAACCTGCTAACTTTTTCCAAGAGGCCCTTCACAATCATTTGTGGTCGACCGTAGAAACGCCTCAGCTTTTCTATAATTGACGGTACGCTTTCGGAGAACATTAATTTTGTAGCGACTCTTTTTCTGGCTTCTCCTTGAAGGCAGTCTCGCATGCGAATAATGTTATCCACGTTTGTAAGGCCGCATGTTTTGTTCGCCAGCTCAAAGCTGCTAAAAAAGATGGGCCACTGGTGGTTACTATCTTCGGCCAAACCTTTCTTGCGGCAATCTTACTAGTCAGAACAATCCCGGTTTCTTCTGTTAATAAAGGTGGCCGTGGGTTTAGGCGCGGTAGTACTGGGCTTCGTTTGGAAATTTCGTTCAATTGCCCGTTTTGCCCTGCATCAGTATCGTTATCACCGTCGCACTATTGGTTCACGGCTGAATGGCGTTGCGCACGTCGATTCGATAGCCCCTCATGATCTGTAACCGATTCCTCGTCGACCAACAGAAGCCCTCCTTTTTGCCGTTCACGCTGGTCTTTCAACCACTCTTGCACCAGCTCTGAGCCGTGCAACGAACTGTGTTCGCTATTGCGTTCGTCCACAATCGCAGTTTCTTCCAACAGGAGCAATTTTTTCACGTACTGCTCTTTCAGCTCTATCTTTTGTTTTCTTAGCTCCCGTTCTCTGTCCTGAATTGCCTTATCTTCCGCCAGGCGTCATTCCTTTTCCTTGAACTTTTCCTCCGCCAACTTGTTCTCCTCTTCCAATCGCTTCAAGGCTAATTGATTTCGAGCACGAGCTGATGATGGTGTAGATCGCACCGAACTCGTAAGCTGGCTAGCGGATTTCAGAACAGACGGAATTTTCAAAGGGGTTTGCGGATTTGGTGGGATTTTTTCGACAATGACAACTGGATGACCGGGTCGGGTCAATTTGCGACTTGTATTGCTCTTTACATCCGGATCGATCTTAGGTTTCGTTTTGGCGGACTTTTTTCACCCTTTTTATTCGCTGGGATGGTAGGGCAATTTGAGCAGTACCACGGGCGGCTCGATAGCCCCGGAGACACTCCGGCGCACATAAGGTGGTACCAGACAAGGCATTCGTCGCACTGTACCATACCCGTGTCGGCTGAGTTTGGCTCGGTACACCCACCGCAATCATGCCCGTCCGCTTCATCAATTGATCCTTCGGTCATATTTCTACTTGTCGCCATTCCGAACAGTTGCGACCGACCATAACCTTTGAGAATGTTGAAATGAAAGAAGCCCTTTGCAGCAACCGTTTATGTTTGAGAAACTCAAAGCTATAATAGTTTTATTACTGTAAGTATAGGAATCAGAATGATATAGGTGCTTTTCTACCCAGCAATGCAACCTCTGAACGAGAAGTGTCTCTTGTTGAATTTGTTGTTTCTTCCGGATTGAAACAAATCAATTATCTCGAAAATGACAACAATAGATTACTTGATCTTGCTTTTGTTAATGAGCCGAGCATGTTTGAGCTAACTGAGCCCCCTTTGCCGTTGATGAGAGTTGATTCACATCACAGACCGTTCATAATGATATTAGATTTGGATACGGAATGTGTCGATACTGCAGTCGATTGCGATTTTGACTTCAATCGGTGTGATCTTTCAGCGTTGAATTCTGAGGTAGTGAATATTCAATGGGACGAAATTCTTACTGCTGGTTCGGTTGATGATGCTGTCACTGTGTTTTATGACACACTTTACGAAATAATGCGACGAATTGTTCCAATTAGAGCGCGTACTAGGAGAAGGGAGAATCAGCCATGGTTTGATGCGGAATTGAAAAACTTTAAAAACCGTGTAAGGAAAGCGAGGAAAAGATACCTGAAGTCCAGGAGCACATTGCACAAAGCCGAACTCCGTGATTTGGAGGGTCAATACAACAATTTGCATGCACAATGCTATCGCAACTATATTCAACGCATCGAAAGCAATATTCAACGTGATCCTAAATCCTTCTGGTTGTTCGTCATCAGTCGTAGGAGCTCGAAAGGAATACCCCTTAATGTTCGCTATAAAGGAAGTTCGGCTGCTACGTCATTGGATGCCGCAAACATGTTCTCGACTTTCTTCCAAAGCGTGTTAAGTAATAACTCACCACTTTTGTTGGAATCGTACCTGAACATTTTGCCGCTGCACAACCTGAATTTATCTCATATTATTTCCTCTCGTGAGGATGTTCTCGTCAAGTTGCAGTCTTTAGATGCGTCCAAAGGAGCGGGACCCGATCATTTACCACCATCGTTCATCCAAAACTGTGCGGACTCTCTCGCATTGCCAGTGTCCGTTATTTTCAATCGATCGTTGACTGACGCTGTTTTTCCTAGTTACTGGAAATCTGCTGCTATCACACCTGTGCACAAGAGTGGTAGCGTTCATGATGTGGAGAACTATCGGGCGATATCGATTCTCAGCTGCCTCCCGAAGGTATTTGAACGATTGATATACGACATTGTTTATCAGTCCGTGCGTCATATAATCGTTGAGGAACAACATGGCTTCGTCAGTAAACGATCTACAACCAAAAACCTTATAGCGTATGCATCCACCATCATCGACAAACTTGACAAGCGACAACAAGTTGATTCCATTTATGTTGACTTGTCAAAGGCCTTCGACCGTGTTTCGCATAGCCTTGCTGTCAAGAAGCTTAAACGCATTGGATTTCCGGACTGGTTAACGGATTGGATTGCTTCTTATCTCGCAGGACGAAGCGCCTTTGTTCGATTAGGCGATACACTTTCTACGCCTTTTGATATCTGTTCTGGTGTGCCACAAGGCAGTCATCTTGGACCATTGCTCTTCATTTTGTTTATAAATGATCTTGGCACGGTTTTGAAATCTCCGAAATCTATGTTTGCCGATGATTTGAAATTCTACCGACTTATAAAATCTTTGGAGGATTGTAAATTACTTCAGCTAGACATTGACGCTTTGTTAAATTGGTGCACCATCAATGGAATGGAGGTGAATATAGAAAAATGCAGCGTGATTACATTCACTCGGATCCTATCACCGAACATGTTTAACTATAAAATGTCGTCAGCCAACGTACACCGCAACTTCGTCGTCAAAGATTTGGGAGTTTATTTGGACAGCAAGTTAACTTTCTCCGAGCATGTAGCGTCTACTACCGCCAAGGCTTTCTGCATGTTAGGATTTTTAAGGCGAAACACTCAGTCGTTCCAGAATGTGTACAGTTTGAAAACGCTTTATTGTTCGCTTGTACGCAGCATCTTGGAGCATGCCGTTCCTGTTTGGGCTCCTTATCACGGTGTCCACATTAACAGCATTGAGAGGGTGCAGAAATGTTTCATCAGGTATGCTCTTCGCCTTTTACCTTGTACCGACCCAGTTCGTTTACCGCCGTATGTGCAACGTTGCGCATTAATCCACCTGCCTACGCTTGCTGACAGGAGAATAAAACATCAACGAATGCTTATTTTCGACATCCTGGACGGGAACATTGAAAGCAGCCAACTCTTGGGTCAACATAATTTCAATGCACCTAGAAGACAAACACGCCAAGTGGACTTTTTCCGTTTACCGTTGTGCCGTACACAATTCGGACGAAACAACCCGTTAAATGTATGTTGTCGTGTGTTTAATCAAGTTTTATGTTTTTTCGATTTTAATGTTGCAAGATGTACTTTTAGTATTAGGATTAGTTGATAAGCCAGTCTGTGCGATTAATAGTCGAAGACCTATATATAAATAAATAAATAAATACATATTATTGTCGACTTACGTTAGTCTCCTGAGCAATTCACACTTCAGTTAACTTAATAATCTCCCTATATAATGGCTTATAACCTGGGGGCAATGAAAATGGTATACATTTTCTGCTGCCTAATTTAATTCGGTGGCTTATTTTACCTGTACCTGCAGCGTACTGAACACTACCAAATTCAACGCAATATACAACAATGAAGGCTGCAAAATAATAATCTATTCCAGAAAAATTAAATAGGCAAATATTCAGATGCTAGAGTCCCCACGTGTTCGCCGATCTTTCTAGATCTCCAGTCATCTCTTGACAGTCGGTTCGTATCGCGATGAGACGTCAGTCGTTTGACAAGTTCGCTGTCGCTAGTCCGAACATACCCCATCTGGTACAGTGCAGTCGGAACAGGGTCCTTTTTCGGGCTTGAAGTCCTTTTTTCGGGCTTGGGATGCTTTTTCAGGCATGGGGTCCTTTTTCGGGCTTGTGGTCCTTTTTCGAGGTTGAGGTCCTTTTTCTGGCTTGTAGTCTTGTGGTCCTTTATCGGGCTTATGGTCTTTTTCGGGATTGGGGTCCTTTTTCGTGCTTGTAGTCTTTATCGGTCTTAGAGTCCTTTTTCGGGCTTGGGGTCCTTTTGCGGGCTTGGGGTCCTTTTTCGGACTTGGGTAACTTTTTCGGACTTGGAGTCCTTTTCGGGATTGGAGTCCTTTTTTGGGCTTGGGGTCTTTTCCGGCTTAGGGTCCTTTTTTGGGTTTGGGGTCCTTTTTCTGGCTTGGGGTCCTTTTTCGGGCTTGAGGTACTTTTTCGGGCTTGAAATCCTTTTTCGGGCTTCGGGTCCTTTTCGAACTTAGGAAACTTTTCGTTTTTGGGGTTCTTTTTCGGGCTTGGGGTCCTTTTTTGGGCTTGGGTACCTTTTTCGGGCTTGGAGTCCTTTTCGGGATTGGAGTCCTGTTTTGGGCTTGGGGTCCTTTTTCGGGCTTGGGGTCCTTTTTCTGGTCTGCGGTTCTTTTTCGGGCTTGAGGTACTTTTTCGGGCTTGAAATCCTTTTTTCGAGCTTGGGGTCCTTTTCGAACTTGGGACACTTTTCGAGCTTGGGGTCCTTTTTCGGTCTAGGGTACCTTTTTGGGGCTTGGAGTCCTTTTCGGGATTGGAGTTCTTTTTTGGGCTTGGGGTCTTTTTCGGGCTTGGGGTCCTTTTCCTGGCTTGGGGTCCTTTTTCGGGCTTGAGGTACTTTATCGGGCTTGAAGTGCTTTTTCGGGCTTGGGGTCCTTTTCGAACTTGGAGTCCTTTTTCGTGCTTGGGGTCTTTTTTCGAGGTTGGGATCCTTCTTCGGACCTTGGGGTCTTTTTCGGGCTTGGGGTCCTTATTTAAGCTTGTCGTGCTTTTTCGGGCTTGGGGTGCGTTTTCAGGCTTGGGGCCATTTTTCAGGCTTGCGGTCCTTTTTCGGGCTTGGAGTCCTTCTTCGGGCTTTGGATCCTTTTACGGGCTTGGAGTCCTTCTTCGGGCTTGGGGTCCATTTTCGGGTTTGGGGTCCTTTTACGGGCTTGGGATCCTTTTTCAGGCTTGGGGTCGTTCTTCGGGGTTGGTGTCTTTTTCGGGCTTGGTGTCCCTTTTCGGCCTTGGTGGCCTTTTTCGGGCTTGGGGACCTTTTTCGGATTTGGGGTCTTTTTTCGGGTTTGGGGTCTTTTTTGGGCTTGGGGAACATTTTCGATCTTGGGGTCATAATGGCTTATACCCTGGGGGGCAATGAATATTTCGAACTTGGGACACTTTTCGGGCTCGGGGTCCTTTTTCGGGCTTGGGGTCCTTTTTCGGGCTTGGGTACCTTTTTCGGGCTTGGAGCCCTTTTCGGGATTGGAGTCCTTTTTTCGGGCTTGGGGTGCTCTTTCAAGCTTGGGGTCCTTTTTCGGGCTTGTGGTCCTTTTTCGGGCTTGAGGTCCTTTTTCAGGCTTGGGGTCCTTTTTCAGGCTTGTAGTCTTGTGGTCCTTTATCGGGCTTATGGTCTTTTTCGGGCTTGGGGTTCTTTTTCGTGCTTGTGGTCTCTATCGTGCTAGGAGTCCTTTTTCGGGGTTGAGGTCATTTTTCGGGCTTGGGGTCTTTTTCGAACTTGGGACACTTTTCGGGATTGGGGTCCTTTTTCGGGCTTGGGGTCCTTTTTCGGGCTTGGTTACCTTTTTCGGGCTTGGAGTCCTTTTCGGGATTGGAGTCCTTTTTTGGGCTTGGGGTCTTTGTCGGGCTTGTGTGCTTCATCGGGCTTAGGGTCCTTTTTCGGGGTTGGGGACATTTTTCGGGCTTGGGGTCTTTTTCGAACTTGGGACACTTTTAGGGCTTGGGGTCCTTTTTCGGGCTTGGGGTTCCTTTTTCGGGCTTGGGTACCTTTTTCGGGCTTGGAGCCCTTTTTTGGGCTTGGGGTCTTTTTCGGGCTTGGGGTCCTTTTTTGGGTTTGGGGTCCTTTTTCTGGCTTGGGGTCCTTTTTCGGGCTTGAGGTACTTTTTCGGGCTTGAAATCCTTTTTCGGGCTTCGGGTCCTTTTCTAACTTAGGACACTTTTCGTTCTTGGGGTTCTTTTTCGGGCTTGTGGTCCTTTTTCGGGCTTGGGTACCTTTTTCGGGCTTGGAGTCCTTTTCGGGATTGGAGTCTTTTTTTGGGCTTGGGGTCTTTTTCGGGCTTGGGGTCCTTTTCGGGCTTGGGGTCCTTTTTCTGGTTTGGGGTCCTTTTTCGGGCTTGAGGTACTTTTTCGGGCTTGAACTCCTTTTTCTAGCTTGGGGTCCTTTTCGAACTTGGGACACTTTGCGGGCTTGGGGTTCTTTTTCGGGCTTGGGTACCTTTTTGGGGCTTGGAGTCCTTTTCGGGATTGGAGTCCTTTTTTGGGCTTGGGGTCTTTTTCGGGCTTGGGGTCCTTTTTTAGGCGTGGGGTCCTTTTCCTGGCTTAGGGTCCTTTTTCGGGCTTGAGGTACTTTATCTGGCTTGAAGTCCTTTTTTGGGCTTGGGGTCCTTTTCGAACTTGGAGTCCTTTTTCGTGCTTGGAGTGCTTTTTCGAGGTTGGGATCCTTTTTCGGGCCTTGGGGTCTTTTTCGGGCCTTGGGGTCTTTTTCGGGCCTGGGGTCATTATTTAGGCTTGTCGTGCTTTTTCGTGCTTAGGGTGCGTTTTCAGGCTTGGGGCCATTTTTCGGGCTTGGGGTCCTTTTTCGGGCTTGGGATCCTTTTACGGGCTTGGAGTCCTTCTTCGGGCTTGGGGTCCATTTTCGGGTTTGGGGTCCTTTTACGGGCTTGGGATCCTTTTTCAGGCTTGGGGTCGTTTTCGGGGTTAGTGTCCTATTTCGGGCTTGTGGTTCTTTTGCGGGATTGGGGTCCTTTTGCGGGCTTGGTGGCCTTTTTCGGGCTTGGGGACTTTTTTCTGATTTGGGGTCTTTTTTCGGGTTTGGGGTCTTTTTTGAGTTTGGGGTCCTTTTTCGATCTGGGGGTCATAATGGCTTATAACCAGGGGGGCAATGATTATTTCAAACTTGGGACACTTTTCGGGCTTGGGGTTCTTCTTCGCGCTTGGGGTTCTTTTTCGGACTTAGGTACCTTTTTCGGGCTTGGAGTCCTTTTCGGGATTGGAGTCCTTTTTTCGGGCTTGGGGTGCTTTTTCAAGCTTGGGGTCCTTTTTCGGGCTTGGGTTCCTTTTTCGGGCTTGAGGTCCTTTTTTAGGCTTGGGGTCCTTTTTCAGCTTTGTAGTCTTGTGGTCCTTCATCGGGCTTATGGTATTTTTCGGGCTTGGGGTCCGTTTTCGTGCTTGTGGACTTTATCGGGCTTGGGGTCCTTTTTCGGGGTTGGTATCATTTTTCGGGCTTGGGGTCATTTTTTCGGGCTTGGGGTCTTTTCCGAACTTGGGACACTTTTCGGGCTTGGGACCTTTTTCGGGTTTGGGATCCTTATTCGGGCTTAGGTACCTGTTTCGGGCTTGGAGTCCTTTTCGGGATTGGAGTTCTTTTTTGGGCTTGGGGTCTTTTTCGGGCTTGGGGTCCTTTTTCGGGTTTGGGGACCTTTTTCGGGCTTGAGGTACTTTTTCGGGCTTGTAATCCTTTTCCGGGCTTCGGGTCCTTTCCGAATTTGGGACATTTTTCGTTCTTGGGGTTCCTTTTCGGGCTTGGGGTCCTTTTTCGGGCTTGAGTACCATTTTCAAGCTTGGAGTCCTTTTCGGGATTAAAGTCCTTTTTTGGGCTTGGGGTATTTTTCGGGCTTTGGGTCCTTTTTCGGGCTTGGGGTTCTTTTTCGGGTTTGGGGTCCTTTTTCTATCTTGGGGTCCTTTTTCGGGCTTGAAATATTTTTTCGGGCTTGGGGTCCTTTTCGAACTTGGGACACTTTTCGGGCTTGGGGTCCTTTTTCGGGCTTGGGTACCTTTTTGTGGCTTGGAGTTCTTTTTCGGGCTTGGGATCCCTTTTCGTGCTTGGGGTCCTCTTTCCAGCTTGTAGTTTTGTGGTCCTTTTTTGGGCGTGGGATCTTTTTTCAGTCTTGGGTTCTTTTTCGATCTTAGGGTCCTCTTTCTGGCTTGGGGTCCTCTTTTGGGTTTGTGGTCTTTTTTCGGGCTTGGGATCCTTATTTGCGCTTAGGATCTTTTTTCGGGTTTGAAGTTCTTTGTTGGGCTTGGGGTCCTTTTTCGGGCTTAGGGTCCTTTTCATGATTGATGTGTTTTTTCGGGCTTGGGGTCCTTTTTCTGGCTTAGTGTGTTTTTCAGGCTTGGTGCACTTTTGCGGGCTCGTGATCTTTTTTCGAACTTGGGGTCTTTTTTGGGCTTGGGGTCCTTTTTCGGGCTTGGGATCATTTTTCGGGCTTGGGGTCCTTTTTGGGCTTGAGGTACTTTTTCGGGCTTGGGGTCCTTTTTGGGCTTGTCCTTTTTCGGGCTTGGTGTCCTTTCTAGGGTTGTTGTGCTTTTTCAGGCTTGGTGCACTTTTGCATGCACGTGATCTTTTTTCGGGCTTAGGATCCTTTGCTGGGCTTGGGGTCCTTTTTCCGGCTTGGGTTAGTTTTGCGGGGCTTGGAGTCCTTTTTCGGGCTTGGGGTCCTTTTCGGGCTAGGGGTCCTCTGTTAAGCTTGTAGATTTGTTGTTATTTTCGGGCTTGGGATATTTTTTCAGACTTGGGTTCTTTTTCGAACTTGGGGTCCTTTTTCGGGCTTGGGGTCCTTATTCGGGCTTGGGGTCCTTTTTCGGGCTTGGGGTCCCTTTTCAGGCTTGGGTTCCTTTTCCGGGGCTTGGGGTCCTTTTTCGGGCTTGGGTTCCTTTTTGAAACGTGGGATCCTTTTTCAGGCTTGGGGTCCCTTTTCGGCCTTGGGGTTCTTTGTCGGGCCTGGTGTCCTTTTTTGGGCTAGGGTTCCTTTTTTGTGCTTGGGGTCCCTTTTCTGGCTTGGGTTCCTTTTTCGGTCCTTTTTCGGGCTTGTGGTCCTTATTCGGGCTTGGGGTCCTTTTCGGGCTTGGGGTCCTTTTCGGGGTCCTTTTTCCGGCTTGTAGATTTGTTGTCCATTTTCGGGCTTGGGATCTTTTCTCAGGCTTAGGTTCTTTTTCGAGCTTGGGGTCCTTTTTCGGGCTTGGTGTCCTTTTTCGGGCTTGGGGTCCTTTTTGGGCTTGTCGTCCTTTTTCAGGCTTCAGTTACTTTTTTAGGCTTGGGGGTTTCCTTTTTCGGGGTTGTGGTCTTTTTCGGGCTTGGGATCGTTTTCGGGTTTGGGGTCCATTTCGGACTTGGGGTCTTATTCGGGTTTGGGTCCTTTTTCGGGCTTGGGGTCCTTTTTCGGGCTTGGTGTCCTATTTCGGGCTTGTGGTGCTTTTGCGGGCTTGGGGTCCTTTTTCGGGCTTGGTGTCCTTTTAAGGGCTTGTTGTCCTTTTTCGGGCTTGGGGTGCTTTTTCGGGCTTCGGCTTTTCTTCGGGCTAGGCCTCCTTTTTCGGGCTTGGGGTCTTTTTCGGGATTGGGGTACTTTTTCGGGCTTGAGGTACTTTTTTGGTCTTGGGGTCTTTTTCGGGCTTGGGGTCCTTTTTCGAACTTGGGGTCCTTTTTTGGGCTTGGGGTCTTTTTCGGGCTTGGGGTGCTTTTCGAGCTAAATGTCTTTTTCGAGCTTGAAGTCCTTTTTCGGGCTGAAGTTACTTTTTCGGGTTTGTGGTTTTTTTTCGGGCTTGGGGTCTTTTTCGATCTTGGAGTCTTTTTCGAACTTGGGGTCTTTTCCGGGCTTGGGGTCCTTCTTCGGGCTTGTAGTCCTTTTTGGGTTTGGGATCTTTTTTCGGGCTTACGGTCTTTTTCGGGCTTGGGGTCATTTTTTGTGCTTGTCCTTTTTTTTCGGCCTTCGTGTCCTTTTTCGGGTTGGTGTGCTTTTTCAGGCTTGGTGCACTTTTGCGGGCTCGTGATCTTTTTTCGGGCTTCGGAAACTTTTTTGTGTTGGGGGTCCCTTTTCTCGCTTGTATTCCTTTTCCGGGGCTTGGGGTCCTTTCCGGGCTTGGGGTCCTCTTTTAAGCTTGAAGATTTGTTGTCATTTTCAGGCTTGGGATCTTTTTTCAGGCTTGGGTTCTTTATCGAACTTGAGGTTCTTTTTCGGGCTTGGGGTTCTTTTTCGGGCTTGGCATCCCTTTTCAGGTTTGGGTTCCTTTTCCGGGGCTTGGGGTCCTTTTTCGGGCTTGGGGTCGTTTTTGAAACATGGGATCCTTTTTCGGGCTCGGGGTCCTTTTTCGGGCTTGGGGTTCTTTGTCGGGCTTGGTGTCCTTTTTCGGGTTAGGGGTCTTTTTCGGGCTTGGGGTCCCTTTTCTGGCTTGGGTTCCTTTTCCGGGGCTTGCGGTCCTTTTTCAGGCTTGGGGTCCTTTTTTTGGGCTTGGGGTCCTCTTCAGGCTTGGGGTCCTCTTTCAGGCTTGTGGATTTGTTGTCCTTTTTCGGACTTTGGATTTTTTTTCAGGCTTACGTCCTTTTTCGAACTTAGGGTCCTTTTTCGGGCTTGGTGTCTTATTTCGTGCTTGGAGTCCTTTTTGGGCTTGGGGTATTTTTTCTGGCTTGGGTACTTTTTCGGGCTTGTGGTCTTTTTCGGGCTTGGGATCTTTTTCGGGCTTGGGGTCCTTTTTCTGGCTTGGGCCCCTTTTTCGGGCTTGGGGTCCTTATTGGGTTTAAGATCCTTTTTCGTGCTTGGGGTCCTTTTTCGGACTTGGTGTTCTTTGTCAGGCTTGGGGTCATTTTTTAAGCTTGGGATCCTCTTTCGGGCTTGAGGTCCTTTTTCGGGCTTAGGGACCTTTTCGAGCTTGGGGTCCACTTTCAGGCTTGTAGTCTTGTGGTCCCTTTGCGGACATATGGTCCTTTTACGGGCTTGGGGTACTTTTTAGGGCTAGGGTCCCATTTTCGGATTTGGGGTCCATTTTGGGTTTGGGATCGTTTTTGTGCTTGGGGTCCTTTTTCGGGCTTGGGTTTCTTTGTTGGGATTGGGGTCCTTTTTCAGGCTTGGGATCCTCTTTCGGGCTTGAAGTCCTTTTCGGGCTTGGGGTCCTTTTTCGAGCTTGGGGTGCTTTTTTGGGCTTGGTGTCTTTTTCGGGCTTGGGATTCTTTTTTGGGCTTGTCGTCCTTTTTCGGGCTTGAGGGCCTTTTCGGGCTTGGGTGCCTTTTTCGGATTTGGGGTACTTTTTCGATCTTGATGTCATTTTCAAACTTGGGGTCCTTTTCAAGCTTGGGGTCCTTTTTCGGGCTTGGGGCCCTTTTTCGAACTTGATGTCCTTTTTCGGGCTTGGAGTTCTTTTTCGGGCTTGGGATCCTTTTTCGGGCATGGGGTACTCTTTTCAGCTTGCAGTTTTGTGGTCCTTTTCTGAGATTGGGATCTTTTTTCAGGCTTGGGTTCTTTTTCGATCTTAGGGTCCTCTTTTGGGCTTGGGGTCCTCTTTCGGGCTTGTGGTCCTTTATCGGGCTTGGGATCCTTATTTGGGCTTAGGATCCTTTTTCGGGCTTGAAGTTCTTTGTTGGGCTTGGGGTCCTTTTTCGGGCTTAGGGTCCTTTTCATGCTTGGTGTGTTTTTCGGGCTTGGGGTCCTTTTTCTGGCTTAGTGGCCGTTTTAGGGTTGGTGTGCTTGTTCAGGCTAGGTGCATTTTTGCGGGCTCGTGATTTTTTACGGGCTTCGGCCCCTTTATTGGGCTTGGGCTCCTCTTTCGGGCTTGGTGTCCTTTTTCGGGCCTGGGTCCTTTTTGGGCTTGTCGTCCTTTTTCAGGCTTCAGGTACTTTTGTAGGCTTGGGGTCCTTTTTCGGGCTTGTGGTCTTTTTCGGGCTTGGGGTTCTTTTTCAGGCTAGGGATCGTTTTTCGGGCTTGGGGTCCTTTTTCGGACTTGGGGTCTTTTTCACGCTTGGGTCCTTTTTCGGGCTTGTAGTCCTTTTTCGGGATTGTAGTCCTTTTCGGACTTGGGGTACTCTTTCAAGCTTTTAGTCTTGTCGTCATTTTTCGGGCTTGAGGCGTTTTTTTTTGGCTTGGGGTCCTTTCTCTGGCTTGTGGTCTTTTTCGGGCTTGGGGTCTTTTTCGGGCTTGTAGTTGTTCTTTGGGCGGACCCTGCTTTATCAGGCTTGGGGTCCTCTTTCGGTCTTGTTGACATTTTCGGGATTAGGGTCCTTTTTTGGGCTTGTCGTCCTTTTTCGGGCTTGGAAGCTTATTCAGGCTTGGGGTCTTTTTCTTTTTGGGGCTTGGGAAACTTATTCAGGCTTGGGGTCCTTTTGCAGGCTTGTCTTTTTCGGGCTTGGGGTTCATTTTCGGGCTTGGGGTCCTTTTTCTGGCTTGGGCCCCTTTTTCGGGCTTGGGGTCCTTATTGGGTTTAAGATCCTTTTTCGTGCTTGGGGTCCTTTTTCGGACTTGGTGTTCTTTGTCAGGCTTGGGGTCATTTTTTAAGCTTGGGATCCTCTTTCGGGCTTGGGGTCCACTTTCAGGCTTGTAGTCTTGTGGTCCCTTTTCGGACATATGGTCCTTTTACGGGCTTGGGGTACTTTTTAGGTCTAGGGTCCCATTTTCGGATTTGGGGTCCATTTTGGGTTTGGGATCGTTTTTGTGCTTGGGGTCCTTTTTCGGGCTTGGGTTTCTCTGTTGGGATTGGGGTCCTTTTTCAGGCTTGGGATCCTCTTTCGGGCTTGAAATCCTTTTCGGGCTTGGGGTCCTTTTTCGAGCTTGGGGTGCTTTTTTGTGCTTGGTGTCTTTTTCGGGCTTGGGATTCTTTTTTGGGCTTGTCGTCCTTTTTACGGGCTTGAGGGCCTTTTCGGGCTTGGGGGCCTTTTTCGGATTTGGGGTACTTTTTCGATCTTGATGTCATTTTCAAACTTGGGGTCCTTTTCAAGCTTGGGGTCCTTTTTCGGGCTTGGGGCCCTTTTTCGAACTTGATGTCCTTTTTCGGGCTTGGAGTTCTTTTTTTCGGGCGTGGGGTCCTTTTTTGGGCTTGGGGTCCATTTTCGGGCTTGGGAAACTTATTCAGGCTTGGGGTCCTTTTGCAGGCTTGTCTTTTTCGGGCTTGGGGTTCATTTTCGGGCTTGGGGTCCTTTTTCTGGCTTGGGCCCCTTTTTCGGGCTTGGGGTCCTTATTGGGTTTAAGATCCTTTTTCGTGCTTGGGGTCCTTTTTCGGACTTGGTGTTCTTTGTCAGGCTTGGGGTCATTTTTTAAGCTTGGGATCCTCTTTCGGGCTTGGTGTCCTTTTTCGGGCTTGGGGACCTTTTCGAGCTTGGGGTCCACTTTCAGGCTTGTAGTCTTGTGGTCCCTTTTCGGACATATGGTCCTTTTACGGGCTTGGGGTACTTTTTAGGGCTAGGGTCCCATTTTCGGATTTGGGGTCCATTTTGGGTTTGGGATCGTTTCTGTGCTTGGGGTCCTTTTTCGGGCTTGGGTTTCTTTGTTGGGATTGGGGTCCTTTTTCAGGCTTGGGATCCTCTTTCGGGCTTGAAGTCCTTTTCGGGCTTGGGGTCCTTTTTCGAGCTTGGGGTGCTTTTTTGGGCTTGGTGTCTTTTTCGGGCTTGGGATTCTTTTTTGGGCTTGTCGTCCTTTTTCGGGCTTGAGGGCCTTTTCGGGCTTGGGGACCTTTTTCGGATATGGGGTACTTTTTCGATCTTGATGTCATTTTCAAACTTGGGGTCCTTTTCAAGCTTGGGGTCCTTTTTCGGACTTGGGGCCCTTTTTCGAACTTGATGTCCTTTTTCGGGCTTGGAGTTCTTTTTCGGGCTTGGGATCCTTTTTCGGGCATGGGGTACTCTTTTCAGCTTGCAGTTTTGTGGTCCTTTTTTGAGATTGGGATCTTTTTTCAGGCTTGGGTTCTTTTTCGATCTTAGGGTCCTCTTTTGGGCTTGGGGTCCTCTTTCGGGCTTGTGGTCCTTTGTCGGGCTTGGGATCCTTATTTGGGCTTAGGATCCTTTTTCGGGCTTGAAGTTCTTTGTTGGGCTTGGGGTCCTTTTTCGGGCTTAGGGTCCTTTTCATGCTTGGTGTGTTTTTCGGGCTTGGGGTCCTTTTTCTGGCTTAGTGTGCTTTTTCAGGCTTGGTGCACTTTTGCGGGCTCGTGATATTTTTTAGGGCTTGGGGTCTTTTCGGGCTTGGGTTCCTTTTTCGAGTTTGGGGTCATTTTTTTGGATTGGGATCCTTTTTGGGTTATGGATCCTTTTTCGGGCTAGGAGTCCTTTTTTGGGCTTGTCGTCTTTTTTCGGGCTTGGTGTCCGTTTTAGGGTTGGTGTGCTTGTTCACGCTAGGTGCATTTTTGCGGGCTCGTGATTTTTTACGGGCTTCGGCCCCTTTATCGGGCTTGGGCTCCTCTTTCGGGCTTGGTGTCCTTTTTCGGGCTTGGGTCCTTTTTGGGCTTGTCGTCCTTTTTCAGGCTTCAGGTACTTTTGTAGGCTTGGGGTCCTTTTTCGGGCTTGTGGTCTTTTTCGGGCTTGGGGTTCTTTTTCAGGCTTGGGATCGTTTTTCGGGCTTGGGGTCCTTTTTCGGACTTGGGGTCTTTTTCACGCTTGAGTCCTTTTTCGGGCTTGTAGTCCTTTTTCGGGATTGTAGTCCTTTTCGGGCTTGGGGTACTCTTTCAAGCTTTTAGTCTTGTGGTCCTTTTTCTGGCTTGTGGTGCTTTTTCGGGCTTGGGGTCCTTTTTCGAACTTTGGGTCCTTTTTCGGGCTTGGTGTCCTTTTTAGGGCTTGTTATCCTTTTTCGGGCATGGGGTGCTTTTTCAGGCTTGGGGTGCTTTTTCAGGCTTGGATTCCTTTTTCGGCTTGGGATCCTTTTTCGGGCTTGGGGCCTTTTTCGTCCCCTTTTTCGGGCTTGGGCTCCTTTTTCGGGCTTGGGGCTCCTTTTTCGGGCTTGGGGTCTTTTTCGGGCTTGGGGTCCTTTTTCGGGCTTGGGGTCCTTTTTCGGGCTTAAGGTCCTACTCGGGCTTGAGGTACTTTTTTGGGCTTTGGGTCTTTTTCTGGCTTGGTGTCGTTTTTCGGGCTTGGGGTCCTTTTTCGAACTTGGGGTCCTTTTTTGGTCTTGGGGTCTTTTTCGGGCTTGGGGTGGTTTTCGAGCTTGGGGTCTTTTTCAGGCTGGAAGTCCTTTTTCGGTCTGAAGGTACTTTTTCGGGTTTGGGGTACTTTTTCGGGCTTGGGGTCTTTTTCGGGCTTGGGGTCCTTTTTCGGGCTTGGGATCATTTTCCGGGCTTGTAGTCCTTTTTGGGTTTGGGATCTTTGGGTCCTTTTTTGGGCATGTCGTGCTTTTCCGGGCTTCGTGTCCTTTTTCGGGTTGGTGTGCTTTTTAGGCTTGGTGCATTTTTGCGGGCTCGTGATCTTTTTTCGGGCTTCGGATCTTTTTTTGTGCTTGGGGTCCCTTTTCTCACTTGTGTTCCTTTTCCGGGGCTTGGGGTCTTTTTCGGGTTTGGGGTCCTTTTCGGGCTTGGGGTCATCTTTTAAGCTTGTAGATTTGTTGTCCTTTTTCGGGCTTGGGATCTTTTTTCAGGCTTGGGTTCTTTTTCGAACTTGGGGTCCTTTTTCGGGCTTATGGTTCTTTTCGGGCTTGGGGTCCTTTTTCGGGCTTGGGGTCACTTTTCAGGCTTGAGTTCCTTTTCCGTGGCTTGGGGTCCTTTTTCGGGCTTGGGGTCCTTTTTGAAACATGGGATCCTTTTTCAGGCTTGGGGCCTTTTTCGGGATTGAGGTTCTTTGTCGGGCTTGGTGTCGTTTTTCGGGCTAGGGGTCCTTTTTCGGGCTTGGGTTCCTTTTCCGTGGGTCCTTTATCGTGCTTGGGGTACTTTTTCGGGCTTGGTGTCCTTTTGCGGGTTTGTGGTCCTTTTTGGGCTTGGGGTACTTTTTAAGGCTTAGGGTCCTTTTTCGGAGTTGTGGTCTTTTTCGGGCTTGGGATCTTTTTCGGGCTTGGGGTTCTTTTTCAGACTTGGGAAACTTTTTCGTGCTTGGGGTCCTTTTACGGGTTTGGGGTCTTCTACGGGGGTTAGTTCTTTTTCGGGCTTGGGTTCATTTTTCGGGCTTGTGGTCCTTTTTCGGGCTTGGGGTAATCTTTAAATCTTGTAGTCTTGTGGTACTTTTTCCGGCTTGTAGTCCATTTTCGGGCTTGGGGTCCTTTTTCGGGCTTGTGGTGCTTTTTCGGGCTTGGGGTCCATTTTTGGGCTTGGGGTCTCTTTCGGGCTTGGTGACCTTTTTCGGGCTTGGTGACCTTTTTCGGGCTTGCGGTCCTTTTTCGAACTTGGGGTCCTTTTTTGTGCTTGGGGTCTTTTTCGATCTTGGGGTGCTTTTAGAGCTTGGGGTCTTTGTCGGGCTTGACTTCCATTTTTAAGCTGAAGGTACTTTTTCGAACTTGGGGTCTTTTTCGTGGTTGGGGTCCTTTTTTGGGATTAGGTTCCTTTTTTGGGATTGTCAGCCTTTTTCGGGCTTGGGGTCCTTTTTCAAACTTGAGGTCCTATTTCAGGCTTGGGGTCTTTTGCGGGCTTGGGGTCCTTTTTTGGCATTGTCGTCCTTTTTCGGGCTGGGGGTCCTTTTTCGGGCTTGGGGCCGTTTTTTGGGCTTGTGGTCTTTTTCGGGCTCTGGGTCCTTTTTCGAGCTTGGGGTCCTTTTTTAGGCTTGAGGTGCTTTTTCAGGCTTGGGTTCCATTTTCGCGCTTCGGCCACTTTTTCGGGCTTGGGGTCTTTTTCGGCATTGGGGTCCATTTTCGGTTTTGGGGTCTTTTTCGGGATTGGGGTCCTTTTTCGGGCTTGAGGTACTTTTTTGGGCTCGGGGTCTTTTTCGGGCTTGGTGACCTTTATCGGGCTTGTGGTCCTTTTCCATACTTGGGATCCTTTTTTGGGCTTGTGGTCTTTTTCGGTCTTGGGGTGCTTTTAGAGCTTGGGGTCTTTGTCGGGCTTGAAGTCCTTTTTTGGGCTAAAGGTACTTTTTTGAACTTGGGGTCCTTTTCGGGCTTGGGGTCCTTTTTTAAGTTTGGGGTCCCTGTTTGGGATTGTCGTCCATTTTCGTGCTTGGGGTCCTTTTTCGAACTTGGGGTCCTTTTTCAGGTTTCGGGTCTTTTTCGGGCTTGGGGTCTTTTTCGGGCTTGGGGTCTTTTTCGGGCTTGGGGTTTTTTTTTGGGATTGTCGTCCTTTTTCGGGCTTGGGGTCCTTTTTCGGGCTTGGGCCCTTTTTGGGGGTTGTGGTCTTTTTCGGGCTCTGGGTACTTTTTCGAGCTTGGGGTCCTTTTTCTGGCTTGGGGTCCTTTTTCGTTCTTGGTCCTTTTTCGGGCTTGTGGTGTTTTTCGGGCTTGGGGTTTTTTTCGGGCTTGGGGTTGTTTTTCGAACTTGGAGTCGTTTTTCGGGCTTTTGCTCCTTTTTTGGGCTTGGGGTCCTTTTTCATGCCTGTCGTCATTTTTCGGGCATGAGGCGCTTTTTTGGCTTGGAATCCTTTCTCTGGCTTGTGGTCTTTTTCGGGCTCGGAGGCTTTTTCTGGCTTGTAGTCGTTTTTCGGGCTCGGGGTGCATTTTCAGTCTTGGGGTCCTCTTTCGGGCTTGGGGTCCTTTTTTGGGCTTGTCGTCCTTTTTCTGGCTTAGAAGCTTATTCAGGCTTGGGGTCTTTGCGGGTTTGGTGTCCTTTTTTGGGCTTGTCGCCTTTTTTCGGGCTTGGGAAGCTTATTCAGGCTTAGTGCCCTTTTGCGGGCTTGTGGTCTTTTTCGGGTTTGGGGTCCATTTTCGGACTTGGTGTCTTTTTTCGGGCTTGGGCCCCTTTTTCGGGCTTGGGGTCCTTTTTGGGTTTAAGATCCTTTTTCGTGCTTGGGGTCCTTTTTCGGGCTTGAGGTTCTTTGTTGGGTTTGGGGTCATTTTTTAAGCTTAAGATCCTCTTTCGGGCTTGTGGTCGTTTTTCGGGCTTGGGGTTCTTTTCAGGCTTGGGGTCCACTTTCAGGCTTGTAGTCTTGTGGTCCCTTTTCGAACATATGGTCCTTTCTCGGGCTTGGGGTCTTTTTCGGGCTTGGTGTCCTTTTTTGAGCTAGGGCCCCTGTTTCGGACTTGGGGTCCATTTTGGTTTTGGGATCCTTTTTTGTGCTTGGGGTCCTTTTTCGGGCTTGGGGTTCTTTGTTGGGCTTGGGGTCCTTTTTCAGGCTTGGGATCCTCTTTCGGGCTTGAAGTCCTTTTTCGGGCTTGGGGTCCCTTTTCGGGCTTGGGGTCCCTTTTCGGGCTTGGGGTCCTTTTTCGAGCTTGGGATCCTTTTTTGGGTTCGTCGTCCTTTTTCGGGCTTGGGGACCTTTTCGGGCTTGGGGGCCTTTTTCGGGCTTGAAGTCCTTTTTCGGGCTGAAAGTACTTTTTCGGGTTTGGGATCCTTTTGCGGGCTTGGGGTCTTTTTCGATCTTAGTCTTTTTCGAACTTGGGGTCCTTTTCGGGCTTGGGGTCCTTTTTCGGGTTTGGTGTCCTTTTTTGGGATTACCGTCCTTTATCGGGCTTGGGGTCCTTTTTCAGGCTTGGGGTCTTTTTCGGGCTTGGGGTCCTTTTTTGTGGTTTGGTGTCCTTTTTTGGGCTTGTCGCCTTTTTTCGGGCTTGGGAAGCTTATTCAGGCTTGGTGCCCTTTTGCGGGCTTGTGGTCTTTTTCGGGTTTGGGGTCCATTTTCGGGCTTGGTGTCTTTTTTCGGGCTTGGGCCCCTTTTTCGGGCTTGGGGTCCTTTTTGGGTTTAAGATCCTTTTTCGTGCTTGGGGTCCTTTTTCGGACTTGGGGTTCTTTGTTGGGTTTGGGGTCATTTTTTAAGCTTAAGATCCTCTTTCGGGCTTGTGGTCGTTTTTCGGGCTTGGGGTTCTTTTCAGGCTTGGGGTCCACTTTCAGGCTTGTAGTCTTGTGGTCCCTTTTCGAACATATGTTCCTTTTTCGGGCTTGGGGTCTTTTTCGGGCTTGGTGTCTTTTTTGAGCTAGGGCCCCTGTTTCGGACTTGGGGTCCATTTTGGTTTTGGGATCCTTTTTTGTGCTTGGGGTCCTTTTTCGGGCTTGGGGTTTTTGTTGGGCTTGGGGTCCTTTTTCAGGCTTGGGATCCTCTTTCGGGCTTGAAGTCCTTTTTCGGGCTTGGCGTCCCTTTTCGGGCTTGGGGTCCCTTTTCGGGCTTGGGGACCTTTTCGGGCTTGGGGGCCTTTTTCGGGCTTGAAGTCCTTTTTCGGGCTGAAGGTACTTTTTCGGGTTTGGGATCCTTTTGCGGGCTTGGGGTCTTTTTCGATCTTAGTCTTTTTCGAACTTGGGGTCCTTTTCGGGCTTGGGGTCCTTTTTCGGGTTTGGTGTCCTTTTTTGGGATTACCGTCCTTTATCGGGCTTGGGGTCCTTTTTCGAACTTGGGGTCCTTTTTCAGGCTTGGGGTCTTTTTCGGGCATGGGGTTCTTTTTTGGGATTGTCGTTCTTTTTCGGGCTTGGGGTCCTTTTTCGGGCTTGGGGCCCTTTTTGGGCTGTTGTCTTTTTCGAGCTCTCGGTCCTTTTTCGAGCAGGGGGTCCTTTTTCGAACTTGTGGTCCTTTTTCTGGCATGGGGTCCTTTTTCGTTATTGGGTCCTTTTTCGGGCTTGTCGTGTTTTTCAGGCTTGGGGTTCTTTTCTTCCAGCTTGGGGTTGTTTTTGGAACTTGGAGTCGTTTTTCGGGCTTGTGCTCCTTTTTCGGGCTTGGGGTCCTTTTTCATGCTTGTCGTCATTTTTCGGGCTTGAGGCGCTTTTTGGCTTGGGGTCCGTTTTTTTGGCTTGGTTTTGGGTTTGCAGTTCTTTTTCGGGCTCGGGGTGCTTTTTCAGGCTTGAGGTCTTCTTTAGGGCTTGTGGACTTTTTCGGGCTTGGGGTCTTTTTCGGGCTTGGGGTCCTTTTTTGGGCTTGTCGTCCTTTTTCGGGCTTGGGAAGCTTATTCAGGCTTGGGGCTTTTTTGCGGGCTTATGGTCTTTTTCGGTCTTGGGGTCCTTTTTCGGGCTTGGGATCCATTTTGGGTTTAAGATCCCTTTTCGTGCTTAGAGTCCTGTTTCGGACTTGGGGTTCTTTGTTGGGCTTGGGGTCATTTTTTGGGGTTCTTTTCGGGCTTGGGGTCCTCTTTCAGGCTTGTAGTCTTGTGCTCCCTTTTCGGACATATGGTCCTTTTTCGGGCTTGGGGTCTTTTTCTGGCTTGGAGTCCTTTTTTGGGCTTCGGGTTTTTGTTGGGCTTAGGGTTTTTTTCAGGCTTGGGATCCCCTTTCGGGCTTAAAGTCCTTTTTCGAGCTTGGGGTCCTTTTTCGAGCTTGGGGTCCTTTTTCACGCTTGGATTCCTTTTTCGGGCATGGGCGGCTTTTTCGTGCTCGGAGTCCTTTTTCTGGCTTGGGCCCCCTTTTCGGGCTTGGGGTCCTTTTTGGGTTTTTGATCCTTTTTCGTGCTTGGGGTCCTTTTTCGGGCTTGGGGTTCTTTGTTGGACTTGGGGTCCGTTTTCTGGATTAGGGTACACTTTCAAGCTTGTAGTCTTGTGGTCCCTTTTCGGACTTATGGTCGTTTTTCGGGCTTGGGTTCTTTTTCGAAGTTGGGGTCCTTTTTCGGGCTTGTGGTCTTTTTCGGGCTTGGGGTCCTTTTTGGGCTTGTCGTTTTTTTCGGGCTTGGGGTACTTTTTCAGGCGTGGGTTTCTTTTCCGGGCTCGTGGTCTTTTTCGGGCTTGAGATTTTTTTTTCGGGCTTGGGTTCCTTTTTCGGACTTGGGGTCCTCTTTCAGGCGTGTAGTTTTGCGGTCCTTTTTCGGGTTTGGGATCTTTTTTCAGGCTGGGGTTTTTTCGAACTTTTCGGGCTTGGGGTCCTTTTTCGAACTTGGGGTCATTTTTTGGGTTTGGGGTCTTCATCGGTCTTGAGGAGTTTTTCGAGCTTGGGGTCTTTTCCGGGCTTGAGGTACTTTTTCGGGCTTGAGGTACTTTTTCGGGTTTGGGGCCCTTTTTCGGGCTTGGGGTCCTTTTTCGAACTTGGGGTTCTTTATCGGGCTTAGGGTTTTTTCGGGCTTGGGGTCCTTTTTCGGACTTGGGGTCCTTTTTCGTGCCTTGGGTCCTTTTTCGGGCTTGTGGCTCTTTTTCGGACTTGGGGTCTTTTTCGGGATTGGGGTCCTCTTTCGGGCTTGCGGTCCTTTTTAGAACTTGGGGTCCTTTTTTGGGTTTGGGGTCTTTTTCGGTCTTGATGTGTTTTTCGAGCTTGGGGTCTCTTTCGGGCTTGGGGTTCTTTTTCGGGCTTGAGGTACTTTTTCGGGTTTGGGGTACCTTTTCTGGGCTTGGGGTCCTTTTTCGAACTCTAGGTCCTTTATCGGGCTTAGGGTCTTTTTCGTGCTTTGGGTCTATTTCGATCTTGGAGTCTTTTACGAACTTGGGGTCTTTTTGGGGCTTGGGGCCCTTTTTTGGTCTTGGGGCCCTTTTTTGGGTTTGGGGTCCTTATTAAGGATTGTCGTTCTTTTTCGGGCTTGGGGTCCTTTTTCAGGCTTGCGGTCCTTTTTCGAGCTTGGGGTTCTTTTTCGGGATTGTCGTCCCTTTTCGGGTTTGGGGTGCATTTTCAGGCTTGGGGCCCTTTTGGGGGCTTGTGGTCATCTTTCGGGCTTGTGGTCCTTTTTCGGGCTTGATTTACTTTTTTGGGCTTGGGGTCTTCTTCGGGCTTGGTGTGCTTTTTCGGGCTTGGGGTCATTTTTCGAACTTGGGGTCCTTTTTTGGGCTTGAGGTCTTTTTCGGCCTTGGGGTCTTTTTCGATCTTGGAGTCTCTTTCGAACTTGGGGTCCTTTTTCAGGCTTGGGGTCTTTTTCGGGCGTGGGGTTCTTTTTTGGAATTGTCATCCTTTTTCGGGCTTGGGGTCCTTTTTCGGGCTTGGGGCCTTTTTTGGGGCTTGTGGTCTTTTTCGAACTCTGGGTCCTTTTTCTGGCTTGTGGTCCTTTTTCGAACTTGGGGTCCTTTTTCTGGCTTGGGGTCCTTTTTCGTTCTTGGGTCCTTTATCATGCTTGTGTTTTTCGGGCTTGGGGTTTTTTTTCGGCCTTGGGGTCGTTTTTCGAACTTGGAGTCGTTTTTTGGGCTTTTGCTCCTTTTTTGGGCTTGGGGTCGTTTTTCATGCCTGTCGTCATTTTTCGGGCTTGAGGCGCTTTTTTGGCTTGGAGTCCTTTCTCTGGCTTGTGGTCTTTTTCGGGCTCGGAGTCTTTTTCTGGCTTGTAGTCGTTTTTCGGGCTCGGGGTGCATTTTCAGTCTTGGGGTCCTCTTTCGGGCTTGGGGTCCTTTTTTGGGCTTGTCGCCCTTTTTCTGGCTTAGAAGCTTATTCAGGCTTGGGGTCTTTTTCGGGTTTGGTGTCCTTTTTTGGGCTTGTCGCCTTTTTTCGGGCTTGGGAAGCTTATTCAGGCTTGGTGCCCTTTTGCGGGCTTGTGGTCTTTTCGGGTTTGGGGTCCATTTTCGGACTTGGTGTCTTTTTTCGGGCTTGGGCCCCTTTTTCGGGCTTGGGGTCCTTTTTGGGTTTAAGATCCTTTTTCGTGCTTGGGGTCCTTTTTCGGGCTTGGGGTTCTTTGTTGGGTTTGGGGTCATTTTTTAAGCTTAAGATCCTCTTTCGGGCTTGTGGTCGTTTTTCGGGCTTGGGGTTCTTTTCAGGCTTGAAGTCCACTTTCAGGCTTGTAGTCTTGTGGTCCCTTTTCGAACATATGGTCCTTTTTCGGGCTTGGGGTCTGTTTTCGGACTTGGTGTCCTTTTTTGAGGTAGGGCCCCTGTTTCGGACTTGGGGTCCATTTTGGTTTTGAGATCCTTTTTTGTGCTTGGGGTCCTTTTTCGGGCTTGGGGTTCTTTGTTGGGCTTGGGGTCCTTTTTCAGGCTTGGGATCCTCTTTCGGGCTTGAAGTCCTTTTTCGGGCTTGGGGTCCCTTTTCGGGCTTGGGGTCCCTTTTCGGGCTTGGGGTCCCTTTTCGGGCTTGGGGTCCTTTTTCGAGCTTGGGATCCTTTTTTGGGTTCGTCGTCCTTTTTCGGGTTTGGGGTCCTTTTCGGGCTTGGGGGCTTTTTTCGGGCTTGAAGTCCTTTTTCGGGCTGAAGGTACTTTTTCGGGTTTGGGATCCTTTTGCGGGCTTGGGGTCTTTTTCGATCTTAGTCTTTTTCGAACTTGGCGTCCTTTTTCGGGTTTGGTGTCCTTTTTTGGGATTACCGTCCTTTATCGGGCTTGGGGTCCTTTTTCGAACTTGGAGTCCTTTTTCAGGCTTGGGGTCTTTTTCGGGCATGGGGTTCTTTTTTGGGATTGTCGTTCTTTTTCGGGCTTGGGGTCCTTTTTCGGGCTTGGGGCCCTTTTTGGGGCTGTTGTCTTTTTCGAGCTCTCGGTCCTTTTTCGAGCAGGGGGTCCTTTTTCGAACTTGTGGTTCTTTTTCTGCGAACTTGGGGTCCTTTAGTTCCAGCTTGGGGTTGTTTTTGGAACTTGGAGTCGTTTTTCGGGCTTGTGCTCCTTTTTCGGGCTTGGGGTCCTTTTTCATGCTTGTCGTCATTTTTCATGCTTGAGGCGCTTTTTGGCTTGGGGTCCGTTTTTTTGGCTTGGTTTCGGGCTTGTAGTTCTTTTTCGGGCTCGGGGTGCTTTTTCAGGCTTGAGGTCCTCTTCCGGGCTTGTGGACTTTTTCGGGCTTGGGGTCCTTTTTTGGGCTTGTCGTCCTTTTTCGGGCTTGGGAAGCTTATTCAGGCTTGGGGCCCTTTTGCGGGCTTATGGTCTTTTTCGGTCTTGGGGTCCATTTTCGGGCTTGGGATCCCTTTTGGGTTTAAGATCCCTTTTCGTGCTTGGGGTCCTGTTTCGGACTTGGGGTTCTTTGTTGGGCTTGGGGTCATTTTTTGGGGTTCTTTTCGGGCTTGTGGTCCTCTTTCAGGCTTGTAGTCTTGTGTTCCCTTTTCGGACATATGGTCCTTTTTCGGGCTTGGAGTCCTTTTTTGGGCTTCGGGTTTTTTGTTGGACTTAGGGTTTTTTTTTCAGGCTTGGGATCTTCTTTCGGGCTTAAAGTCCTTTTTCGGGCTTGGAGTCCTTTTTCGAGCTTGGGGTCCTTTTTCACGCTTGGATTCCTTTTTCGGGCATTGGCTGCTTTTTCGTGCTCGGGGTCCTTTTTCTGGCTTGGGCCCCCTTTTCGGGCTTGGGGTACTTTTTGGGTTTTGGATCCTTTTTCGTGCTTGGGGTCCTTTTTCGTGCTTGGGGTCCTTTTTCGGGCTTGGGGTTCTTTGTTGGACTTGGGGTCCGTTTTCTGGCTTCGAAGTTCTCTGGGTTCTTTTTCGAAGTTGGGGTCCTTTTTCGGGCTTGTGGTCTTTTTCGGGCTTGGGGTCCTTTTTTGGGCTTGTCGTTCTTTTTCGGGCTTGGGGTACTTTTTCAGGCGTGGGTTTCTTTTTCGGGCTCGTGGTCTTTTGCGGGCTTGAGATTTTTTTTTCGGGCTTGGGTTCCTTTTTCGGACTTGGGGTCCTCTTTCAGGCGTGTAGTTTTGCGGTCCTTTTTCGGGCTTGGGATCTTTTTTCAGGCTGGGGTTTTTTCGAACTTTTCGGGCTTGGGGTCCTTTTTCGAACTTGGGGTAATTTTTTGGGTTTGGGGTCTTCATCGGTCTTGAGGAGTTTTTCGAGCTTGAGGTCTTTTCCGGGCTTGAGGTACTTTTTCGGGCTTGAGGTACTTTTTCGGGTTTGAGGTCCTTTTTCGGACTTGGGGTCCTTTTTCGTGCCTTGGGTCCTTTTTCGGGCTTGTGGCTCTTTTTCGGACTTGGGATCTTTTTCGGGATTGGGGTCCTCTTTCGGGCTTGCGGTCCTTTTTAGAACTTGGGGTCCTTTTTTGGGTTTGGGGTCTTTTTCGGTCTTGATGTGTTTTTCGAGCTTGGGGTCTCTTTCGGGCTTGGGGTTCTTTTTCGGGCTTGAGGTACTTTTTCGGGTTTGGGGTACCTTTTCGGGGCTTGGGGTCCTTTTTCGAACTCTAGGTCCTTTATCGGGCTTAGGGTCTTTTTCGTGCTTTGGGTCTATTTCGATCTTGGAGTCTTTTTCGAACTTGGGGTCTTTTTGGGACTTGGGGCCCTTTTTTGGTCTTGGGGCCCTTTTTTGGGTTTGGGGTCCTTATTTGGGATTGTCGTTCTTTTTCGGGCTTGGGGTCCTTTTTCAGGCTTGGGGTCCTTTTTCGAGCTTGGGGTTCTTTTTCGGGATTGTCGTCCCTTTTCGGGCTTGGAGTGCATTTTCAGGCTTGGGGCCCTTTTGGGGGCTTGTGGTCCTCTTTCGGGCTTGTGGTCCTTTTTCAGGCTTGAGGTCCTTTTTTGGGCTTGGGGTCTTCTTCGGGCTTGGTGTGCTTTTTCGGGCTTGGGGTCCTTTTTCGAACTTGGGGTCCTTTTTTGGGCTTGAGGTCTTTTTCGGCCTTGGGGTCTTTTTCGATCTTGGAGTCTCTTTCGAACTTGGGGTCCTTTTTCAGGCTTGGGGTCTTTTTCGGGCGTGGGGTTCTTTTTTGGGATTGTCGTCCTTTTTCGGGCTTGGGGTCCTTTTTCGGGCTTGGGGCCTTTTTTGGGGCTTGTGGTCTTTTTCGAACTCTGGGTCCTTTTTCGAACTTGGGGTCCTTTTTCTGGCTTGGGGTCCTTTTTCGTTCTTGGGTCTTTTATCGTGCTTGTGGTGTTTTTCGGGCTTGGGGTTTTTTTCGGCCTTGGGGTCGTTTTTCGAACTTGGGGTCGTTTTTCGGGCTTGTGCTCCTTTTTCGGGCTTGGGGTCGTTTTTCATGCTTGTCGTCATTTTCGGGCGTGAGGCGCTTTTTTTGGTTTTGGGTCCTTTCTCTGGCTTGTGGTCGTTTTCGGGCTTGGGGTCATTTTCGGGCTTGGGGTCCTGTTTCGGGCTTGGGCCCCTTTTTGGGGCTTGTAGTCCTTTTTGGGTTTAAGATCCTTTTCCGTGCTTGGGGTCTTTTTCGGACTTGGGGTTCTTTGTTGGGCTTGGGGTCATTTTTTAAGCTTGGGATCCTCTTTTGGGTTTGAGGTCCTTTTTCGGGCTTGGGGTCCTTTTCGGGCTTGGGATCCACTTTAAGGCTTGTAGTCTTGTGGTCCCTTTTCGGACATATGCTCCTTTTTCGGGCTTGGAGTCTTTTTCGGGCTTGTGGTCTTTTTCGGGTTTGGGGTCCTTTTTTGTGCTTTGACCCCTTTTTCGGACTTGGGGTCCATTTTGGGTTTGGGAACATTCTTTGTGCTTGGGGTCCTTTTTCGAGCTTGGGGTTCTTTGTTGGGCTTGCGGACCTTTTGCAGGCTTGGGATCCTGTTTCCATTTTTTCCATTCCATTTTCTGGGCTTGGGGTCCTTTTTCGAACTCTAGGTCCTTTATCGGGCTTAGGGTCTTTTTCGTGCTTTGGGTCTTTTTCGATCTTGGAATCTTTTTCGGTCTTGGAGCCCTTTTTCGGGTTTGGAGTCCTTATTTGGGATTGTCGTCCTTTTTCGGGCTTGTGGTCCATTTTCAGGCTTGGGTTCCTTTTTCGAGATTGTCGTCCCTTTTCGTGCTTGGGGTGGTTTTTAAGGCTTGAGGCCCTTTTGGGGGCTTGTGGTCTTTTTCGTGCTTGTGGTCCTTTTTCGGGTTTGTGGTCCTTTTTCGTGCTTGGGGTCCTTTTTCGGGCCTGTGGTGTTTTTCTGGCTTGGGTTCCTTTTTCGGGACAGGGGTCGTTTTTCGAACTTGGGGTTCTTTTTCGGGCTTGTGGTCCTCTTTCGGGCTTGGGGTCCTTTTTCAAGCTTGTCGTCATTTTTCGAGCTTGAAGTGCTTTTTTAGGCTTGGGGTCCATTTACGGGCTTGTGGTCTTTTTCGGGCTGGGCGCTTTTTCGGGCTTGTAGTCCTTTTTCGGGCTCGGGGTGCTCTGTCAGGCTTGGGTCCTCTGTCGGGCTTGTGGACATTTTCGGGCTTGGGGTCCTTTTTCGGGCTTGGGATTCTTTGTTGGGTTTGGGGCCTTTTTCGGGCTTGGGATCTTCTTTCGGGCTTGTGGTCCTTTTTCGGGCTTGGGGTCCCTTTTCGGGCTTGGGGTCCTTTTTCGGGCCTGGGGTCCTTCTTCGGGCTTGGGGTCGTTTTTCGGGCTTGGGGTCCTTTTTGGGGCTTGGGATCCTTTTCGGTGGTGGCAAGTGGTTTCGGCATGTGGTCTACTTTCAGGCTGTAGTCTTGTGGTCCCTTTTCGGGCTTATGGTCCTTCTTCGGGCTTGGGTCCTTTTTCGAAGTTGGGGTCCTTTTTCGGGCTTGGGGTCCTTTTTGGGCTAGTGGTTCTTTGTTGGGCATGTCGTCCTTTTTTGGGCTTAAGATGCTTTTTCAGGCTTAAGTTTCTCTTCCGGGTTCGTGGTCCTTTTCAGGCTTGGGATTTTTTCGGGCTTTGTGTCCTTTTTAGGGCTTGGGATCACTTTTTGAGCTAGGAGTCCATTTTTTGGACTTGGGTTTTTTTCGGGCTGGGGGTCCTTTTTCGGGTTTGGGGTCCTTTTTCGGGCTTGGGGTCCTTTTTTGTGCTTGGGGTCTTTTTCGGGCTTAGAGCCCTTTTCGAGCTTGGGGTCCTTTTTCGGGCTTGGGGTCCTTTTTCGGGCTTTTTGTGCTTCTCGGGCTTGTGTTTTTCGGGCTTGGGGTCCATTTTGGAACTTGTGGTCATTTTCGGGCTTGTGGTCCTTTTTCAGGCTTGTGGTCCTTTTTCAGGCTTGTCTTAGTTTTTCGGGCTTGAGAAGCTTTTGGAGGCTTAGGGTCCTTTTTCGCGCTTGTGGTCTTTGTCAGGCTTGTCGTCCCTTTTCGGGCTTTGGTGCTTTTTCAAGCTTGGGGTCCTTTTTCGGACTTGTGGTCCTTTTCCGGGCTTGGGGTTCTTTTCCGGGCTTGGGGTCCTTTTTCGGACTTGGGGTCCTTTTTCGAACTTGGGGTCCTTTTTCGGGGTTAGGGTCTTTTTCGGGTTTGGCTTCCGTTTTTGGGCTTGTTATTCTTTTTCCAGCTTGAAGTGATTTTTCAGGCTTGGGGCCCTTTTGCGGGCTTGTGGTCTTTTTTGAGTTTGGGGTCCTTTTTCGGGCTTAGGGTACTTTTTAGGGCTTGGGCCTCTTTTTCGGGCTTGGGGTCCTTTTTCGGGCTTGTGGTCCTTTTCCGGATTTGGGGTCCTTCTTCAATCTTGTGGTTTTTTCGGGCTTGGGGTCGTTTTTTGGGCTTTGGGTGCTTTTTCAGGCTTCGGATCCTTTTTCAGGCTTGGGGTCCTTCTTCAGGCTTGGTGTCCTTTTTCGGATTTGGGGTCCTTTTTCAGGATTGGGTTCCTTTTTCGTTCTTGGGGTTCTTTTTCGTGCTTAGAGTCCTTTTCGTGCTTGGGGTCCTTTTTCGGGCTTGGGGTCCTTTTTCGAGCTTTTTGTGCTTTTCGAACTTGTTGTGTTTTTCGGGCTTGGGGTTTTTATCGGGCTTGGTGTCCTTTTTCGAACTAAGGGTCCTTTTTCGTGCTTGGGGTTCTTTTTCGTGCATGTGGTCTTTTTCATGCTTGGGGTCCTTTTTCAGGCTTGTGGTTGTTTTTCGGGCTTGAGCTGCTTTTGAAGGCTTAGGGTCCTTTTTCGCGCTTGTGGTCTTTGTCAGGCTTGTCGTCCTTTTTCGGGCTTTGGGTGCTTTTTCCAGCTTGGAGTCCTTTTTCGGGCTTGGGGTCTTTTTCGGGTTTGGCTTCCTTTTTCGGGCTTGGAGTGATTTTTCAGGCTGGGGCCCTTCTGCGGGCTTGTGGTATTTTTCGAGTTTGGGTCCTTTTTCGGGCTTGGGCTGCTTTTTCGGGCTTGTGGTCCTTTTTCGGGCTTGGGGTCTTTCTTCAATCTTGTGGTCTTTTGCGTTCTTGGGGTCGTTTTTTGTGCTTTGGGTGCTTTTTCAGGCTTCGAGTCCTTTTTCAGGCTTGGGGTACTTTTTCAGGCTTGGGGTTCTTTTTCGTGCTTGGGGTCCTTTTCGGGCTTGGTGTCTTATTTTGGGCTTGGAGTCCTTTTTGGGCTTGGGGTACTTTTTCTGGCTTGGGTACTTTTTCGGGCTTGTGGTCTTTTTCGGGCTTGGGATCTTTTTCGGGCTTGGGGTTCTTTTTCAGGTTTGGGATCCTTTTTCGGACTTGGGGTCTTCTCCGGGCATGGGTCCTTTTCTGGGCTTGTAGTCCTTTTCGCGCTTGTAGTCCTTTTTCGGGCTTGTAGTTGTTTTTCGGGCTTGGGTTCATTTTTCGGGCTTGTGGTCCTTCTTCGGGCTTGGAGTACTTTTCGGGCTTGGGGTAATTTTTCAATCTTGTAGTCTTGTGGTACTTTGTCGGGCTTGTAGTCCATTTTCGAGCTTAAGGTCCTTTTTCGGGCTTGTGGTGCTTTTTCGGGCTTGGTGTCCTATTTCGGTCTTGGGGTCCTTTTCGGTCTTGGGGTCCTTTTTCAGGCTTGGGGTCTTTTTTTGGCTTGAGGTCCTTTTTTGGGATTGTCGTCCTTTTTCGGGCTTGGTTTCCTTTTTCGGGCTTGTGGTCTTTTTCAGGCTCTGGGAACTTTTTCGAGCTTGGGGTCCTTTTTCGTTCTTGGGTCCTTTTTCGGGCTTGTGGTGTTTTCGGGCTTGGGGATTTTTCGGGCTTGTGTTTTTTTTCGGACTTGGGGTCGTTTTTCGAACTTGGGCTCCTTTTTCGGGCTTGGGGTCCTTTATCATGCTTGTCGTCATTTTTCGGGCTTGAGGCGTTTTTTTTGGCTTGGGGTCTTTTCTCTGGCTTGTGGTCTTTTTCGGGCTTGGGGTCTTTTTCGGGCTTGTAGTTGTTCTTTGGGCGGACCCTGCTTTATCAGGCTTGGGGTCCTCTTTCGGTCTTGTTGACATTTTCGGGATTAGGGTCCTTTTTTGGGCTTGTCGTCCTTTTTCGGGCTTGGAAGCTTATTCAGGCTTGGGGTCTTTTTCGGGCTTGGGGTTCTTTTTTTGGGCTTGGGGTCCATTTTCGGGCTTGGGAAACTTATTCAGGCTTGGGGTCCTTTTGCAGGCTTGTCTCTTTCGGGCTTGGGGTTCATTTTCGGGCTTGGGGTCCTTTTTCTGGCTTGGGCCCCTTTTTCGGGCTTGGGGTCCTTATTGGGTTTAAGATCCTTTTTCGTGCTTGGGGTCCTTTTTCGGACTTGGTGTTCTTTGTCAGGCTTGGGGTCATTTTTTAAGCTTGGGATCCTCTTTCGGGCTTGAGGTCCTTTTTCGGGCTTAGGGACCTTTTCGAGCTTGGGGTCCACTTTCAGGCTTGTAGTCTTGTGGTCCCTTTGCGGACATATGGTCCTTTTACGGGCTTGGGGTACTTTTTAGGGCTAGGGTCCCATTTTCGGACTTGGGGTCCATTTTGGGTTTGGGATCGTTTTTGTGCTTGGGGTCCTTTTTCGGGCTTGGGTTTCTTTGTTGGGATTGGGGTCCTTTTTCAGGCTTGGGATCCTCTTTCGGGCTTGAAGTCCTTTTCGGGCTTGGGGTCCTTTTTCGAGTTTGGGGTGCTTTTTTGGGCTTGGTGTCTTTTTCGGGCTTGGGATTCTTTTTTGGGCTTGTCGTCCTTTTTCGGGCTTGAGGGCCTTTTCTGGCTTGGGGGCCTTTGTCGTGCTTGGGGACCTTCTTCGGATTTGGGGTACTTTTTCGATCTTGATGTCATTTTCAAACTTGGGGTCCTTTTCAAGCTTGGGGTCCTTTTTCGGGCTTGGGGCCCTTTTTCGAACTTGATGTCCTTTTTCGGGCTTGCAGTTCTTTTTCGGGCTTGGGATCCTTTTTCGGGCATGGGGTACTCTTTTCAGCTTGCAGTTTTGTGGTCCTTTTTTGAGCTTGGGATCTTTTTTCAGGCTTGGGTTCTTTTTCGATCTTAGGGTCCTCTTTTGGGCTTGGGGTCCTCTTTCGGGCTTGTGGTCCTTTATCGGGCTTGGAATCCTTATTTGGGCTTAGGATCCTTTTTCGGGCTTGTAGTTGTTTTTCGGGCTTGGGTTCATTTTTCGGGCTTGTGGTCCTTCTTCGGGCTTGGAGTCCTTTTCGGGCTTGGGGTAATTTTTCAATCTTGTAGTCTTGTGGTACTTTGTCGGGCTTGTAGTCCATTTTCGAGCTTAAGGTCCTTTTTCGGGCTTGTGGTGCTTTTTCGGGCTTGGTGTCCTATTTCGGTCTTGGGGTCCTTTTCGGTCTTGGGGTCCTTTTTCAGGCTTGGGGTCTTTTTTTGGCTTGAGGTCCTTTTTTGGGATTGTCGTCCTTTTTCGGGCTTGGTTTCCTTTTTCGGGCTTGTGGTCTTTTTCAGGCTCTGGGCCCTTTTTCGAGCTTGGGGTCCTTTTTCGAACTTATAGTCTTTTTTCTGGCTTGGGGTCCTTTTTCGTTCTTGGGTCCTTTTTCGGGCTTGTGGTGTTTTTCGGGCTTGGGGATTTTTCGGGCTTGTGTTTTTTTCGGACTTGGAGTCGTTTTTCGAACTTGGGCTCCTTTTTCGGGCTTTGGGTCCTTTGTCATGCTTGTCGTCATTTTTCGGGCTTGAGGCGTTTTTTTTTGGCTTGGGGTCTTTTCTCTGGCTTGTGGTCTTTTTCGGGCTTGGGGTCTTTTTCGGGCTTGTAGTTGTTCTTTGGGCTCGGGGTGCTTTATAAGGCTTGGGGTCCTCTTTCGGGCTTGTTGACATTTTCGGGATTAGGGTCCTTTTTTGGGCTTGTCGTCCTTTTTCGGGCTTGGAAGCTTATTCAGGCTTGGGGTCTTTTTCGGGCGTGGGGTCCTTTTTTGGGCTTGGGATCCATTTTCGGGCTTGGGAAACTTATTCAGGCTTGGGGTCCTTTTGCAGGCTTGTCTTTTTCGGGCTTGGGGTTCATTTTCGGGCTTGGGGTCCTTTTTCTGGCTTGGGCCCCTTTTTCGGGCTTGGGGCCCTTATTGGGTTTAAGATCCTTTTTCGTGCTTGGGGTCCTTTTTCGGACTTGGTGTTCTTTGTCAGGCTTGGGGTCATTTTTTAAGCTTGGGATCCTCTTTCGGGCTTGAGGTCCTCTTTCGGGCTTAGGGACCTTTTCGAGCTTGAGGTCCACTTTCAGGCTTGTAGTCTTGTGGTCCCTTTTCGGACATATGGTCCTTTTACGGGCTTGGGGTCCTTTTTAGGGCTAGGGTCCCATTTTCGGATTTGGGGTCCATTTTGGGTTTGGGATCGTTTTTGTGCTTGGGGTCCTTTTTCGGGCTTGGGTTTCTTTGTTGGGATTGGGGTGCTTTTTCAGGCTTGGGATCCTCTTTCGGGCTTGAAGTCCTTTTCGGGCTTGGGGTCCTTTTTCGAGTTTGGGGTGCTTTTTTGGGCTTGGTGTCTTTTTCGGGCTTGGGATTCTTTTTTGGGCTTGTCGTCCTTTTTCGGGCTTGAGGGCCTTTTCGGGCTTCGGGGCCTTTGTTGTGCTTGGGGACCTTTTTCGGATTTGGGGTACTTTTTCGATCTGGATGTCATTTTCAAAGCTTGGGGTCCTTTTTCGGGCTTGGGGCCCTTTTTCGAACTTGATGTCCTTTTTCGGGCTTGCAGTTCTTTTTCGGGCTTGGGATCCTTTTTCGGGCATGGGGTACTCTTTTCAGCTTGCAGTTTTGTGGTCCTTTTTTGAGCTTGGGATCTTTTTTCAGGCTTGGGTTCTTTTTCGATCTTAGGGTCCTCTTTTGGGCTTGGGGTCCTCTTTCGGGCTTGTGGTCCTTTATCGGGCTTGGAATCCTTATTTGGGCTTAGGATCCTTTTTCGGGCTTGAAGTTCTTTGTTGGGCTTGGGGTCCTTTTTCGGGCTTAGGGTCCTTTTCATGCTTGGTGTGTTTTTCGGGCTTGGGGTCCTTTTTCTGGCTTAGTGTGCTTTTTCAGGCTTGGTGCACTTTTGCGGGCTCGTGACATTTTTTAGGGCTTGGGGTCTTTTCGGGCTTGGGGTCATTTTTCGGGCTTGGGGTCCTTTTTGGGTTATGGATCCTTTTTCGGGCTAGGAGTCCTTTTTTGGGCTTGTCGTCTTTTTTCGGGCTTGGTGTCCGTTTTAGGGTTGGTGTGCTTGTTCAGGCTAGGTGCATTTTTGCGGGCTCGTGATTTTTTACGGGCTTCGGCCCCTTTATCGGGCTTGGGCTCCTCTTTCGGGCTTGGTGTCCTTTTTCGGGCTTGGGTCCTTTTTGGGCTTGTCGTCCTTTTTCAGGCTTCAGGTACTTTTGTAGGCTTGGGGTCCTTTTTCGGGCTTGTGGTCTTTTTCGGGCTTGGGGTTCTTTTTCAGGCTTGGGATCGTTTTTCGGGCTTGGGGTCCTTTTTCGGACTTGGGGTCTTTTTCACGCTTGGGTCCTTTTTCGGGCTTGTAGTCCTTTGTCGGGATTGTAGTCCTTTTCGGGCTTGGGGTACTCTTTCAAGCTTTTAGTCTTGTTGTCCTTTTTCTGGCTTGTGGTGCTTTTTCGGGCTTGGGGTCCTTTTTCGAACTTTGGGTCCTTTTTCGGGCTTGGTGTCCTTTTTAGGGCTTGTTATCCTTTTTCGGGCATGGGGTGCTTTTTCAGGCTTGGGGTGCTTTTTCAGGCTTGGATTCCTTTTTCGGCTTGGGATCCTTTTTCGGGCTTGGGGCCTTTTTCGTCCCCTTTTTCGGGCTTGGGCTCCTTTTTCGGGCTTGGGGCACCTTTTTCGGGCTTAAGGTCTTTTGCGGGCTTGGGGTCCTTTTTCGGGCTTAAGGTCCTATTCGGGCTTGAGGTACTTTTTTGGGCTTTGGGTCTTTTTCTGGCTTGGTGTCGTTTTTCGGGCTTGGGGTCCTTTTTCGAACTTAGGGTCCTTTTTTGGTCTTGGGGTTTTTTTTAGGGCTTGGGGTGGTTTTCGAGCTTGGGGTCTTTTTCAGGCTGGAAGTCCTTTTTCGGTCTGAATGTACTTTTTCGGGTTTGGGGTACTTTTTCGGGCTTGGGGTCTTTTTCGGGCTTGGGGTCCTTTTTCGGGCTTGGGATCATTTTCCGGGCTTGTAGTCCTTTTTGGATTTGGGATCTTTGGGTCCTTTTTTGGGCTTGTCGTTCTTTTTCGGGCTTCGTGTCCTTTTTCGGGTTGGTGTGCTTTTTCAGGCTTGGTGCACTTTTACGGGCTCGTGATCTTTTTTCGGGCTTCGGATCTTTTTTTGTGCTTGGGGTCCCTTTTCTCGCTTGTGTTCCTTTTTCGGGGCTTGGGGTCTTTTTTCGGGTTTGGGGTCCTTTTCGGACTTGGGGTCATCTTTTAAGCTTGTAGATTTGTTGTCCTTTTTCGGGCTTGGGATCTTTTTTCAGGCTTGGGTTCTTTTTCGAACTTGTGGTCCTTTTTCGGGCTTATGGTTCTTTTCGGGCTTGGGGTCCTTTTTCGGGCTTGGGGTCACTTTTCAGGCTTGAGTTCCTTTTCCGGGGCTTGGGGTCCTTTTTCGGGCTTGGGGTCCTTTTTGAAACATGGGATCTTTTTCAGGCTTGGGGCCTTTTTCGGGATTGGGGTTCTTTGTCGGGCTTGGTGTCGTTTTTCGGGCTAGGGGTCCTTTTTCGGGCTAGGGGTCCTTTTTCGGGCTAGGGGTCCTTTTTCGGGCTTGGGGTTTTTTTCTGGCTTGGGTTCCTTTTCCGTGGGTCCTTTTTCGTGCTTGGGGTACTTTTTCGGGCTTGGTGTCCTTTTGCGGGCTTGTGTTCCTTTTTGGGCTTGGGGTACTTTTTCAGGCTTGGGGTTCTTTTTCAGGCTTGGGAAACTTTTTCGTGCTTGGGGTCCTTTTACGGGTTTGGGGTCTTCTACGGGGGTTAGTTCTTTTTCGGGTTTGTAGACCTTTTTCGGGCTTGTAGTTCTTTTTCGGGCTTGGGTTCATTTTTCGGGCTTGTGGTCCTTTTTCGGGCCTGGGGTGATCTTTAAATCTTGTAGTCTTGTGGTACTTTTTCCGGCTTGTAGTCCATTTTCGGGCTTGGAGTCCTTTTTCGGGCTTGTGGTGCTTTTTCGGGCTTGGGGTCCATTTTTGGGCTTGGGGTCTCTTTCGGGCTTGGTGACCTTTTTCGGGCTTGGGGTCCTTTTTCGAACTTGGGGTCCTTTCTTGGGCTTGGGGTCTTTTTCGATCTTGGGGTGCTTGTAGAGCTTGGGGTCTTTGTCGGGCTTGAAGTCCATTTTTAAGTTGAAGGTACTTTTTCGAACTTGGGGTCTTTTTCGTGGTTGGGGTCCTTTTTTGGGATTAGGTTCCTTTTTTGGGATTGTCAGCCATTTTCGGGTTTGGGGTCCTTTTTCGAACTTGAGGTCCTATTTCAGGCTTGGGGTCTTTTGGGGGCTTGGGGTCCTTTTTTGGCATTGTCGTCCTTTTTCGGGCTGGGGGTCCTTTTTCGGGCTTGTGGCCGTTTTTTGGGCTTGTGGTCTTTTTCGGGCTCTGGGTCCTTTTTCGAGCTTGGGGTCCTTTTTTAGGCTTGAGGTGCTTTTTCAGGCTTGGGGTCCATTTTCGCGCTTCGGCCCCTTTTTCGGGCTTGGGGTCATTTTCGGCATTGGGGTCCATTTTCGGTTTTGGGGTCTTTTTCGGGATTGGGGTCCTTTTTCGGGCTTGAGGTACTTTTTTGGGCTCGGGGTCTTTTTCGGGCTTGGTGACCTTTATCGGGCTTGTGGTCCTTTTCCATACTTGGGGTCCTTTTTTGGGCTTGTGGTCTTTTTCGGTCTTGGGGTGCTTTTAGAGCTTGGGGTCTTTGTCGGGCTTGAAGTCCTTTTTTGGGCTGAAGGTACTTTTCGAACTTGGGGTCCTTTTCGGGCTTGGGGTCCTTTTTTAAGTTTGGGGTCCCTGTTTGGGATTGTCGTCCATTTTCGTGCTTGGGGTCCTTTTTCGAACTTGGGGTCCTTTTTCAGGTTTCGGGTCTTTTTCGGGCTTGGGGTCATTTTCGGGCTTGGGGTTCTTTTTTGGGATTGTCGTCCTTTTTCGGGCTGGGGGTCCTTTTTCGGGCTTGGGCCTTTTTTGGGGCTTGTGGTCTTTTTCGGGCTCTGGGTACTTTTTCGAGCATGGGGTCCTTTTTCTGGCTTGGGGTCCTTTTTCGTTCTCGGTCCTTTTTGGGCTTGTGGTGTTTTTCGGGCTTGGGGTTTTTTTCGGGCTTGGGGTGGTTTTTCGAACTTGGAGTCGTTTTTCGGGCTTTTGCTCCTTTTTTGGGCTTGGGGTCCTTTTTCATGCCTGTCGTCATTTTTCGGGCTTGAGGCGCTTTTTTGGCTTGGAGTCCTTTCTCTGGCTTGTGGTCTTTTTCGGGCTCGGAGTCTTTTCCTGGCTTGTAGTCGTTTTTCGGGCTCGGGGTGCATTTTCAGTCTTGGGGTCCTCTTTCGGGCTTGGGGTCCTTTTTTGGGCTTGTCGTCCTTTTTCTGGCTTAGAAGCTTATTCAGGCTTGGGGTCTTTGCGGGTTTGGTGTCCTTTTTTGGGCTTGTCGCCTTTTTTCGGGCTTGGGAAGCTTATTCAGGCTTGGTGCCCTTTTGCGGGCTTGTGGTCTTTTTCGGGTTTGGGGTCCATTTTCGGGCTTGGTGTCTTTTTTCGGGCTTGGGCCCCTTTTTCGGGCTTGGGGTCCTTTTTGGGTTTAAGATCCTTTTTCGTGCTTGGGGTGCTTTTTCGGACTTAAGGTTCTTTGTTGGGTTTGGGGTCATTTTTTAAGCTTAAGATTCTCTTTCGGGCTTGTGGTCGTTTTTCGGGCTTGGGGTTTTTTTCAGGCTTGGGGTCCACTTTCAGGCTTGTAGTCTTGTGGTCCCTTTTCGAACATATGGTCCTTTTTCGGGCTTGGGGTCTTTTTCGGGCTTGGTGTCCTTTTTTGAGCTAGGGCCCCTGTTTCGGACTTGGGGTCCATTTTGGTTTTGGGATCCTTTTTTGTGCTTGGGGTCCTTTTTCGGGCTTGGGGTTCTTTGTTGGGCTTGGGGTCCTTTTTCAGGCTTGGGATCCTCTTTCGGGCTTGAAGTCCTTTTTCGGGCTTGGGGTCCCTTTTCGGGCTGGGGGTCCCTTTTCGGGCTTGGGGTCCTTTTTCGAGCTTGGGATCCTTTTTTGGGTTCGTCGTCCTTTTTCGGGCTTGGGGACCTTTTCGGGCTTGGGGGCCTTTTTCGGGCTTGAAGTCCTTTTTCGGGCTGAAGGTACTTTTTCGGGTTTGGGATCCTTTTGCGGGCTTGGAGTCTTTTTCGATCTTAGTCTTTTTCGAACTTGGGGTCCTTTTCGGGCTTGGAGTCCTTTTTCGGGTTTGGTGTCCTTTTTTGGGATTACCGTCCTTTATCGGGCTTGGGGTCCTTTTTCAGGCTTGGGGTCTTTTTCGGGCTTGGGTTCCTTTTTTTTGTGGTTTGGTGTCCTTTTTTGGGCTTGTCGCCTTTTTTCGGCCTTGGGAAGCTTATTCAGGCTTGGTGCCCTTTTGCGGGTTTGTGGTCTTTTTCGGGTTTGGGGTCCATTTTCGGGCTTGGTGTCTTTTTTCGGGCTTGGGCCCCTTTTTCGGGCTTGGGGTCCTTTTCGGGTTTAAGATCCTTTTTCGTGCTTGGGGTCCTTTTTCGGACTTGGGGTTCTTTGTTGGGTTTGGGGTCATTTTTTAAGCTTAAGATCAATTTCGAGCTTGTGGTCGTTTTTCGGGCTTGGGGTTCTTTTCAGGCTTGGGGTCCACTTTCAGGCTTGTAGTCTTGTGGTCCCTTTTCGAACATATGGTCCTTTTTCGGGCTTGGGGTCTTTTTCGGGCTTGGTGTCTTTTTTGAGCTAGGGCCCCTGTTTCGGACTTGGGGTCCATTTTGGTTTTGGGATCCTTTTTTGTGCTTGGGGTCCTTTTACGGGCTTGGGGTTCTTTGTTGGGTTTGGGGTCCTTTTTCAGGCTTCGGATCCTTATTCGGGCTTGAAGTCCTTTTTCGGGCTTGGGGTCCCTTTTCGGGCTTGGGGTCCCTTTTCGGGCTTGGGGACCTTTTCGGGCTTGGGGGCCTTTTTCGGGCTTGAAGTCCTTTTTCGGGCTGAAGGTACTTTTTCGGGTTTGGGATCCTTTTGCGGGCTTGGGGTCTTTTTCGATCTTAGTCTTTTTCGAACTTGGGGTCCTTTTCGGGCTTGGGGTCCTTTTTCGGGTTTGGTGTCCTTTTTTGGGATTACCGTCCTTTATCGGGCTTGGGGTCCTTTTTCGAACTTGGGGTCCTTTTTCAGGCTTGGGGTCTTTTTCGGGCATGGGGTTCTTTTTTGGGATTGTCGTTCTTTTTCGGGCTTGGGGTCCTTTTTCGGGCTTTTTGAGGCTGTTGTCTTTTTCGAGCTCTGGGTCCTTTTTCGAGCAGGGGGTCCTTTTTCGAACTTGTGGTCCTTTTTCTAGCATGGGGTCCTTTTTCGTTGTTGGGTCCTTTTTCGGGCTTGTGGTGTTTTTCGGGCTTGGGGTCCTTTTTTTCCAGCTTGGGGTTGTTTTTGGAACTTGGAGTCGTTTTTCGGGCTTGTGCTCCTTTTTCGGGCTTGGGGTCCTTTTTCATGCTTGTCGTCATTTTTCGGGCTTGAGGCGCTTTTTGGCTTGGGGTCCGTTTTTTTGGCTTGGTTTCGGGCTTGTAGTTCTTTTTCGGGCTCGGGGTGCTTTTTCAGGCTTGAGGTCTTCTTTCGGGCTTGTGGACTTTTTCGGGCTTGGGGTCTTTTTCGGGCTTGGAGTCCTTTTTTGGGCTTGTCGTCCTTTTTCGGGCTTGGGAAGCTTATTCAGGCTTGGGGCCCTTTTGCGGGCTTATGGTCTTTTTCGGTCTTGGGGTCCATTTTCGGGCTTGGGATCCATTTTGGGTTTAAGATCCCTTTTCGTGCTTGGGGTCCTGTTTCGGACTTGGGGTTCTTTGTTGGGCTTGGGGTCATTTTTTGGGGTTCTTTTCGGGCTTGGGGTCCTCTTTCAGGCTTGTAGTCTTGTGCTCCCTTTTCGGACATATGGTCCTTTTTCGGGCTTGGGTTCTTTTTCTGGCTTGGAGTCCTTTTTTGGGCTTCGGGTTTTTGTTGGGCTTAGGGTTTTTTTTCAGGCTTGGGATCCTCTTTCGGGCTTAAAGTCCTTTTTCGGGCTTGGGGTCCTTTTTCGAGCTTGGGGTCCTTTTTCACGCTTGGATTCCTTTTTCGGGCATGGGCTGCTTTTTCGTGCTCGGGGTCCTTTTTCTGGCTTGGGCCCCCTTTTCGGGCTAGGGGTCCTTTTTGGGTTTTGGATCCTTTTTCGTGCTTGGGGTCCTTTTTCGGGCTTGGGGTTCTTTGTTGGACTTGGGGTCCGTTTTCTGGCTTAGGGTACACTTCCAGGCTTGTAGTCTTGTGGTCCCTTTTCGGACTTATGGTCGTTTTTCGGGCTTGGGTTCTTTTTCGAAGTTGGGGTCCTTTTTCGGGCTTGTGGTCCTTTCGGGCTTGGGGTCCTTTTTTGGGCTTGTCGTTCTTTTTCGGGCTTGGGGTACTTTTTCAGGCGTGGGTTTCTTTTCCGGGCTCGTGGTCTTTTTCGGGCTTGTGATTTTTTTTCGGGCTTGGGTTCCTTTTTCGGACTTGGGGTCCTCTTTCAGGCGTGTAGTTTTGCGGTCCTTTTTCGGGTTTGGGATCTTTTTTCAGGCTGGGGTTTTTTCGAACTTTTCGGGCTTGGGGTCCTTTTTCGAACTTGGGGTCATTTTTTGGGTTTGGGGTCTTCATCGGTCTTGAGGAGTTTTTCGAGCTTGGGGTCTTTTCCGGGCTTGAGGTACTTTTTCGGGCTTGAGGTACTTTTCGGGTTTGGGGCCCTTTTTCGGGCTTGGGGTCCTTTTTCGAACTTGGGGTCCTTTATCGGGCTTAGGGTTTTTTCGGGCTTGGGGTCCTTTTTCGGACTTGGGGTCCTTTTTCGTGCCTTGGGTCCTTTTTCGGGATTGTGGCTCTTTTTCGGACTTGGGGTCTTTTTCGGGATTGGGGTCCTCTTTCGGGCTTGCGGTCCTTTTTAGAACTTGGGGTCCTTTTTTGGGTTTGGGGTCTTTTTCGGTCTTGATGTGTTTTTCGAGCTTGGGGTCTCTTTCGGGCTTGGGGTTCTTTTTCTGGCTTGAGGTACTTTTTCGGGTTTGGGGTACCTTTTCTGGGCTTGGGGTCCTTTTTCGAATTCTAGGTCCTTTATCGGGCTTAGGGTCTTTTTCGTGCTTTGGGTCTATTTCGATCTTGGAGTCTTTTTCGAACTTGGGGTCTTTTTGGGGCTTGGGGCCCTTTTTTGGTCTTGGGGCCCTTTTTTGGGTTTGGGGTCCTTATTTGGGATTGTCGTTCTTTTTCGGGCTTGGGGTCCTTTTTCAGGCTTGGGGTCCTTTTTCGAGCATGGGGTTCTTTTTCGGGATTGTCGTCCCTTTTCGGGCTTGGGGTGCATTTTCAGGCTTGGGGCCCTTTTGGGGGCTTGTGGTCCTCTTTCGGGCTTGTGGTCCTTTTTCGGGCTTGAGGTACTTTTTTGGGCTTGGGGTCTTTTTCGGGCTTGGTGTGCTTTTTCGGGCTTGGGGTCATTTTTCGAACTTGGGGTCCTTTTTTGGGCTTGAGGTCTTTTTCGGCCTTGGGGTCTTTTTCGATCTTGGAGTCTCTTTCGAACTTGGGGTCCTTTTTCAGGCTTGGGGTCATTTTCGGGCGTGGGGTTCTTTTTTGGGATTGTCGTCCTTTTTCGGGCTTGGGGTCCTTTTTCGGGCTTGGGGCCTTTTTTGGGGCTTGTGGTCTTTTTCGAACTCTGGGTCCTTTTTCTGGCTTGGGGTCCTTTTTCGAACTTGGGGTCCTTTTTCTGGCTTGGGGTCCTTTTTCGTTCTTGGGTCCTTTATCGTGCTTGTGGTGTTTTTCGGGCTTGGGGTTTTTTTCGGCCTTGGGGTCGTTTTTCGAACTTGGGGTCGTTTTTCGGGTTTGTGCTCCTTTTCGGGCTTGGGGTCGTTTTTCATGCTTGTCGTCATTTTCGTGCTTGAGGCGCTTTTTTTGGTTTCGGGTCCTTTCTCTGGCTTGTGGTCTTTTTCGAGCTTGGGGTCATTTTCGGGCTTGGGGTCCTGTTTCGGGCTGGGGCCCCTTTTTGGGGCTTGGGGTCCTTTTTGGGTTTAAGATCCTTTTTCGTGCTTGGGGTCTTTTTCGGACTTGGGGTTCTTTGTTGGGCTTGGGGTCATTTTTTAAGCTTGGGATCCTCTTTTGGGTTTGAGGTCCTTTTTCGGGCTTGGGGTCCTTTTCGGGCTTGGGATCCACTTTAAGGCTTGTAGTCTTGTGGTCCCTTTTCGGACATATGCTCCTTTTTCGGGCTTGGAGTCTTTTTCGGGCTTGTGGTATTTTTCGGGTTTGGAGTCCTCTTTTGTGCTTTGACCCCTTTTTCGGACTTTGGGTCCATTTTGGGTTTGGGAACATTCTTTGTGCTTGGGGTCCTTTTTCGGGCTTGGGGTTCTTTGTTGGGCTTGCGGACCTTTTGCAGGCTTGGGATCCTGTTTCGGGCTTTAAGTCCTTTTTCGGGCTGGGTGTCCTTTTCGGGATTGGGGTCCTTTTTGGAGGTTGGGGTCCTTTTTCGGGCATGGGGTCCTTTTTCGGGATTGGGGTCCTTTTCGGGTTTGGGGTTCTTTGTTGGGATTGGGGTCCTTTTTCAGGCTTGGGGTACACTATCAGGCTTGTAGTCTTGTGATCCCTTTTCGGACTTATGGTCGTTTTTCTGGCTTGGGTTCTTTTTCGAAGATGGAATCCTTTTTCGGGCTTGTGGTCTTTTTCGGGCTTGGGGTCCTGTTTTGCGCTTGTCGTCCTTTTTCGGGCTTGGGGTGCTTTTTAAGGCGTGGGTTCCTTTTCCGGGCACGTGGTCTTTTTCGGGCTTGGGATTATTTTTTCGGGCTTGGGATCCTTTTTCGGACTTGGGATCCTCTTTCTGGCGTGTAGTTTTGTGGCCCTTTTTCGGGCTTGGGATCTTTTTTCAGGCTGGGGTTCTTTTTCGAACTTGGGATCTTTTTCATGCTTGGGATCCTTTTTCGAACTTGGGGTCCTTTTTTGGGCTTGGGGTCTTTTTCGGTCTTGGGGTGTTTTTCGAGCTTAGGGTCTTTTTCGAGCTTGAGGTACTTTTTCGGGCTTGAGGTACTTTTTCGGGTTTTGGGCCCTTTTTCGGGCTTGGGGTCCTTTTTCGGACTTGGGGTCCTCTTTCAGGCGTGTAGTTTTGCGGTCCTTTTTCGGGCTTGGAATTTTTTTTCAGGCTGGGGTTTTTTCGAACTTTTCGGGCTTGGGGTCCTTTTTCGAACTTGGGGTCATTTTTTGGGTTTGGGGTCTTCATCGGTCTTGAGGAGTTTTTCGAGCTTGAGGTCTTTTCCGGGCTTGAAGTACTTTTTCGGGCTTGAGGTACTTTTTCGGGTTTAGGGCCCTTTTTCGGGCTTGGGGTCCTTTTTCGAACTTGGGGTCCTTTATCGGGCTTAGGGTCTTTTTCGGGCTTGGGGTCCTTTTTCGGACTTGGGGTCCTTTTTCGTGCCTTGGGTCCTTTTTCGGGCTTGTGGCTCTTTTTCGGACTTGGGGTCTTTTTCGGGATTGGGGTCCTCTTTCGGGCTTGCGATCCTTTTTAGAACTTGGGGTCCTTTTTTGGGTTTGGGGTCTTTTTCGGTCTTGATGTGTTTTTCGAGCTTGGGGTCTCTTTCGGGCTTGGGGTTCTTTTTCGGGCTTGAGGTACTTTTTCGGGTTTGGGGTACCTTTTCTGGGCTTGGGGTCCTTTTTCGAACTCCAGGTCCTTTATCGGGCTTAGGGTCTTTTTCGTGCTTTGGGTCTATTTCGATCTTGGAGTCTTTTTCGAACTTGGGGTCTTTTTGGGGCTTGGGGCCCTTTTTTGGTCTTGGGGCCCTTTTTTGGGTTTGGGGTCCTTATTTGGGATTGTCGTTCTTTTTCGGGCTTGGGGTCCTTTTTCAGGCTTGCGGTCCTTTTTCGAGCTTGGGGTTCTTTGTCGGGATTGTCGTCCCTTTTCGGGGTTGGGGTGCATTTTCGGGCTTGGGGCCCTTTTGGGGGCTTGTGGTCCTCTTTCGGGCTTGTGGTCCTTTTTCGGGCTTGAGGTACTTTTTTGGGCTTGGGGTCTTCTTCGGGCTTGGTGTGCTTTTTCGGGCTTGGGGTCCTTTTTGGAACTTGGGGTCCTTTTTTGGGCTTGAGGTCTTTTTCGGCCTTGGGGTCTTTTTCGATCTTGGAGTCTCTTTCGAACTTGGGGTCCTTTTTCAGGCTTGGGGTCTTTTTCGGGCGTGGGGTTCTTTTTTGGGATTGTCGTCCTTTTTCGGGCTTGGGGTCCTTTTCGGGCTTGGGGCCTTTTTTGGGGCTTGTGGTCTTTTTCGAACTCTGGGTCCTTTTTCTGGCTTGGGGCCCTTTTTCGTTCTTGGGTCCTTTATCGTGCTTGTGGTGTTTTTCGGGCTTGGGGTTTTTTTCGGCCTTGGGGTCGTTTTTCGAACTTGGAGTCGTTTTTCGGGCTTTTGCTCCTTTTTTGGGCTTGGGGTCCTTTTTCATGCCTGTCGTAATTTTTCGGGCTTGAGGCGCTTTTTTGGCTTGGAGTCCTTTCTCTGGCTTGTGGTCGTTTTCGGGCTCGGAGTCTTTTTCTGGCTTGTAGTCGTTTTTCGGGCTCGGGGTGCATTTTCAGTCTTGGGGTCCTCTTTCGGGCTTGCGGTCCTTTTTTGGGCTTGTCGTCCGTTTTCTGGCTCAGAAGCTTTTTCTGGGGTCTTTTTCGGGTTTGGTGTCCTTTTTTGGGCTTGTCGCCTTTTTTCGGGCTTGGGAAGCTTATTCAGGCTTGGTGCCCTTTTGCGGGCTTGTGGTCTTTTTCGGGTTTGGGGTCCATTTTCGGGCTTGGTGTCTTTTTTCGGGCTTGGGCCCCTTTTTCGGGCTTGAAGTCCTTTTTGGGTTTAAGATCCTTTTTCGTGCTTGGGGTCCTTTTTCGGACTTGGGGTTCTTTGTTGGGTTTGGGGTCATTTTTTAAGCTTCGGGCTTGTGGTCATTTTTCGGGCTTGGGGTTCTTTTCAGGCTTGAAGTCCACTTTCAGGCTTGTAGTCTTGTGGTCCCTTTTCGAACATATGGTCCTTTTTCGGGCTTGGGGTCCTTTTCGGGCTTGGGGTCCTTTTTCGGGTTTGGTGTCCTTTTTTGGGATTACCGTCCTTTATCGGGCTTGGGGTCCTTTTTCGAACTTGGGGTCCTTTTTCAGGCTTGGGGTCTTTTTCGGGCATGGGGTTCTTTTTTGGGATTGTCGTTCTTTTTCGGGCTTGGGGTCCTTTTTCGGGCTTGGGGCCCTTTTTGGGGCTGTTGTCTTTTTCGAGCTCTCGGTCCTTTTTCGAGCAGGGGGTCCTTTTTCGAACTTGTGGTCCTTTTTCTGGCATGGGGTCCTTTTTCGTTATTGGGTCCTTTTTCGGGCTTGTGGTGTTTTTCGGGCTTAGGGTCCTTTTTTACAGCTTGGGGTTGTTTTTGGAACTTGGAGTCGTTTTTCGGGCTTGTGCTCCTTTTTCGGGCTTGGGGTCCTTTTTCATTCTTGTCATTTTTCGGGCTTGAGGCGCTTTTTGGCTTGGGGTCCGTTTTTTTGGCTTGGTTTCGGGCTTGTAGTTCCTTTTCGGGCTCGGGGTGCTTTTTCAGGCTTGAGGTCCTCTTTCGGGCTTGTGGACTTTTTCGGGCTTGGGGTCTTTTTCGGGCTTGGGGTCCTTTTTTGGGCTTGTCGTCCTTTTTCGGGCTTGGGAAGCTTATTCAGGCTTGGGGCCCTTTTGCGGGCTTATGGTCTTTTTCGGTCTTGGGGTCCTTTTTCGGGCTTGGGATCCCTTTTGGATTTAAGATCCTTTTTCGCGCTTGGAGTCCTTTTTTGGGCTTCGGGTTTTTTGTTGGACTTAGGGTTTTTTTCAGGCTTGGGATCTTCTTTCGGGCTTAAAGTCCTTTTTCGGGCTTAGGGTCCTTTTTCGAGCTTGGGGTCCTTTTTCACGCTTGGATTCCTTTTTCGGGCATGAGCTGCTTTTTCGTGCTCGGGGTCCTTTTTCTGGCTTGGGCCCCCTTTTCGGGCTTGGGGTCCTTTTTGGGTTTTGGATCCTTTTTCGTGCTTGGGGTCCTTTTTCGTACTTGGGGTCCTTTTTCGGGCTTGGGGTTCTTTGTTGGACTTGGGGTCCGTTTTCTGGCTTCGAAGTTCTTTGGGTTCTTTTTCGAAGTTGGGGTCCTTTTTCGGGCTTGTGGTCTTTTTCGGGCTTGGGGTCCTTTTTAGGGCTTGTCGTTCTTTTTCGGGCTTGGGGTACTTTTTCAGGCGTGGGTTTCTTTTCCGGGCTCGTGGTCTTTTTCGGGCTTGAGATTTTATTTTTCGGGCTTGGGTTCCTTTTTCGGACTTGGGGTCCTCTTTCAGGCGTGTAGTTTTGCGGTCCTTTTTCGGGCTTGGGATCTTTTTTCAGGCTGGGGTTTTTTCGAACTTTTCGGGCTGGGGGTCCTTTTTCGAACTTGGGGTCATTTTTTGGGTTTGGGGTCTTCAACGGTCTTGAGGAGTTTTTCGAGCTTGAGGTCTTTTCCGGGCTTGAGGTACTTTTTCGGGCTTGAGGTACTTTTTCGGGTTTGGGGTCCTTTTTCGGGCTTGGGGTCCTTTTTCGAACTTGGGGTACTTTATCGGCCTTAGGGTCTTTTTCGGGCTTGGGGTCCTTTTTCGGACTTGGGGTCCTTTTTCGTGCCTTGGGTCCTTTTTCGGGCTTGTGGCTCTTTTTCGGACTTGGGGTCTTTTTCGGGATTGGGGTCCTCTTTCGGGCTTGCGGTCCTTTTTAGAACTTGGGGTCCTTTTTTGGGTTTGGGGTCTTTTTCGGTCTTGATGTGTTTTTCGAGCTTGGGGTCTCTTTCGGGCTTGGGGTTCTTTTTCGGGCTTGAGGTACTTTTTCGGGTTTGGGGTACCTTTTCTGGGCTTGGGGTCCTTTTTCGAACTCTAGGTCCTTTATCGGGCTTAGGGTCTTTTTCGTGCTTTGGGTCTATTTCGATCTTGGAGTCTTTTTCGAACTTGGGGTCTTTTTGGGGCTTGGGGCCCTTTTTTGGTCTTGGGCCCTTTTTTGGGTTTGGGGTCCTTATTTGGGATTGTCGTTCTTTTTCGGCCTTGGGGTCCTTTTTCAGGCTTGGGGTCCTTTTTCGAGCTTGGGGTTCTTTTTCGGGATTGTCGTCCCTTTTCGGGCTTGGAGTGCATTTTCAGGCTTGGGGCCCTTTTGGGGGCTTGTGGTCCTCTTTCGGGCTTGTGGTCCTTTTTCGGGCTTGAGGTATTTTTTTGGGCTTGGGGTCTTCTTCGGACTTGGTGTGCTTTTTCGGGCTTGGGGTCCTTTTTCGAACTTGGGGTCCTTTTTTGGGCTTGAGGTCTTTTTCGGCCTTGGGGTCTTTTCGATCTTGGAGTCTCTTTCGAACTTGGGGTCCTTTTTCAGGCTTGGGGTCTTTTTCGGGCGTGGGGTTCTTTTTTGGGATTGTCGTCCTTTTTCAGGCTTGGGGCCTTTTTTGGGGCTTGTGGTCTTTTTCGAACTCTGGGTCCTTTTTCGAACTTGGGGTCCTTTTTCTGGCTTGGGGTCCTTTTTCGTTCTTGGGTCCTTTATCGTGCTTGTGGTGTTTTTCGGGCTTGGGTTTTTTTTCGGCCTTGGGGTCGTTTTTCGAACTTGGGGTCGTTTTTCGGGCTTGTGCTCCTTTTTCGGGCTTGGGGTCGTTTTTCATGCTTGTCGTCATTTTCGGGCGTGAGGCGCTTTTTTTGGTTTTGGGTCCTTTCTCTGGCTTGTGGTCTTTTTCGGGCTTGGGGTCATTTTCGGGCTTGGGGTCCCGTTTCGGGCTTGGGCCCCTTTTTGGGGCTTGGGGTCCTTTTTGGATTTAAGATCCTTTTTCGTGCTTGGGGTCTTTTTCGGACTTGGGGTTCTTTGTTGGGCTTCGGGTCATTTTTTAAGCTTGGGATCCTCTTTTGGGTTTGAGGTCCTTTTTCGGGCTTGGGGTCCTTTTCGGGCTTGGGATCCACTTTAAGGCTTGTAGTCTTGTGGTCCCTTTTCGGACATATGGTTCTTTTTCGGGCTTGGAGTCTTTTTCGGGCTTGTGGTCTTTTTCGGGTTTGGGGTCCTTTTTTGTACTTTGACCCCTTTTTCGGACTTGGGGTCCATTTTGGGTTTGGGAACATTCTTTGTGCTTGGGGTCCTTCTTCGGGCTTGGGGTTCTTTGTTGGGCTTGCGGACCTTTTGCAGGCTTGGGATCCTGTTTCCATTTTTTCCATTCCATTTTCTGGGCTTGGGGTCCTTTTTCGAACTCTAGGTCCTTTATCGGGCTTAGGGTCTTTTTCGTGCTTTGGGTATTTTTCGATCTTGGAATCTTTTTCGGTCTTGGAGCCCTTTTTCGGGTTTGGAGTCCTTATTTGGGATTGTCGTCCTTTTTCGGGCTTGTGGTCCATTTTCAGGCTTGGGTTCCTTTTTCGGGATTGTCGTCCCTTTTCGTGCTTGGGGTGGTTTTTAAGGCTTGAGGCCCTTTTGGGGGCTTGTGGTCTTTTTCGTGCTTGTGGTCCTTTTTCGGGCTTGTGGTCCTTTTTCGTGCTTGGGGTCCTTTTTCGGGCCTGTGGTGTTTTTCTGGCTTGGGTTCCTTTTTCGGGACAGGGGTCGTTTTTCGAACTTGGGGTTCTTTTTCGGGCTTGTGGTCCTCTTTCGGGCTTGGGGTCCTTTTTCAAGTTTGTCGTCATTTTTCGAGCTTGAAGTGCTTTTTTAGGCTTGGGGTCCATTTACGGGCTTGTGGTCTTTTTCGGGCTGGGCGCTTTTTCGGGCTTGTAGTCCTTTTTCGGGCTCGGGGTGCTCTGTCAGGCTTGGGCCCTCTGTCGGGCTTGTGGACTTTTTCGGGCTTGGGGTCCCTTTTCGGGCTTGGGGTCCTTTTTCGGGCCTGGGGTCCTTCTTCGGGCTTGGGGTCGTTTTTCGGGCTTGGGGTCCTTTTTGGGGCTTGGGATCCTTTTCGGTGGTGGCAAGTGGTTTCGGCATGTGGTCTACTTTCAGGCTGTAGTCTTGTGGTCCCTTTTCGGGCTTATGGTCCTTCTTCGGGCTTGGGTCCTTTTTCGAAGTTGGGGTCCTTTTTCGGGCTTGGGGTCCTTTTTGGGCTAGTGGTTCTTTGTTGGGCATGTCGTCCTATTTTGGGCTTAAGATGCTTTTTCAGGCTTAAGTTTCTCTTCCGGGTTCGTGGTCCTTTTCAGGCTTGGGATTTTTTCGGGCTTTGTGTCCTTTTTAGGGCTTGGGATCACTTTTTGAGCTAGGAGTCCATTTTTTGGACTTGGGTTTTTTACGGGCTGGGGGTCCTTTTTCGGGTTTGGGGTCCTTTTTCGGGCTTGGGGTCCTTTTTTGGGCTTGGGGTCTTTTTCGGGCTTAGAGCCCTTTTCGAGCTTGGGGTCCTTTTTCGGGCTTGGGGTCCTTTTTCGGGCTTTTTGTGCTTTTCGGGCTTGTGTTTTTCGGGCTTGGGGTCCATTTTGGAACTTGTGGTCATTTTCGGGCTTGTGGTCCTTTTTCAGGCTTGTGGTCCTTTTTCAGGCTTGTCGTCGTTTTTCGGGCTTGAGAAGCTTTTGGAGGCTTAGGGTCCTTTTTCGCGCTTGTGGTCTTTGTCAGGCTTGTCGTCCCTTTTCGGGCTTTGGGTGCTTTTTCAAGCTTGGGATCCTTTTTCGGACTTGTGGTCCTTTTCCGGGCTTGCGGTCCTTTTCCGGGCTTGGGGTCCTTTTTCGGACTTGGGGTCCTTTTTCGAGCTTGGGGTCCTTTTTCGGGGTTAGGGTCTTTTTCGGGTTTGGCTTCCGTTTTTGGGCTTGTTATTCTTTTTCCAGCTTGAAGTGATTTTTCAGGCTTGGGGCCCTTTTGCGGGCTTGTGGTCTTTTTTGAGTTTGTGGTCCTTTTTCGGGCTTAGGGTACTTTTTAGAGCTTGGGCCTCTTTTTCGGGCTTGGGGTCCTTTTTCGGGCTTGTGGTCCTTTTCCGGATTTGGGGTCCTTCTTCAATCTTGTGGTTTTTTCGGGCTTGGGGTCGTTTTTTGGGCTTTGGGTGCTTTTTCAGGCTTCGGATCCTTTTTCAGGCTTGGGGTCCTTTTTCGGGCTTAGGGTACTTTTTAGGGCTTGGGCCTCTTTTTCGGGCTTGGGGTCCTTTTTCGGGCTTGTGGTCCTTTTCCGGATTTGGGGTCCTTCTTCAATCTTGTGGTTTTTTCGGGCTTGGGGTCGTTTTTTGGGCTTTGGGTGCTTTTTCAGGCTTCGGATCCTTTTTCAGGCTTGGGGTCCTTCTTCAGCTTGGTGTTCTTTTTCGGATTTGGGGTCCTTTTTCGAGCTTTTTGTGCTTTTCAAACTTGTTGTGTTTTTCGGGCTTGGGGTTTTCATCGGGCTTGGTGTCCTTTTTCGAACTAAGGGTCATTTTTCGTGCTTGGGGTTCTTTTTCGTGCATGTGGTCTTTTTCATGCTTGGGGTCCTTTTTCAGGCTTGTCGTTGTTTTTCGGGCTTGAGCTGCTTTTGAAGGCTTAGGGTCCTTTTTCGCGCTTGTGGTCTTTGTCAGGCTTGTCGTCCTTTTTCGGGCTTTGGGTGCTTTTTCCAGCTTGGAGTCCTTTTTCGGGCTTGGGGTCTTTTTCGGGTTTGGCTTCCTTTTTCGGGCTTGGAGTGATTTTTCAGGCTGGGGGCCCTTTTGCGGGCTTGTGGTATTTTTCGAGTTTGGGTCCTTTTTCGGGCTTGAGGTACTTTTTCGGGCTTGGGCCGCTTTTTCGGGCTTGTGGTCCTTTTTCGGGCTTGGGGTCTTTCTTCAATCTTGTGGTCTTTTGCGGGCTTGGGGTCGTTTTTTGTGCTTTGGGTGCTTTGTCAGGCTTCGAGTCCTTTTTCAGGCTTGGGGTCCTTTTTCAGGCTTGGGGTCCTTTTTCGTGCTAGAGGTCCTTTTCGGGCTTGGGGTTCTCGTTCAGGCTTGTCGCCTTTTGGTCCTATTCGGGCTAGTGGTCCTTTTTCGGGCTTGGGGTCCTTTTTCGTACTTGGGGTCCTTTTGAAGCTTGGGGTCCTCTTCAGGCTTGGGGTCCTTTTTAGGTCTTGGGGTCCTTTTTCGGGATTGGGGTCGTTTTCATGCTTGCGGTTCTTTTTCGGGCTTGGGGTGCTATTTCGTGCATGGGGTTCTTTGTCGGGCTTGGGATCCTTTATCGGGCTTGGGGTCCTTTTTCGGACTTGAGCAAAATTTTCGGGCTTGGGGTCTTTTTTTCGGGTTTGGGATCCTTTTTCGAACTTGGGGTTTTTTTGGGCTTGTGGTCCTTTTTCGGTCTTGGGATCATTTTTCGGTCTTGGGGTCTCTTTCGAGCTTGGTGTCCTTTTTATGCTTGGGGTCCTTTTTCGGGTTAGGGCGTGGGGTCCTGTCGTGGGCGTGGGGTCCTTTTTCGGGTTAGGGCTACTATTTCGTGCTTGGGGTTCTTTTTTGGGCTTGGGGTGTTTTCATGCTTGGGGTTCTTTTTCAGGGTTGGGGTCTTTTTTCATGCTGGGGGTTCTTTTTCGGGCTTAGGGTCCTTTTTCGGGCTTGGGGTTCGTTGTAGGGCTTGGGTTCTTTGTCGGGATTAGGGTCTTTTTCGAGCTGGGGGTCCTATTCTGGCTTGGGGTCCTTTTTCGGGCTTGGGATCCTTTTTTGGGCTTGAGGTAAATTTTCGGGCTTGGGGTCCTTTTTTGATCTTGGGGTCCTTTTCGAAAATTGGGTTATTTGCGATCTTGAGGTCTTTTTTCGGGCCTGGGGTCCTTCTGCAATATTGGGGTCTTTTTCGAACTTGGGGTCCTTTTTATGATTAGGGTCCTTTTTCAGGGTTAGGGTCCTTTCTCGGGCTTAGGGTCATTTTTCGGGTTTGGAGTACTTTTTCGGGCTTGGGGTCCTTTTTCGGGCTTGAGGTTTTTTTCGAACTTGAGGTACTTTTTCGTGCTTGAAATCCTTTTTCGAGCTTAGGATCCTTTTTCGAACTTGGATTTCTTTTTCGAACTTGGGGTCCTTTTTCGGGCTTGGGGTCTTTTTTAGGATTGGGGTCCATTTTTGGGTTTGTCGTCCTTTTCGGGCTTGGGGTGCTTTTTTAAGCATGGGGCTATTTTGCGGCCTTACGGTCTTTTTCGGGCTTGGGGTCCTTTTTCGGGCTTGGGATGCTTTTTCGGGAGTCTTTTTCGGGCTTGGTGTCCTATTCGGGCTTGGGGTCCTTTGTAGGGTTTGGGGCCCTTTTTCGGGCATGGGATCCTCTTTCGTGCTTGGGGTCCTTTTTCGGGCTTGGGGGACTTTTTCGGGCTTGCGGTCCTCTTTCATGCTTTTAGTCTTGTGGCCCTTTTTCGGCTTATGGTCCTTCTTCGGGCTTGTGGTCCTTTTTCGGGCTTGGGGTCCTTTTTCGGGCTTAGGGTCCTTTTTCGGGCTTGTGGTCTCTTTCAAGATTCGTGTCCTTTTTCGGGCTTGGGGTCTTTTTCGTGCTTGGGGCCCTTTTTAGAACTTGGAGTCCTTTTACGGGCTTTTGGTGCTTTTTCGGGCTTGGCTTCTTTTTCGGGCCTAAGGTCCTCTTTCGGGCTTGGAGTCCTTTTCGGGCTTGAGGTACTTTTTTAGGCTTGGGGTCTTTTTCGAGCTTAGGGTCCTTTTTCGGGCTTGGGGACATTTTTCGGGCTTGGGGTCCTTTTCGGGCTTGGGGTCTTTTCGGGCTTCTGGTACTTTTTCGATATTGGGTTCATTTTTCGGGCTTGGGGTCATTTTTCGGGCTTGGGATCCTTTTTCAGGCTTGGGGTCCTTTTCCGGGCTTCGGTTCATATTTCGGGATTGAGGTCTTCTTTCGGACTTGGGGTCCCTTTCGGGCTTGGGGTCTTCTTTCAAGCTTGTAGTATAGTGGTCCTTTTTCCGGCTTATGGTCCTTTTCTGGGCTTGGGATCCTTTTTCGGGCTTGGGGTCCTTTTTCGGGCTTGGGGTCGTTTTCGGGTTTGGGGTCCTTTTTCGGGCTTGGGGTCCTTTTCGGGCTTGATTTCCTCTTTCAAGCTTGTAGTCTGGTGGTCCTTTTTCCGGCTTATGATCTTTTTCGGGCTTGTGGTCCTTTTTCGGGCTTAGGGTCCTTTTTCGGGCTTAGGGTGCTTTTTTGGGCTTGTGGTCTTTTTCAAGCTTCGTGTCCTTTTTCGGGCTTGAGGTCTCTCTCGGGCTTGGGGTCCTTTTCTGAACTTAAGGTCCTTTTATGGGCTTTTGGTGCTTTTTCGGGCTTGGGGTGCTTTTTCAGGCTTGGGGTCCTTTTTCAGGCTTGGGGTCGTTTTTCGGGCTTGTGATCTTTTTCGGGCTTGGACTCCTTTTTCGGGCGTGTGGTCTTTTTCGGGCTTGAGGTACTTTTTTGGGCTTGGGGTCTTTTACGGGCTTAGGGTCCTATTTCGAGCTTAGGTTCCATTTTCGAACTTGGGGTCTTCTTTCAAGCTTGTAGTCTTGTGGTCCTTTTTCGGGCTTGGGGTCCTGTTGCGGGCTTGGGGTCCTTTTTCAGGCTTGGAGTCCTTTTCGAGCTTGTGGTCCTTTTCCGACTTTTGGCAATTTTTCGGGCTTGGCTTCTTTTTCGGGCTTGGGGTCCTTTTTCGGGCTTGGAATCCTTTTCGGTCTTGGGGTGGTTTTTCGAGCTTGGGGTCTTTTTCGGGCTTTGTGTCCTTTTTCGGTATTGGGGTTCTTTTTCAGGCTTGGGGTTCTTTTTTGGGCTTGGGGTCTTTTTCGGGCTTTGGGTCCTTTTTCGGGTTCGGGGTCTATTTTCGAACTTGGGGTCCTTTTTCGGGCTTGGGGTCCTTTTCGGTCTTGGGGTGGTTTTTTCGGTCTACGGGTGTTTTTCGAGCTTGGGGTCTTTTTCGGGCTTTGGGTCCTTTTTCGGGATTGGGGTTCTTTTTCGGGCTTGGGGTTCTTTTTCGGGCTTGGGGTTCTTTTTCGGGCTTGGGGTTCTTTTTCGGGCTTGGGGTTCTTTTTCGGGTTTGGGGTTCTTTTTCGGGCTTGGGGTCCTTTTCGGGCTTGGTTTCCTCTTTCAAGCTTGTAGTCTTGTGGTCCATTTTCCGGCTTATGGTCCTTTTTCGGGCTAGGAGTGCTTTTCAGGCTTGTGGTCCTTTTTCGGGCTTGTGGTCTTGTTCGGACTTGGAGTCTTTTTCGGGCTTGGGATACTTTTCCAGGCTTGGTGTCTTTTTCCGGGCTTGGGTTCATTTTTCGGGCTTGCGGTCCTCTTTCGGGCTTGGGGTCTTCTTCGTGTTTGGGGTCTTCTTTTAAGCTTGTAGTATTGTGGTCCTTTTTTCCGGCTTATGGTCCTTTTCCGGGCTTGGAGTCCTTTTTCGGGCTTGGGGTCCTTTTTCGGGGTAGGGGTCTTTTTCGGGCTAGGGTCCTTTTTCAGGCTTGGGGTCCTTTTACGAACTTGGGGACCTTTTTCGGGCTTGGGGTCCTTTTTCGAGCTTGGGGTCCTTTTTCGGGCATAGGTTCATTTTACGGGCTTGGGGTCCTTTTGAGGGCTTGGGGTCATTTTCGGGCTTGGGTTCCCTTTCGGGCTTGGGATCCTCTTTCAAGCTTGTAGTCTTGTGGTCCTTTTTCCGGCTTATGGTCCTTTTTCGGGCTTGGGGTGCTTTTCAGGCTTGGGGTTCTTTTTCGGGCTTGTGGTTTTTTCGGGCTTGGGGTCATTTTTCGGGCTTGGGGTCTTTTTCCGGGCTTCTGTTCATTTTTCGGGCTTGGGGTCCTCTTGCGGGCTTGGTGTCCCTTTCGGGCTTGGGGTCTTCTTTCAAGCTTGTAGTATTGTGGTTCTTTTTGCGGCTTATGGTCCTTTTCTGGGCGTGGAGTCCTTTTCCGGGCTTGGGGTCCTTTTTCGAGCTAGGATTCTTTTTCGGGATTGGGTCCTTTGTTAGGCCTGGGGTCTTTTTACGAACTTTGGGTCCTTTTTCGGGCTTGGGGTCCTTTTTCGGGCTTAGGTTAATTTTTCGGGCTTGAAGTCCATTCTCGGGCTTGGGGTCCTTTTCGGGCTTGGTTTCCTCTTTCGAGCTTATAGTCTTGTGGTCCTTTTTCCGGCTAATGGTACTTTTTCGGTCTTAGGGTCGTTTTTCGGGCTTGTGGTCTTTTTCGGCCTTGGGGTCCTTTTAAGGGTTTGGGGTCCTTTTTTGGGTTTGCGGTCCTCTTTCAAGCTTATAGTCTTGTGGTCCTTTTTCGGACTTTGGGTCCTGTTGCGGGCTTGGGGTCCTTTTGGAGCTTGTGATCTTTTACGGGCTTGTGGCTCTTTTTCGTGCTTGGTTTCTTTTTCCGGCTTGGGGTCTTTTTCAAGCTTGGAGTCCTTTTCGGGCTTAAGGTACTTTTTTGGGCTTGGGGTGGTTTTGCGGGCTTTGGGTCCTTTTCGGATTTCGGGTCTTTTCGGCCTTGGGGTGGTTTATTGGGGCTTGGGGTGTTTTTCGAGGTTAGGGTCTTTTTCGGGCTTTGGGTCCTTTTTTGGGCTTGTGAACCTCTTTTTGGATTTGGGTGCCTTTTTAGGCTTGGGGTCTTTTTCGGGCATGGGGTCTTTTTCGGGCTTGTGGTCCTTTTTCGATCTTGGGTTTATTTTTCGGGCTTGGGGTCATTTATCGGGCTTGGGATCCTTTTTCGGGCTTGGGGTCCTTTTTCGGGCTTGGGGTCCTTTTCGGGCTTGGGGTCCTTTTTCGGGTTTGGGGTCCTTTTCGGGCTTTATTTCCTCTTTCAAGCTTGTAGTCTTGTGGTCCTTTTTATGGCTTATGGTCCTTTTTCGGGCTTCTGGTGCTTTTCAGGCTTGGGGTCCTTTTTCGCGCTTGGGGTCCTTTTCGGGCTTGCGGTCTTTTTCAAGCTTCGTGTCCTATTTCGGGCTTGGGGTCCATTTTAGAACTTGGGGTCCTTTTACGGGCTTTTGTTGCTTTTTCGGGCTTGGTGTGCTTTTTCAGGCTTGGGGTCCTTTTTCAGGCTTGGGGTCGTTTTTCGGTTATGTTGTCTTTTTCGGGCTTGGACTCCTTTTTCGGGCTTGTGGTCCTTTGCGGGCTTGAGGTCCTTTTTTGGGCTTGGGATCTTTTTCGGGCTTAGGGTCCTATTTCGTGCTTGGGGTCCATTTTCGAACTTGGGGTCCTCTTTCAAGCTTGTAGTATTGTGGTCCTTTTTCAGGCTTGGGGTCCTGTTGCGGGCTTGGGGTCCTTTTTCAGGCTTGGGGTCCTTTTCGAGCTTGTGGTTTTTTCGGGCTTGGCTTCTTTTTCGGGCTTGGGGTCCTTTTTCGGGCTTGGAGTCCTTTTCGGGCTTGGAGTCCTTTTCGGGCTTGAAGTACTTTTTTGGGCTTGGGGTCTATTTCGGGCTTTGGGTCCTTTTTTGGGCTTGTGGGTCCTTTTTGTGGGCTTGTATTTGGGGTCCCTTTTTAGGCTTGGGGTTTTTTCGGGCTTGGGGTCTCTTTCGGGCTTGTGGTCCTTTTTCGATTTTGTGTATATTTTTCGGGCTTGGGGTCATTTTTCGGGCTTGGGATCCTTTTTCAGGCTTGGAGTCCTTTTTCGGGCTTGTGGTCTTTTTCCGGGCTTCGGTTCAATTTTCGGGCTTGGGGTCCTCTTTCGGGCTTGGGGTCCCTTTCGGGCTTGAGGTCTTCTTTCAAGCTTGTAGTATTGTGGTCCTTTTTCCGGCTTATGGTCCTTTTCCGGGCTTGGATTCCTTTTTCGGGCTTGGGGTCCTTTTTCGGGCTTGGGGTCCTTTATGGGCCTTGGGGTCCTTTTTCGGGCTTGGGGTCCTTTTTCGGGCTTGGTTTCCTTTTTCAAGCTTGTAGTCTTGAGGTCCTTTTTCCGGCTTATGGTCGATTTTCGGGCTAGGGGTGCTTTTCAGGCTTGGAGTCCTTTTTCGGGCTTGTGGTCTTTTTCGGGCTTGGGGTCATTTTCGGGCTTGGGATCCTTTTTCAGGCTTGGGGTCTTTTCCGGGCTTCTGTTCATTTTTCGGGCTTTGGGTCCTCTTTCGGGCTTGGGGTCTCTTTCGGGTTCGGGGTCTTCTTTCAAGCTTGTAGTATTGTGGTCCTTTAACCGGCTTATGGTCCTTTTCCGGGCTTGGATTCCTTTTCGGGCTTGGGATCCTTTTTCGGGCTAGGGGTCTATTTCGGGCTTGGGGTCCTTTTTCGGGCATAGGTTCATTTTTAGGGCTTAGGGTCCTTTTTTGGGCTTGGGTTCCTTTTTCGGGCTTGGGTTCCTCTTCGGGCTTGGGATCCTCTTTCAAGCTAGTAGTCTTGTGGTCCTTTTTCCGGCTTATGGTCCTTTTTCGGGCTTGGGGTGCTTTTCAGGCATGGGGTCCTTTTCGGGCTTGTGGTTTTTTTCGGGCCTGGGGTCATTTTTCGGGCTTGGGGATCCTTTTTCAGGCTTCGGGTCCTTTTTCGGGCTTGGGATTCTCTTTCAAGCTTGTAGTCTTGTGGTGCTTTTTCGAGCTTGGGGTCCTTTTGCAGGCTTGGTGTTCTTTTTCGGGCTTGTGGTCCTTTTTCCGGCTTGGGGTGCTCTTTCAAGCTTGTAGTTTTGTGGTCCTTTTCCGGCTTATGTTCCTTTTTCGGGCTTGGGGTCCTTTTTCGGGCTTGTTGTCTTTTCGAGCTTGAGGTCCTTTTTCGGGCTTGGGGACCATATTCGGGCTTGGGATCCTTTTTCGAACTTGAGATCCTTTTTCGGGCTTGGGGCTCTTTTTCGGGCTCTTTTCCGGACTTGGGTTCTTTTTCGGGATCAGGGTCCTTTTTCGGTGTTGGAGTCATTTTCGGGCTTGAGGTACTTTTTCGGGCTTGGGGTCTTTTTTCGGGCTTGGGGTGTTTTTTTCTAACTTGAGATCCTTTGGGGCTTGGGGCTCTTTTTCGGGCTTGGGTTCTTTTTCGGGATTAGGGTCCTATTTCTGGCTTGGGGTCTTTTACGGGCTTGTGGTCCTTTTTCGGGCTCGGGGTGCTTTTTCAGGCTTGGTGTCCTCTTTCGGGCTTGTGAACTTTTTCTGGCTTGGGGTCCTTTTCAGGGCTTGGGGTCCTTTTTCGGGCTTGGGTTCTTTTTCGAACTTGGGTTCCTTTTTCGGGCTTGGGGTCCTTTTTCGGGCTTGTGGTCCTTTTTCAGGGTTGAGGTCCTTTTTCGGGCTCGGGGTGCTAGTTTGAGCTTGTCGTACTTTTGCGGGCTTGGGGTCCTTTTCAGGCTTGGGGTCCCTTTTCGGGCTTGTGGTTTTTTCGGGCTATGGGTGCTTTTTCGGGCTGGGGGACCTTTTTTCAGATTTGTGGTCCTTTTTTGGGTTTGGGGTCCTTTTAGATCTTGGGGTCCTTTTTCGGGCGTGGGGTCGTTTTTCGGGCTTGTGGTCCTTTTTTGGGCTTAGGGTGCTTTGTCGGGCTTGGGGTCCTTTAGCATGCTTGGGGTCCTTTTTCGGGCTTGGGGTCTTTTTCGGGCTTGGGGTCCTTTTTCAGGCTTGTTTTGTATACGTGATATTACTTTTAAACTTTTTTAGCCTGTACACTTTTTGGCTGTTTAACGTAATGTGTTTTGTTCCATTTTAAAATCTGACGAGCTAACCTAGCTAACCTGACTTAAACTATTCTATGTACATCAAAATGGGAGGAGTTACAATTTCAAAGTACATAATTATGTACGGGTAGCGTAAAAAAGGGAAAACAAATCAATGAATAAGTATGGGTGCATCGGTTGCTATCGGTGCTTTTGTTTGGTAACGCAAGGCTGTTTATTTGTCGCCTTAGCATAATAATGACCTAGTGAGAATGTTGCTATAACAAGTGGTGCGACCCAGAATGGTTTAACTGGAATGCGCCCATCTGGTTATGCAAGTTGGATTTGAAAACGATCGTTCAAGTAATTTACGATCTGTGGGAAAATATGAGTGTATCCTCGTTTCAAGTGGCCTGACTAAAGGATATGTTAAATTTGGTTTTTATGACCTGTGACCTGAGAAGGATTCACATTGGTGCATGTAGGGATTGGTTTTGTGGGAATAATTTGTGATGCTAGAAAGTAAGTCCGTTCCATCATCCCCCTTTTGGTTGAATGATGTAGCGAAGTGAAAGTATTCATGTGAAGGAACTGACTCTCTTACAATTCTAATGGATATTACAAATATTAGTTAGTATTGTGCTTTGTTGCTAGAGTAGTCTAAATAAAATTGCTTTGCTATTTTTGTTATTCTCCTTTAATAAGTCTGCTTTTGTGTACAATGTTTCTTTGTTTAGTTATTTTGTTTTCTATTTCACAACTTGTATCTAGTATTTTTATAATGGTGTAGGGACCTATATAGAATTTTTTCTATTTTCGTTTTTTAAATATACTATATCTCCTATGTTGATTATTAATGGGTTTGTTGGTATGTGTATAAATTCTTGTGTTGAATGTTTATCCTTTTCTAATCTTTGTTTCGCTATTGCGATTGATTTTTCTAACTTGTATTTTAGTTCTGTGCTATATAAGTCTAAATTGTACATTGGTGTTATTGTTGTTGGGTAATTTTCTTGTGGTAATTTTGCTTTGTTGCCAAAAATTAGTTCATATGGAGTGAATTTATGTTTTGAGTGTGGGGTAGTGTTATAAGTAAATGCGTAATATGGTATCCATTCGTCCCAATCGGAATGGTGTTCATTTACGAATGATCGTAGATATTCGTTTATACATCTATGAATTCTCTCCAATGATCCGATTGTTTGGGGGTGGTATGCTGTAGCGAATGTTTTTTTTTATTTGTAGGTATTTACAAATCTGTTCAAGTACTTCGTTTTTATATTCGGTTCCTTGATCTGATTTGAGTTCCAGAAATTTCCGTATATTAATATGAATTTCTCTACTAGATTTTTTGCTATTATGTTTGCGTCTTTGGTTGGTGTGGGTATTACTACGATGTATTTAGTTAATTCACAATGTATCGTTATTGCGTAACGATTATTGTTAATTGTTTTTGGTAATGGACCTATTGTATCTATGGATATTATTTCGAATGGTTCTGATGGTGTATTGGTTATTATTTGTTTTTCTTTGGTATGTTTTATTATTTTGTTCTTTTTGCACGATTCACAGGCCTTTATGAATCGAGAAATAGATCCTTTCATGTCCTTCCAATTGTAATATTCTCTTATTTTCAGGTACAGTCGATGCTGTCCTATGTGTCCCCCTGTAGGGGTTTTATGGTGGTTTTTTTAAATGTACTGTATCTCGCCAGGATCACTAATGAACTTGGGTGGTTGATACATTATTATCTGTATATTTTTAATTGTTTGTTTCGCTAGCGCTTTAAATGTTTCTATAGATACCTCTTTAAATATTGTTTCGTTGTTTGCTATAGCGATTTTCTTTATTTTCATTCATTTCTTTTTCCAATGCTGAAAGTGTGAACTCTAGAGTTCTTCTTCCACTTATATATGTTGTGATTCTGTTTATCATTTTTTTCATTTGCGCGTCTTTGTATATATTGAATATTAAATAGTTATTTTCTACCGTTATTCTTAGTTTAGGTAAGTTTCTTGTTTCGGTCGGGTTTTCAGTCGTATAGATAGTGAGGTGATCAGTCTCTCTACCTTTCGTCTTTTGTCCATTGTCGTTAAGTAATTTATAGTTGTTGATCATATTATTATTGTTGTTAATATTATTATTATTATAGGTATTACTATTATTGTTGATGTTAATATTATCATTAATATTATTATTATTAATAATATTGGAATTATTATTATTGCTATTGCTATTATTTAATTTTTTTGTCATGGACCTAGTGTTGACAGTATCCGCTGTAGCGTTGCTTTTATCAGGAATGTATTCTATATTAAAGTCGAATTCTTCTAAATCTAGTCTCATTCTAGTGAGTTTGGAGGTTGGGTTTTTCATATTAATTAAAAATACTAATGGTCTATGGTCTGTTCTGACCGTAAATTTTCTTCCGTATAGGTAAGGTTTGAAATAATTTATTCCCCAGTGTATTCCTGTTAGTTCTTTTAGTATTGTCGATTTATTTTTCTCTCCTGGAGTAAAGCTTTTGCTCGCGAAAGCTATGGGTAAGTCGTTTCCGTTTTTAATTTGGGATAAAACTGCTCCGCATCCTACGTCTGATGCGTCAGTTGTTAGTATAAACGGTTGAGCAAAGTCGGGGTATTGAAGTAGTTTTGGTGAGATTAGGTGTGTTTTTAGTGTGTTATAGGCGTTTTGGCATTCATTTGTACAAACGAACTGTTTATTTTTCTTTAGAAGTTGATTTAGTGGGTGTGCTATTGTTGCAAAGTTTGGCACAAATTTGCGGTAATAGTTACAAAAAGCTACAAATCGTCTACAGTCGTCACTATTTTTGGGTATGGGGTAGTTGTTAATAGTGTTGAATTTGGAACTATCTGGTAGTATTCCATTATCTGTAATTTTGTGTCCTAGATATGTCACTTCTGTATTGAAGAATTTGCATTTTTGGGGATTTAATTTTAGATTATATTTTCTGATTCTGTCGAAGACTTTTGCTAAATTTTGCAAGTGGTGTTGGATGGAACATCCAATAACAATTATGTCATCGATATAGACGAATGCATGTTCTGGTGTTAGTCCAGCCATTGCGATTGTCATCATTCTCTGAAAACTGTTTGGGCTAATATTTAATCCAAAAGGTAAGCGTGTGAATTGGTAATGATCACTCTGTGTTGAGAAAGCGGTAAATTTTCTAGAGTTTTTTTCTAACACTATTTGGTGAAAACCAGACATTAAGTCTAATGTTGAAATGTATTTGGCTCTGCCAAGTTGATCTAATATTGTGTCGATTCTAGGTAGGGGAAATTTATCTGCCAGGATTTTTTTGTTGAGTTGTCTGAAATCTATTACTAGTCGCCATTTCTTGGTTTCATAATTTGATTTCTTTGGTACTAATAATTGGACTGTTATAGGATGATATTGAAGGTTCTATTATTTCGTCTTTTAGCATTTTAGTAATTTGAGTTTCTATTTCTGTATTTTGAGAATGGATAGTTTTATAATTGGGTATGTATACGGAGGTATTGTCCTTTAAGTTAATGTTTTGGTTGTAAAAATTGTTAGTCGACAGTGGTTCGTCAGTGAGTGCAAAAATGTCTGAATAGTTTAATATTAGTTTGTTTAATTCTTGTTGTGCGTAGCTTGGTACATTTTTCGTGTCTATCTCATTTAAAACTTTTTTATTTCTCGTATTATTCTTACCTTTATTGTTAATTTTCATTATATTGTAGTTTGCTAAGGGTTCCATTTCAGGTTTAAGTTCTAAGTTGGATATATTTACAGTTGATTTCGTTGTGTTCATTATTTTTACATAGGGATTTTGTGGAGATATGATAGCGTTTCCTACAAAAATTCCAGGTGCAATTTCTGTAGAGATGACTACCGTGTCTTTCTTAAGATTGTTGTTACTTAATTTTCTAATCACTTCGCATCTCTGCGGTATTATGAAATTGTTGTTTACGCTGTCTTGTATAGGTACGGACACGTTAGTATTATTTACTGAGAAATTTAATAACCAACATTCGTAATCGATTATACATTTATGGGAGGAGAAAAAATCTCTGCCCAAAATGCCATCGGTTTGAATGGGAAAATCTGCGTTAACTAGATGAAAGTTATGTTTAATGTTATTTCCGAAATTTGATTCAGTTTCGGTCAGTGCTGTTGTTTCTATTTCGCCTTCCGTTATTCCAGATAATTTTATTTTGATTTTGTTATTTACTAATTGTTCTGGTATTATTCTATTACTCTTAAAAATAGAGATATCTGCACCAGAATCTATTATTAACGTACAGATCGAATTGGCCATACGCACTCCAACTTTTATGAAGTTAGAAGCGCTTATATTTAGAGGCAACACATTGGCCCAAAAAAATGGTTTTGAATTTGTTGTTGTTGCTGATCGCTCGTTGCACGGACCGGTACAGCTGTTTGCGCTTGGCCTTGGTCAGGCATGCATGATTGCGGTTCAGTATTTGCTAAATACATGTTTTGTCGATTCTGCGGGAATCGATTTGTTCCAGATCGAGTCTGTTGAGGTTTGGTAATGACCACGGCCTCGTTGGTTATTATACACGTTTCTATGTGGATAAGTATAATTGTTATTATACGATCCCTGTGGACCGTTATAGCGCTGATTGGTATTAAAATTTCGCTGAATGGCGTCGTTCCTCCCGTTTCCTCTTTGGGAACGGTAGTACTACTGTGTATTATAGTAACTTGGGGGGTTTTGGAAAGAGTTCGTATTTTTATTTATGTTTAGTAGGGTGGCGGATTCTCTTTCATTACAAGTTTCGTTTTCAACCATTAAGTCGATTGCGTCGCTTAATGTATCAAATTTGCCGACTCTTATCATCTTAGTTTCGGGGTGGCGTGAGCCGCTTATCAGTGCTTGTATACCCGCCTTTTGTGCCTTCATTTTGGCTAGTTCACCCGGAAAGGCTTCTCGGATGTATGCGTTGGCGAGCTGATTGCTCAGTTCGTCGACGCTTTTAGCAAAAGTTCGCGGGTCGCTGTTATGTTTTATATTGCCTTTCTCATATAGAAAGGTTTTGCAATCACTCTGAAAAACGTCAACCTAATACCGGCCCGGAGCGCCGAGTGTCATATCCCATTCGACTCAGTTCGTCGAGATCGGAAAAAGTCTGTATGTGTGTATGTATGTGTGTGTATGTGTGTGTGTATGTGTGTGTGTATGTATGTGCGTATGTGTTTTTTTAGAGAGCAGTAAAAAAATTTCAGAAAAACTCTGAGTGAGGAAAAATGTACAAAAACCCCATTGTCAGGGAACGGGTTTGGGCTGCCATCACCCGACCCGCTAAAAACCACTGCTCTTGCCCAGAACCTGATTCCTCCCCGGCACTACCTTACGGCATTACTTCGGGGAGGGGTTTTTATGTGCATAGCACACACTCCAATTCAACTACTTACTAAGTCGTTTCTTCCGCAGGGTTACAGCCCCACTCCTCTACACACCACCAATTCTCTACCATCCACACAGACTGGCAAGCTCTGCATGGCAGTCGGAAAGCTGGCTGTGAGTCGAGGCTTAGTACTCCTCCCCTACGAGTACAGTCTGAGCGGCAAACTTCTGACTGTCTAATTCACCGAGCCCTTCGGCTCGCTTGTGCCGGTTAGCACCGCAACTCCCTTCTCGCACCATTCAACGCCGTTTACTCTTTGAGCACCAGACTTGTTCGCGAACTACTCGGTCTAGTCCCCGACGATGGACCTAGCCTACTCCGACGGAGAATTCCCCGGCGAGAGAAGTTCTCCCGAAACCGAGCCAACCAACCAGATGTCGAGGTCAGTTCGGCGATTCCGGTGGAGCAGAGCGTCCGGTTCGCTGATGCCCCGACGACCTGCGACTGGTGGTATTTCGTCGCGGTCTACTCAGTCTAGTCCCCGGCGGTGGATCTAGCTTACGCCGACGGAGAGTTCCCCGGCGAAGGAGGCTCCCCCGGTACCGATTCTTCTTTTGTTTTAGCACCACAATTTCATGAGCCCTTTGGCTTCCTTTCGTTCCGTTTCGCCCGATCTACTCGATCTAGTCCCCGGCGGTGGATCTAGCCTACTCAACGGGCCATACAGTAGGTGCTGAGGTCTATCCAGCGATTCCGGTTGGAGCGTAACTTCCGGTTCACCGGCGCCCCAACGACCCACTGCTAGCTCTGCGACGCGGTCTACTCGGTCCAATCCCCGGCGGTGGATATAGCCTACTCACGAGCTACCCGGAAGGATGTCGAGGTCGGTTCAGCGATTCCGGTGAAGCTTGACGTCCGGTTCCCAGGCGCCCCGACGACCCTACTCGGTGCTACATCACGCACTACTCAACTGGTCCCCGGCGGTGGACCTAGTCTACACAGTTGGAGAGTTCCCCGGCGGCGGAATTTCTCTCGAAACCCGATTCGCGGTTTCTTGTTGGTCTCTGCGCCACTTCCTCTGCAACTCGGAGAGTATGCTCGAGACCACTCTGTTGACAGCGTCCCAGGTATGTTCGTCACGGCACATCTCTTCGACGATATTGTCCACTGTCATACCAGGTATATTCCAACGAACTTCTTCGAATCTAGGGCATTCGAAGACCACGTGTTCCGGTGTCTCCTGCACGGTCGCACAACCCGGGCAAAGGGGTGACGAAGCATGTCCAAACCGATGCAAGTACTTCCGGAAGCATCCGTGCCCGGACAAAAACTGCGTCAAATGGAAGTTCACCTCTCCATGCTTCCTATGTACCCAGGCCGATACATTTGGGATGAGTCGGTGGGTCCACCTTCCTTTCTCCGCGTTGTCCTACTCCTGTTGCCATTTAGCCAACGAGTCCGCTCGAACCTGTCTCCTAGCGTTACGTGCATTTCTCCGCTGGTAGCATTCCACGTCCTCCGCCAGGGTAATGCAGATGGGGATCATCCCGGCGATAACCCATACTGCCTCCGACGATATTGTTCTGTAGGCACTCGCGACTCGTACGGCCATCAGTGGGAATGTCCTGTTTAGCTTTTCACGGTTCCGCTTGGTTTTCAGCGCAGCACTCCAGGCAGGAACCCCATATCGGAGTATCGATGACGAAACAGTAGATAGCAGACGTCTCGTGCTGCTTCTCGGACCGCCGACGTTTGGCATGATTCTCGCTATTGCGTTCGTTGCCTTCGCCGACTTTTCACAGGCGTAATCGACGTGGTTGTTGAAGCTCAACCGGTCGTCGATTATAACTCCCAATTGCTTCAATGCACGTTTCGATGCAATCACGTGCCCTCCGACGTCGATCTGCATCCGTTGGACCGATCTGCAGTTACTGACCAACAACTCCTCCGTCTTGTGGTGAGCTATTTGCAGCTTGACCCCGTTCATCCAGCTCTCGATCGCGTCTATTGTCTCCTTCACCGACACCTCCACTTCTTCAAGTGTCTCACCCATCACCGTTAGTGACACGTCGTCCGCGAAACCTACGATTTTCACTTTCCTAGGCAGCTGCAGCGTTAAGACCCCATCGTACATCCCGTTCCAAAGAGTTGGACCGAGAATGGAGCCCTGAGGAACGCCCGCTGTGACACGCAATGACTTCTGTCCTTCGCTCGTCTCGTACAGTAGCACTCTGCTCTGAAAGTAGCTCTTCAGGATCTGGCACAGATAGTCGGGAACCCTCATTCTATGCAGCGCTGCAGCGATGGCTTCCCAGCTGGCACTGTTGAACGCGTTCTTCACATCTATCGTGACCACAGCGCAGTATCGATCTCCTCTTCGCTTCTGTTTAGATGACTTCTCGGCACTCTCAAGCACTATCCGAATTGCATCCACTGTCGATGCTCCTTTGCGGAAACCAAACTGCATCTTGGACAGTCCGCGCTCACCTTCCGTGAATTTCGTCAACCTGTTAAGAATGATCCTTTCCAGGAGTTTTCCGAGTGTATCCAGCAGGCATATGGGTCTGTACGAGGTCGGGTCGCCAGGTGGCTTCCCTGGCTTCGGCAGCAACACCAGCTTCTGGACCTTCCACATTTCGGAGAAGTTGCCTTCATTTAGGCACTTCTGCATCACTATCCTGAACATGTCCGGATATCCCAGGATCGCAGCTTTCAGTACCACGTTTGGCATTCCATCCGGACCAGGGGCTTTCTTTGGTTTTAGGCGCGTCGATGCTTCTACTAGCTCGTCGTTAGTCACTTTCCGATCCGTGTTTGTTCCTTCTTCTTCGCCGTGCGGTGACGGTGGCCATATAGTTGGATCGTGCTACGGGAAATGACCCTCGACGATTATCTTCAGCTTGCTCGGACACATTTCGGCTGGCGTCGTCGGACCCTTCATTTTCGCCATCACGACTCGGTATGCGTCACCCCAGGGATTGGCGTCTACTTCTCGGCATAGCTCCTTGTGGCACTCTGACTTGCTAAGTCTGATCTCCCGTTTTAGAGCGGCCCTAGCTTCCCGAAACGATGCCTTATGCTCTTCTCTATCTGGTTCCGACCTTGCTCTTTGGGCCCGCCTTCTGGCTCTGAGACAAGCAGCGCGTAACGTACTAAGCGTCTCGTTCCACCAGTAAGCTGGACGCCGTTTGTTGCGTGGTTCCAGTTTTCGCGGCATTGTGGCGTCACAAGCCGCCACAATCCTTCTTGTTAGGTCAGCCGCATCCACGTTCTCGGTCCCGCCGTTCGGCCGAAGTGCCTCAACAAAGAGGTCTTTGTTGAAGGCTTACGTCTTCCACTTTCGTTCGCCGGTCACCCTTCTCTGTACTGCCGCGGGGTTCCGTTGACCGATACGGTAGCGAATCTCCTGGTGGTCACTATGCGTATACGTTTCGCATACTCTCCAGTCCATGTTCGCCGTCAATGAGGGACTACAGAATGTGACGTCTATGATAGACTCCCTCCCGTCTCTCCGAAATGTACTAACAGAGCCTTCATTGCACAATCGTACGTCTAACTTCGCTAGAGCTTCCTGCAGGATACACCCCCTTGTGTTGGTTACTCTACTGCCCCATTCCACAACCCAGGCGTTGAAGTCACCACCAATGACTACCGGCTTCCGATCGATCAACTGCTCGGTTAACTGCTCCAGCATTAGGCTGAACTGCTCTACTGTCCACCTTGGGGGAGCGTAACAGCTCCATACTAAGATGCCGTTGATTTTGGCTACCACGAAACCCTCATAGGAACGTTCTACTACTTCTTGGATAGGGAATCTTCCCATTACTTGTATCGCTGCGGTTCCTGATCTATCCGCCACCCAGTTACCGTTATTAGGGGGGACTTGATAAGGCTCTGCGATCAAAGCGACATCGCACATAGTTTCTGTCGTAGACTGTCACAACAGTTGCTGTGCGGTATCACAGTGATTCAGGTTTATCTGGGTCATCTCCATCACCGTTGGCCTGCAGTCGCCTTCTTGTACGCTGGGCATTTAAAGCCACCCGTCTGATGGTCGTTTCCTTCCGCTGAGGTGCAAAGCAGGCACTTCGGCCTCTGCGTGCAGTCTCTCGCAAGATGGCCCGTCTCTCCGCATTTCCAGCACATCCCGGATCTGTCCGGGCCTTTGCAAGCCCCTACTAAATGTCCAAAGCCTAAACATTTGAAGCATTTCTCTGCTTGTTTGTTTACTCGTGGGGCGGCTTTCAGTAGGCATCTCGACCATCCAACTGTAACCTTACCTACCTCCAGTGCCTTGTCTGCAGCGGTTACCGGTAAACGTATCATCGCTATCTGCGTTCCTCCGTATCCCTTCCTTAACCGGATCGTCATGTGCACCTCGCCCAGTTTGCACTGCTGCTTCATAGCACCTCTCAGCTCGTCTTCCGTCGTTATTTCGTCGAGGTCTTTGCACACGATTACCATCTCCGAGCTTAAGGCTTTAACTTCTGCCTTTCCACCCATTGATTTAGTTATAGTCTCCTGCAAGGCAGAGCTACTAGTCGTAGTATTCTTCTTAAGCTCGAGGAGCATCTCATTTTTTTTGGGTACGCCTAACTCTTAACACGTTTTCCCCCAAATCTTTCAGCTCCGGGTCCTCTCTGACCTTTTTGAGCAGTGCTGCGTACGTAGTCTCGTCATTTGCTTTGACGAGCACGGCTTCTCCCTTAGGCGCCTTCTGACGAGCTGAGGGTTCTGATTTCCTCTTCTGCTCCCCTTTTCGCTCCTCCTTCTTTTTTTGCTGTTTCCCGCGTTTCTCCTTCCGACCTACAACGGTGCTCCAGCTTTCACCCTGTAGAGTGGCGTCCTTTTCTTCGGCAGCAACAGTATCCTCGAGCGTCTGCCTCTTTGACCCGCCTGGTCTTTCTTCTCCTGGCGAGGATCTTGTCCTCTTTGGAGTTATGGGAACTGGCGTGTTCTACACTCCAATCTGCCTCTCCTTACCCTGTTTCGGAGGGGCTAGGAGGATAGTGGCCTTAGCCGACGCGGATGCTCGCTCAGCTGAATCTGCCCTCTGCGTTGCCGTATCGTACTCTTTCACGGCAGACAGTAGCGCCTTCCGGATTTTGATGACCATCTCCTTAATGTCTTTGTGGACATTGTTTCTCATGTCCACGAACATGTGGAGCTCCTCCACCAAGTGCCTCGCTACCACTACCTTTGGCGTTTGTGGGGTGTAGCTCCTTCCGCTCTGCTCCGGCTGTTTTTGTTGCTGCTGTTGCTGTTGCTTCGGCTTCCCCTCCTCCTGCTCTTGCTGGGTGACTTCAGTTACTATTGGTGGTGGTGACCTCACCAATCCACCTCTGGCAAACGGATTTGCCGTGCCTGCTCCATTTATATCGGTTGCTTGTTATTTCTCCATTTTATTTTATTGGGTCCCAACTCCGGGCCGCTATCTCCACTCGCTGCACATAGTCGCCTCTCGCGATCCCATGATTATCTATGCTGCCGAAAAGCAGCAGTGAGGTCATGCAAGGGTTGACACCATCTCTCATGGGGAGTAGTGTTCAGAGCCGGATCGGCGTAAATCGGGAATGCCTCAACCGAACCTAGTACCACCAACCAAATGATGGCGAGTTTCGAACGTACCCGGAGACCTGCCAGGGTTTTGTTGGAACGGAGGCAGCCATGCTGTTAGCCCACTCGCCATTTCAAGTCGGTGTCATCCTTCCTTACTCAGGAAGTAGAACAGCACGCCAGCCCGAAGTCGCCATCCTTTTCGTCATCCGTGTCCTGTCCGTTGCCGTTCGCCATGGCCAGTATACCATAATCAAGATGTTACTGGCATCGATCCTGATGTGCCGGTTGGCACTCCGGTTGGGCTAGAGTGCTTTTATTGCCCAGATCTTAGATTATTGGAATCTTAGGATCTTAGCAGAAGCGGCACAGACTCGCTTCGTCGGAGCTGCTTTCGGAGTTATGGCTTTTTTTTTAGAAGAGCCCAATCTTAGCCCCACTATATCCTAGCAAAACTCCCCAACTCGCAGTAGGGCTGTGGGGGGGGGGGTTCGTTAGGCCCCTAGACTCCTGTCTTTCCTGTCCCTGCTGCCCTATGTGTGTATGTATGTGTGTGTGTGTATGTATGTGCGTATGTGTCAAAAAATGTCACTCATTTTTCTCAGAGATGGCTGGACCGATTTGCCCAGATTTAGTCTCAAATGAAAGGTGCAACCTTCCCATCGGCTGCTATTGAATTTTGGATCGATCGGAATTCTGGTTCCGGAATTACGGGTTTCAGAGTGCGGCCACACAGAAATTTCTCATATAAACTATAGGAAAAATTAAAAATAGAATTTTTATTTTTGATGCTAAATGTGTTCAAGGTGCATGAAACGTCGAGATTTGATGCAAATTCGAAAATAAATTTGACGACGATTCACTTTTTTGGATTTTGGCATATTTTTGCCTTTCTCATATAGAAAGGTTATGCAATCACTCTGAAAAACCGTCAACCCAATCCCGGCCCGGAGGGCCGAGAGTCATATCCCATTCGACTCAGTTCGTCGAGATCGGAAAAGTCTGTATGTATGTGTGTGTATGTGTGTGTATGTGCGTATGTGTCAAATAATGTCACTCATTTTTCTCAAAGATGGCTGGACCGATTTGCCCAAACTTAGTCTCAAATGAAAGGTGCAACCTTCCCATCGGCTGCTATTGAATTTTGGATCGATCGGAATTCTGGTTCCAGAATTACGGGTTTCAGAGTGCGGCCACACAGAAATTTCTCATATAAACTATAGGAAAAATTAAAAATAGAATTTTTATTTTTGATGCTAAATGTGTTCAAGGTGCATGAAACGTCGAGATTTGATGCAAATTCGAAAATAAATTTGACGACGATTCACTTTTTTGGATTTTGGCATATTTTTGCCTTTCTCATATAGAAAGGTTATGCAATCACTCTGAAAAACCGTCAACCCAATCCCGGCCCGGAGGGCCGAGAGTCATATCCCATTCGACTCAGTTCGTCGAGATCGGAAAAAGTCTGTATGTGTGTGTATGTGTTTGTATGTGTGTGTGTATGTGTGTGTGTATGTATGTGCGTATGTGTCAAATAATGTCACTCATTTTTCTCAGAGATGGCTGGACCGATTTGCCCAAACTTAATCTCAAATGAAAGGTACAACCTTCCCATCGGCTGCTTTTGAATTTTGGATCGATCGGAATTCTGGTTCCGGAATGACGGGTTTCAGAGTGCGGCCACACAGAAAATTTCTCATATAAACTATAGGAAAAATTAAAAATAGAATTTTTATTTTTGATGCTAAATGTGTTCAAGGTGCATGAAACGTCGGGATTTGATGCAAATTCTAAAAAAATTTGACGACGATTCACTTTTTTGGATTTTGGCACATTTTTGCCTTTCTCATATAGAAAGGTTATGCAATCACTCTGAAAAACCGTCAACCTAATCCCGGCCCGGAGGGCCGAGTGTCATATCCCATTCGACTCAGTTCGTCGAGATCGGAAAAAGTCTGTATGTGTGTGTATGTGTGTGTATGTGTGTGTATGTGCGTATGTGTCAAATAATGTCACTCATTTTTCTCAGAGATGGCTGGACCGATTTGCCCAAACTTAGTCTCAAATGAAAGGTGCTACCTTCCCATCGGCTGCTATTGAAATTTGGATCGATCGGAATTCTGGTTCCGGAATTACGGGTTTCAGAGTGCGGCCACACAGAAATTTCTCATATAAACTATAGGAAAAATTAAAAATAGAATTTTTATTTTTGATGCTAAATGTGTTCAAGGTTCATGAAACGTCGAGATTTGATGCAAACTCGAAAAAAAATTTGACGACGATTCACTTTTTCGGATTTTGGCACATTTTTGCCTTTCTCATATAGAAAGGTTGTGCAATCACTCTGAAAAACGTCAACCTATTTTTTTTCGACTCGCATAAGGTATCTGGATTTTAACAGGGGCGTAGTTGATGGTTTACGGAGAGGGGTTACACCCCCTCCCCTCTAATGTTCACTCCCGTCCTTTAAAAATCTCCTTAAATCACCCCTCAGACCACCACCTCATACCCCTCCCTTTCAACCCCATCATCTTTAAACCACCACTATATCACAAAGCATACCAATTTAAGCTGGGGAGTCGTTCGTTCATGGGACTTTCGCCCTCCTCACATACCCACCCCCGCATGACAAAATTAGTTAGCAAGCAGATCTAATGCTGATTAGGCTAATGGAATATGATATTTTTTTTGTTTCAAGTGTTTCACCGTCGACACGTAGCTCATCAAGTTCGTGGCTGGCATGCCATTGTGTATAAGTGCAAAGTGTACTAAGAATGTAATGGATATTTCCACAATTATGTTGAACATAAAAAGCCTCCGTGCCATAGTTTAGAGAAATGAGAAAGGAACAATTGCACCGCCAGGTGGATTAAAACAGGTTTTTTTTGTATTCTTTAATTTACTGTTTTATCTTTAATTTATGTGCATTCTAGACCTGATCTAACCTTGCAAGCATTTCCTTGCCTTCTTAAACGCTTGGCGCTTGACGTATCTTGTGTACGTTTGGTAATTATTAGTTGTATGGAGCAAATGGTCAGTAATAACCAGTATTTCGTATCTTGGTTATCTTGCCAATTTGCGTGTTGTTCCAAGCTATTGATAATATTTGTTTGCTTGTTCTAGACCCCATTTTTTTCGAAATTTAATATATAGTAATTTAGTATCTAATAATTAAAAATTTCATATACAGTATATAATGATTTAATATCCACCTGTGATATATGCTTTTAGGGTTATTGGGAGTATACTTTAGTTTTGTGTAACAAATAGTTGAAACAAGAAAAAAACTGTATGGTGCTAACCATGATTTTATACACACATATATATATATATATATATATATATATATATATATATATTATATATATATATATATATATATATATATATATATATATATATATATATAAATATATATATATATATATATATATATATATATATATATATATATATATATATATATATATATATATATATATATATATATATATATATATATATATATATATATATATATATATATATATATATATATATATATATATATATATATATATATATATATATATATATATATATATATATATATATATATATATTTGACAATTTTATTTTTATAGACAATTTTAGCCTAGATTTTAACTAAAACCTGTTTACTGTTTGATTTGAAATTTTACTCGAACTCTCGAAAACTCGAACTCTTACCTCCGGATTCTGCTGCTGTTGCTAGTATCACCGTCACTCTCCGTTAGTCATGCACCCAAACCGTCCGAGTAGGAAGAGATACTGCTACGTGTCGAATTAATTTGTAACAACTCGTGGGCCTTTGGCTAGTGTGGCGGCATCGGTACCAAACTGTTGCTGAACAACTGCTTAATTTGCAACAACTCGTGGGCCTGTAGCGAATGTGGCGGCATCGGTACCAAACTGTTGCCATACAGCTGCTTAATTTGCAACAACTAGTGGGCCTGGTGCGGGTGTGGCGGCATCGGTACCAAACTGTTGCCGTACAGCTGCTTCACTTCCTCATGGTGTTATTCGGGTGGATAGATAACTGTTATTTGTGTGAATTCTTCTGGATTTATTGTCTCTTGTCACTAATTTGAGTTCGTTCTAACGATTACTAGTATACAGTACAGCTGCTTTACTTCCTCATGGTGTTATTCGGTTGGATAGATAACTGTTATTTGTGTGAATTCTTTTGGACTTATTGTCACTTGTCACTAATTTGAGTTCGTTCTAACAATTACTAGTGGGTGTTAGATGACACTTCATATTTCGAGTTCTTCAGTGGGGGGTTTTTGACACCACCAGTGGATGGAGCACTTTTATGGGTAGCTTTGGTGGCAAGCTGCTTACGCGGAGCCTTACCTCCAGTAGATTTACGAGCTGTCCGTTTAGTACGGGCTATTGTCTAAGAAATGTGCTGGTGAATTGAAGAACTTTTTGCAAGTTAGTAATCCAATAAATCGAGAGCGACGAAAATTCACTATCACTTGTGCTACCTTCACTTTACTTTTCACGGTCGCCATTTTGGATACGTGATATTACTTTTAAACTTTTTTAGCCTGTACACTTGTTGGCTGTTTAACATAATGTGTTTTATTCCATTTTAAAATCTTACGAGCTAACCTAGCTAACCTGACTTAAACTATTCTATGTACATCAAAATGGGAGGAGTCAGTTACAATTTCAAAGTACATAATTATGTACGGGTAGCGTAAAAAAGGGAAAACAAATCAATGAATAAGTATGGGTGCATCGGTTGCTATCGGTGCTTTCGTTTGGTTACGCAAGGCTGTTTATTTGTCGCCTCTGCATAATAATGACCTAGTGAGAATGTTGCTATAACAAGTGGTGCGACCCAGAATGGTTTAACTGGAATGCGCCCATCCGGTTATGCAAGTTGGATTTGAAAACGATCGTTCAAGTAATTTACGATCTGTAGGAAAATATGAGTGTGGCCTCGTTTCAAGTGGCCTGACTAAAGGATATGTTAAATTTGGTTTTTATGACTTGTGACCTGAGAAGGATTCACATTGGTGCATGTATGGATTGGTTTTGTGGGAATAATTTGTGATGCTAGAAAGAAAGTCCATTACACTTGGGTTCATTTTTCGGGCTTGTGGTCCTTCTCGGACTTGGGGTCCTTTTACGGGCTTGTGTCCTTTTTCGGGGTTGGGATCCTTTTTCGGGCTTGGGGTCCTTTTTCGGGCTTGGGGTCCTTTTTCAAGCTTGTAGTCTTGTGGTCCTTTTTCTGGCTTATGGTCCTTCTTCGGGCTTGGGGTCCTTTTTCGGGCTTGTTGTCTTTTTCGAACTTGGGGTCCTTTTTCGGGCTTGGGGACCTTTTTCTGGCTTGGAGTCCTTTTTCGAACTTGAGATCCTTTTCAGGGCTTGGGGCTCTTTTCGGGCTTGGGTTCTTTTTCGAACTTGGGGTCCTTTTTCGGGCTTGTGGTTATTTTAGGTCTTGGGGTCCTTTTACGAGCTTGGGGTCTTTTTCGGGCTTGGGGTCCTTTTTCGGGCTTGAGGTGCTTTTGCGGGCTTACGGTCCTTTTTCGGGCATGGAGTCTTTTTCGGGCTTGTGGTTCTTTTTAGGGCTCGGGGTGCTTTTTCAGGCTTGGTGTCCTCTTTCGGGCTTGTGAAATTTTTCGGGCTTTGTGTCCTTTTCCGGAATTGGGGTCCTTATGCGGGCTTGTGGTCCTTTTCCGGGTTTAGGTTCATTTTTCGGGCTTGGGGTCCTTTTTCGGGCTAGGTGTCCTCTTTTGGGCTTGGGGACTTTATCGGACTTGGGGTCCTCTTTCAGGCTTGTAGTTTTGTGGTCCTTTTTCGGGCTATTGGTACTTTTTCGGGCTTGGGTTCTTTTTCGAACTTGGGCTCCATTTTCGGGCTTGGGGTCCTTTTCCGGGCTTGTGGTCCTTTTTAGGGCTTAGGGTCCTTTTTGGGCTGGTCGTCCTTTTTCGGGCTTGGGGTGCTTTTCAGGCTTGGGGTCCTTTTTCAGGCTTGTGGTCTTTTTCGAGCTTTGGGTCCTTTTTCGAACATGGGGTTCTTTTTCGGGCTTGGGTCCTTTTTCGAGCTTGTGGTCCTTTTTCGGGCTTGGGGTCCTGTTTCGGGCTTGATGTATTTTTTCGGGCTTGGAGTCCTTTTTCGGGCTGGGGGTCCTTTTTCGGGCTTGAGCTATTTTTTTCGGGCTTGAAGACATTTTTCGGGCTTATGGTCCTTTTTCGAACTTGGGGTCCTTTTTCGGGCTTGGGGTCGATTTCGGGCTTGGGGCCCTCTTTCAGGCTTGTAGTCTTGTGACCCTTTTTCATGCTGGGGTTCTTTTTCGAACTTGGGGTCTTTTTCTGGCTTGGGGTCATTTTTTGGGATTGGTGTATTTTTCTGGCTTAGGGTCATTTTGCGGGCTTTGGATCCTTTTTCAGGCTTTGGGTCCTTTTTCGGGCTTGGGGTATTTTTCGGGCTTGGGGTCCTTTTTCGGGCTTGTGGTCTTTTTCGGGCTTGGGTTCATTTTTCGGGCTTGGGGACCTTTTTCTGGCTTGGGGTCCATTTTCGAACTTAATATCTTTTTTCTGGCTTGGGGCTCTTGTTCGGGCTTGGGGCTCTTTTTCGGGCTTGAGTTCTTTTTCGAACTTGGGGTCGTATTTCGGGCTTGGAGTTCTTTTCGGTCTTGGGGTCCTTTTTGGGGCTGGGGGTGTTTTTCGAGCTTGGCGTCTTTTTCGGGCTAGGGGTCCTTTTTCGGGCTTGAGGTACTTTTTCGGGCTTGTGGTGCTTTTTCAGGCTTGGGGTTCATTTTTCGGGCTTGGGCTCCTTTTCCGGGCTAGGTGTCCTCTTTTGAGCTTGGGGACTTTTTCGGACCTGGGGTCGTCTTTCAGACTTGTAGTCTTGTGGTCCTTTTTCGGGCTAATGGTACTTTTTCGGGCTTGGAGTTCTTTTTCGAACTTGGGGTCCGTTTTCGGGCATGGGGTCCTTTTCCGGGCTTGTGGTCCTGTTTCGGGCTTAGCGTGATTTTTTGGGCTTGTCGTCCTTTTTTGGGCTTGTCGTCCTTTTTCGAGCTTGATGTGCTTATCAGGCTTGGGGTTCTTTTTCAGGCTTGTGGTCTTTTCCGAGCTTTGTGTCCTTTTTCGAGCTTGGGGTCCTTTTTCTGGCTTGGGGTCCTTTGTCGAACTTGTGGTCCTTTTTCAGGCTTGGGGTCCTTTTTCGGGCTTGATGGCCTTTTTCGGGCTTGGGGTTCTTTTTCGGGCTTGAGCTATTTTTTCGGGCTTGAAGTCCTTTTTCGGGCTTATGGTCCTTTTTCGAACTTGGGGTCCTTTTTCGGGCTTGGGGTCCATTTCGGGCTTGGGGCCCTCTTTCAGGCTTGTAGTCTTGTGGTCCTTTTTCAGGCTGGGGTTCTTTTTCGAACTTTGGGTCCTTTCTCGGGCTTGGGGTCTTTTTCTGGCTTGGGGTCATTTTTCGGGCTTGGGGTATTTTTCTGGCTTGGGGTCATTTTACGGGCTTTGGATCCTTTTTCAGGCATTGGGTCCTTTTTCGGGCTTGTGGTATTTTTCGGGCTTGGGGTCCTTTTTCGGGCTTGTGATCTTTTTCGGGCTTGGGGTCCTTTTTCGGGCTTGGGCACCTTTTTCTGGCTTGGGGTCCATTTTCGAACTTGATATCCTTTTTCGGGCTTGGGGTCCTTTTTCGGGCTTGGGGCTCTTTTTCGGGCATGGGTTCTTTTTAGAACTTGGGGTCCTTTTTCGGGCTTGGAGTTTTTTTCGGTCTTGGGGTCCTTTTAGGGGCTGGGGGTGTTTTTTGAGCTTGGGGTCTTTTTCGGGCATGGGGTCCTTTTTCGGGCTTGAGGTATTTTTGCGGGCTTAAGGTCCTTTTTCGGGATCGTGCTCTTTTTCGGGCATTGGGTCCTTTTTCGGGTTTGGGGACCTTTTTTTCAGATTTGTGGTCCTTTTTTGGGTTTGGGGTCCTTTTTCGATCTTGGAGTCTTTTTCGAACTTGAGGTCCTTTTTCGGGCTTGGGATCCTTTTACGGGCTTGTAGTATTTTTGAGTTTGGGGTCCTTTTTCGAGCTTGGGGTCCTTTTTCGGGCTTGGGGTCCTTTTTCGGGCTTGTTGTCTTTTTTCGGGCTTGGGGTCCTTTTTCGGGCTTGGGGTCCTTTTCGGGCTTGGGGTCCTTTTTCAAGCTTCTAGTCTTGTGATCTTTTTCCGGCTTATAGTCCTTCTTCGGGCTTGGGGTCCTTTTTCGGGCTTGGGGTCCTTTTCGGGCTTGAGGTCCTTTTTCAAGCTTCTAGTCTTGTGGTCTTTTTCCGGCTTATAGTCCTTCTTCGGGCTTGGGGTCCTTTTTCGGGCTTGGAGTCCTTTTTCGGGCTTTGGGTCCATTTTCGGGCTTGCGGTCCTTTTTCGGGCTTGTGGTCTTTTTCGAGCTTGGGGTCCTTTTTCGGGGTTGGGGACCTTTTTCTGGCTTGCGGTCCTTTTTCGAACTTGAGATCCTTTTTCGTGCTTGGGGCTCTTTTTCGGGATTGGGGCTCTTTTTCGGGCTTGGGTTCTTTTTCGAACTTGGGGTCCTTTTTCGGGCTTGGAGTTCTTTTCGGTCTTGGGGTCCTTTTTCGGGCTGGGGTGTTTTTCGAGCTTGGGGTCTTTTTCGGGCTTGGGGTCTTTTTCGGGCTTGATGTACTTTTGCGGGCATAAGGTCCTTTTTCGGGCTTGGGGTATTTTTCGGGCTTGTGGTTCTTTCGCGGGCTCGGGGTGCTTTTTCAGGCTTGGGTCTTTTTTCGGGCTTGTGGTCCTTTTTCGGTCTAGGGTACATTTTTCGGGCTTGGGGTCCTTTTTCGGGCTAGGTGTCCTTTTCTGGGCTTGGAGACTTTTACGGACTTGAGGTCCTCTTTCAGGCTTGTAGTCTTGTGGTCCTTTTTCGGGCTAATGGCACTTTTTCGGGCTTGGGTTCTTTTTCGAACCTGGGGTCCATTTTCGGGCTTGGGGTCCTTTTCCGTGCTTGTGGTCCTTTTACTAACTTGGGGTCCTTATTCGGGCTTGGGGTTCCTTTTCGTGCTTGAGCTATTTTTTCGGGCTTGAAGTCTTTTTTCGGGCTTATGGTCCTTTTAAGAGCTTGGGGTACTTTTTCGGGCTTGGGGTACTTTTCGGGCTTCGGGTCCTCTTTCAGACTTGTAGTCTTGTTGTCCTTTTTCGGGCTTATGGTCCTTTTTCAGGCTGGGGTTCTTTTTCGAACTTGGGGTCCTTTCTCGGGCTTTGGGTCTTTTTCGGGCTTGTGGTCCTTTTCCGGGCTTGGGGACCTTTTTCAGGCTTGGGGTATTTTTCGGGCTTGGGGTCATTTTTCGGGCTTTGGATCCTTTTTCAGGCTTCGGATCCTTTGTCGGGCTTGGGGTATTTTTCGGGCTTGGGGTCCTTTTTCGGGCTTATAGTCGTTTTCAGGCTTGGGGTCCTTTTTCGGGCTTGGGGTTCTTTTTTGGGCTTGGGCGCCTCTTTCAAGCTTGTAGTCTTATGGTCCTTTTTCCGGCTTATGGTACTTCTTCAGGCTTGGGATCCTTTTTCAGGCTTCGGGTCCTTTTTAGGGCTTAGGGTATTTTTCGGGCTTGGGTACATTTTTCGGGCTTGTGGTCTTTTTCAAGCTTCGTGCCATTTTCGGGCTTGCGGTCTTTTTACGGCTTGGGGTTCTTTTTAGAACTTGGGGTCCTTTTACGGGCTTGGGGTGCTTTTTCGGGCTTGGGGTCCTTTTCAGGCTTGGGGTCCTCTTTCAAGCTTGTTGCCTTGTGGTCCTTTTTCGGGCTTGGTGTCCTTTTTAAGGCTTTGGGTCCGTTTTCGGGCTTGCGCTCTTTTACGGGCTAAGGCTCCTTTTTCGGGCTTGGGGTCCTTTTTGGGTTTGGGGTCCTCTTTCAAGCTTGTAGTCTTGTGGTCTTTTTTCCGGCTTATGGTCCTTCTTCGGGCATGGGATCCTTTTTCGGGCTTGTTGCCTTTTTCGAGCTTGGGGTACATTTCGGGCTTGGGGACCTTTCTCGGGGTTGGGGACCTTTTTCTGGCTTGCGGTCCTTTTTCGAACTTGAGATCCTTTTTCGTGCTTGGGGCTCTTTTTCGGGATTGGGGCTCTTTTTCGGGCTTGGGTTCTTTTTCGAACTTGGGGTCCTTTTTCGGGCTTGGAGTTCTTTTCGGTCTTGGGGTCCTTTTTCGGGCTGGGGTGTTTTTCGAGCTTGGGGTCTTTTTCGGGCTTGGGGTCTTTTTCGGGCTTGATGTACTTTTGCGGGCATAAGGTCCTTTTTCGGGCTTGGGGTATTTTTCGGGCTTGTGGTTCTTTCGCGGGCTCGGGGTGCTTTTTCAGGCTTGGGTCTTTTTTCGGGCTTGTGGTCCTTTTTCGGTCTAGGGTACATTTTTCGGGCTTGGGGTCCTTTTTCGGGCTAGGTGTCCTTTTCTGGGCTTGGAGACTTTTACGGACTTGAGGTCCTCTTTCAGGCTTGTAGTCTTGTGGTCCTTTTTCGGGCTAATGGCACTTTTTCGGGCTTGGGTTCTTTTTCGAACCTGGGGTCCATTTTCGGGCTTGGGGTCCTTTTCCGTGCTTGTGGTCCTTTTACTAACTTGGGGTCCTTATTCGGGCTTGGGGTTCCTTTTCGTGCTTGAGCTATTTTTTCGGGCTTGAAGTCTTTTTTCGGGCTTATGGTCCTTTTAAGAGCTTGGGGTACTTTTTCGGGCTTGGGGTACTTTTCGGGCTTCGGGTCCTCTTTCAGACTTGTAGTCTTGTTGTCCTTTTTCGGGCTTATGGTCCTTTTTCAGGCTGGGGTTCTTTTTCGAACTTGGGGTCCTTTCTCGGGCTTTGGGTCTTTTTCGGGCTTGTGGTCCTTTTCCGGGCTTGGGGACCTTTTTCAGGCTTGGGGTATTTTTCGGGCTTGGGGTCATTTTTCGGGCTTTGGATCATTTTTCAGGCTTCGGATCCTTTGTCGGGCTTGGGGTATTTTTCGGGCTTGGGGTCCTTTTTCGGGCTTATAGTCGTTTTCAGGCTTGGGGTCCTTTTTCGGGCTTGGGGTTCTTTTTTGGGCTTGGGCGCCTCTTTCAAGCTTGTAGTCTTATGGTCCTTTTTCCGGCTTATGGTACTTCTTCAGGCTTGGGATCCTTTTTCAGGCTTCGGGTCCTTTTTAGGGCTTAGGGTATTTTTCGGGCTTGGGTACATTTTTCGGGCTTGTGGTCTTTTTCAAGCTTCGTGCCATTTTCGGGCTTGCGGTCTTTTTACGGCTTGGGGTCCTTTTTAGAACTTGGGGTCCTTTTACGGGCTTGGGGTGCTTTTTCGGGCTTGGGGTCCTTTTCAGGCTTGGGGTCCTCTTTCAAGCTTGTTGCCTTGTGGTCCTTTTTCGGGCTTGGTGTCCTTTTTAAGGCTTTGGGTCCGTTTTCGGGCTTGCGCTCTTTTACGGGCTAAGGCTCCTTTTTCGGGCTTGGGGTCCTTTTTGGGTTTGGGGTCCTCTTTCAAGCTTGTAGTCTTGTGGTCTTTTTTCCGGCTTATGGTCCTTCTTCGGGCATGGGATCCTTTTTCGGGCTTGTTGCCTTTTTCGAGCTTGGGGTACATTTCGGGCTTGGGGACCTTTCTCGGGCTTTGGGACCTTTTTCGAACTTGAGATCCTTTCTCGGGCTTGAAGTTCTTTTCGTGCCTAAGGTACTTTTGTGGGACTGTGGTCTTTTTCGGGCTTGCGGTCCTTTTTTGGACTTGGGGTCCTTTTTCAGGCTTGGGGTTCTTTTACGAACTTGGGGTCCTTTTTCGGGATACTGGTCCTTCTTCGGGCTTAGGTTCATTTTTCGGGCTTGGGGTCCTTTTTCGGGCTTGGGGTCCTTTTTCGGGCTTGTGGTCTTTTTCGGGCTTGGGTTCCTTTTTAGGACTTGGGGTCCTTTTACGGGCCTGGGGTGCTTTTTCGGGCTTGTGGTGCTTTTCAAGCTTGGGGTCCTTTTCGGGCTTGGGATCCTCTTTCAAGCTTGTAGTCTTGTGGTCCTTTTTGCGGCACATGGTCCTTTTTCGGGCCTGGGGTCCTTTTTCGGGCTTGGGGTCCTTTTACGAACTTGAGGTCCGTTTTCGGGCTTCTGGTCCTTTTTCGGGCTTAGGTTAGGGCTTTATAGAACTTGGGATCCTTTCACGGGCTTGGGTTGCTTTTTCGGGCTTGGGGTGCTTTTTCAGGCTTGGGGTCCTTTTTCGGGATTGGGTCCCTTTTTCGGGCTTGGGATCCTCTTTCAAGCTTGTAGTCTTGTGGTCCTTTTTCCGGCATATGGTTCTTTATCGGGCTTGTGGTCTTTTTCGAGCTTGGGGTCCTTTTTCGGTCTTGGGGTCTTTTTCGGGCTTTGGGTCCATTTTAGAACTTAGGGTCCTTTTCGGGCTTGGGATCCTCTTTCAAGCTTGTAGTCTTGTGGTCATTTTTCCGGCATATGGTCCTTTTTCGGACTTGGGGTCCTTTTTCGAACTTGAGATCCTTTTTCGGGCTTGAAGCTCTCTTTCGGGCTTTGGGTTCTTTTTCGGGATTGGGGTCCTTTCTCGGGCTTGAAGTTCTTTTCGTGCCTAAGGTACTTTTGTGAGACTGTGGTCTTTTACGGGCTTGCGGTCCTTTTTTGGACTTGGGGTCCTTTTTCAGGGTTGGGGTTCTTTTACGAACTTTGGGTCCTTTTTCGGGCTTCTGGTCCTTCTTCGGGCTTAGGTTTCTTTTTTCGGGCTTGGGGTCCTTTTTCGGGCTTGTGGTCCTTTTTCGGGTTTGGGGTCCTTTTTCGGGCTTGTGGTCGTTTTTCGGACTTGGGGTCCTTTTTCGGGCTTGGGGTCCTTTTTAAGGCTTAGGTTCATTTTTAGGGCTTTTGGTCCTTTTCGTGGGGTCTTTTTCGGGCTTGGGGTCCTTTTTCGGGCTTGGGGTCCTTTTTCGGGTTTGTTGTCTTTTTTCGGGCTTGGGGTCCTTTTCGAGCTTGGGGTCCTTTTTGAAGCTTCTAGTCTTGTGGTCTTTTCCGGCTTATAGTCCTTCTTCGGGCTTGGGGTCCTTTTTCGGGCTTGGGGTCCTTATGCGGGCTTGGGGTCCTTTTTCGGGCTTGGGGTCCTTTTTCGGGCTTGTTGTCCTTTTTCGAGCTTGGGTCCTTTTTCTGGCTTGGGGACCTTTTTCTGGCTTGGGGTCCTTTTTCGAACTTGAGATCCTTTTTCGTGCTTGGGGCTCTTTTTCGGGATTGGGGCTTTTTTTCGGGCTTGGGTTCTTTTTCGAATTCGGGGTCCTTTTTCGGGCTTGGGGTCCATTTCGGGCTTGGGGCCCTCTTTCAGGCTTGTAGTCTTGTGGTCCTTTTTCAGGCTGGGGTTCTTTTTCGAACTTTGGGTCCTTTCTCGGGCTTGGGGTCTTTTTCTGGCTTGGGGTCATTTTTCGGGCTTGGGGTATTTTTCTGGCTTGGGGTCATTTTACGGGCTTTGGATCCTTTTTCAGGCATTGGGTCCTTTTTCGGGCTTGTGGTATTTTTCGGGCTTGGGGTCCTTTTTCGGGCTTGTGATCTTTTTCGGGCTTGGGGTCCTTTTTCGGGCTTGGGCACCTTTTTCTGGCTTGGGGTCCATTTTCGAACTTGATATCCTTTTTCGGGCTTGGGGTCCTTTTTCGGGCTTGGGGCTCTTTTTCGGGCATGGGTTCTTTTTAGAACTTGGGGTCCTTTTTCGGGCTTGGAGTTTTTTTCGGTCTTGGAGTCCTTTTAGGGGCTGGGGGTGTTTTTTGAGCTTGGGGTCTTTTTCGGGCATGGGGTCCTTTTTCGGGCTTGAGGTATTTTTGCGGGCTTAAGGTCCTTTTTCGGGATCGTGCTCTTTTTCGGGCATTGGGTCCTTTTTCGGGTTTGGGGACCTTTTTTTCAGATTTGTGGTCCTTTTTTGGGTTTGGGGTCCTTTTTCGATCTTGGAGTCTTTTTCGAACTTGAGGTCCTTTTTCGGGCTTGGGATCCTTTTACGGGCTTGTAGTATTTTTGAGTTTGGGGTCCTTTTTCGAGCTTGGGGTCCTTTTTCGGGCTTGGGGTCCTTTTTCGGGCTTGTTGTCTTTTTTCGGGCTTGGGGTCCTTTTTCGGGCTTGGGGTCCTTTTCGGGCTTGGGGTCCTTTTTCAAGCTTCTAGTCTTGTGATCTTTTTCCGGCTTATAGTCCTTCTTCGGGCTTGGGGTCCTTTTTCGGGCTTGGGGTCCTTTTCGGGCTTGAGGTCCTTTTTCAAGCTTCTAGTCTTGTGGTCTTTTTCCGGCTTATAGTCCTTCTTCGGGCTTGGGGTCCTTTTTCGGGCTTGGAGTCCTTTTTCGGGCTTTGGGTCCATTTTCGGGCTTGCGGTCCTTTTTCGGGCTTGTGGTCTTTTTCGAGCTTGGGGTCCTTTTTCGGGGTTGGGGACCTTTTTCTGGCTTGCGGTCCTTTTTCGAACTTGAGATCCTTTTTCGTGCTTGGGGCTCTTTTTCGGGATTGGGGCTCTTTTTCGGGCTTGGGTTCTTTTTCGAACTTGGGGTCCTTTTTCGGGCTTGGAGTTCTTTTCGGTCTTGGGGTCCTTTTTCGGGCTGGGGTGTTTTTCGAGCTTGGGGTCTTTTTCGGGCTTGGGGTCTTTTTCGGGCTTGATGTACTTTTGCGGGCATAAGGTCCTTTTTCGGGCTTGGGGTATTTTTCGGGCTTGTGGTTCTTTCGCGGGCTCGGGGTGCTTTTTCAGGCTTGGGTCTTTTTTCGGGCTTGTGGTCCTTTTTCGGTCTAGGGTACATTTTTCGGGCTTGGGGTCCTTTTTCGGGCTAGGTGTCCTTTTCTGGGCTTGGAGACTTTTACGGACTTGAGGTCCTCTTTCAGGCTTGTAGTCTTGTGGTCCTTTTTCGGGCTAATGGCACTTTTTCGGGCTTGGGTTCTTTTTCGAACCTGGGGTCCATTTTCGGGCTTGGGGTCCTTTTCCGTGCTTGTGGTCCTTTTACTAACTTGGGGTCCTTATTCGGGCTTGGGGTTCCTTTTCGTGCTTGAGCTATTTTTTCGGGCTTGAAGTCTTTTTTCGGGCTTATGGTCCTTTTAAGAGCTTGGGGTACTTTTTCGGGCTTGGGGTACTTTTCGGGCTTCGGGTCCTCTTTCAGACTTGTAGTCTTGTTGTCCTTTTTCGGGCTTATGGTCCTTTTTCAGGCTGGGGTTCTTTTTCGAACTTGGGGTCCTTTCTCGGGCTTTGGGTCTTTTTCGGGCTTGTGGTCCTTTTCCGGGCTTGGGGACCTTTTTCAGGCTTGGGGTATTTTTCGGGCTTGGGGTCATTTTTCGGGCTTTGGATCCTTTTTCAGGCTTCGGATCCTTTGTCGGGCTTGGGGTATTTTTCGGGCTTGGGGTCCTTTTTCGGGCTTATAGTCGTTTTCAGGCTTGGGGTCCTTTTTCGGGCTTGGGGTTCTTTTTTGGGCTTGGGCGCCTCTTTCAAGCTTGTAGTCTTATGGTCCTTTTTCCGGCTTATGGTACTTCTTCAGGCTTGGGATCCTTTTTCAGGCTTCGGGTCCTTTTTAGGGCTTAGGGTATTTTTCGGGCTTGGGTACATTTTTCGGGCTTGTGGTCTTTTTCAAGCTTCGTGCCATTTTCGGGCTTGCGGTCTTTTTACGGCTTGGGGTCCTTTTTAGAACTTGGGGTCCTTTTACGGGCTTGGGGTGCTTTTTCGGGCTTGGGGTCCTTTTCAGGCTTGGGGTCCTCTTTCAAGCTTGTTGCCTTGTGGTCCTTTTTCGGGCTTGGTGTCCTTTTTAAGGCTTTGGGTCCGTTTTCGGGCTTGCGCTCTTTTACGGGCTAAGGCTCCTTTTTCGGGCTTGGGGTCCTTTTTGGGTTTGGGGTCCTCTTTCAAGCTTGTAGTCTTGTGGTCTTTTTTCCGGCTTATGGTCCTTCTTCGGGCATGGGATCCTTTTTCGGGCTTGTTGCCTTTTTCGAGCTTGGGGTACATTTCGGGCTTGGGGACCTTTCTCGGGCTTTGGGACCTTTTTCGAACTTGAGATCCTTTCTCGGGCTTGAAGTTCTTTTCGTGCCTAAGGTACTTTTGTGGGACTGTGGTCTTTTTCGGGCTTGCGGTCCTTTTTTGGACTTGGGGTCCTTTTTCAGGCTTGGGGTTCTTTTACGAACTTGGGGTCCTTTTTCGGGATACTGGTCCTTCTTCGGGCTTAGGTTCATTTTTCGGGCTTGGGGTCCTTTTTCGGGCTTGGGGTCCTTTTTCGGGCTTGTGGTCTTTTTCGGGCTTGGGTTCCTTTTTAGGACTTGGGGTCCTTTTACGGGCCTGGGGTGCTTTTTCGGGCTTGTGGTGCTTTTCAAGCTTGGGGTCCTTTTCGGGCTTGGGATCCTCTTTCAAGCTTGTAGTCTTGTGGTCCTTTTTGCGGCACATGGTCCTTTTTCGGGCCTGGGGTCCTTTTTCGGGCTTGGGGTCCTTTTACGAACTTGAGGTCCGTTTTCGGGCTTCTGGTCCTTTTTCGGGCTTAGGTTAGGGCTTTATAGAACTTGGGATCCTTTCACGGGCTTGGGTTGCTTTTTCGGGCTTGGGGTGCTTTTTCAGGCTTGGGGTCCTTTTTCGGGATTGGGTCCCTTTTTCGGGCTTGGGATCCTCTTTCAAGCTTGTAGTCTTGTGGTCCTTTTTCCGGCATATGGTTCTTTATCGGGCTTGTGGTCTTTTTCGAGCTTGGGGTCCTTTTTCGGTCTTGGGGTCTTTTTCGGGCTTTGGGTCCATTTTAGAACTTAGGGTCCTTTTCGGGCTTGGGATCCTCTTTCAAGCTTGTAGTCTTGTGGTCATTTTTCCGGCATATGGTCCTTTTTCGGACTTGGGGTCCTTTTTCGAACTTGAGATCCTTTTTCGGGCTTGAAGCTCTCTTTCGGGCTTTGGGTTCTTTTTCGGGATTGGGGTCCTTTCTCGGGCTTGAAGTTCTTTTCGTGCCTAAGGTACTTTTGTGAGACTGTGGTCTTTTACGGGCTTGCGGTCCTTTTTTGGACTTGGGGTCCTTTTTCAGGGTTGGGGTTCTTTTACGAACTTTGGGTCCTTTTTCGGGCTTCTGGTCCTTCTTCGGGCTTAGGTTTCTTTTTTCGGGCTTGGGGTCCTTTTTCGGGCTTGTGGTCCTTTTTCGGGTTTGGGGTCCTTTTTCGGGCTTGTGGTCGTTTTTCGGACTTGGGGTCCTTTTTCGGGCTTGGGGTCCTTTTTAAGGCTTAGGTTCATTTTTAGGGCTTTTGGTCCTTTTCGTGGGGTCTTTTTCGGGCTTGGGGTCCTTTTTCGGGCTTGGGGTCCTTTTTCGGGTTTGTTGTCTTTTTTCGGGCTTGGGGTCCTTTTCGGGCTTGGGGTCCTTTTTGAAGCTTCTAGTCTTGTGGTCTTTTCCGGCTTATAGTCCTTCTTCGGGCTTGGGGTCCTTTTTCGGGCTTGGGGTCCTTATGCGGGCTTGGGGTCCTTTTTCGGGCTTGGGGTCCTTTTTCGGGCTTGTTGTCCTTTTTCGAGCTTGGGTCCTTTTTCTGGCTTGGGGACCTTTTTCTGGCTTGGGGTCCTTTTTCGAACTTGAGATCCTTTTTCGTGCTTGGGGCTCTTTTTCGGGATCGGGGCTTTTTTTCGGGCTTGGGTTCTTTTTCGAATTCGGGGTCCTTTTTCGGGCTTGGAGTTCTTTTCGGTCTTGGGGTCCTTTTTCGGGCTGGGGGTGTTTTTCGAGCTTGGGGTGTTTTCGGGCTTGGGGTCCTTTTTCGGGCTTGATGTACTTTTGCGGGCTTAAGGTCCTTTTTCGGGCTTAGGGTATTTTTCGGGTTTGTGGTCCTTTCGCGGGCTCGGGGTGCTTTTTCAGGCTTGGGTCTTTTTTCTGGCTTGTGGTCCTTTTTCGGTCTTGGGTACATTTTTCGGGCTTGGGGTCCTTTTTCGGGCTAGGTGTCCTTTTCTGGGCTTGGGGACTTTTACGGACTTAAGTTCCTCTTTCAGGCTTGTAGTCTTGTGGTCCTTTTTCGGGCTAATGGCACTTTTTCGGGCTTGGGTTCGTTTTCGAACCTGGGGTCCATTTACGGGCTTGGGGTCTTTTTCCGTGCTTGTGGTCCTTTTACGAACTTGGGGTCCTTATTCGGGCTTGGGGTTCCTTTTCGTGCTTGAGCTATTTTTTTCGGGCTTGAAGTCTTTTTTCGGGCTTATAATCCTTTTTCGAACTTGGGGTCCTTTTTTGGGCTTGGGGTCCTCTTTCAAGCTTGTAGTCTTGTGGTCCTTTTTCCGGCTTATGGTCCTTCTTCGGGCTTGGGGTCCTTTTTCGGGTTTGGGATCCTTTTTCGGGCTTGTTTCCTTTTTCGAGCTTGGGGTACATTTCGGGCTTGGGGACCTTTCTCGGGCTTTGGGACCTTTTTCGAACTTGAGATCCTTTTTCGGGCTTGAAGTTCTTTTCGTGCCCAAGGTACTTTTGTGGGACTGTGGTCTTTTTCGGGCTTGCGGTCCTTTTTTGGACTTGGGGTCCTTTTTCAGGCTTGGGGTTCTTTTACGAACTTGGGGTTCTTTTTCGGTATTCTGGTCCTTCTTCGGGCTTAGGTTCATTTTTCGGGCTTGGGGTCCTTTTTCGGGCTTGGGGTCCTTTTTCGGGCTTGGGGTCCTTTTTCGGGCTTGTGGTCTTTTTCGGGCTTGGGGTCCTTTTTAGGACTTGGGGTCCTTTTACGGGCTTGGGGTGCTTTTTCGGGCTTGGGGTGCTTTTTCAAGCTTGGGGTCCTTTTCGGGCTTGGGATCCTCTTTCAAGCTTGTAGTCTTGTGGTCCTTTTTGCGGCACATGTTCCTTTTTCGGGCGTGGAGTCCTTTTTCGGGCTTGGGGTCCTTTTACGAACTTGAGGTCCGTTTTCGGGCTTCTGGTCCTTTTTCGGGCTTAGGTGAGGGCTTTATAGAACTTGGGATCCTTTCACGGGCTTGGGGTGCTTTTCGGGCTTGGGGTGCTTTTTCAGGCTTGGGGTCCTTTTTCGGGATTGGGTCCCTTTTTCGGGCTTGGGATCCTCTTTCAAGCTTGTAGTCTTGTGGTCCTTTTTCCGGCATATGGTTCTTTTTCGGGCTTGTGGTCTTTTTCGGGCTTTGGGTCCATTTTAGAACTTAGGGTCCTTTTCGGGCTCTGGATCCTCTTTCAAGCTTGTAGTCTTGTGGTCATTTTTCCTGCATATGGTCCTTTTTCGGACTTGGGGTCCTTTATCGAACTTGAGATCCTTTTTCGGGCTTGAAGTTCTCTTTTTTGCTTTGGGTTCTTTTTCGGGCTTTGGGTCCTTTTTCGGGCTTGTGGTCCTTTTTCGGGCTTGGGGTACTTTTTTGAACTTGGGGTCCTTTTACGGGCTTGGGGGCTTTTTCGGGCTTGGGGTGCTTTTTCAGGCTTGGGGTCCTTTTCGGGCTTGGGATCCTCTTTCAAGCTTGTAGTGTTGTGGTTCTTTTTCCGGCGTATAGTCCTTTTTCGGGCGTGGGGTCCTTTTTCGGGCTTGGGGTACTTTTTCGGACTTGGGGTCCTTTTTCGGGCTTAGGTTCATTTTTCGGGCTTGGGGTCCTTTTTCGGGCTTGGGCCCCTTTTTCGGGCTTGTGCTCCTTTTTCGGGCTTGGGGTCCTTTTCGGGCTTGGGATCCTCTTTCAAGCTTGTAGTCTTGTGGTCCTTTTTCCGGCATATGGTCCTTTCGCGGACTGGGGTCCTTTTTCGAACTTGAGATCCTTTTTCGGGCTTGGGGCTCTCTTTCGGGCTTGGGGTTCTTTTTCGGGATTGGGGTCCTTTTTCGGGCTTGAAGTCCTTTTCGTGCTTGAGGTACTTTTTTGGGCTTGTGGTCTTTTTCGCGCTTGGGGTCCTTTTTCGGACTTGGGGTCCTTTTTCAGGCTCGGGGTCCTTTTACGAACTTGGGGTCCTTTTACGAACTTGGGGTCCTTTTACGAACTTGGGGTCCTTTTTCGGGCTTCTGGTCCTTTCTCGGGCTTACGTTCATTTTTCGGGCTTGGGGTCCTTTTTCGGGCTTGTGGTCTTTTTCGGGTTTGGGGTCCTTTTTAGAACTTGGGGTCCTTTTATGGGCTTGGGGTCCTTTTACGAACTTGGGGTCCTTTTTCGGGCTTCTGGTCCTTTCTCAGGCTTACGTTCATTTTTCGGGCTTGGGGTCCTTTTTCGGGCTTGTTGTCTTTTTCGGGCTTGGGGTCCTTTTTCGGGCTTGTGGTCTTTTTCGGTATTGGGGTCTTTTTACGAAGTTTTCGGGCTTGAAGTCCTTTTCGTGCTTGAGGTACTTTTTTGGGCTTGTGGTCTTTTTCGCGCTTAGGGTCCTTTTTCGCGCTTGGGGTCCTTTTTCAGGCTCGGGATCCTTTTACGAGCTTGGGGTCCTTTTACGAACTTGGGGTCTTTTACGAACTTGGGGTCCTTTTTCGGGCTTCTCGTCCTTTCTCGGGCTTACGTTCATTTTTCGGGCTTCGGGTCCTTTTTCGGGCTTGTGGTCTTTTTCGGGCTTGGGGTCCTTTTTAGAACTTGGGGTCCTTTTACGTGCTTGGGGCGGTTTTACGGGCTTGGGGTGCTTTTTCAGGCTTGGAGTCCTTTTTCGGGCTTGGGGTCCTTTTTCGGGCTTAGGTTCATTTTTCGGGCTTGGGGTCCTTTTTCGGGCTTGGTGTCCTTTTTCGGGCTTGGGGTCCTTTTTCGGGCTTGTGGTCTTTTTCGGGCTTGGGGTCCTTTTACAAGCTTGAGGTCCGTTTTCGGGCTTGGGGTCCTTTTTCAGGGTTAGGTGCATTTTTCGGGCTTGTGGTCCTTTTTCGTGCTTGTGGTCTTTTTCGGGCTTGGGGTCCTTTTTAGAACTTGGGGTCCTTTTACAGGCTTGGGGTGCTTTTACGGGCTTGGGGTGCTTTTTCAAGCTTGGGGTCCTTTTTCGGGCTTGTGGTCTTTTTCGGGCTTAGGGTCCTTTTACCAACTTGAGGTCCGTTTTCGAGCTTGGGGTCCCTTTTCAGGCTTAGGTGCATTTTTCGGGCTTGTGGTCCTTTTTCGGGCTTGTAGTCTTTTTCGGGCTTGGGATTCTTTTTCGGTCTTGGGGTCTTTTTCGGGCTTGGGGTCCATTTTAGAACTTGAGGTCCTTTTACGGGCTTGGGATGCTTATTCGGGCTTTGTGTGCTTTTTCAGGCTTGGGGTCAATTTCGGGATTGGGCCCCTTTTTCGGGCTTGTGCTCCTTTTTCTGGCTTGGGGTCCTTTTAGGGCTTGGGATCTTCTTTCAAGCTTGTAGTCTTGTGGTCCTTTTTCCGGCATATGGTCCTTTTTCGGACTTCCTGTCCTTTTTCGAACTTGAAATCCTCTTTCGGGCTTGAAGCTCTCTTTCGGGCTTTGGGTTCTTTTTCGGGATTGGGGTCCTTTTTCGGGCTTGAAGTCCTTTTCGTGCTTGAGGTACTTTTTTGGGCTTGTAGTCTTTTTCGCGCTTGGGGTCCTTTTTCGGACTTGGGGTCCTTTTTCAGGCTCGGGGTCCTTTTACGAACTTGGGTTCGTATTTCGGGCTTCTGGTCCTTTCTCGGGCTTACGTTCATTTTTCGGGCTTGGGGTCCTTTTTCGGGCTTGGGGACCTTTTTCGGGCTTGGGGTCCTTTTTCGGGCTTGTGGTCTTTTTCGGGCTTGGGGTCCTTTTTAGAACTTGGGGTCCTTTTACGGGCTTGGGGTGCTTTTTCGGGCTTGGGGTGCTTTTCAAGCTTGGGGTCCTTTTCGGGCTTGGGATCCTCTTTCAAGCTTGTAGTCTTGTGGTCCTTTTTGCGGCACATGGTCCTTTTTCGGGCTTGGGTCCATTTTCGGGCTTGGGGTCATTTTTCGAACTTGAGATCCGTTTTCGGGCTTCTGGTCCTTTTTCGGGCTTAGGTTAGGGCTTTATAGAACTTGGGATCCTTTCACAGGCTTGGGGTACTTTTTCGGGCTTGGGGTGCTTTTTCAGGCTTGGGGTCCTTTTTCGGGATTGGGTCCCTTTTTCGGGCTTGGGATCCTCTTTCAAGCTTGTAGTCTTGTGGTCCTTTTTCCGGCATATGGTTCTTTTTCTGGCTTGTGGTCTTTTTCGGGCTTGGGGTCCTTTTTCGGTCTTGGGGTCTTTTTCGGGCTTTGGGTCCATTTTAGAACTTAGGGTCCTTTTCGGGCTTGGGATCCTCTTTCAAGCTTGTAGTGTTGTGGTTCTTTTTCCGGAATATTGTCCTTTTTCGGGCGTGGGGTCCTTTTTCGGGCTTGCGGTACTTTTTCGGACTTGGGGTCCTTTTTCGGGCTTAGGTTCATTTTTCGGGCTTGGGGTCCTTTTTCGGGATTGGGCCCCTTTTTCGGGCTTGTGCTCCTTTTTCGGGCTTGGGGTCCTTTTCGGGCTTGGGATCCTCTTTCAAGCTTGTAGTCTCGTAGTCCTTTTTCCGGCATATGGTCCTTTTTCAGACTTGCTGTCCTTTTTCGAACTTGAAATCCTTTTTCGGGCTTGGGGCTCTCTTTCGGGCTTGGGGTCCTTTTTCGGGCTTGTGGTCTTTTTCGGGCTTGGGGTCCTTTTTAGAACTTGGGGTCCTTTTATGGGCTTGGGGTGCTTTTACGGGCTTGGGGTGCTTTTTCAGGCTTGGGGTCCTTTTTCGGGCTTGGGGTCCTTTTTCGGGGTAAGGTTCATTTTTCGGGCTTGAATTCCTTTTTCGGGCTTGGGGTCCTTTTTCGGGCTTGGGGTCCTTTTTCGGGCTTGGGTCTTTTTCGGGCTTGGGGTCTTTTTACGAACTTTTCGGGCTTGAAGTCCTTTTCGTGCTTGAGGTACTTTTTTGGGCTTGTGGTCTTTTTCGCGCTTAGGGTCCTTTTTCGGACTTGGGGTCCTTTTTCAGGCTCGGGGTCCTTTTACGAACTTGTGGTCCTTTTACGAACTTGGGGTCCTTTTACGAACTTGGGGTCTTTTTCGGGCTTCTGGTCCTTTCTCGGGCTTACGTTCATTTTTCGGGCTTGGGGTCCTTTTTCGGGCTTGTGGTCTTTTTCGGGCTTGGGGTCCTTTTTAGAACTTGGGGTCCTTTTACGGGCTTGGGGTGCTTTTTCGGGCTTGGGGTCCTTTTTCGGGCTTGGGATCCTTTTTCGGGTTTAGGTTCATTTTTCGGGCTTGGGGTCCTTTTTCGGGCTTGGGGTCCTTTTTCGGGCTAGTGGTCTTTTTCGGGCTTGGGGTCCTTTTACGAACTTGAGGTCCGTTTTCGGGCTTGGGGTCCTTTTTCAGGCTTAGGTGCATTTTTCGGGCTTGTGGTCCTTTTTCGGGCTTGTAGTCTTTTTCAGGCTTGGGATCCTTTTTCGGTCTTGGGGTCTTTTTCGGGCTTGGGGTCCATTTTAGAACTTGGGGTCCTTTTACGGGCTTGGGGTGCTTATTCGGGCTTTGGGTGCTTTTTCAGGCTTGGGGTCCATTTCGGGATTGGGCCCCTTTTTCGGGCTTGTGCTCCTTTTTCTGGCTTGGGGTCCTTTTCGGGCTTGGGATCTCCTTTCAAGCTTGTAGTCTTGTGGTCCCTTTTCCGGCATATGGTCCTTTTTCGGACTTGCTGTCCTTTTTCGAATTTGAAATCCTTTTTCGGGCTTGAAGCTCTCTTTCGTGCTTTGGGTTCTTTTTCGGGATTGGGGTCCTTTTTAGAACTTGGGGTCCTTTTACGGGCTTGGGGTGCTTTTTCGGGCTTGGGGTGCTTTTTCAGGCTTGGGGTCCTTTTCGGGCTTGGGATCCTCTTTCAAGCTTGTAGTGTTGTGGTTCTTTTTCCGGCATATGGTCCTTTTTCGGGCGTGGGGTCCTTTTTCGGGATTGGGGTCCTTTTTCGGGCTTGAAGTCCTTTTCTTGCTTGAGGTACTTTTTTGGGCTTGTGGTCTTTTTCGCGCTTAGGGTCCTTTTTCGGACTTGGGGTCCTTTTTCAGGCTCGGGGTCCTTTTACGAACTTGGGGTCCTTTTTCGGGCTTCTGGTCCTTTCTCGGGCTTACGTTCATTTTTAGGGCTTGGGGTCCTTTTCGGGCTTGTGGTCTTTTTCGGGCTTGGGGTCCCTTTTAGAAATTTTACGGGCTTGGGGTGCTTTTTCGGGCTTGGGGTCCTTTTTCGGGCTTGGGGAGCTTTTTCAGGCTTGGGGTCCTTTTTCGGGCTTGGGGTCCTTTTTCGAGCTTGGGTTCATTTTTCGGGATTTGGGTCCTTTTTCGGGCTTGGGGTCCTTTTTCGGGGTTGGGGTCCTTTTTCGGGCTTGTGGTCTTTTTCGGGCTTGGGATATTTTTCTGGCTGGGGTCATTTTTCGGGCTTTGTATCCTTTTTCAGGCTTCCTGTTCATTGTCGGGCTTGGGGAATTTTTCGGGCTTTCGGTCCTTTCTCGGGTTTGTTGTCGTTTTCGGGCTTGGGGTTCTTTTTCGGGCTTGGGGTCCTTTTCGGGCTTGGGATCCTCTTTCAAGCTTGTAGTCTTGTGGTCCTTTTTCCGGCATATGGTCCTTTTTCGGACTTGGGGTCCTTTTTCGAACTTGAGATCCTTTTTCGGGCCTGGGGCTCTCTTTCGAGCTTGGGGTTCTTTTTCGGGATTGGGGTCCTTTTTCGGGCTTGAAGTCCTTTTCGTGCTTGAGGTACTTTATTGGGCTTGTGGTCTTTTTCGCGCTTGGGGTCCTTTTTCAGGCTCGGGGTCCTTTTTCGAACTTGTGGTCCTTTCTTGGGCTTACGTTCATTTTTCGGGCTTGGGGTCGTTTTTCAGGCTTGGGGAGCTTTTTCGGGCTTGGGGTCCTTTTTCGGGCTTGTGGTCTTCTTCGGGCCTGGTGTCCTTTTTAAAATTTGGGGTCCTTTTACGGGCTTGGGGTGCTTTTTCGGGCTTGGGGTGCTTTTTCAGGCTTGGGGTCCTTTTCAGGCTTGGGATCCTCTTTCAAGCTTGTAGTCTTGTGGTTCTTTTTCCGGCATATGGTCCTTTTTTGGGCGTGGGGTCCTTTTTCGGGATTGGGCCCCTTTTTCGGGCTTGTGCTCCTTTTTCGGGCTTGGGGTCCTTTTCGGGCTTGGGATCCTCTTTCAAGCTTGTAGTCATGTGGTCCTATTTCCTGCATATGGTCGTTTTTCGGACTTGGGGTCCTTTTTCGAACTTGAGATCCTTTTTCGGGCTTGGGGCTCTCTTTCGGGCTTGGGGTTCTTTTTCGGGATTGGGGTCCATTTTCGGGCTTGAAGTCCTTTTCGTGCTTGAGGTACTTTTTTGGGCTGGTGGCCTTTTTCGCGCTTGGGGTCCTTTTTCGGACTTGGGATCCTTTTTCAGGCTCGGGGTCCTTTTACGAACTTGGGGTCCTTTTACGAACTTGGGGTCCTTTTTCGGGCTTCTGGTCCTTTCTCGGGCTTACGTTCATTTTTCGGGCTTGGGTTCCTTTTTCGGGCTTGGGGTCCTTTTTAGAACTTGGGGTCCTCTTACGGGCTTGGGGTCCTTTTTCGGGCTTGGGGTCCTTTTTCGGGCTTAGGTTCATTTTTCGGGCTTGGGGTCCTTTTTCGGGCTTGGGGTCCTTTTTCGGGCTTGGGGTCCTTTTTCGGGCTTGTGGTCTTTTTCGGGCTTGGGGTCCTTATACGAACTTGGGGTTCTTTTTCGGGCTTCTGGTCCTTTCTCGGGCTTACGTTCATTTTTCGGGCTTGGGGTCCTTTTTCGGGCTTGTGGTCTTTTTCGGGCTTGGGGTCCTTTTAAGAACTTGGGGTCCTTTTACGGGCTTAGTGTGCTTTTTCGGGCTTGGGGTGCTTTTTCGGGATTGGGTTCTTTTTCGGGCTTGTGCTCTTTTTCGGGCTTGTGCTCCTTTTTCCGGCTTGTGGTCTTTTTCGGGATTGGGGTCTTTTTCGAACTTGGGGTCCTTTTACGGGCTTGGGGTGCTTTTTCGGGCTTGGGGTCCTTTTTCGGGCTTGGGGTGCTTTTTCTGGTTAGGGGTCCTTTTTCGGGCTTGGGGTCCTTTTTCGGGCTTAGGTTCATTTTTCGGGCTTGGGGTCCCTTTTCGGGCTTGTGGCCTTTTTCGGGCTTGGGGTCCTTTTACGAACTTGAGGTCCGTTTTCGGGCTTGGGGTCCCTTTTCAGGCTTAGGTGCATTTTTTGGGCTTGTGGTCCTTTTTCGGGCTTGTGGTCATTTTCGGGCTTGGGGTTATTTTTAGAACTTTGGGTCTTTTTACGGGCTTAGGGTGCTTTTTCGGGCTTGGGCTGCTTTTTCAGGCTTGAGGTCCTTTTTCGGGATTGGGCCCTTTTTCGGGCTTGTGCTCCTTTTTCGGGCTTGGGGTCATTTTCGGGCTTGGGGTTTTTTTACGAACTTGAGGTCCGTTTTCGGGCTTGGGGTCCTTTTTCAAGCTTAGGTGCATTTTTTGGGCTTGTGGTCCTTTTTCGGGCTTGAGGTCCTTTTTCGGGCTTGGGGTCCTTTTACGAACTTGAGGTCCGTTGTCGGGCTTCTGGTCCTTTTTCGGGCTTAGGTTCCTTTTTCGTACTTGGGGTACTTTTTCGGGCTGGTGGTCTTTTCCGGGCTGGTGGTCTTTTCCGGGCTTGGGGCCCTTTTTCGGTCTTGGTTTCTTTTTCGGGCTTGGGGTCCTTTTTAGAACTTGGGGTCCTTTTTAGAACTTGGGGTGCTTTTCCAGACTTGTGGTCCTTTTTCGGGATTGGGCCCCTTTTTCGGGTTTGTGCTCCTTTTTCGGGCTTGGGGTCCTTTTCGGGCTTGTGGTCATTTTCGGGCTTGGGGTTATTTTTAGAACTTTGGGTCTTTTTACGGGCTTAGGGTGCTTTTTCGGGCTTGGGCTGCTTTTTCAGGCTTGAGGTCCTTTTTCGGGATTGGGCCCTTTTTCGGGCTTGTGCTCCTTTTTCGGGCTTGGGGTCATTTTCGGGCTTGGGGTTTTTTTACGAACTTGAGGTCCGTTTTCGGGCTTGGGGTCCTTTTTCAAGCTTAGGTGCATTTTTTGGGCTTGTGGTCCTTTTTCGGGCTTAGGTTCATTTTTCGGGCTTGGGGTCCCTTTTCGGGCTTGTGGCCTTTTTCGGGCTTGGGGTCCTTTTACGAACTTGAGGTCCGTTTTCGGGCTTGGGGTCCCTTTTCAGGCTTAGGTGCATTTTTTGGGCTTGTGGTCCTTTTTCGGGCTTGTGGTCATTTTCGGGCTTGGGGTTATTTTTAGAACTTTGGGTCTTTTTACGGGCTTAGGGTGCTTTTTCGGGCTTGGGCTGCTTTTTCAGGCTTGAGGTCCTTTTTCGGGATTGGGCCCTTTTTCGGGCTTGTGCTCCTTTTTCGGGCTTGGGGTCATTTTCGGGCTTGGGGTTTTTTTACGAACTTGAGGTCCGTTTTCGGGCTTGGGGTCCTTTTTCAAGCTTAGGTGCATTTTTTGGGCTTGTGGTCCTTTTTCGGGCTTGAGGTCCTTTTTCGGGCTTGGGGTCCTTTTACGAACTTGAGGTCCGTTGTCGGGCTTCTGGTCCTTTTTCGGGCTTAGGTTCCTTTTTCGTACTTGGGGTACTTTTTCGGGCTGGTGGTCTTTTCCGGGCTGGTGGTCTTTTCCGGGCTTGGGGCCCTTTTTCGGTCTTGGTTTCTTTTTCGGGCTTGGGGTCCTTTTTAGAACTTGGGGTCCTTTTTAGAACTTGGGGTGCTTTTCCAGACTTGTGGTCCTTTTTCGGGATTGGGCCCCTTTTTCGGGTTTGTGCTCCTTTTTCGGGCTTGGGGTCCTTTTCGGGCTTGGAATCCTCTTTCAAGCTTGTAGTGTTGTGGTCCTTTTTCCGGCATATGGTCCTTCTTCGGGCTTAGGGTGCCTTTTCGGGCTTAGGGTCCTTTTTCGGGCTTGTGGTCATTTTCAAGCTTCGTGTCCTTTTTCGGGCTTTGGGTCCTTTTCGGGCTTGGGGTCCTTTTTAGAACTTGGGGTCCTTTTACGGGCCTGGGGTGCTTTTCGGGCTTGGGATCCTCTTTCAAGCTTGTAGTCTTGTGTTGCTTTTTCGGGCTTGGGGCCCATTTGCAGGCTTGGGGTGCTTTTTCGGGCTTGGGGTCCTTTTTCGGGCTTGTGGTCCTTTTCCGGCTTGGGGTCCTCTTTCAAGCTTGTAGTCTTGTGGTCCTTTTTCCGGCTTATGGTCCTTTTTAGGTCTTGGGGTCCTTTTTCGGGCTTGGGGACCTTTTCCGGGCTTGGGATCCTTTATCGAACTTGAGATCCTTTTTTGGGCTTGGGGCTTTTTTAGGGCTTCGGCTCTTTTTCGGACTTGGGTTCTTTTTCGGGATTAGGGTCCTTTTTCGGTGTTGGAGTCATTTTCGGGCTTGCAGTACTTTTTCGGTCTTGGGGTCTTTTTTCGGGCTTGGGGTCTTTTTTAGAACTTGAGATCCTTTTTTGGGCTTGGGGCTCTTTTTCGGGCTTGGGTTCTTTTTTTGGGATTAGGGTCCTATTTCATGCTTGGGGACTTTTACGGGCTTGTGGTCTTTTTTCGGGCTTGGGGTCGTTTTTCGGGCTTATGGTCCTTTTTCGGGCTTGGGGTCCTTTTTCGGGCTAGGGGTCCTTTTTCGGGCTTGGGGTCCTTTTTCAGGGTTGTGGTCCTTTTTCGGGCTTGGGGTCCTATTTTGAGCTTGTCGTCCTTTTTCGGGCTTGTGGTCTTTTTCGGGCTTTGGGTCCTTTTTCGGGCTTGGGGACCTTTTTTGAGATTTGTGCTCCTTTTTTGGGTTTGGGGTCCTTTTTAGATATTGGAGTCTTTTTCGAACTTGGGGTCCTTTTTCGGGCTTGGGGTCGTTTTTCGGGTTTGTGGTCCTTTTTCGGGCTTGTGGTCCTTTTTCGAGCTTGGGGTCCTTTTGCGGGCTTGGGGTTCTTTTTCGGGCTTGGGGGCTTTTTCGGGCTTGGGGCCTTTTTCAGGCTTAGGTTTATTTTTCGGGCTTGTGGTCCTTTTCGGGCTTGGGGTCCTTTTGCGGGCTTGGGGTCCTTTTTCGGGCTTGGGATCCTTTTTCGGGCTTGGGGTCCTTTTTCGGGCTTGGGGTCCTTTTTCAAGCTTGTATTCTTGTGGTCTTTTTCTGGCTTATGGTCCTTCTTCGGGCTTGGGGTCCTTTTTCGGGCTTGGGGTGCTTTTCGGGCTTGGGGTGCTTTTTCAGTCTTGGGGTCCACTTCGGGATTGGGCCCCTTTTTCGGGCTTGTGCTCCTTTTTCGGGCTTGGGGTCCTTTTCGGACTTGGGATCCTCTTTCAAGCTTGTAGCCTTGTGGTCCTTTTTCCGGCATATGGTCCTTTTTCGGACGTGGGGCTCTTTTTCGGGCATGGGTTCTTTTTCGAGATTGGGGTCCTTTTCGGGCTTGAAGTTCTTTTCGTGCTTGAGGTACTTTTTTGGGCTTGTGGTCTTTTTCGCGCGGGGTCCTTTTTCGGACTTGGGGTGCTTTTTTAGGCTCGGAGTCCTTTTACGAACTTGGGGTCCTTTTTCGGGCTTCTGGTCCTTTCTCGGGCTTACGTTCATTTTTCGGGCTTGGGGTCTTTTTTCGGGCTTGGGGTCCTTTTTCAAGCTTGTATTCGTGTGGTCTTTTTCTGGCTTATGGTCCTTCTTCGGGCTTGGGGTCCTTTTTCGGGCTTGGGGTGCTTTTCGGGCTTGGGGTGCTTTTTCAGTCTTGGGGTCCACTTCGGGATTGGGCTCCTTTTTCGGGCTTGTGCTCCTTTTTCGGGCTTGGGGTCCTTTTCGGGCTTGGGATCCTCTTTCAAGCTTGTAGCCTTGTGGTCCTTTTTCCGGCATATGGTCCTTTTTCGGGCGTGGGGCTCTTTTTCGGGCTTGGGTTCTTTTTCGAGATTGGGGTCCTTTTTCGGGCTTGAAGTTCTTTTCGTGCTTGAGGTACTTTTTGGGCTTGTGGTCTTTTTCGCGCGGGGTCCTTTTTCGGACTTGGGGTGCTTTTTTAGGCTCGGAGTCCTTTTACGAACTTGGGGTCCTTTTTCGGGCTTCTGGTCCTTTCTCGGGCTTAGGTTCATTTTTCGGGCTTGGGGTCCTTTTTCGGGCTTGGGGAGCTTTTTCGGGCTTGGGGACCTTTTTCGGGCTGGGGGACCTTTTTCGGGCTTAGGGTCCTTTTTCGGGCTTGTGGTTTTTTTCGGGCTTGGGGTCCTTTTTAGAACTTGGGTCGTTTTACGGGCTTGGGGTGCTTTTTCGGGCTTGGGGTGCTTTTTCAGGCTTGGGGTCCTTTTCGGGCTTGGGATTCTCTTTCAAGCTTGTAGTCTTGTGGTCCTTTTTCCGCCATATGGTCCTTCTGCGGGCTTAGGGTCATTTTTCGTGCTTGTGGTCATTTTCAAGCTTCGTGTCCTTTTTCGGGCTTGGGGTCCTCTCTAGAACTTGGGGTCCTTTTACGGGCTTGTGGTGCTTTTCGGGTTTGGGATCCTTTTTCATGCTTGTAGTCTCGTGGTGCTTTTTCGGGCTTGGGGTCCTGTTGCAGGCCTGGGGTCCTTTTTCGGGCTTGGGGTCCTCTTTCAAGCTTGTAGTCTTGTGGTCCTTTTTCTGGCTTATGGTCTTTCTTCGGGCTTGGGGTCCTTTTTCGAACTTGAGGTCCTTTTTCGGAATTAGGCCCCTTTTTCGTGCTTGTGCTCCTTTTTCGGGCTTGGGGTCCTTTTCGGTCTTGGGATCCTCTTTCAAGCTTGTAGTCTTGTGGTACTTTTTCCGGCATATGGTCCTTATTAGGACGTGGGGTCCTTTTTCGAACTTGGGGTCCTTTTTCGAACTTGAGATCCTTTTTCGGGCTTGGGGCTCTCTTTCGGGCTTGGGGTTCTTTTTCGGGATTGGGGTCCTTTTTCGAGCTTGAAGTCCTTTTCGTGCTTGAGGTACTTTTTTGGGCTTGTGGTCTTTTTCGCGCTTGGGGTCCATTTTCGGACTTGGGGTCCTTTTTCAGGCTCGGGGTCCTTTTACGAACTTGGGGTCCTTTTACGAACTTGGGGTCCTTTTTCGGGCTTCTGGTCCTTTCTCGGGCATACGTTCATTTTTCGGGCTTGGGGTCCTTTTTCGGGCTTGTGGTCATTTTCGGGCTTGGGGTCCTTTTTAGAACTTGGGGTCCTTTTACGGGCTTAGTGTGCTTTTTCGGACTTGGACTGCTTTTTCAGGCTTGGGGTCCTTTTTCGGGATTGGGTTCTTTTTCGGGCTTGTGCTCTTTTTCGGGCTTGTGCTCCTTTTTTGGGCTTGTGGTCTTTTTCGGGCTTGGGGTCCTTTTTAGAACTTGGGGTCCTTTTACGGACTTGGGGTGCTTTTTCGGGCTTGGGGTGCTTTTTCAGGTTAGGGGTCCTTTTTCGGGCTTGGGGTCCTTTTTCGGGCTTAGGTTCATTTTTCGGGCTTGGGGTCCTTTTTCGGGCTTGGGGTCCTTTTTCGTGCTAGGGGTCCTTTTTCGGGCTTGGGGTCCTTTTTCAGGGTTGTGGTCCTTTTTCGGGCTTGGGGTCCTATTTTGAGCTTGTCGTCCTTTTTCGGGCTTGTGGTCTTTTTCGGGCTTTGGGTCCTTTTTCGGGCTTGGGGACCTTTTTTGAGATTTGTGCTCCTTTTTTGGGTTTGGGGTCCTTTTTAGATATTGGAGTCTTTTTCGAACTTGGGGTCCTTTTTCGGGCTTGGGGTCGTTTTTCGGGTTTGTGGTCCTTTTTCGGGCTTGTGGTCCTTTTTCGAGCTTGGGGTCCTTTTGCGGGCTTGGGGTTCTTTTTCGGGCTTGGGGGCTTTTTCAGGCTTGGGGCCTTTTTCAGGCTTAGGTTTATTTTTCGGTCTTGTGGTCCTTTTCGGGCTTGGGGTCCTTTTGCGGGCTTGGGGTCCTTTTTCGGGCTTGGGATCCTTTTTCGGGCTTGGGGTCCTTTTTCGGGCTTGGGGTCCTTTTTCAAGCTTGTATTCTTGTGGTCTTTTTCTGGTTTATGGTCCTTCTTCGGGCTTGGGGTCCTTTTTCGGGCTTGGGGTGCTTTTCGGGCTTGGGGTGCTTTTTCAGTCTTGGGGTCCACTTCGGGATTGGGCCCCTTTTTCGGGCTTGTGCTCCTTTTTCGGGCTTGGGGTCCTTTTCGGACTTGGGATCCTCTTTCAAGCTTGTAGCCTTGTGGTCCTTTTTCCGGCATATGGTCCTTTTTCGGACGTGGGGCTCTTTTTCGGGCATGGGTTCTTTTTCGAGATTGGGGTCCTTTTCGGGCTTGAAGTTCTTTTCGTGCTTGAGGTACTTTTTTGGGCTTGTGGTCTTTTTCGCGCGGGGTCCTTTTTCGGACTTGGGGTGCTTTTTTAGGCTCGGAGTCCTTTTACGAACTTGGGGTCCTTTTTCGGGCTTCTGGTCCTTTCTCGGGCTTACGTTCATTTTTCGGGCTTGGGGTCTTTTTTCGGGCTTGGGGTCCTTTTTCAAGCTTGTATTCGTGTGGTCTTTTTCTGGCTTATGGTCCTTCTTCGGGCTTGGGGTCCTTTTTCGGGCTTGGGGTGCTTTTCGGGCTTGGGGTGCTTTTTCAGTCTTGGGGTCCACTTCGGGATTGGGCTCCTTTTTCGGGCTTGTGCTCCTTTTTCGGGCTTGGGGTCCTTTTCGGGCTTGGGATCCTCTTTCAAGCTTGTAGCCTTGTGGTCCTTTTTCCGGCATATGGTCCTTTTTCGGGCGTGGGGCTCTTTTTCGGGCTTGGGTTCTTTTTCGAGATTGGGGTCCTTTTTCGGGCTTGAAGTTCTTTTCGTGCTTGAGGTACTTTTTGGGCTTGTGGTCTTTTTCGCGCGGGGTCCTTTTTCGGACTTGGGGTGCTTTTTTAGGCTCGGAGTCCTTTTACGAACTTGGGGTCCTTTTTCGGGCTTCTGGTCCTTTCTCGGGCTTAGGTTCATTTTTCGGGCTTGGGGTCCTTTTTCGGGCTTGGGGAGCTTTTTCGGGCTTGGGGACCTTTTTCGGGCTGGGGGACCTTTTTCGGGCTTAGGGGCCATGCATAAATGACGTAGCATTTTGGGGGGTAGGGAGGATATACCAAATTTGTGACGAAGTGTGACGAGGGGGAGGGTAGGGTTAGAAGTTGTGCGACGTAGCATTAGGTTTAAAACCCATTGTTTAGAGAAAACAATTTAATGATCTTCCATTCCCAAGAGAAATGAATTTAAATTCAAACAAGTTACTTTTGATGCGGTTTTTCATAAGGTAAATTTTACGATTCGCGGAATTACAAGTTCACAAAAATACGAAAAGATTTTGTATGCAGATTTAACTTGCTACATTAGTTAACTAATGTTGCTAACCAGTAGACTTCGTTTGGAAGCTGAATTAAATTTTCACTTCGGATTCAACCAAACAAAATTTAGTAATTTAGATGAACGTATGCTTCTTAGAACTATTGGCAGCTGCAGGATTGTGAACTGAGAGAACTTCTCTTCATGCTCCCCTTGACATATAAAATTGAAAACAAAACTATCAACACTATATTTGTGATGAAATGGGCTTATTTTGCACGCAATTTGCTGTTATAATGAAAATGTTGATAAAAGTCGTCAAACATTTTGAAAGGACATGTATATAAAATAATTGAAAAACATGCAATTTTTTTTTTCATCACCCGGGCGCTTTGCATGGGACGAGGGGGAGGGGGTAGGTAAATGCTACGTTATTTACGAGGGGGAGGTTAGAATTTTGTGACCAAATGCTACGAGGGGGGAGGGAGGGGTAAAAAATCACCAAAAAAAAGCTACGTCATTTGTGTACGGCCCCTTAGGGTCCTTTTTCGGGCTTGTGGTTTTTTTCGGGCTTGGGGCCCTTTTTAGAACTTGGGTCGTTTTACGGGCTTGGGGTGCTTTTTCGGGCTTGGGGTTCTTTTTCAGGCTTGGGGTCCTTTTCGGGCTTGGGATTCTCTTTCAAGCTTGTAGTCTTGTGGTCCTTTTTCCGCCATATGGTCCTTCTGCGGGCTTAGGGTCATTTTTCGTGCTTGTGGTCATTTTCAAGCTTCGTGTCCTTTTTCGGGCTTGGGGTCCTCTCTAGAACTTGAGGTCCTTTTACGGGCTTGTGGTGCTTTTCGGGTTTGGGATCCTTTTTCATGCTTGTAGTCTTGTGGTGCTTTTTCGGGCTTGGGGTCCTGTTGCAGGCCTGGGGTCCTTTTTCGGGCTTGGGGTCCTCTTTCAAGCTTGTAGTCTTGTGGTCCTTTTTCTGGCTTATGGTCTTTCTTCGGGCTTGGGGTCCTTTTTCGAACTTGAGGTCCTTTTTCGGAATTAGGCCCCTTTTTCGTGCTTGTGCTCCTTTTTCGGGCTTGGGGTCCTTTTCGGTCTTGGGATCCTCTTTCAAGCTTGTAGTCTTGTGGTACTTTTTCCGGCATATGGTCCTTATTAGGACGTGGGGTCCTTTTTCGAACTTGGGGCCCTTTTTCGAACGTGAGATCCTTTTTCGGGCTTGGGGCTCTCTTTCGGGCTTGGGGTTCTTTTTCGGGATTGGGGTCCTTTTTCGGGCTTGAAGTCCTTTTCGTGCTTGAGGTACTTTTTTGGGCTTGTGGTCTTTTTCGCGCTTGGGGTCCATTTTCGGACTTGGGGTCCTTTTTCAGGCTCGGGGTCCTTTTACGAACTTGGGGTCCTTTTACGAACTTGGGGTCCTTTTTCGGGCTTCTGGTCCTTTCTCGGGCATACGTTCATTTTTCGGGCTTGGGGTCCTTTTTCGGGCTTGTGGTCATTTTCGGGCTTGGGGTCCTTTTTAGAACTTGGGGTCCTTTTACGGGCTTAGTGTGCTTTTTCGGACTTGGACTGCTTTTTCAGGCTTGGGGTCCTTTTTCGGGATTGGGTTCTTTTTCGGGCTTGTGCTCTTTTTCGGGCTTGTGCTCCTTTTTTGGGTTTGTGGTCTTTTTCGGGCTTGGGGTCCTTTTTAGAACTTGGGGTCCTTTTACGGACTTGGGGTGCTTTTTCGGGCTTGGGGTGCTTTTTCAGGTTAGGGGTCCTTTTTCGGGCTTGGGGTCCTTTTTCGGGCTTAGGTTCATTTTTCGGGCTTGGGGTCCTTTTTCGGGCTTGTGGTCTTTTTCGGGCTTGGGGTCCTTTTACGAACTTGAGGTCCGTTTTCGGGCTTGGGGTCCTTTTTCAGGCTTAGGCGCATTTTTTGGGCTTGTGGTCCTTTTTCGGGCTTGGGGTCATTTTCGGGCTTGGGATCCTCTTTCAAGCTTATAGTCTTGTGGTACTTTTTCCGGCATATGGTCCTTTTTCGGGCTTGGGGTCCTTTTTCGGGCTTGGGGTCCTTTTACGAACTTGAGGTCCGTTGCCGGGCTTCTGGTTCTTTTTCGGGCTTAGGTTCCTTTTTCGTACTTGGGGTCCTTTTTCGGGCTGGTGGTCCTCTTACGGGCTTGGGGTTCTTTTACGGGCTTGGGGTGCTATTTCAGGCTTGGGGTCCTTTTTCGGGCTTGGGGTCCTTTTTCGAGCTTAGGTTCATTTTTCGGGCTTGGGGTACTTTTTCGGGCTTGGGGTCCTTTTTCGGGCTTGTGGTCCTTTTTCGGGCTTGTGGTCTTTTTCGGGCTTGGGGTCCTTATACGATCTTGGGGTCCTTTTTCGGGCTTCTGGTCCTTTCTCGGGCTTACGTTCATTTTTCGGGCTTGGGGTCCTTTTTCGGGCTTGTGGTCATTTTCAGGCTTGGGGTCCTTTTTAGAACTTGGGGTCCTTTTACGGGCTTAGTGTGCTTTTTCGGGCTTGGACTGCTTTTTCAGGCTTGGGGTCCTTTTTCGGGATTGGGTTCTTTTTCGGGCTTGTGCTCTTTTTCGGGCTTGTGCTCCTTTTTCGGGCTTGTGGTCTTTTTCGGGCTTGGGGTCCTTTTTAGAACTTGGGGTCCTTTTACGGACTTGGGGTGCTTTTTCGGGTTTGGGGTGCTTTTTCAGGTTAGGGGTCCTTTTTCGGGCTTGGGGTCCTTTTTCGGGCTTAGGTTCATTTTCGGGCTTGGGGTCCTTTTTCGGGCTTGTGGTCTTTTTTACGAACTTGAGGTCCGTTTTCGGGCTTGGGGTCCTTTTTCAGGCTTTGGCGCATTTTTTGGGCTTGTGGTCCTTTTTCGGGCTTGGGGTCATTTTCGGGCTTGGGATCCTCTTTCAAGCTTATAGTCTTGTGGTACTTTTTCCGGCATATGGTCCTTTTTCGGGCTTGGGGTCCTTTTACGAACTTGAGGTCCGTTGTCGGGCTTCTGGTTCTTTTTCGGGCTTAGGTTCCTTTTTCGTACTTGGGGTCCTTTTTCGGGCTGGTGGTCTTTTCCGGGCTTGGGGTCCTTTTTCGGTCTTGGGTTCTTTTTCGGGCTTGGGGTCCTTTTTAGAACTTGGGGTCCTTTTTAGAACTTGGGGTGCTTTTCCAGGCTTGTGGTCCTTTTTCGGGATTGGGCCCCTTTTTCGGGTTTGTGCTCCTTTTTCGGGCTTGGGGTCCTTTTCGGGCTTGGAATCCTCTTTCAAGCTTTTCTTGTGGTCCTTTTTCCGGCATATGGTCCTTCTTCGGGCTTAGGGTGCCTTTTCGGGCTTAGGGTCCTTTTTCGGGCTTGTGGTCATTTTCAAGCTTCGTGTCCTTTTTCGGGCTTTGGGTCCTTTTCGGGCTTGGGGTCCTTTTTAGAACTTGGGGTCCTTTTACGGGCCTGGGGTGCTTTTCGGGCTTGGGATCCTCTTTCAAGCTTGTAGTCTTGTGGTGCTATTTCGGGCTTGGGGCCCTTTTGCAGGCTTGGGGTGCTTTTTCGGGCTTGGGGTTCTTTTTCGGGCTTGTGGTCCTTTTCCGGCTTGGGGTCCTCTTTCAAGCTTGTAGTCTTGTGGTCCTTTTTCCGGCTTATGGTCCTTTTTAGGTCTTGGGGTCCTTTTTCGGGCTTGGGGACCTTTTCCGGGGTTGGGATCCTTTATCGAACTTGAGATCCTTTTTTGGGCTTGGGGCTTTTTTTAGGGCTTCGGCCCTTTTTCGGACTTGGGTTCTTTTTCGGGATTAGGGTCCTTTTTCGGTGTTGGAGTCATTTTCGGGCTTGAGGTACTTTTTCGGGCTTGGGGTCTTTTTTCAGGCTTGGGGTCTTTTTTCGAACTTGAGATCCTTTTTCGGGCTTGGGGCTCTTTTTCGGGCTTGGGTTCTTTTTTGGGATTAGGGTCCTATTTCGGGCTTGGGGTCTTTTACGGGCTTGTGGTCTTTTTTCGGGCTTGGGGTCGTTTTTCGGGCTTATGGTCCTTTTTCGGGCTTGGGGTTCTTTTTCGGGCTAGGGGTCCTGTTTCGGGCTTGGGGTCCTTTTTCGAGGTTGTGGTCCTTTATCGGGCTTGGGGTCCTATTTTGAGCTTGTCGTACTTTTTCGGGCTTGGGGTGCTTTTCAGGCTTGGGGTCCTTTTTCGGGCTTGTGGTCTCTTTCGGGCTTTGGGTCTTTTTTCGCGCTTCGGGACCTTTTTTGAGATTTGTGCTCCTTTTTTGGGTTTGGGGTCCTTTTTAGATATTGGAGTCTTTTTCGAACTTGGGGTCCTCTTTCGGGCGTGGGGTCGTTTTTCGGGTTTGTGGTCCTTTTGCGGGTTTGGGGTTCTTTTTCGGGCTTGGGGTCTTTTGCGGGCTTGGGGTCCTTTTTCAGGCTTAGGTTTATTTTTCGGGCTTGTGGTCCTTTTCGGGCTTGGGGTCCTTTTTCGGGCTTGGGGTCCTTTTTCGGGCTTGGGATCCTTTTTCGGGCTTGGGGTCCTTTTTCGGGCTTGGGGTCCTTTTTCAAGCTTGTATTCTTGTGGTTTTTTTCTGGCTTATGGTCCTTCTTCGGGCTTGGGGTCCTTTTTCGGGCTTGGGGTGCTTTTCGGGCTTGGGGTGCTTTTTCAGTCTTGGGGTCCACTTCGGGATTGGGCCCCTTTTTCGGGCTTGTGCTCCTTTTTCGGGCTTGGGGTCCTTTTCGGGCTTGGGATCCTCTTTCAAGCTTGTAGCCTTGTGGTCCTTTTTCCGGCATATGGTCCTTTTTCGGGCGTGGGGTCCGTTTTCGGACTTGGGGTCCTTTTTCGGGCTTGTGATTTTTTTCGGACTTGGGGTCCTTTTTCGAACTTGAGATCCTTTTTCGGGCTCTGGGCTCTTTTTCGGGCTTGGGTTCTTTTTCGGGATTGGGGTCCTTTTTCGGGCTTGAAGTTCTTTTCGTGCTTGAGGTACTTTTTTGGGCTTGTGGTCTTTTTCGCGCTTGGGGTCCTTTTTCGGACTTGGGGTCCTTTTTCAGGCTCGGGGTCCTTTTACGAACTTGGGGTCCTTTTACGAACTTGGGGTCCTTTTTCGGGCTTCTGGTCCTTTCTCGGGCTTACGTTCATTTTTCGGGCTTGGGGTCCTTTTTCGGGCTTGTGGTCTTTTTCGGGTTTGGGGTCCTTTTTAGAACTTGGGGTCCTTTTATGGGCTTGGGGTGCTTTTTCGGGCTTGGGGTGCTTTTTCAGGCTTGGGGTCCTTTTTCGGGATTGGGTTCTTTTTCGGGCTTGTGCTCTTTTTCGGGCTTGTGCTCCTTTTTCGGGCTTGTGGTCTTTTTCGGGCTTGGGGTCCTGTTTAGAACTTGGGGTATTTTTACGGGCTTGGGGTGCTTTTTCGGGCTTGGGGTGCTTTTTCGGGCTTGGGGTGCTTTTTCAGGTTAGGGGTCCTTTTTCGGGCTTGGGGTCCTTTTTCGGGCTTAGGTTCATTTTTCGGGCTTGGGGTCCTTTTTCGGGCTTGTGGTCTTTTTCGGGCTTGGGGCCCTTTTACGAACTTGAGGTCCGTTTTCGGGCTTGGGGTCATTTTCGGGCTTGGGGTCATTTTTAGAACTTTGGGCCCTTTGACGGGCTTAGGGTGCTTTTTCGGGCTTGGGCTGCTTTTTCAGGCTTGAGGTCCTGTTTCGGGATTGGGCCCTTTTTCGGGCTTGTGCTCGTTTTTCGGGCTTGGGGTCATTTTCGGTCTTGGGATCCTCTTTCAAGCTTATAGTCTTGTGGTACTTTTTCCGGCATATGGTCCTTTTTCGGGTTTGGGGTCCTTTTTCGGGCTTGGGGTCCTTTTACGAACTTGAGGTCCGTTGTCGGGCTTCTGGTCCTTTTTAAAGGCTTAGGTTCCTTTTTCGTACTTGGGGTCCTTTTTCGGTCTTGGGTTCTTTTTCGGGCTTGGGGTCCATTTTAGAACTTTGGGTCCTTTTTAGAACTTAGGGTGCTTTTTCAGGCTTGCGGTCCTTTTTCGGGATTGGGCCCCTTTTTCGGGTTTGTGCTCCTTTTTCGGGCTTGGGGTCCTTTTCGGGCTTGGAATCCTCTTTCAAGCTTGTAGTCTTGTGGTCCTTTTTCCGGCATATGGTCCTTCTTCGGGCTTAGGGTGCCTTTTCGGGCTTGGGGTCCTTTTTCGGGCTTGTGGTCTTTTTCGGGCTTGGGGTCCTTTTACGAACTTGAGGTCCGTTTTCGGGCTTGGGGTCCTTTTTCAGGCTTGTGGTCATTTTCGGGCTTGCGGTCATTTTTAGAACTTTGGGTCCTTTTACGGGCTTGGGGTGCTTTTCGGGCTTGGGCTGCTTTTTCAGGCTTGAGGTCCTTTTTCGGGATTGGGCCCTTTTTCGGGCTTGTGCTCCTTTTTCAGGCTTGGGGTCCTTTTCGGGCTTGGGATCCTCTTTCAAGCTTATAGTTTTGTGGTACTTTTCCGGCATATGGTCCTTTTTCGGGCTTGGGGTCCTTTTTCGGGCTTATGGTCTCTTTCAGGCTTGGGGTCCTTTTACGAACTTGAGGTCCGTTGTCGGGCTTCTGGTCCTTTTTCGGGCTTAGGTTCCTTTTTCGTACTTGGGGTCCTTTTTCGGGCAGGTGGTCTTTTCCGGGCTTGGGGTCCTTTTTCGGTCTTGGGGTCTTTTTCGGGCTTGGGGTCCTTTTTAGAACTTGGGGTGCTTTTTCAGGCCTGTGGTCCTTTTTCGGGATTGAGCCCCTTTTCGGGCTTGTGCTCCTTTTTCGGGCTTGGGGTCCTTTTCGGGCTTGGAATCCTCTTTCAAGCTTGTAGTCTTGTGGTCCTTTTTCCGGCATATGGTCCTTCTTCGGCTTAGGGTCCCTTTTCGGGCTTAGGGTCCTTTTTCGGGCTTGTGGTCATTTTCAAGCTTCGTGTCCTTTTTCATGCTTGGGGTCCTTTTCGGGCTTGGGGTCCTTTTAAGAACTTGGGGTCCTTTTACGGGCCTGGGGTGCTTTTCGGGCTTGGGATCCACTTTCAAGCTTGTAGTCTTGTGGTGCTTTTTCGGGCTTGGGGCCCTTTTGCAGGCTTGGGGTGCTTTTTCGGGCTTGGGGTTCTTTTTCGGGCTTGTGGTCCTTTTCCGGCTTGGGGTCCTCTTTCAAGCTTGTAGCCTTGTGGTCCTTTTTCCGGCTTATGGTCCTTTTTAGGTCTTGGGGTCCTTTTTCGGGCTTGGGGACCTTTTCCGGGCTTGGGATCCTTTATCGAACTTGAGATCCCTTTTTGGGCTTGTGGTCTTTTTTCGGGCTTGGGGTCGTTTTTCGGGCTTATAGTCCTTTTTCGGGCTTGGGGTCCTTTTTCGGGCTAGGGGTCCTTTTTCGGGCTTGGGGTCCTTTTTCGGGGTTGTGGTCCTTTTTCGAGCTTGGGGTCCTATTTTGAGCTTGTCGTACTTTTTCGGGCTTGGGGTGCTTTTCAGGCTTGGGGTCCTTTTTCGGGCTTGTGGTCTTTTTCCGGCTTTGGGTCCTTTTTCGGGCTTGGGGACCATTTTTGAGATTTGTGGTCCTTTTTTGGGTTTGGGGTCCATTTTAGATATTGGAGTTTTTTTCGAACTTGGGGTCCTTTTTCGGGCTTGGGGTCGTTTTTCAAGCTTGTGGTCCTTTTTCGGGCTTGGGGTCCTTTGTCGAGCTTGGGGTCCTTTTACGGGCTTGGGGTTCTTTTTCGGGCTTGGGGTCTTTTTCGCGCTTGGGGTCCTTTTTCAGGCTTAGGTTTATTTTTCGGGCTTGTGGTCCTTTTCGGGCTTGGTGTCCTTTTTCGGGCTTGGGGTCCTTTTTCGGGCTTGGGGTGCTTTCCGGGCTTGGGCTGCTTTTTTAGTCTTGGGGTCCACTTCGGGATTGGGCCCCTTTTTCGGGCTTGTGCTCCTTTTTCGGGCTTGGGGTCCTTTTCGGGCTTGGGATCCTCTTTCAAGCTTGTAGCCTGGTGGTCCTTTTTCCGGCATATGGTCCTTTTTCGGGCTTGGGGTCTTTTTTCGGGCTTGGGGTCTTTTTTCGAACTTGAGATCCTTTTTCGGGCTTGAAGTTCTTTTCGTGCTTGAGGTACTTTTTTGGGCTTATGGTCTTTTTCGCGCTTGGGGTCCTTTTTCGGACTTGTGGTCCTTTTTCAGGCTCGGAGTCCTTTTACGAACTTGGGGTCCTTTTTCCGGATTCTTGTCCTCTTTCGGGCTTACGTTCATTTTTCGGGCTTGGGGTCCTATTTCGGGCTTGGGGACCTTTTTCGGGCTTGGAGGCCTTTTTCGGGCTTGGGGACCTTTTTCGGGCTTCGGGTCCTTTTTCGGACTTGTTGTCTTTTTCGGGCTTGGGGTGCTTTTTAGAACTTGGGTCCTTTTACGGGCTTGGGGTGCTTTTTCAGGCTTGGGGTCTCTTTCGTTCTTGGGATCCTCTTTCAAGCTTGTAGTCTTGTGGTCCTTTTTCCGGCATATGGTCCATTTTCGGACTTGGGGTTTTTTTCGAACTTGAGATCCTTTTTCGGGCCTGTGGCTCTCTTTCGGGCTTGGGGTCCTTTTTCGGGATTGGGGTCCTTTTTCGGGCTTGAAGTCCTTTTCGTGCTTGAGGTACTTTATTGGGCTTCTGGTCTTTTACGCGCTTGGGGTCCTTTTTCGGACTTGGGGTCCTTTTTCAGGCTCGGGGTCCTTTTTCGAACATGTGGTCCTTTTTCGGGCTTCTGGTCCTTTCTCGGGCTTACGTTCATTTTTCGGGCTTGGGGTCCATTTTCGGGCTTGGGGACCTTTTTCGGGCTTGGGGTCCTTTTTAGAACTTGGGGTCCTTTTACGGGCTTGGGGTGATTTTACGGGCTTGGGGTGCTTTTTCAGGCTTGGGGTCCTTTTTCGGGCTTGGGGTCCTTTTTCGGGCTTAGGTTCATTTTTCGGGCTTGGGGTCCTTTTTCGGGCTTGGTGTCCTTTTTCGGGCTTGGGGTCCTTTTTCGGGCTTGTGGTCTTTTTCGGGCTTGGGGTCCTTTTTAGAACTTGGGGTCCTTTTACGGGCTTGGGGTTATTTTACGGGCTTGGGGTGCTTTTTCAGGCTTGGGGTCCTTTTTCGGGCTTGGGGTCCTTTTTCGGGCTTAGGTTCATTTTTCGGGCTTGGGGTCCTTTTTCGGGCTTGGTTTCCTTTTTCGGGCTTGGGGTCCTTTTTCGGGCTTGTGGTCTTTTTCGGCTTGGGGTCCTTTTACAAACTTGAGGTCCGTTTTCGGGATTGGGGTCCTTTTTCAGGCTTAGGTGCATTTTTCGGGCTTGTGGTCCTTTTTCGTGCTTGTGGTTTTTTTCGGGCTTGGGGTCCTTTTTAGAACTTGGGGTCCTTTTACGGGCTTGGGGTGCTTTTACGGGCTTGGGGTGCTTTTTCAGGCTTGGGGTCCTTTTTCGGGCTGGGGGTCCTTTTTAGAACTTGGGGTCCTTTTACGGGCTTGGGGTGCTTCTACGGGCTTGGGGTGCTTTTTCAGGCTTGGGGTGCTTTTTCGGGCTTGGGGTGCTTTTTCAGGCTTGGGGTCTTTTTTCGGGATTGGACCCCTTTTCGGGCTAGTGCTCGTTTTTCGGGCTTGGGGTCTTTTTCGGGCTTGGGATCCTCTTTCAAGCTTGTAGTCTTGTGGTCCTTTTCCGGACTATATCTTTTTCGGGCGTGGGGTACTTTTTCGGGCTTGCGGTCCTTTTACGAACTTGAGGTCCGTTTTCAGGCTTATGTTCATTTTTCGGGCTTGGGGTCCTTTTTCGGGCTTGTGGTCTTTTTCGGGCTTGGGGTCCTTTTTCGGTGTTGGGGTCTTTCTCGGGCTTGGGGTCCTTTTTAGAACTTGGGGTCCTTTTACGGGCATAGTGTGCTTTTTCAGGCTTGGGCTCCTTTTTCGAGATTGGGCTCTTTTTCGGACTTGTGCTCCTTTTTCGGGCTTGTGGTCTTTTCCGGGCTTGGGGTCCTATTTTGAGCTTGTCGTACTTTTTCGGGCTTGGGGTGCTTTTCAGGCTTGGGGTCCTTTTACGGGCCTGGGGTGCTTTTCGGGCTTGGGATCCTCTTTCAAGCCTGTAGTCTTGTGGTGCTTTTTCGGGCTTGGGGCCCTTATGCAGGCTTGGGGTGCTTTTTTGGGCTTGGGGTCCTTTTTCGGGCTTGTGGTCTTTTTCCGGCTTGGGGTCCTCTTTCAAGCTTGTAGTCTTGTGGTCCTTTTTCCGGCTTATGGTCCTTTTTAGGTCTTGGGGTCCTTTTTCGGGCTTGGGGACCTTTTCCGGGCTTGGGATCCTTTATCGAACTTGAGATCCTTTTTTGGGCTTGGGGCTTTTTTTAGGGCTTCGGCTCTTTTTCGGACTTGGGTTCTTTTTCGGGATTAGGGTCTTTTTCGGTGTTGGAGTCATTTTCGGGCTTGAGGTACTTTTTCGGGCTTGGGGTCTTTTTTCGGGCTTGGGGTCTTTTTACGTACTTGAGATCCTTTTTCGGGCTTGGGGCTCTTTTTCGGGCTTGGGTTCTTTTTTTGGGATTTGGGTCCATTTCGGGCTTGGGGTCTTTTACGGGCTTCTGGTCTTTTTTCGGGCTTGGGGTCGTTTTTCGGGCTTATGGTCCTTTTTCGGGCTTGGGGTCTTTTTCGGGCTAGGGGTCCTTTTTCGGGCTTGGGGTCCTTTTTCGGGGTTGTGGTCCTTTTCCGGGCTTGGGGTCCTATTTTGAGCTTGTCGTACTTTTTCGGGCTTGGGGTGCTTTTCAGGCTTGGGGTACTTTTTCGGGCTTGTGGTCTTTTTCGGGCTTTGGGTCCTTTTTCGGGCTTGGGGAACTTTTTTGAGATTTGTGCTCCTTTTTTGGGTTTGGGGTCCTTTTTAGATATTGGAGCCTTTTTCGAACTTGGGGTCCTTTTTCGGGCTTGGGGTCGTTTTTCGGGCTTGTGGTCCTTTTTCGGGCTTGGGGTCCTTTTTCGAGCTTGGGGTCCTTTTGCGGGCTTGGGGTTCTTTTTCGTGCTTGGGGTCTTTTTCGGGCTTGGGGTCCTTTTTCAGGCTTAGGTTTATTTTTCGGGCTTGTGGTCCTTTTCGGGTTTGGGGTCCATTTTCGGGCTTGGGGTCCTTTTTCGGGCTTGGGGTCCTTTTTCGTGCTTGGGGTCCTTTTTCAAGCTTGTATTCTTGTGGTCTTCTTCTGGCTTACGGCCCTTCTTCGGGCTTGGGGTCCTTTTTCGGGCTTGGGGTGCTTTTCGGGCTTGGGCTGCTTTTTCAGTCTTGGGGTCCACTTCGGGATTGGGCCCCTTTTTCGGGCTTGTGCTCCTTTTTCGGGCTTGGGGTCCTTTTCGGGCTTGGGATCCTCTTTCAAGCTTGTAGCCTGGTGGTCCTTTTTCCGGCATATGGTCCTTTTTCGGGCGTGGGGTCCTTTTTCGGGCTTGGGGTCCTTTTTCGGGCTTGTGATTTTTTTCGGACTTGGGGTCCTTTTTCGGGCTTGGGGCTCTTTTTCGGGCTTGGGGCTCTTTTTCGGGCTTGGGTTCTTTTTCGGGATTGGGGTCCTTTTTCGGGCTTGAAGTTCTTTTCGTGCTTGAGGTACTTTTTTGGGCTTGTGGTCTTTTTCGCGCTTGGGGTCCTTTTTCGGACTTGGGGTCCTTTTTCAGGCTCGGAGATCTTTTACGAACTTGCGGTCCTTTTTCGGGCTTCTGGTCCTTTCTCGGGCTTACGTTCATTTTTCGGGCTTGGGGTCCTTTTTCGGGCTTGGGGACCTTTTTCGGGCTTGGAGACCTTTTTCGGGGTTGGCGACCTTTTTCGGGCTTAGGGTCCTTTTTCGGGCTTGTGGTCCTTTTTCCGGCATATGGTCCTTCTGCGGGCTTAGGGTCTTTTTGCGGGCTTAGTGTCCTTTTTGGGGCTTGTGGTCATTTTCAAGCTTCGCGTCCTTTTTCGGGCTTTAGGTCTTTTTCGGGCTTGGGGTCCTCTTTAGAACTTGGTGCTTTTCGGGTTTGGGATCCTCTTTCATGCTTGTAGTCTTGTGGTCCTTTTTCTGGCTTATGGTATTTCTTCGGGCTTGGGGTCCTTTTTCGAACTTGATATCCTTTTTCGGGACTGGGCCCCTTTTTCGGGCTTGTGCTCCTTTTTCGGGCTTGGGGTCCTTTTCGGGCTTGGGATCCTCTTTCAAACTTGTAGTCTTGTGGTCCTTTTTCCGGCATATGGTCCTTTTTCGGACTTGGGGTCCTTTTTCGAACTTGAGATCCTTTTTCGGGCTTGGGGCTCTCTTTCGGGCTTGGGATTCTTTTTCGGGATTGGGGTCCTTTTTCGGGCTTGAAGTCCTTTTCGTGCTTGAGGTACTTTTTTGGGCTTGTGGTCCTTTTCGCGCTTGGGGTCCTTTTTCGGACTTGGGGTCCTTTTTCGGACTTGGGGTCCTTTTTCAGGCTCGGGGTCCTTTTACGAACTTGGGGTCCTTTTTCGGGCTTCTGGTCCTTTCTCGGGCTTACGTTCGTTTTTCGGGCTTGGGGTCCTTTTTCGGGCTTGTGGTCTTTTTCGGGCTTGGGGTCCTTTTTAGAACTTGGGGTCCTTTTACGGGCTTGGGGTGCTTTTTCGGTCTTGGGGTCCTTTTACGGGCTTGTGTTTTTTTTCGGGCTTGGGGTCGTTTTTCGGGCTTATGGTCTTTTTTCGGGATTGGGGTCCTTTTTCTGGCTTGAAGTCCTTTTCGTGCTTGAGGTATTTTTTGGGCTTGTGGTCTTTTTCGCGATTAGGGTCCTTTTTCGGACTTGGGGTCCTTTTTCAGGCTCGGGGTCCTTTTACGAACTTGGGGTCCTTTTTCGGGCTTCTGGTCCTTTCTCGGGCTTACGTTCATTTTTCGGGCTTGGGGTCCTTTTCGGGCTTGTGGTCTTTTTCGGGCTTGGGGTCCTTTTTAGAACTTTTACGGGCTTGGGGTGCTTTTTCGGGCTTGGGGAGGTTTTTCAGGCTTGGGGTATTTTTCGGGCTTGGGGTCCTTTTTCGGGTTTGGGTTCATTTTTCGGATTTGGGGTCCTTTTTCGGGCTTGGGGTCCTTTTTCGGGCTTGGGGTCCTTTTTCGGGCTTGTGGTCTTTTTCGGGCTTGGGGCCCTTTTTAGAACTTGGGGTCCTTTTACGGGCTTGGTGTGCTTTTTCGGGCTTGGGGTATTTTTCTGGCTTGGGGTCATTTTTCGGGCTTTGAATCCTTTTTCAGGCGTCGGGTCCATTGTCGGGCTTGGGCAATTTTTCGGGCTTTCGGTCCTTTTTCGGGTTTGTAGTCGTTTTCGGGCTTGGGGTCCTTTTTCGGGCTTGGGATCCGCTTTCAAGCTTGTAGTGTTGTGGTTCTTTTTGCGGCATGTGGTCGTTTTTCGGACTTGGGGTCCTTTTTCGAACTTGAGATCCTTTTTTGGGATTGGGGCTCTCTTTCGGGCTTGGGGTTCTTTTTCGCGATTGGGGTCCATTTTCTGGCTTGAAGTCCTTTTCGTGCTTGAGGTACTTTTTTGGGCTTGTGGTCTTTTTCGCGCTTGGGGATCTTTTTCGGACTTGGGGTCCTTTTTCAGGCTCGAAGTCCTTTTACGAACTTGGGGTCCTTTTACGAACTTGGGGTCCTTTTTCGGGCTTCTGGTCCTTTCTCGGGCTTACGTTCATTTTTCGGGCTTGGGGTCCTTTTTCGGGCTTGTGGTCTTTTTCGGGCTTGGGGTCCTTTTAGAACTTGGGGTCCTTTTACGAGCTTAGGGTTCTTTTACGGGCTTGGGGTGCTTTTACGGGCTTGGGGTGCTTTCTCAGGCTTGGGGTGCTATTTCGGGCTTGGGGTCTTTTTTCGGGCTTAGGTTCATTTTTCGGGCTTGGGGTCCTTTTTCGGGCTTGAGGTCCTTTTTCGGGCTTCTGGTCCTTTTTCGGGAACACGTTCATTTTTCGGACTTGGGGTCCTTTTTCAGGGTTAGGTGCATTTTTCGGGCTTGTGGTCCTTTTTCGGGCTTGTGGTCATTTTCGGGCTTGGGGTCACTTTCAGAACTTTGGGTCCTTTTGCGGGCTTGGGGTGCTTTTCGGGCTTTGGGTGCTTTTTCATGCTTGGGGTCTTTTTCGGGATTGGGCCCCTTTTTCGGGCTAGTGCTCGTTTTTCGGGCTTGGGGTCCTTTTCGGGCTTGGGATCCTCTTTCAAGCTTGTAGTCTTGTGGTCCTTTTCTGGACTATATCTTTTTCGGGCGTGGGGTACTTTTTCGGGCTTGTGGTCTTTTTCGGGCTTGTGGTCTTTTTCGGGCTTGGGGACCTTTTTCGGTCTTGGGGTCTTTCTCGGGCTTGGGGTCCTTTTTAGAACTTGGGCTCCTTTTACGGGCTTAGTGTGCTTTTTCGGGCTTGGGCTGGTTTTTCAGGCTTGGGGTCCTTTTCGGGATTGGGCTCTTTTTCGGGCTTGTGCTCCTTTTTCGGGTTTGGGATCCTTTTCGGGCTTGGGGTCCTCTTTCAAGCTTATAGTCTTGTGGTACTTTTTCCGGCATATGGTCCTTTTTCGGGCTTGGGGTCATTTTTCGGGCTTTGGGTCATTTTTCGGGCTTATGGTTTTTTTCAGGCTTTGGGTCCTTTTACGAACTTGAGGTCCGTTTTCGGGCTTGTGGTCCTTTTTTGGGCTTAGGTTCCTTTTTCGTGCTTGGGGTCCTTTTTCGGGCTAGTGGTCTTTTTCGGGCTTGGGGTCCTTTTTCGGTCTTGGGGTCCTTTTCGGGCTTGGGGTCCTTTTTAGAACTTGGGGTCCTTTTACGCTGCTTTTTCAGGCTTGTGGTCCTTTTTCGGAATTGGGCTTCTTTTTCGGGCTTGTGCTCCTTTTTCGGGCTTGGGGTCCTTTTTAGAACTTGGGGTCCTTTTACGGGCCTGAGGTGCTTTTCGGGCTTGGGATCCTCTTTCAAGCTTGTAGTCTTGTGGTGCTTTTTCGGGCTTGTGGCCCTTTTGCAGGCTTGGGGTGCTTTGTCGGGCTTGGGGTCCTTTTTCGGGCTTGGGGTCCTTTTCCGGCTTGGGGTCCTCTTTCAAGCTTGTAGTCTTGTGGTCCTTTTTCCAGCATATGGTCCTTCTTCGGGCTTAGTGTCCCTTTTCGGGCTTAGGGTCCTTTTTCGGGCTTGTGGTCATTTTCAAGCTTCGTGTCCTTTTTCGGGCTTTGGGTCCTTTTCGGGCTTGGGGTCCTTTTTAGAACTTGGGGTCCTTTTACGGGCCTGGGGTGCTTTTCGGGCTTGGGATCCTCTTTCAAGCTTGTAGTCTTGTGGTGCTTTTTCGGGCTTGGGGCCCTTTTGCAGGCTTGGGGTGCTTTTTCGGGCTTGGGGTCCTTTTTCGGGCTTGTGGTCCTTTTCCGGCTTGGGGTCCTCTTTCAAGCTTGTAGTCTTGTGGTCCTTTTTCCGGCTTATGGTCCTTTTTAGGTCTTGGGGTCCTTTTTCGGGCTTGGGGACCTTTTCCGGGCTTGGGATCCTTTATTGAACTTGAGATCCTTTTTTGGGCTTGGGGCTTTTTTTAGGGTTTCGGCTCTTTTTCGGACTTGGGTTCTTTTTCGGGATTAGGGTCCTTTTTCGGTGTTGGAGTCATTTTCGGGCTTGAGGTACTTTTTCGGGCTTGGGGTCTTTTTTCGGGCTTGGGGTCTTTTTTCGAACTTGAGATCCTTTTTCGGGCTTGGGGCTCTTTTCGGGCTTGGGTTCTTTTTTTGGGATTAGGGTCCTATTTCGGGCTTGGGGTCTTTTACGGGCTTGTGGTCTTTTTTCGGGCTTGGGGTCGTTTTTCGGGCTTATGGTCCTTTTTCGGGCTTGGGATCCTTTTGCGGGCTTGGGGTTCTTTTTCGGGTTTGGGGTCTTTTTCGGGCTTGGGGTCCTTTTTCAGGCTTAGGTTTATTTTTCGGGCTTGTGGTCCTTTTCGGGCTTGGGGTCCTTTTTCGGGCTTGGGGTACTTTTTCGGACTTGGGGTCCTTTTTCGGGCTTAGGTTCATTTTTCGGGCTTGGGGTCCTTTTTCGGGATTGGGCCCCTTTTTCGGGCTTGTGCTCCTTTTTCGGGCTTGGGGTCCTTTTCGGGCTTGGGATCCTCTTTCAAGCTTGTAGTCTTGTGGTCCTTTTTCCGGCATATGGTCCTTTTTCGGACTGGGGTCCTTTTTCGAACTTGAGATCCTTTTTCAGGCCTGGGGGTCTCTTTCGGGCTTGTGCTCCTTTTTCGGGTTTGGGATCCTTTTCGGGCTTGGGGTCCTCTTTCAAGCTTATAGTCTTGTGGTACTTTTTCCGGCATATGGTCCTTTTTCGGGCTTGGGGTCATTTTTCGGGCTTTGGGTCATTTTTCGGGCTTATGGTTTTTTTCAGGCTTTGGGTCCTTTTACGAACTTGAGGTCCGTTTTCGGGCTTGTGGTCCTTTTTTGGGCTTAGGTTCCTTTTTCGTGCTTGGGGTCCTTTTTCGGGCTAGTGGTCTTTTTCGGGCTTGGGGTCCTTTTTCGGTCTTGGGGTCCTTTTCGGGCTTGGGGTCCTTTTTAGAACTTGGGGTCCTTTTACGCTGCTTTTTCAGGCTTGTGGTCCTTTTTCGGAATTGGGCTTCTTTTTCGGGCTTGTGCTCCTTTTTCGGGCTTGGGGTCCTTTTTAGAACTTGGGGTCCTTTTACGGGCCTGAGGTGCTTTTCGGGCTTGGGATCCTCTTTCAAGCTTGTAGTCTTGTGGTGCTTTTTCGGGCTTGTGGCCCTTTTGCAGGCTTGGGGTGCTTTGTCGGGCTTGGGGTCCTTTTTCGGGCTTGGGGTCCTTTTCCGGCTTGGGGTCCTCTTTCAAGCTTGTAGTCTTGTGGTCCTTTTTCCAGCATATGGTCCTTCTTCGGGCTTAGTGTCCCTTTTCGGGCTTAGGGTCCTTTTTCGGGCTTGTGGTCATTTTCAAGCTTCGTGTCCTTTTTCGGGCTTTGGGTCCTTTTCGGGCTTGGGGTCCTTTTTAGAACTTGGGGTCCTTTTACGGGCCTGGGGTGCTTTTCGGGCTTGGGATCCTCTTTCAAGCTTGTAGTCTTGTGGTGCTTTTTCGGGCTTGGGGCCCTTTTGCAGGCTTGGGGTGCTTTTTCGGGCTTGGGGTCCTTTTTCGGGCTTGTGGTCCTTTTCCGGCTTGGGGTCCTCTTTCAAGCTTGTAGTCTTGTGGTCCTTTTTCCGGCTTATGGTCCTTTTTAGGTCTTGGGGTCCTTTTTCGGGCTTGGGGACCTTTTCCGGGCTTGGGATCCTTTATTGAACTTGAGATCCTTTTTTGGGCTTGGGGCTTTTTTTAGGGTTTCGGCTCTTTTTCGGACTTGGGTTCTTTTTCGGGATTAGGGTCCTTTTTCGGTGTTGGAGTCATTTTCGGGCTTGAGGTACTTTTTCGGGCTTGGGGTCTTTTTTCGGGCTTGGGGTCTTTTTTCGAACTTGAGATCCTTTTTCGGGCTTGGGGCTCTTTTCGGGCTTGGGTTCTTTTTTTGGGATTAGGGTCCTATTTCGGGCTTGGGGTCTTTTACGGGCTTGTGGTCTTTTTTCGGGCTTGGGGTCGTTTTTCGGGCTTATGGTCCTTTTTCGGGCTTGGGATCCTTTTGCGGGCTTGGGGTTCTTTTTCGGGTTTGGGGTCTTTTTCGGGCTTGGGGTCCTTTTTCAGGCTTAGGTTTATTTTTCGGGCTTGTGGTCCTTTTCGGGCTTGGGGTCCTTTTTCGGGCTTGGGGTACTTTTTCGGACTTGGGGTCCTTTTTCGGGCTTAGGTTCATTTTTCGGGCTTGGGGTCCTTTTTCGGGATTGGGCCCCTTTTTCGGGCTTGTGCTCCTTTTTCGGGCTTGGGGTCCTTTTTCGGGCTTGGGGTCCTTTTTCGGGCTTAGGTTCATTTTTCGGGCTTGGGGTCCTTTTCGGGCTTGGGGTCCTTTTTCGGGCTTGTGGTCTTTTTCGGGCTTAGGGTCCTTTTTTCGAACTTGAGGTCCGTTTTCGGGCTTGGGGTCCTTTTTCAGGCTTAGGTGCATTTTTCGGGCTTGTGGCCCTTTTTCGGGCTTGTAGTCTTTTTCGAGCTTGGGATTCTTTTTCGGTCTTGGGGTCTTTTTCGGGCTTGGAGTCCATTTTAGAACTTGGGGTCCTTTTACGGGCTTGGAGTGCTTATTCGGGCTTCGGGTGCTTTTTCAGGCTTGGGGTCCATTTCGGGATTGGGCCCATTTTTCGGGCTTGTGCTCCTTTTTCTGGCTTGGGGTCCTTTTCGGGCTTGGGATCTTCTTTCAAGCTTGTAGTCTTGTGGTCCTTTTTCCGGCATATGGTCTTTTTCGGACTTGCTGTCCTTTTTCGAACTTGAAATCCTTTTTCGGGCTTGAAGCTCTCTTTCGGGCTATGGGTTCTTTTTCGGGATTGGGGTCCTTTTTCGGGCTTGAAGTCCTTTTCGTGCTTGAGGTACTTTTTTGGGCTTGTGGTCTTTTTCGCGCTTGGGGTCCTTTTTCGGACTTGGGGTCCTTTTTCAGGCTCGGGGTCCTTTTACGAACTTGGGTTCCTTTTTCGGGCTTCTGGTCCTTTCTCGGGCTTACGTTCATTTTTCGGGCTTGGGGTCCTTTTTCGGGCTTGGGGACCTTTTTCGGGCTTGGGGTCCTTTTTAGAACTTGGGGTCCTTTTACGGGCTTGGGGTGCTTTTTCGGGCTTGGGGTGCTTTTTCAAGCTTGGGTCCTTTTCGGGCTTGGGATCCTCTTTCAAGCTTGTAGTCTTGTGGTCCTTTTTGCGGCACATGGTCCTTTTTCGGGCGTGGGGTCCTTTTTCGGGCTTGGGGTCCTTTTACGAACTTGAGGTCCGTTTTCGGGCTTCTGGTCCTTTTTCGGGCTTAGGTTAGGGCTTTATAGAACTTGGGATCCTTTCACGGGCTTGGGGTGCTTTTTCGGGTTTGGGGTTCTTTTTCAGGCTTGGGGTCCTTTTTCGGGATTGGGTCCCTTTTTCGGGCTTGGGATCCTCTTTCAAGCTTGTAGTCTTGTGGTCATTTTTCCGGCATATGGTTCTTTTTCGGGCTTGTGGTCTTTTTCGGGCTTGGGGTCCATTTTAGAACTTAGGGTCTTTTTCCGGCTTGGGATCCTCTTTCAAGCTTGTTGTCTTGTGGTCATTTTTCCGGCATATGGTCCTTTTTCGGACTTGGGGTCCTTTTTCGAACTTGAGATCCTTTTTCGGGCTTGAAGTTCTCTTTCGGGCTTTGGGTTCTTTTTCGGGATTGGGGTCCTTTTTCGGGCTTGAAGTCCTTTTCGTGCTTGAGGTACTTATTTGGGCTTGTGGTCTTTTTCGCGCTTGGGGTCCTTTTTCGGACTTGGGGTCCTTTTCCAGGCTCGGGGTCCTTTTACGAACTTGGAGTCCTTTTTCGGGATTCTGGTCCTTTCTCGGGCTTACGTTCGTTTTTAGGGCTTGGGGTCCTTTTCGGGCTTGTGGTCTTTTTCGGGCTTGGGGTCCCTTTTAGAACTTTGACGGGCTTGGGGTGCTTTTTCGGGCTTGGGGTGCTTTTTCGGGCTTGGGGAGCTTTTTCAGGCTTGGGGTCCTTTTTCGGGCTTGGGGTCCTTTTTCGGGCTTGGGTTCATTTTTCGGGATTGGGGTCCTTTTTCGGGCATGGGGTCCTTTTTCGGGGTTGGGGTCCTTTTTCGGGCTTGTGGTCTTTTTCGGGCTTGGGATATTTTTCTGGCTTGGGGTCATTTTTCGGGCTTTGTATCCTTTTTCAGGCTTCCTGTCCATTGTCGGGCTTGGGGAATTTTTCGGGCTTTCGGTCCTTTTTCGGGTTTGTAGTCGTTTTCGCGCGGGGTCCTTTTTTGGGCTTGGGGTCCTTTTCGGGCTTGGGATCCTCTTTCAAGCTTGTAGTCTTGTGGTCCTTTTTCCGGCATATGGTCCTTTTTCGGACTTGGGGTCCTCTTTCGAACTTGAGATCCTTTTTCGGGCCTGGGGCTCTCTTTCGAGCTTGGGGTTCTTTTTCGGGATTGGGGTCCTTTTTCGGGCTTGAAGTCCTTTTCGTGCTTGATGTACTTTATTGGGCTTGTGGTCTTTTTCGCGCTTGGGGTCCTTTTTCGGACTTGGGGTCCTTTTTCAGGCTCGGGGTCCTTTTTCGAACTTGTGGTCCTTTTTCGGGCTTCTGGTCCTTTCTTGGGCTTACGTTCATTTTTCGGGCTTGGGGTCCTTTTTCGGGCTTGGGGAGCTTTTTCGGGCTTGGGGTCCTTTTTCGGGCTTGTGGTCTTTTTCGGGCTTGGTGTCCTTTTTAAAATTTGGGGTCCTTTTACGGGCTTGGGGTGCTTTTTCAGGCTTGGGGTCCTTTTCGGGCTTGGGATCCTCTTTCAAGCTTGTAGTGTTGTGGTTCTTTTTCCGGCATATGGTCCTTTTTTGGGCGTGGGATCCTTTTTCGGGCTTGGGGTCCTTTTTTGGACTTGGGGTCCTTTTTCGGGCTTAGGTTCATTTTTCGGGCTTGGGGTCCTTTTTCGGGATTGGGCCCCTTTTTCGGGCTTGTGCTCCTTTTTCGGGCTTGGGGTCCTTTTCGGGCTTGGGATCCTCTTTCAAGCTTGTAGTCTTGTGGTCCTTTTTCCGGCGTATGGTCGTTTTTCGGACTTGGGGTCCTTTTTCGAACTTGAGACCTTTTTTCGGGCTTGGGGCTCTCTTTCGGGCTTGAGGTACTTTTTCGGGATTGGGGTCCATTTTCGGGCTTGAAGTCCTTTTCGTGCTTGAGGTACTTTTTTGGGCTTGTGGTCTTTTTTGCGCTTGGGGTCCTTTTTCGGACTTGGGGTCCTTTTTCAGGCTCGGGGTCCTTTTACGAACTTGGGGTCCTTTTACGAACTTGGGGTCCTTTTTCGGGCTTCTGGTCCTTTCTCGGGCTTACGTTCATTTTTCGGGCTTGGGGTCCTTTTTCGGGCTTGGGGTCCTTTTTAGAACTTGGGGTCCTCTTACATGCTAGGGGTTCTTTTACGGGCTTGGGGTGCTTTTTCAGGCTTGGGGTCCTTTTTCGGGCTTGGGGTCCTTTTTCGGGCTTAGGTTCATTTTTCGGGCTTGGGGTCCTTTTTCGGGCTTGGGGTCCTTTTTCGGGCTTGGGGTCCTTTTTCGGGCTTGTGGTCTTTTTCGGGCTTGGGGTCCTTATACGAACTTGGGTTCCTTTTTCGGGCTTCTGGTCCTTTCTCGGACTTACGTTCATTTTTCGGGCTTGGGGTCCTTTTTCGGGCTTGTGGTCATTTTCGGGCTTGGGGTCCTTTTTGGAACTTGGGGTCCTTTTACGGGCTTAGTGTGCTTTTTCAGGCTTGGGCTGCTTTTTCAGGCTTGGGGTCCTTTTTCGGGATTGGGTTCTTTTTCGGGCTTGTGCTCTTTTTCGGGCTTGTGCTCCTTTTTCCGGCTTGTGGTCTTTTTCGGGCTTGGGGTCCTTTTTAGAACTTGGGGTCCTTTTACGGGCTTGGGGTGCTTTTTCGGGCTTGGGGTGCTTTTTCGGGCTTGGTGTGCTTTTTCTGGTTAGGGGTCCTTTTTCGGGCTTGGGGTCCTTTTTCGGGCTTAGGTTCATTTTTCGGGCTTGGGGTCCTTTTTCGGGCTTGTGGTCTTTTTCGGGCTTGGGGTCCTTTTACGAACTTGAGGTCCGTTTTCGGGCTTGGAGTACTTTTTCAGGCTTAGGTGCATTTTTTGGGCTTGTGGTCCTTTTTCGGGCTTGTGGTCATTTTCGGGCTTGGGGTCATTTTTAGAACTTTGGGTCTTTTTACGGGCTTAGGGTGTTTTTTCGGGCTTGGGCTGCTTTTTCAGGCTTGAGGTCCTTTTTCGGGATTGGGCCCTTTTTCGGGCTTGTGCTCCTTTTTCGGGCTTGGGGTCATTTTCGGGCTTGGGGTCCTTTTACGAACTTGAGGTCCGTTTTCGGGCTTGGGATCCTTTTTCAAGCTTAGGTGCATTTTTTGGGCTTGTGGTCCTTTTTCGGGCTTGTGGTCATTTTCGGGCTTGGGGTCATTTTTAGAACTTTGGGTCTTTTTACGGGCTTAGGGTGCTTTTTCGGGCTTGGGCTCCTTTTTCAGGCTTGAGGTCCTTTTTCGGGATTGGGCCCTTTTTCGGGCTTGTGCTCCTTTTTCGGGCTTGGGGTCCTTTTTCGGGCTTGGGGTCCTTTTACGAACTTGAGGTCCGTTGTCGGGCTTCTGGTCCTTTTTTGGGCTTAGGTTCTTTTTTCGTACTTGGGGTCCTTTTTCGGGCTGGTGGTCTTTTCCGGGCTTGGGGTCCTTTTTCGGTCTTGGGTTTTTTCGGGTTTGGGGTCCTTTTACGAACTTGAGGTCCGTTGTCGGGCTTCTGGTCCTTTTTCGGGCTTAGGTTCCTTTTTCGTACTTGGGGTACTTTTTCGGGCTGGTGGTCTTTTCCGGGCTTGGGGTCCTTTTTCGGTCTTGGGTTCTTTTTCGGGCTTGGGGTCCTTTTTAGAACTTGGGGTCCTTTTTAGAACTTGGGGTGCTTTTCCAGGCTTGTGGTCCTTTTTCAGGATTGGGCCCCTTTTTCGGGTTTGTGCTCCTTTTTCGGGCTTGGGGTCCTTTTCGGGCTTGGAATCCTCTTTCAAGCTTGTAGTCTTGTAGTCCTTTTTCCGGCATATGGTCCTTCTTCGGGCTTAGGGTGCCTTTTCGGGCTTAGGGTCCTTTTTCGGGCTTGTGGTCATCTTCAAGCTTCGTGTCCTTTTTCGGGCTTTGGGTCCTTTTCGGGCTTGGGGTCCTTTTTAGAACTTGGGGCCCTTTTGCAGGCTTGGGGTGCTTTTTCGGGCTTGGGGTCCTTTTTCGGGCTTGGGGTCCTTTTTCGGGCTTGTGGTCCTTTTCCGGCTTGGGGTCCTCTTTCAAGCTTGTAGTCTTGTGGTCCTTTTTCCGGCTTATGGTCCTTTTTAGGTCTTGGGGTCCTTTTTCGGGCTTGGGGACCTTTTCCGGGCTTGGGATCCTTTATCGAACTTGAGATCCTTTTTTGGGCTTGGGGCTTTTTTTAGGGCTTCGGCTCTTTTTCGGACTTGGGTTCTTTTTCGGGATTAGGGTCCTTTTCCGGCTTGGGGTCCTCTTTCAAGCTTGTAGTCTTGTGGTCCTTTTTCCGGCTTATGGTCCTTTTTAGGTCTTGGGGTCCTTTTTCGGGCTTGGGGACCTTTTCCGGGCTTGGGATCCTTTATCGAACTTGAGATCCTTTTTTGGGCTTGGGGCTTTTTTTAGGGCTTCGGCTCTTTTTCGGACTTGGGTTCTTTTTCGGGATTAGGGTCCTTTTTCGGTGTTGGAGTCATTTTCGGGCTTGAGGTACTTTTTCGGGCTTGGGGTCTTTTTTCGGGCTTGGGGTCTTTTTTTGAACTTGAGATCCTTTCTCGGGCTTGGGGCTCTTTTTCGGGCTTGGGTTCTTTTTTTGGGATTAGGGTCCTATTTCGGGCTTGGGGTCTTTTACGGGCTTGTGGTCTTTTTTCGGGCTTGGGGTCGTTTTTCGGGCTTATGGTCCTTTTTCGGGCTTGGGGTCCTTTTTCGGGCTAGGGGTCCTTTTTCGGGCTTGGGGTCCTTTTTCGGGGTTGTGGTCCTTTTTCGGGCTTTGGGTCCTTTTTCGGGCTTGGGGTCCTTTTTCGGGGTTGTGGTCCTTTTTCGGGCTTTGGGTCCTTTTTCGGGCTTGGGGACCTTTTTTGAGGTTTGTGCTCCTTTTTTGGGTTTGGGGTCCTTTTTAGATATTGGAGTCTTTTTCGAACTTGGGGTCCTTTTTCGGGCTAGGGGTCCTTTTTCGGGCTTGGGGTCCTTTTTCGGGGTTGTGGTCCTTTTCCGGGCTTTGGGTCCTTTTTCGGGCTTGGGGACCTTTTTTGAGGTTTGTGCTCCTTTTTTGGGTTTGGGGTCCTTTTTAGATATTGGAGTCTTTTTCGAACTTGGGGTCCTTTTTCGGGCTTGGGGTCCTTTTTCGAGCTTGGGGTCCTTTTGCGGGCTTGGGGTTCTTTTTCGGGCTTGGGGTCCTTTTTCGGGCTTGGGATCCTTTTTCGGGCTTGGGGTCCTTTTTCGGGCTTGGGGTCCTTTTTCAAGCTTATATTCTTGTGGTCTTTTTCCGGCTTATGGTCCTTCTTCGGGCTTGGGGTCCTTTTTCGGGCTTGGGGTGCTTTTCGGGCTTGGGGTGCTTTTTCAGTCTTGGGGTCCACTTCGGGATTGGGCCCCTTTTTCGGGCTTGTGCTCCTTTTTCGGGGTTGTGCTCCTTTTTCGCGCTTGGGGTCCTTTTCGGGCTTGGGATCCTCTTTCAAGCTTGTAGCCTTGTAGTCCTTTTTCCGGCATATGGTCCTTTTTCGGACGTGGGGCTCTTTTTCGGGCTTGGGTTCTTTTTCGAGATTGGGGTCCTTTTTCGGGCTTGAAGTTCTTTTCGTGCTTGAGGTACTATTTTGGGCTTGTGGTCTTTTTCGCGCGGGGTCCTTTTTCGGACTTGGGGTGCTTTTTTAGGCTCGTAGTCCTTTTACGAACTTGGGGTCCTTTTTCGGGCTTCTGGTCCTTTCTCGGGCTTACGTTCATTTTTCGGGCTTAGGGTCCTTTCTCGGGCTTGGGGACCTTTTTCGGGCTTGGGGACCTTTTTCGGGCTTGGGGACCTTTTTCGGGTTTAGGCCCTTTTTCGGGCTTGTGGTTTTTTTCGGGCTTGGGGTCCTTTTTAGAACTTGGGTCCTTTTACGGGCTTGGGGTGCTTTTTCGGGCTTGGGGTGCTTTTTCAGGCTTGGGGTCCTTTTCGGGCTTGGGATCCTCTTTCAAGCTTGTAGTCTTGTGGTCCTTTTTCCGCCATATGGTCCTTCTGCGGGCTTAGGGTCCTTTTGCGGGCTTAGGGTCATTTTTCGTGCTTGTGGTCATTTTCAAGCTTCGTGTCCTTTTTCGGGCTTTCGGTCTTTTTCGGGCTTGGGGTCCTCTCTAGAACTTGGGGTCCTTTTACGGGCTTGTGGTGCTTTTCGGGTTTGGGATCCTTTTTCATGCTTGTAGTCTTGTGGTGCTTTTGCGGGCTTGGGGTCCTGTTGCAGGCCTGGGGTCCTTTTTCGGGCTTGGGATCCTCTTTCAAGCTTGTAGTCTTGTGGAACTTTTTCCGGCATATGGTCCTTATTAGGACTTGGGGTCCTTTTTCGAACTTGGGGTCCTTTTTCAGGCTCGGGGTCCTTTTTCGGGCTTCTGGTCCTTTCTCGGGCTTACGTTCATTTTTCGGGCTTGGGGTCCTTTTACGGGCTTGGGGTCCTTTTTAGAACTTGGGGTCCTCTTACGGGCTTTAGGTTCTTTTACGGGCTTGGGGTGCTTTTTCAGGCTTGGGGTCCTTTTTCGGGCTTGGGGTCCTTTTTCGGGCTTAGGTTCATTTTTCGGGCTTGGGGTACTTTTTCGGGATTGGGGTCCTTTTTCGGGCTTCTGGTCCTTTCTCGGGCTTACGTTCATTTTTCGGGCTTGGGGTCCTTTTACGGGCTTGGGGTCCTTTTTAGAACTTGGGGTCCTCTTACGGGCTTTAGGTTCTTTTACGGGCTTGGGGTGCTTTTTCAGGCTTGGGGTCCTTTTTCGGGCTTGGGGTCCTTTTTCGGGTTTAGGTTCATTTTTCGGGCTTGGGGTACTTTTTCGGGCTTGGGGTCCTTTTTCGGGCTTGGGGTCCTTTTTCGGGCTTGTGGTCTTTTTCGGGCTTGGGGTCCTTATACGAACTTGGGATCTTTTTTCGGGCTTCTGGTCCTTTCTCGGGCTTACGTTCATTTTTCGGGCTTGGGGTCCTTTTACGGGCTTGGGGTCCTTTTTAGAACTTGGGGTCCTCTTACGGGCTTTAGGTTCTTTTACGGGCTTGGGGTGCTTTTTCAGGCTTGGGGTCCTTTTTCGGGCTTGGGGTCCTTTTTCGGGCTTAGGTTCATTTTTCGGGCTTGGGGTACTTTTTCGGGCTTGGGGTCCTTTTTCGGGCTTGGGGTCCTTTTTCGGGCTTGTGGTCTTTTTCGGGCTTGGGGTCCTTATACGAACTTGGGATCTTTTTTCGGGCTTCTGGTCCTTTCTCGGGCTTACGTTCATTTTTCGGGCTTGGGGTCCTTTTTCGGGCTTGTGGTCATTTTCGGGCTTGGGGTCCTTTTTAGAACTTGGGGTCCTTTTACGGGCTTAGTGTGCTTTTTCGGGCTTGGGCTGCTTTTTCAGGCTTGGGGTCCTTTTTCGGGATTGGGTTCTTTTTCGGGCTTGTGCTCTTTTTCGGGCTTGTGCTCCTTTTTCCGGCTTGTGGTCTTTTTCGGGCTTGGGGTCCTTTTTAGAACTTGGGGTCCTTTTACGGGCTTGGGGTGCTTTTTCGGGCTTGGGGTGCTTTTTCGGGCTTGGGGTGCTTTTTCTGTTTAGGGGTCCTTTTTCGGGCTTGGGGTCCTTTTTCGGGCTTAGGTTCATTTTTCGGGCTTGGGGTCCTTTTTCGGGCTTGTGGTCTTTTTCGGGCTTGGGGTCCTTTTACGAACTTGAGGTCCGTTTTCGGGCTTGGGGTCCTTTTTCAAGCTTAGGTGCATTTTTCGGGCTTGTGGTCCTTTTTCGGGCTTGTGGTCGTTTTCGGGCTTGGGGTCATTTTTAGAACTTTGGGTCTTTTTACGGGCTTAGGGTGCTTTTTCGGGCTTGGGCTGCTTTTTCAGGCTTGAGGTACTTTTTCGGGATTGGGCCCTTTTTCGGGGTTGTGCTCCTTTTTCGGTCTTGGGGTCATTTTCGGGCTTGGGGTCCTTTTACGAACTTGAGGTCCGTTTTCGGGCTTGGACTGCTTTTTCAAGCTTAGGTGCATTTTTTGGGCTTGTGGTCCTTTTTCGGGCTGGGGTCCTTTTTCGGGCTTGGGGTCCTTTTACGAACTTGAGGTCCGTTGTCGGGCTTCTGGTCCTTTTTCGGGCTTAGGTTCCTTTTTCGTACTTGGGGTCCTTTTTCGGGCTGGTGGTCTTTTCCGGGCTTGGGGTCCTTTTTCGGTCTTGGGATCCTTTATCGAACTTGAGATCCTTTTTTGGGCTTGGGGCTTTTTTTAGGGCTTCGGCTCTTTTTCGGACTTGGGGTCCTTTTTAGAACTTGGGGTCCTTTTTAGAACTTGGGGTGCTTTTCCAGGCTTGTGGTCCTTTTTCGGGATTGGGCCCCTTTTTCGGGTTTGTGCTCCTTTTTCGGGCTTGGGGTCCTTTTCGGGCTTGGAATCCTCTTTCAAGCTTGTAGTCTTGTGGTCCTTTTTCCGGCATATGGTCCTTCTTCGAGCTTAGGGTGCCATTTCGGGCTTAGGGTCCTTTTTCGGGCTTGTGGTCATTTTCAAGCTTCGTGTCCTTTTTCGGGCTTTGGGTCCTTTTCGGGCTTGGGGTCCTTTTTACAACTTGGGGTCCTTTTACGGGCCTGGGGTGCTTTTCGGGCTTGGGATCCTCTTTCAAGCTTGTAGTCTTGTGGTCCTTTTTCCGGCTTATGGTCCTTTTTAGGTCTTGGGGTCCTTTTTCGGGCTTGGGGACCTTTTCCGGGCTTGGGATCCTTTATCGAACTTGAGATCCTTTTTTGGGCTTGGGGCTTTTTTTAGGGCTTCGGCTCTTTTTCGGACTTGGGTTCTTTTTCGGGATTAGGGTCCTTTTTCGGTGTTGGAGTCATTTTCGGGCTTGAGGTACTTTTTCGGGCTTGGGGTCTTTTTTCGGGCTTGGGGTCTTTTTTCGAACTTGAGATCCTTTTTCGGGCTTGGGGCTCTTTTTCGGGCTTGGGTTCTTTTTTTGGGATTAGGGTCCTATTTCGGGCTTGGGGTCTTTTACGGGCTTGTGGTCTTTTTTAGGGCTTCGGGTCGTTTTTCGGGCTTATGGTCCTTTTTCGAGCTTGGGGTCCTTTTTCGGGCTAGGGGTCCTTTTTCGGGCTTGGGGTCCTTTTTCGGGGTTGTGGTCCTTTTTCGGGCTTGGGGTCCTATTTTGAACTTGTCGTACTTTTTCGGGCTTGGGGTGCTTTTCAGGCTTGGGGTCCTTTTTCGGGCTTGTGGTCTTTTTCGGGCTTTGGGTCCTTTTTCGGGCTTGGGGACCTTTTTTGAGATTTGTGCTCCTTTTTTGGGTTTGGGGTCCTTTTTAGATATTGGAGTCTTTTTCGAACTTGGGGTCCTTTATCGGGCTTGGGGTCGTTTTTCGGGCTTGTGGTCCTTTTTCGGGCTTGGGGTCCTTTTTCGAGCTTGGGGTCCTTTTGCGGGCTTGGGGTTCTTTTTCGGGCTTGGGGTCTTATTCGGGCTTGGGGTCCTTTTTCAGGCTTAGGTTTATTTCTCGGGCTTGTGGTCCTTTTCGGGCTTGGGGTCCTTTTTCGGGCTTGGGATCCTTTTTCGGGCTTGGGGTCTTTTTTCGGGCTTGTGCTCCTTTTTCGGGCTTGTGCTCCTCTTTCGGGCTTGGGGTCCTTTTCGGGCTTGGGATCCTCTTTCAAGCTTGTAGCCTTGTGGTCCTTTTTCCGGCATATGGTCCTTTTTCGGGCTTGGGGCTCTTTTTCGGGCTTGGGTTCTTTTTCGAGATTGGGGTCCTTTTTCGGGCTTGAAGTTCTTTTCGTGCTTGAGGTACTTTTTTGGGCCTGTGGTCTTTTTCGCGCGGGGTCCTTTTTCGGACTTGGGGTGCTTTTTTAGGCTCGTTGTCCTTTTACGAACTTGGTGTCCTTTTTCGGCCTTCTGGTCCTTTCTCGGGCTTACGTTCATTTTTCGGGCTTGGGGTCCTTTTTCGGGCTTGGGGACCTTTTTCGGGCTTGGGGACCTTTTTCGGGCTTGGGGTGCTTTTCGGGCTTGGGATCCTCTTTCAAGCTTGTAGTCTTGTGGTGCTTTTTCGGGCTTGGGGCCCTTTTGCAGGCTTGGGGTGCTTTTTCGGGCTTGGGGTCCTTTTTCGGGCTTGTGGTCCTTTTCCGGCTTGGGGTCCTCTTTCAAGCTTGTAGTCTTGTGGTCCTTTTTCCGGCTTATGGTCCTTTTTAGGTCTTGGGGTCCTTTTTCGGGCTTGGGGACCTTTTCCGGGCTTGGGATCCTTTATCGAACTTGAGATCCTTTTTTGGGCTTGGGGCTTTTTTTAGGGCTTCGGCTCTTTTTCGGACTTGGGTTCTTTTTCGGGATTAGGGTCCTTTTTCGGTATTGGAGTCATTTTCGGGCTTGAGGTACTTTTTCGGGCTTGGGGTCTTTTTTCGGGCTTGGGGTCTTTTTTCGAACTTGAGATCCTTTTTCGGGCTTGGGGCTCTTTTTCGGGCTTGGGTTCTTTTTTTGGGATTTGGGTCCTATTTCGGGCTTGGGGTCTTTTACGGGCTTGTGGTCTTTTTTCGGGCTTCGGGTCGTTTTTCGGGCTTATGGTCCTTTTTCGAGCTTGGGGTCCTTTTTCGGGCTAGGGGTCCTTTTTCGGGCTTGGGGTCCTTTTTCGGGGTTGTGGTCCTTTTTCGGGCTTGGGGTCCTATTTTGAACTTGTCGTACTTTTTCGGGCTTGTGGTCTTTTTCGGGCTTTGGGTCCTTTTTCGGGCTTGGGGACCTTTTTTGAGATTTGTGCTCCTTTTTTGGGTTTGGGGTCCTTTTTAGATATTGGAGTCTTTTTCGAACTTGGGGTCCTTTATCGGGCTTGGGGTCGTTTTTCGGGCTTGTGGTCCTTTTTCGGGCTTGGGGTCCTTTTTCGAGCTTGGGGTCCTTTTGCGGGCTTGGGGTTCTTTTTCGGGCTTGGGGTCTTATTCGGGCTTGGGGTCCTTTTTCAGGCTTAGGTTTATTTCTCGGGCTTGTGGTCCTTTTCGGGCTTGGGGTCCTATTTCGGGCTTGGGATCCTTTTTCGGGCTTGGGGTCTTTTTTCGGGCTTGTGCTCCTTTTTCGGGCTTGTGCTCCTCTTTCGGGCTTGGGGTCCCTTTCGGGCTTGGGATCCTCTTTCAAGCTTGTAGCCTTGTGGTCCTTTTTCCGGCATATGGTCCTTTTTCGGGCTTGGGGCTCTTTTTCGGGCTTGGGTTCTTTTTCGAGATTGGGGTCCTTTTTCGGGCTTGAAGTTCTTTTCGTGCTTGAGGTACTTTTTTGGGCTTGTGGTCTTTTTCGCGCGGGGTCCTTTTTCGGACTTGGGGTGCTTTTTTAGGCTCGTAGTCCTTTTACGAACTTGGTGTCCTTTTTCGGCCTTCTGGTCCTTTCTCGGGCTTACGTTCATTTTTCGGGCTTGGGGTCCTTTTTCGGGCTTGGGGACCTTTTTCGGGCTTGGGGACCTTTTTCGGGCTTGGGGTGCTTTTCGGGCTTGGGATCCTCTTTCAAGCTTGTAGTCTTGTGGTGCTTTTTCGGGCTTGGGGCCCTTTTGCAGGCTTGGGGTGCTTTTTCGGGCTTGGGGTCCTTTTTCGGGCTTGTGGTCCTTTTCCGGCTTGGGGTCCTCTTTCAAGCTTGTAGTCTTGTGGTCCTTTTTCCGGCTTATGGTCCTTTTTAGGTCTTGGGGTCCTTTTTCGGGCTTGGGGACCTTTTCCGGGCTTGGGATCCTTTATCGAACTTGAGATCGTTTTTTGGGCTTGGGGCTTTTTTTAGGGCTTCGGCTCTTTTTCGGACTTGGGTTCTTTTTCGGGATTAGGGTCCTTTTTCGGTGTTGGAGTCATTTTCGGGCTTGAGGTACTTTTTCGGGCTTGAGGTCTTTTTTCGGGCTTGGGGTCTTTTTTCGAACTTGAGATCCTTTTTCGGGCTTGGGGCTCTTTTTCGGGCTTGGGTTCTTTTTTTGGGATTTGGGTCCTATTTCGGGCTTGAGGTCTTTTACGGGCTTGTGGTCTTTTTTCGGGCTTGGGGTCGTTTTTCGGGCTTATGGTCCTTTTTCGGGCTTGGGGTCCTTTTTCGGGCTAGGGGTCCTTTTTCGGGCTTGGGGTCCTTTTTCGGGGTTGTGGTCCTTTTTCGGGCTTGGGGTCCTATTTTGAGCTTGTCGTACTTTTTCGGGCTTGGGGTGCTTTTCAGGCTTGGGGTCCTTTTTCGGGCTTGTGGTCTTTTTCGGGCTTTGGGTCCTTTCTCGGGCTTGGGGACCTTTTTTGAGATTTGTGCTCCTTTTTTGGGTTTGGGGTCCTTTTTAGATATTGGAGCCTTTTTCGAACTTGGGGTCCTTTTTCGGGCTTGGGGTCGTTTTTCGGGCTTGTGGTCCTTTTTCGGGCTTGGGGTCCTTTTTCGAGCTTGGGGTCCTTTTGCGGGCTTGGGGTTCTTTTTCGGGCTTGGGGTCTTTTTCGGGCTTGGGGTCCTTTTCAGGCTTAGGTTTATTTTTCGGGCTTGTGGTCCTTTTCGGGCTTGGGGTCCTTTTTCGGGCTTGGGGTCCTTTTTCGGGCTTGGGGTCCTTTTCGGGCTTGGGATCCTCTTTCAAGCTTGTAGCCTTGTGGTCCTTTTTCCGGCATATGGTCCTTTTTCGGGCGTGGGGCTCTTTTTCGGGCTTGGGTTCTTTTTCGAGATTGGGGTCCTTTTTCGGGCTTGAAGTTCTTTTCGTGCTTGAGGTACTTTTTTGGGCTTATGGTCTTTTTCGCGCGGGGTCCTTTTTCGGACTTGGGGTGCTTTTTTAGGCTCGTAGTCCTTTTACGAACTTGGGGTCCTTTTTCGGGCTTCTGGTCCTTTCTCGGGCTTACGTTCATTTTTCGGGCTTGGGGTCCTTTTTCGGGCTTGGGGACCTTTTTCGGGCTTGGGGACCTTTTTCGGGCTTGGGGACCTTTTTCGGGCTTAGGGTCCTTTTTCGGGCTTGTGGTTTTTTTTCGGGCTTGGGGTCCTTTTTAGAACTTGGGTCCTTTTACGGGCTTGGGGTGCTTTTTCGGGTTTGGGGTGCTTTTTCAGGCTTGGGGTCCTTTTCGGGCTTGGGATCCTCTTTCAAGCTTGTAGTCTTGTGTTCCTTTTTCCGCCATATGGTCCTTCTGCGGGCTTAGGGTCCTTTTGCGGGCTTAGGGTCATTTTTCGTGCTTGTGGTCATTTTCAAGCTTCGTGTCCTTTTTCGGGCTTTCGGTCTTTTTCGGGCTTGGGGTCCTCTCTAGAACTTGGGGTCCTTTTACGGGCTTGTGGTGCTTTTCGGGTTTGGGATCCTTTTTCATGCTTGTAGTCTTGTGGTGCTTTTTCGGGCTTGGGGTCCTGTTGCAGGCCTGGGGTCCTTTATCGGGCTTGGGGTCCTCTTTCAAGCTTGTAGTCTTGTGGTCCTTTTTCTGGCTTATGGTCTTTCTTCGGGCTTGGGGTCCTTTTTCGAACTTGAGGTCCTTTTTGGGGATTAGGCCCCTTTTTCGAGCTTGTGCTACTTTTTCGAGCTTGGGGTCCTTTTCGGTCTTGGGATCCTCTTTCAAGCTTGTAGTCTTGTGGTACTTTTTCCGGCATATGGTCCTTATTAGGACTTGGGGTTCTTTTTCGAACTTGGGGTCCTTTTTCGAACTTGAGATCCTTTTTCGGGCTTGGGGCTCTCTTTCGGGCTTGGGATTCTTTTCGGGATTGGGGTCCTTTTTCGGGCTTGAAGTCCTTTTCGTGCTTGAGGTACTTTTTTGGGCTTGTGGTCTTCTTCGCGCTTGGGGTCCTTTTTCGGACTTGGGATCCTTTTACGGGCTTCTGGTCCTTTCTCGGGCTTACGTTCATTTTTCGGGCTTGGGGTCCTTTTTCGGGCTTGGGGTCCTTTTTAGAACTTGGGGTCCTCTTACGGGCTTGGGGTTCTTTTACGGGCTTGGTGTGCTTTTTCAGGCTTGGGGTCCTTTTTCGGGCTTGGGTTCATTTTTCGGGCTTAGGTTAATTTTTCGGGCTTGGGGTACTTTTTCGGGCTTGGGGTCCTTTTTCGGGCTTGGGGTCCTTTTTCGGGCTTGTGGTCTTTTTCGGGCTTGGGGTCCTTATACGAACTTGGGGTCTTTTTTCGGGCTTCTGGTCCTTTCTCGGGCTTACGTTCATTTTTCGGGCTTGGGGTCCTTTTTCGGGCTTGTGGTCATTTTCGGGCTTGGGGTCCTTTTTAGAACTTGGGGTCCTTTTACGGGCTTAGTGTGCTTTTTCGGGCTTGGACTGCTTTTTCAGGCTTGGGGTCCTTTTTCGGGATTGGGTTCTTTTTCGGGCTTGTGCTCTTTTTCGGGCTTGTGCTCCTTTTTCGGGCTTGTGGTCTTTTTCGGGCTTGGGGTCCTTTTTAGAACTTGGGGTCCTTTTACGGGCTTGGGGTGCTTTTTCGGGTTTGGGGTGCTTTTTCAGATTAGGGGTCCTTTTTCGGGCTTGGGTTCTTTTTCGAGATTGGGGTCCTTTTTCGGACTTGAAGTTCTTTTCGTGCTTGAGGTACTTTTTTGGGCTTGTGGTCTTTTTCGCGCGGGGTCCTTTTTCGGACTTGGGGTGCTTTTTTAGGCTCGTAGTCCTTTTACGAACTTGGGGTCCTTTTTCGGGCTTCTGGTCCTTTCTCGGGCTTACGTTCATTTTTCGGGCTTGGGGTCCTTTTTCGGGCTTGGGGACCTTTTTCGGGCTTGGGGACCTTTTTCGGGCTTTGGGTGCTTTTCGGGCTTGGGATCCTCTTTCAAGCTTGTAGTCTTGTGGTGCTTTTTCGGGCTTGGGGCCCTTTTGCAGGCTTGGGGTGCTTTTTCGGGCTTGGGGTCCTTTTTCGGGCTTGTGGTCCTTTTCCGGCTTGGGGTCCTCTTTCAAGCTTGTAGTCTTGTGGTCCTTTTTCCGGCTTATGGTCCTTTTTAGGTCTTGGGGTCCTTTTTCGGGCTTGGGGACCTTTTCCGGGCTTGGGATCCTTTATCGAACTTGAGATCCTTTTTTGGGCTTGGGGCTTTTTTTAGGGCTTCGGCTCTTTTTCGGACTTGGGTTCTTTTTCGGGATTAGGGTCCTTTTTCGGTGTTGGAGTCATTTTCGGGCTTGAGGTACTTTTTCGGGCTTGAGGTCTTTTTTCGGGCTTGGGGTCTTTTTTCGAACTTGAGATCCTTTTTCGGGCTTGGGGCTCTTTTTCGGGCTTGGGTTCTTTTTTGGGATTTGGGTTCTATTTCGGGCTTGGGGTCTTTTACGGGCTTGTGGTCTTTTTTCGGGCTTGGGGTCGTTTTTCGGGCTTATGGTCCTTTTTCGGGCTTGGGGTCCTTTTTCGGGCTAGGGGTCCTTTTTCGGGCTTGGGGTCCTTTTTCGGGGTTGTGGTCCTTTTTCGGGCTTGGGGTCCTATTTTGAGCTTGTCGTACTTTTTCGGGCTTGGAGTGCTTTTCAGGCTTGGGGTCCTTTTTCGGGCTTGTGGTCTTTTTCGGGCTTTGGGTCCTTTCTCGGGCTTGGGAACCTTTTTTGAGATTTGTGCTCCTTTTTTGGGTTTGGGGTCCTTTTTAGATATTGGAGTCTTTTTCGAACTTGGGGTCCTTTTTCGGGCTTGGGGTCGTTTTTCGGGCTTGTGGTCCTTTTTCGGGCTTGGGATCCTTTTTCGGGCTTGGGGTCCTTTTTCGGGCTTGGGGTCCTTTTTCAAGCTTATATTCTTGTGGTCTTTTTCTGGCTTATGGTCCTTCTTCGGGCTTGGGGTCCTTTTTCGGGCTTGGGGTGCTTTTCGGGTTTGGGGTGCTTTTTCAGTCTTGGGGTCCACTTCGGGATTGGGCCCCTTTTTCGGGCTTGTGCTCCTTTTTCGGGCTTGGGGTCCTTTTTGGGCTTGGGATCCTCTTTCAAGCTTGTAGCCTTGTGGTCCTTTTTCCGGCATATGGTCCTTTTTCGGGCGTGGGGCTCTTTTTCGGGCTTGGGTTCTTTTTCGAGATTGTGGTCCTTTTTCGGGCTTGAAGTTCTTTTCGTGCTTGAGGTACTTTTTTGGGCTTGTGGTCTTTTTCGCGCGGGGTCCTTTTTCGGACTTGGGGTGCTTTTTTTAGGCTCGTAGTCCTTTTACGAACTTGGGGTCCTTTTTCGGGCTTCTGGTCCTTTCTCGGGCTTACGTTCATTTTTCGGGCTTGGGGTCCTTTTTCGGGCTTGGGGACCTTTTTCGGGCTTGGGGACCTTTTTCGGGCTTGGGGACCTTTTTCGGGCTTAGGGTCCTTTTTGGGGCTTGTGGTTTTTTTCGGGCTTGGGGTCCTTTTTAGAACTTGGGTCCTTTTACGGGATTGGGGTGCTTTTTCGGGCTTGGGGTGCTTTTTCAGGCTTGGGGTCCTTTTCGGGCTTGGGATCCTCTTTCAAGCTTGTAGTCTTGTGGTCCTTTTTCCGCCATATGGTCCTTCTGCGGGCTTAGGGTCCTTTTGCGGGCTTAGGGTCATTTTTCGTGCTTGTGGTCATTTTCAAGCTTCGTGTCCTTTTTCGGGCTTTCGGTCTTTTTCGGGCTTGGGGTCCTCTCTAGAACTTGGGGTCCTTTTACGGGCTTGTGGTGCTTTTCGGGTTTGGGATCCTTTTTCATGCTTGTAGTCTTGTGGTGCTTTTTCGGGCTTGGGGTCCTGTTGCAGGCCTGGGGTCCTTTTTCGGGCTTGGGGTCCTCTTTCAAGCTTGTAGTCTTGTGGTCCTCTTTCTGGCTTATGGTCTTTTTTCGGGCTTGGGGTCCTTTTTCGAACTTGAGGTCCTTTTTCGGGCTTGGGGCTCTCTTTCGGGCTTGGGATTCTTTTTCGGGATTGGGGTCCATTTTCGGGCTTGAAGTCCTTTTCGTGCTTGAGGTACTTTTTTGGGCTTGTGGTCTTCTTCGCGCTTGGGGTCCTTTTTCGGACTTGGGATCCTTTTACGGGCTTCTGGTCCTTTCTCGGGCTTACGTTCATTTTTCGGGCTTGGGGTCCTTTTTAGAACTTGGGGTCCTCTTACGGGCTTGGGGTTCTTTTACGGGCATGGGGTTCTTTTACGGGCTTGGGGTCCTTTTACGGGCTTAGTGTGCTTTTTCGGGCTTGGACTGCTTTTTCAGGCTTGGGGTCCTTTTTCGGGATTGGGTTCTTTTTCGGGCTTGTGCTCTTTTTCGGGCTTGTGCTCCTTTTTCGGGCTTGTGGTCTTTTTCGGGCTTGGGGTCCTTTTTAGAACTTGGGGTCCTTTTACGGGCTTGGGGTGCTTTTTCGGGTTTGGGGTGCTTTTTCAGATTAGGGGTCCTTTCTCGGGCTTGGGGTCCTTTTTCGGGCTTAGGTTCATTTTTCGGGCTTGGGGTCCTTTTTCGGGCTTGTGGTCTTTCTCGGGCTTGTGGTCTTTTTCGGGCTTGGGGTCCTTTTACGAACTTGAGGTCCGTTTTCGGGCTTAGGCGCATTTTTCGGGCTTGTGCTCCTTTTTCGGGCTTGGGGTCATTTTCGGTCTTGGGATCCTCTTTCAAGCTTATAGTCTTGTGGTACTTTTTCCGGCATATGGTCCTTTTTCGGGCTTGGGGTCCTTTTTCGGGCTTGGGGTCCTTTTACGAACTTGAGGTCCGTTGTCGGGCTTCTGGTCCTTTTTCGGGCTTAGGTTCCTTTTTCGTACATGGGGTCCTTTTTCGGTCTTGGGTTCGTTTTCGGGCTTGGGGTCCTTTTAAGAACTTGGGGTCCTTTTTAGAACTTAGGGTGCTTTTCCAGGCTTGCGGTCCTTTTTCGGGATTGGGCCCCTTTTTCGGGTTTGTGCTCCTTTTTCGGGCTTGGAGTCCTTTTCGGGCTTGGAATCCTCTTTCAAGCTTGTAGTCTTGTGGTCCTTTTTCCGGCATATGGTCCTTCTTCGGGCTTAGGGTGCCTTTTCGGGCTTAGGGTCCTTTTTCTCGTTTGTGGTCATTTTCAAGCTTCGTGTCCTTTTTCGGGCTTTGGGTCCTTTTCGGGCTTGGGGTCCTTTTTAGAACTTGGGGTCCTTTTACGGGCCTGGGGTGCTTTTCGGGCTTGGGATCCTCTTTCATGCTTGTAGTCTTGTGGTGCTTTTTCGGGCTTGGGGCCCTTGTGCAGGCTTGGGGTGCTTTTTCGGGCTTGGGGTCCTTTTTCGGGCTTGTGGTCCTTTTCCGACTTGGGGTCCTCCTTCAAGCTTGTAGTCTTGTGGTCCTTTTTCCGGCTTATGGTCCTTTTTAGGTCTTGGGGTCATTTTTCGAGCTTGGGGACCTTTTCCGGGCTTGGGATCCTTTATCGAACTTGAGATCCTTTTTTCGGCTTGGGGCTTTTTTTAGGGCTTCGGCTCTTTTTCGGACTTGGGTTCTTTTTCGGGATTAGGGTCCTTTTTCGGTGTTGGAGTCATTTTCGGGCTTGAGGTACTTTTTCGGGCTTAGGGTCTTTTTTCGGGCTTCGGGTCTTTTTTCGAACTTGAGATCCTTTTTCGGGCTTGGGGCTCTTTTTCGGGCTTGGGTTCTTTTTTTGAGATTAGGGTCCTATTTCGGGCTTGGGGTCTTTTACGGGCTTGTGGTCTTTTTTGGGGCTTGGGGTCGTTTTTCGGGCTTATGGTCCTTTTTCGGGCTTGGGGTCCTTTTTCGGGCTAGGGGTCCTTTTTCGGGCTTGGGGTCCTTTTTCGGGGTTGTGGTCCTTTTTCGGGCTTGGGGTCCTATTTTGAGCTTGTCGTACTTTTTCGGGCTTGGGGTGCTTTTCAGGCTTGGGGTCCTTTTTCGGGCTTGTGGTCTTTTTCGGGCTTTGGGTCTTTTTTCGGGCTTGGGGACCTTTTTTGAGATTTGTGCTCCTTTTTTGGGTTTGGGGTCCTTTTTAGATATTGGAGTTTTTTTCGAACTTGGGGTCCTTTTTCGGGCTTGGGGTCGTTTTTCGGGCTTGTGGTCCTTTTTCGAGCTTGGGGTCCTTTTTCGAGCTTGGGGTCCTTTTGCGGGCTTGGGGTTCTTTTTCGGGCTTGGGGTCTTTTTCGGGCTTGGGGTCCTTTTTCAGGCTTAGGTTTATTTTTCGGGCTTGTGGTCCTTTTCGGGCTTGGGGTCCTTTTTCGGGCTTGGGGTCCTTTTTCGGGCTTGGGATCCTCTTTCAATCTTGTAGCCTTGTGGTACTTTTTCCGGCATATGGTCCTTTTTCGGGCGTGGGGTCCTTTTTCGGGCTTGGGGTCCTTTTTCGGGCTTGTGATTTTTTTCGGACTTGGGGTCCTTTTTCGAACTTGAGATCCTTTTTCGGACTTGGGGCTCTTTTTCGGGCTTGGGTTCTTTTTCGGGATTGGGGTCCTTTTTCGGGCTTGAAGTTCTTTTCGTGCTTGAGGTACTTTTTTGGGCTTGTGGTCTTTTTCGCGCTTGGGGTCCTTTTTCGGACTTGGGGTCCTTTTTTAGGCTCGGAGTCCTTTTACGAACTTGGGGTCCTTTTTCGGGCTTCTGGTCCTTTCTCGGGCTTACGTTCATTTTTCGGGCTTGGGGTCCTTTTTCGGGCTTGGGGACCTTTTTCGGGCTTGGGGACCTTTTTCGGGCTTGGGGACCGTTTTCGGGCTTAGGGTCCTTTTTCGGGCTTGTGGATTTTTTCGGGCTTGGGGTCCTTTTTAGAACTTGGGTCCTTTTACGGGCTTGGGGTGCTTTTTCGGGCTTGGGGTGCTTTTTCAGGCTTGGGGTCCTTTTCGGGCTTGGGATCCTCTTTCAAGCTTGTAGTCTTGTGGTCCTTTTTCCGCCATATGGTCCTTCTGCGGGCTTAGGGTCCTTTTGCGGGCTTAGGGTCATTTTTCGTGCTTGTGGTCATTTTCAAGCTTCGTGTCCTTTTTCGGGCTTTCGGTCTTTTTCGGGCTTGGGGTCCTCTCTAGAAGTTGGGGTCCTTTTACGGGCTTGGGGTGCTTTTCGGGTTTGGGATCCTTTTTCATGCTTGTAGTCTTGTGGTGCTTTTTCGGGCTTGGCGTCCTGTTGCAGGCCTGGGGTCCTTTTTCGGGCTTGGGGTCCTCTTTCAAGCTTGTAGTTTTGTGGTCCTTTTTCTGGCTTATGGTCTTTCTTCGGGCTTGGGGTCCTTTTTCGAACTTGAGGTCCTTTTTCGGGATTAGGCCCCTTTTTCGGGCTTGTGCTCCTTTTTCGGGCTTGGGGTCCTTTTCGGGCTTGGGATCCTCTTTCAAGCTTGTAGTCTTGTGGTACTTTTTCCGGCATGTGGTCCTTATTCGGACTTGGGGTCCTTTTTCGAACTTGGGGTCCTTTTTCGAACTTGAGATCCTTTTTCGGGCTTGGGGCTCTATTTCGGGCTTGGGGTTCTTTTTCGGGATTGGGGTCCTCTTTCGGGCTTGATGTCCTTTTCGCGCTTGAGGTACTTTTTTGGGCTTGTGGTCTTTTTCGCGCTTGGGGTCGTTTTTCGGGCTTGTGGTCCTTTTTCGGGCTTGGGGTCCTTTTTCGAGCTTGGAGTCCTTTTGCGGGCTTGGGGTTCTTTTTCGGGCTTGGGGTCTTTTTCGGGCTTGGGGTCCTTTTCAGGCTTAGGTTTATTTTTCGGGCTTGTGGTCCTTTTCGGGCTTGGGGTCCTTTTTCGGGCTTGGGGTCCTTTTTCGGGCTTGGGATCCTTTTTCGGGCTTGGGGTCCTTTTTCGGGCTTGGGGTCCTTTTTCAAGCTTATATTCTTGTGGTCTTTTTCTGGCTTATGGTCCTTCTTCGGGCTTGGGGTCCTTTTTCGGGCTTGGGGTGCTTTTCGGGCTTGGGGTGCTTTTTCAGTCTTGGGGTCCACTTCGGGATTGGGCCCCTTTTTCGGGCTTGTGCTCCTTTTTCGGGCTTGTGCTCCTTTTTCGGGCTTGGGGTCCTTTTCGGGCTTGGGATCCTCTTTCAAGCTTGTAGCCTTGTGGTCCTTTTTCCGGCATATGGCCCTTTTTCGGGCGTGGGGCTCTTTTTCGGGCTTGGGTTCTTTTTCGAGATTGGGGTCCTTTTTCGGGCTTGAAGTTCTTTTCGTGCTTGAGGTACTTTTTTGGGCTTGTGGTCTTTTTCGCGCGGGGTCCTTTTTCGGACTTGGGGTGCTTTTTTTAGGCTCGTAGTCCTTTTACGAACTTGGGGTCCTTTTTCGGGCTTCTGGTCCTTTCTCGGGCTTACGTTCATTTTTCGGGCTTGGGGTCCTTTTTCGGGCTTGGGGACCTTTTTCGGGCTTGGGGACCTTTTTCGGGCTTGGGGACCTTTTTCGGGCTTAGGGTCCTTTTTCGGGCTTGTGGTTTTTTTCGGGCTTGGGGTCCTTTTTAGAACTTGGGTCCTTTTACGGGCTTGGGGTGCTTTTTCGGGCTTGGGGTGCTTTTTCAGGCTTGGGGTCCTTTTCGGGCTTGGGATCCTCTTTCAAGCTTGTAGTCTTGTGGTCCTTTTTCCGCCATATGGTCCTTCTGCGGGCTTAGGGTCCTTTTGCGGGCTTAGGGTCATTTTTCGTGCTTGTGGTCATTTTCAAGCTTCGTGTCCTTTTTCGGGCTTTCGGTCTTTTTCGGGCTTGGGGTCCTCTCTAGAACTTGGGGTCCTTTTACGGGCTTGTGGTGCTTTTCGGGTTTGGGATCCTTTTTCATGCTTGTAGTCTTGTGGTGCTTTTTCGGGCTTGGGGTCCTGTTGCAGGCCTGGGGTCCTTTTTCGGGCTTGGGGTCCTCTTTCATGCTTGTAGTCTTGTGGTCCTTTTTCTGGCTTATGGTCTTTCTTCGGGCTTGGGGTCCTTTTTCGAACTTGAGGTCCTTTTTCGGGATTAGGCCCCTTTTTCGTGCTTGTGCTCCTTTTTCGGGCTTGGGGTCCTTTTCGGTCTTGGGATCCTCTTTCAAGCTTGTAGTCTTGTGGTACTTTTTCCGGCATATGGTCCTTATTAGGACTTGGGGTCCTTTTTCGAACTTGGGGTCCTTTTTCGAACTTGAGATCCTTTTTTGGGCTTGGGGCTCTCTTTCGGGCTTGGGATTCTTTTTCGGGATTGGGGTCCATTTTCGGGCTTGAAGTCCTTTTCGTGCTTGAGGTACTTTTTTGGGCTTGTGGTCTTCTTCGCGCTTGGGGTCCTTTTTCGGACTTGGGATCCTTTTACGGGCTTCTGGTCCTTTCTCGGGCTTACGTTCATTTTTCGGGCTTGGGGTCCTTTTTAGAACTTGGGGTCCTCTTACGGGCTTGGGGTTCTTTTACGGGCTTGGGGTGCTTTTTCAGGCTTGGGGTCCTTTTTCGGGCTTGGGGTCATTTTTCGGGCTTAGGTTCATTTTTCGGGCTTGGGGTACTTTTTCGGGCTTGGGGTCCTTTTTCGGGCTTGGGGTCCTTTTTCGGGCTTGTGGTCTTTTTCGGGCTTGGGATCCTTATACGAACTTGGGGTCTTTTTTCGGGCTTCTGGTCCTTTCTCGGGCTTACGTTCATTTTTCGGGCTTGGGGTCCTTTTTCGGGCTTGTGGTCATTTTCGGGCTTGGGGTCCTTTTTAGAACTTGGGGTCCTTTTACGGGCTTAGTGTGCTTTTTCGGGCTTGGACTGCTTTTTCAGGCTTGGGGTCCTTTTTCGGGATTGGGTTCTTTTTCGGGCTTGTGCTCTTTTTCGGGCTTGGGGTCCTTTTTCGAACTTGGGGTCCTTTTTCGAACTTGAGATCCTTTTTCGGGCTTGGGGCTCTATTTCGGGCTTGGGGTTCTTTTTCGGGATTGGGGTCCTCTTTCGGGCTTGAAGTCCTTTTCGTGCTTGAGGTACTTTTTTGGGCTTGTGGTCTTTTTCGCGCTTGGGGTCCTTTTTCGGACTTGGGGTCCTTTTTCAGGCTCGAGGTCCTTTTACGAACTTGGGGTCCTTTTACGAAGTTGGTGTCCTTTTTCGGGCTTCTGGTCCTTTCTCGGGCTTACGTTCATTTTTCGGGCTTGGGGTCCTTTTTCGGGCTTGTGGTCTTTTTCGGGCTTGGGGTCCTTTTTAGAACTTGGGGTCCTTTTACGGGCTTGGGGTGCTTTTTCGGGCTTGGGGTGCTTTTTTAGTCTAGGGGTCCTTTTTCGGGCTTGGGGTCCTTTTTCGGGCTTAGGTTCATTTTTCGGGCTTGGGGTCCTTTTTCGGGCTTGTGGTCTTTTTCGGGCTTGGGGTCCTTTTACGAACTTGAGGTCCGTTTTCGGGCTTGGGGTCCTTTTTCAGGCTTGTGTTCATTTTCGGGCTTCGGGTTATTTTTAGAACTTTGGGTCCTTTTACAGGCTTGGGGTGCTTTTCGTTCTTGGGCTGCTTTTTCAGGCTTGAGGTCCTTTTTCGGGATTGGGCCGTTTTTCGGGATTGTGCTCCTTTTTCAGGCTTGGGGTCCTTTTCGGGCTTAGGATCCTCTTTCAAGCTTATAGTCTTGTGGTAATTTTTCCGGCATATGGTCCTTCTTCGGGCTTGGGGTCCTTTTTCGGGCTTATGGTCTCTTTCAGGCTTGGGGTCCTTTTACGAACTTGAGGTCCGTTGTCGGGCTTCTGGTCCTTTTTCGTACTTGGGGTCCTTTTTCGGGCTGGTGGTCTTTTCCGGGATTGGGGTCCTTTTTCGGTCTTGGGGTCTTTTTCGGGCTTGGAGTCCTTTGTAGAAGTTGGGGTCCTTTTTAGAACTTGGGGTGCTTTTTCAGGCCTGTGGTCCTTTTTCGGGATTGGGCCCCTTTTCGGGCTTGTGCTCCTTTTTCGGGCTTGGGGTCCTTTTCGGGCTTGGAATCCTCTTTGAAGCTTGTAGTCTTGTGGTCCTTTTTCCGGCATATGGTCCTTCTTCGGCTTAGGGTCCCTTTTCGGGCTTAGGGTCCTTTTTCGGGCTTGTGGTCATTTTCAATCTTCGTGTCCTTTTTCGGGCTTGGGGTCCTTTTCGGGCTTGGGGTCCTTTTAAGAACTTGGGGTCCTTTTACGGGCCTGGGGTGCTTTTCGGGCTTGGGATCCTCTTTCAAGCTTGTAGTCTTGTGGTGCTTTTTCGGGCTTGGGGCCCTTTTGCAGGCTTGGGGTGCTTTTTCGGGCTTGGGGTTCTTTTTCGGGCTTGTGGTCCTTTTCCGGCTTGGGGTCCTCTTTCAAGCTTGTAGTCTTGTGGTCCTTTTTCCGGCTTATGGTCCTTTTTAGGTCTTGGGGTCCTTTTTCGGGCTTGGGGACCTTTATCGGGCTTGGGATCCTTTATCGAACTTGAGATCCTTTTTTGGGCTTAGGGTCTTTTTTCGGGCTTGGGGTCTTTTTTCGAACTTGAGATCCTTTTTCGGGCTTGGGGCTCTTTTTCGGGCTTGGGTTCTTTTTTTGGGATTTGGGTCCTATTTCGGGCTTGGGGTCTTTTACGGGCTTGTGGTCTTTTTTCGGGCTTGGGGTCGTTTTTCGGGCTTATGGTCCTTTTTCGGGCTTGGGGTCCTTTTTCGGGCTAGGGGTCCTTTTTCGGGCTTGGGGTCCTTTTTCGGGGTTTTGGTCCTTTTTCGGGCTTGGGGTCCTATTTTGAGCTTGTCGTACTTTTTCGGGCTTGGGGTGGTTTTCAGGCTTGGGGTCCTTTTTCGGGCTTGTGGTCTTTTTCGGGCTTTGGGTCCTTTTACGGGCTTGGGGACCATTTTTGAGATTTGTGGTCCTTTTTTGGGTTTGGGGTCCATTTTAGATATTGGAGTCTTTTTCGAACTTGGGGTCCTTTTTCGGGCTTGGGGTCGTTTTTCAAGCTTGTGGTCCTTTTTCGGGCTTGGGGTCCTTTTTCGAGCTTGGGGTCCTTTTGCGGGCTTGGGGTTCTTTTTCGGGCTTGGGGTCTTTTTCGGGCTTGGGGTCCTTTTTCAGGCTTAGGTTTATTTTTCGGGCTTGTGGTCCTCTTCGGGCTTGGGGTCCTTTTTCGGGCTTGGGGTCCTTTTTCGGGCTTGGGGTGCTTTTCGGGCTTGGGCTGCTTTTTCAGTCTTGGGGTCCACTTCGGGATTGGGCCCCTTTTTCGGGCTTGTGCTCCTTTTTCGGGCTTGGGGTCCTTTCGGGCTTGGGATCCTCTTTCAAGCTTGTAGCCTGGTGGTCCTTTTTCCGGCGTATGGTCCTTTTTCGGGCTTGGGGTCTTTTCTCGGGCTTGGGGTCTTTTTTCGAACTTGAGATCCTTTTTCGGGCTTGGAGTTCTTTTCGTGCTTGAGGTACTTTTTTGGGCTTGTGGTCTTTTTCGCGCTTGGGGTCCTTTTTCGGACTTGGGGTCCTTTTTTAGGCTCGGAGTCCTTTTACGAACTTGGGTTCCTTTTTCCGGCTTCTTGTCCTCTTTCGGGCTTACGTTCATTTTTCGGGCTTGGGGTCCTTTTTCGGGCTTGGGGACCTTTTTCGGGCTCGGAGACCTTTTTCGGGCTTGGGGACCTTTTTCGGGCTTCGGGTCCTTTTTCGGACTTGTGGTCTTTTTCGGGCTTGGGGTCCTTTTTAGAACTTGGGTCCTTTTACGGGCTTGGGGTGCTTTTTCGGGCTTGTGGTGCTTTTTCAGGCTTGGGGTCTTTTTCGTGCTTGGGATCCTCTTTCAAGCTTGTAGTCTTGTGGTCCTTTTTCCGGCATATGGTCCTTCTGCGGGCTTAGGGTCCTTTTGCGGGCTTAGGGTCCTTTTTCGGGCTTGTGGTCATTTTCAAGCTTCGTGTCCTTTTACGGGCTTTGGGCCGTTTTCGGGCTTGGGGTTCTCTTTAGAACTTGGGGTCCTTTTTCGGGCTTGGGGTGCTTTTCGGGTTTGGGATCCTCTTTCATGCTTGTAGTCTTGTCGTGCTTTTTCGGGCTTGGGGTCCTGTTGCAGGCCTGGGGTCCTTTTTCGGGCTTGGGGTCCTCTTTCAAGCTTGTAGTCTTGTGGTCCTTTTTCTGGCTTATGGCATTTCTTCTGGCTTGGGGTCCTTTTTCGAACTTGAGATCTTTTTTCGGGATGGGCCCCTTCTTCGGGCTTGTGTTCCTTTTTCGGGCTAGGGGTCCTTTTCGGGCTTGGGGCTCTCTTTCGGGCTTGTGGTCTTTTTCGCGCTTGGGGTCCTTTTTCGGACTTGGGGTCTTTTTTCAGGCTCGGGGTCCTTTTACGAACTTGGGGTCCTTTTTCGGGCTTCTGGTTCTTTCTCGGGCTTACGTTCGTTTTTCGGGCTTGGGGTCCTTTTTCGGGCTTGTGGTCTTTTTCGGGCTTGATCCTCTTTCAAGCTTGTAGTCTTGTGGTCCTTTTTCCGGCATAAGGTCCTTTTTCGGACTTGGGGTCCTTTTTCGAACTTGAGATCCTTTTTCGGGCATGGGGCTCTCTTTCGGGCTTGGGGTTCTTTTTCGGGATTGGGGTCCTTTTTCGGGCTTGAAGTCCTTTTCGTGCATGAGGTACTTTATTGGGCTTGTGGTCTTTTTCGCGCTTGGGGTCCTTTTTCGGACTTGGGGTCCTTTTTCAGGCTCGGGGTCCTTTTTTGAACTTGTGGTCCTTTTTCGGGCTTCTGGTCCTTTTTCGGGCTTACGTTCATTTTTCGGGCTTGGGGTCCTTTTTCGGGCTTGGGGACCTTTTTCGGGCTTATGGTCCTTTTTCGGGCTTGTGGTCTTTTTCGGGCTTGGGGTCCTTTTTAGAATTTGGGGTCCTTTTACGGGCTTGGGGTGCTTTTTCGGGATTGGGGTGCTTTTTCAGGCTTGGGGTCTTTTTCGGGCTTGGGATCCTCTTTCAAGCTTGTAGTGTTGTGGTTCTTTTTCCGGCATATGGTCCTTTTTCGGGCGTGGGGTCCTTTTTCGGGCTTAGGGTACTTATTCGGACTTGGGGTCCTTTTTCGGGCTTAGGTTCATTTTTCGGGCTTGGGGTCCTTTTTCGGGATTGGGCCCCTTTCGGGCTTGTGCTCCTTTTTCGGGCTTGGGGTCCTTTTCGGGCTTGGGATCCTCTTTCAAGCTTGTAGTCTTGTGGTCCATTTTCCGGCATATGGTCCTTTTTCGGACTTGGGGTCCTTTTTCGAACTTGAGATCCTTTTTCGGGCTTGGGGCTCTCTTTCGGGCTTGGGGTTCTTTTCGTGCTTGAGGTACTTTTTTAGGCTTGTGGTCTTTTTCGCGCTTGGTGTCCTTTTTCGGCCTTGGGGTTCTTTTTCAGGCTCGGGGTCCTTTTACGAACTTGGAGTCCTTTTACGAACTTGGGGTCCTTTTTCTGGCTTCTGGTCCTTTCTCGGGCTTACGTTCGTTTTTCGGGCTTGGGGTCCTTTTTCGGGCTTGTGGTCTTTTTCGGGCTTGGGGTCCTTTTTAGAACTTGGGGTCCTTTTACGGGCTTGGGGTCCTTTTTCGGGCTTGGGGTCCTTTTTCGGGCTTGGGGTCCTTTTTCGGGCTTGGGGTCCTTTTTCGGGCTTGTGGTCTTTTTCGGGCTTGGGGTCCATTTACAAACTTGAGGTCCGTTTTCGGGCTTGGGGTCCTTTTTCAGGCTTAGGTGAATTTTTCGGGCTTGTGGTCCTTTTTCGGGCTTGTGGTCATTTTCGGGCTTGGGGTCATTTTTAGAACTTTGGGTCCTTTTACGGGCTTGGGGTGCTTTTTCGGGCATGGGGTGCTTTTTCAGGCTTGGGGTCTTTTTTCGGGATTGGGCCCCTTTTTCGGGCTAGTGCTCGTTTTTCGGGCTTGGGGTCCTTTTCGGGCTTGGGATCCTCTTTCAAGCTTGTAGTCTTGTGGTCCTTTTCCGGACTATATCTTTTTCGGGCGTGGGGTACTTTTTCGGGCTTGCGGTCCTTTTACGAACATGAGGTCCGTTTTCAGGCTTAGGTTCATTTTTCGGGCTTGGGGTCCTTTTTCGGGCTTGTGGTCTTTTTCGGGCTTGGGGTCCTTTTTCGGTATTGGGGTCTTTCTCGGGCTTGGGGTCCTTTTTAGAACTTGGGGTCCTTTTACGGGCTTAGTGTGCTTTTTCGGGCTAGGGCTGCTTTTTTGGGCTTGGGGTCCGTTTTCGGGATTGGGCTCTTTTTCGGGCTTGTGCTCCTTTTTCGGGCTTGGGGTCCTTTTCGGGCTTGGGATCCTCTTTCAAGCTTGTAGTCTTGTGGTCCATTTTCCGGCATATGGTCCTTTTTCGGACTTGGGGTCCTTTTTCGAACTTGAGATCCTTTTTCGGGCTTGGGGCTCTCTTTCGGGCTTGGGGTTCTTTTCGTGCTTGAGGTACTTTTTTAGGCTTGTGGTCTTTTTCGCGCTTGGTGTCCTTTTTCGGCCTTGGGGTTCTTTTTCAGGCTCGGGGTCCTTTTACGAACTTGGAGTCCTTTTACGAACTTGGGGTCCTTTTTCTGGCTTCTGGTCCTTTCTCGGGCTTACGTTCGTTTTTCGGGCTTGGGGTCCTTTTTCGGGCTTGTGGTCTTTTTCGGGCTTGGGGTCCTTTTTAGAACTTGGGGTCCTTTTACGGGCTTGGGGTCCTTTTTCGGGCTTGGGGTCCTTTTTCGGGCTTGGGGTCCTTTTTCGGGCTTGGGGTCCTTTTTCGGGCTTGTGGTCTTTTTCGGGCTTGGGGTCCATTTACAAACTTGAGGTCCGTTTTCGGGCTTGGGGTCCTTTTTCAGGCTTAGGTGAATTTTTCGGGCTTGTGGTCCTTTTTCGGGCTTGTGGTCATTTTCGGGCTTGGGGTCATTTTTAGAACTTTGGGTCCTTTTACGGGCTTGGGGTGCTTTTTCGGGCATGGGGTGCTTTTTCAGGCTTGGGGTCTTTTTTCGGGATTGGGCCCCTTTTTCGGGCTAGTGCTCGTTTTTCGGGCTTGGGGTCCTTTTCGGGCTTGGGATCCTCTTTCAAGCTTGTAGTCTTGTGGTCCTTTTCCGGACTATATCTTTTTCGGGCGTGGGGTACTTTTTCGGGCTTGCGGTCCTTTTACGAACATGAGGTCCGTTTTCAGGCTTAGGTTCATTTTTCGGGCTTGGGGTCCTTTTTCGGGCTTGTGGTCTTTTTCGGGCTTGGGGTCCTTTTTCGGTATTGGGGTCTTTCTCGGGCTTGGGGTCCTTTTTAGAACTTGGGGTCCTTTTACGGGCTTAGTGTGCTTTTTCGGGCTAGGGCTGCTTTTTTGGGCTTGGGGTCCGTTTTCGGGATTGGGCTCTTTTTCGGGCTTGTGCTCCTTTTTCGGGCTTGGGATCCTTTTCGGGCTTGGGGTCATCTTTCAAGCTTATAGTCTTGTGGTGCTTTTTCCGGCATATGGTCCTTTTTCGGGCGTGGGGTCCTTTTTCGGGCTTGGGGTCATTTTTCGTGCTTATGGTATTTTTCAGGCTTGGGGTCCTTTTACGAACTTGAGGTCCGTTTTCGGGCTTCTGGACCTTTCTCGGGCTTAGGTTCCTTTTTCGTGCTTGGGGTCCTTTTTCGGGCGTGGGGTACTTTTTCGGGCTTGCGGTCCTTTTACGAACCTGAGGTCCGTTTTCAGGCTTAGGTTCATTTTTCGGGCTTGGGCTCCTTTTTCGGGCTTGTGGTCTTTTTCGGGCTTGGGGTCCTATTTCGGTCTTGGGGTCTTTCTCGGGCTTGGGGTCCTTTTTAGAATTTGGGGTCCTTTTACGGGCTTGGGGTGCTTTTTCGGGATTGGGGTGCTTTTTCAGGCTTGGGGTCCTTTTCGGGCTTGGGATCCTCTTTCAAGCTTGTAGTGTTGTGGTTCTTTTTCCGGCATATGGTCCTTTTTCGGGCGTGGGGTCCTTTTTCGGGCTGGGGGTACTTTTTCGGACTTGGAGTCCTTTTTCGGGCTTAGGTTCATTTTTCGGGCTTGTGGTCCTTTTTCGGGATTGGGCCCCTTTTTCGGGCTTGTGCTCCTTTTTCGGGCTTGGGGTCCTTTTCGGGCTTGGGATCCTCTTTCAAGCTTGTAGTCTTGTGGTTCATTTTTCCGGCATATGGTCGTTTTTCGGACTTGGGTTCCTTTTTCGAACTTGAGATCCTTTTTCGGGCTTGGGGCTCTCTATCGGGCTTGGGGTTCTTTTTCGGGATTGGGGTCCATTTTCGGGCTTGAAGTCCTTTTCGTGCTTGAGGTACTTTTTTAGGCTTGTGGTCTTTTTCGCGCTTAGGGTCCTTTTTCGGACTTGGGGTCCTTTTTCAGGCTCGGGGTCCTTTTACGAACTTGGGGTCCTTTTACGAACTTGGGGTCCTTTTTCGGGCTTCTGGTCCTTTCTCGGGGTTACGTTCATTTTTCGGGCTTGGGGTTCTTTTTAGAACTTGGGGTCCTTTTACGGGCTTGGGGTGATTTTACGGGCTTGGGGTGCTTTTCAGGCTTGGGGTCCTTTTTCGTGCTTGTGGTCTTTTTCCGGCTTGGGGTCCTTTTTAGAACTTGGGGTCCTTTTACGGGCTTGGGGTGCTTTTACGGGCTTGGGGTGCTTTTACGGGCTTGGGGTGCTTTTCAGGCTTGGGGTCCTTTTTCGGGCTTGGGGTCCTTTTGCGGGCTTGGGGTCATTTTTCGTGCTTATGGTCTTTTTCAGGCTTGGGGTCCTTTTACGAACTTGAGGTCCGTTTTCGGGCTTCTGGACCTTTCTCGGGCTTAGGTTCCTTTTTCGTGCTTGGGGTCCTTTTTCGGGCGTGGGGTACTTTTTCGGGCTTGCGGTCCTTTTACGAACCTGAGGTCCGTTTTCAGGCTTAGGTTCATTTTTCGGGCTTGGGGTCCTTTTTCGGGCTTGTGGTCTTTTTCGGGCTTGGGGTCCTATTTCGGTCTTGGGGTCTTTCTCGGGCTTGGGGTCCTTTTTAGAATTTGGGGTCCTTTTACGGGCTTGGGGTGCTTTTTCGGGATTGGGGTGCTTTTTCAGGCTTGGGGTCCTTTTCGGGCTTGGGATCCTCTTTCAAGCTTGTAGTGTTGTGGTTCTTTTTCCGGCATATGGTCCTTTTTCGGGCGTGGGGTCCTTTTTCGGGCTGGGGGTACTTTTTCGGACTTGGGGTCCTTTTTCGGGCTTAGGTTCATTTTTCGGGCTTGTGGTCCTTTTTCGGGATTGGGCCCCTTTTTCGGGCTTGTGCTCCTTTTTCGGGCTTGGGGTCCTTTTCGGGCTTGGGATCCTCTTTCAAGCTTGTAGTCTTGTGGTCCATTTTTCCGGCATATGGTCGTTTTTCGGACTTGGGTTCCTTTTTCGAACTTGAGATCCTTTTTCGGGCTTGGGGCTCTCTTTCGGGCTTGGGGTTCTTTTTCGGGATTGGGGTCCATTTTCGGGCTTGAAGTCCTTTTCGTGCTTGAGGTACTTTTTTAGGCTTGTGGTCTTTTTCGCGCTTGGGGTCCTTTTTCGGACTTGGGGTCCTTTTTCAGGCTCGGGGTCCTTTTACGAACTTGGGGTCTTTTACGAACTTGGGGTCCTTTTTCGGGCTTCTGGTCCTTTCTCGGGCTTACGTTCATTTTTCGGGCTTGGGGTCCTTTTTCGGGCTTGTGGTCTTTTTCGGGCTTGTGGTCTTTTTCGGGCTTGGGGTCCTTTTTAGAACTTGGGGTCAGTTCACACTGTACAGTCGAACCAACAACAGTAGACGCGCTCGCGCTCACAATATCTTTCGGTTTCTATAGCTTTTAACTATATCTCGCATCAAAAAACTTCCCGTCCGCCAAAGACCAGTGAGTGAAGTGTTTTTGTTAAAAAAAACTGATGAAATCAGTAAAGATATACTAAAAATAGCGGTGTGAAAACTAAACCACCTAGGTGCGGTGTAAGCAAAGTGCCGCAATTGCTATATACACAGGGCGAACAAAGGAATAACTAACCTTAAAAAAAGTCATTTAACCGTCCGGCCATGCCGACCGAGACGATACCACTCGACCGGGCCTGGCCGCCGACACTGGAGACGAGACCACAAAATGGACCACGGCTCCAATCATGGCTGGATTCAAGCCAGATGGCTGGTGAATTAAATATATTGTGTTTGGAGGCTACGAACGGTGCTTCGCTACCCAAAAACCCATTTATCACAATGAAATCGATCGAAAAAGCAGCCGGAAAGATTGAATCCGCACACTCTGAGGACCGCTGCTCCCGCTACGTCCTTCATGTTCGTAATCAAAAGCAAGTACAAACACTGCTAGCACTCAAAAAATTGATAGACGGTACCACAGTAGAGATCAATTACCACCGAACATTAAATACCTGCAAGTGCGTCGTAAGCTCATTCGATCTCATTCACATGTCTGAGGAAGATCTACTGGCCGAATGGAAAGGACATAAAGTTACCGAGGTACACCGAATAACTCGTCCGACACTCGATGGGGGTCGGGAAAAAACAAATACCCTTATATTGACTATCTTCGGAACGATCATTCCGGAGCACCTTTTCGTTGGACCGATTCGAATCCCAACGCGAATATTTTACCCGGCACCAATGGTCTGCTTCAAATGCCTCCAGTATGGACACACCAAAACTCGGTGCAAGAGCAAAGAAGTTTGCCGAAACTGCTCTAAATCTGCGCACGTTGCAGAAGGTGAACGATGTGTCGAACCAGCCTATTGCCGAAATTGTGAGGGCCCTCATTCCGCATCCAGTAGAGACTGCCCCGCGTACAAGATCGAGAAAGAAATAATGCGAATCAAAGTGGAGTAAGGAATCTCATTCAACGAAGCCAGAAAAAACTACAATGCTAGAAACGCCCCCACCTCGTTCGCAAATATTGTCAAAGAATCGACAAGCACCATCAAGACAGATAATGAAAAAGATGCACTGATTGCCCAGCTCCGGGACGAAAACACCAAACTGAAAACACAGCTAAAAGTACAACAAGAATCTCTTGTCAAAGACAACCACTGAATACGCGAAAACCAAACCAAAATGAGAGATGTCATAATAGAGCTACAAAAATCGGTATTGGAACTAAAACAGGGGAACCAACAGCTTCATGAGAAATTCATAAAAGAACAAGCTAACATGCAAGCAATGGACACATCAAACAAGATAACAAAAAAGAGAAGGACACAAACTCCGAACACAAGCCCTGAACGAGCCGAACCCGACGAAGCAGCGGATGAACAAAACGACATGAGCAGCACCGAAATCCTTTTGGACATATCTGATGAAGAAACCGCGAAGACTATCCCAGCTGTCGAGACAAATAAGCGATCACCGCGACCCGTGCGCAAAAAGAAATTAAAATAAGTACACCAAAAACAAACGTCAAAATTAACCCGGTAATGACAACTGGCAACGATCGACGGAATCTGAATAACACAAGATCATCTCCTGTAAACAGCTCAGAAGGAGCTCCGCCTCCCGTATCGGCCCTGATCGGAAATGTTCCAGATTCGTCTGATGAGCTTCCGACGGCTGCTGATACGGGTTGCCTCACACCACAGGCAAGTAACAACTCCTTCTGTTTCGATCGTGCTTCTTCCTCGTCCTTATATTCTTTAACAGACAACCCCGACATGGAGAGACATACCAGAATAGCCTTACAATGGAACATAAATGGACTACTCAACAACCTTGCCGAACTCGAACTGCTCATCGGTAGCAATCCTCCACTTATCCTGGCGTTACAGGAAGTACATCGATCACCCCCGGACCTTCTTGAAACGATTTTGCAAGGGGAGTATACGTGGCTTACAAAATCAGGAGTAAACCATTATCAAAACGCATCAGTCGCCGTGCATTCGTCGGTTCCACATACGGTGGTCAACCTTAACACAGAGCTTCTTGCTGTCGCAGTGAGATTGCAGGCCCCGATCCCAGTGACCGTCGTATCAATCTACTTGCAAAATACAAGGCATCAGGGTTTGCAGAAGAAACTGGATGAACTGCTAGGCCAACTACAACGACCAACGATAATCCTCGGTGATGTCAACGCCCACCACTATGCCTGGGGGGCGTCCAGCACAGATAAGAAAGGTGCCGAAGTAATGGCTGCATTTGAAAACACAGATATGGTAGTGATGAATGACGGAAGCCCGACTTTCTTGAGGGGCAAGACCGAGTCCCACATTGACATCTCAGCAGCCAGCAGCGAAATTCTCCAACATCTTCATTGGACCATTTCAACCGACCTCCATGGGAGTGATCACTACCCGATCAATATTCGATGTAGTGAACAAGCACCCAGCACCACCCGCCGACCTCGATGGCGATTCGACGAGGCAAACTGGGAACAGTACGAGAGAGCGATCATAGATACAACTGACTCCAATATAATATACTCTCCAGAAGAAATAACTCAACTGATCTGGAATGCAGCACACATCAGTGTCCCTCGATCCAGCTCCATACCAAAAGCTAAGGCTGTACATTGGTGGTGTGATGACGTCAAAGTAGCCATCAAAACTCGCCGAAAAGCTCTACGAAAATATAAACGGCTTCCTGCCGATCATCCGAAAAAAGAAGAAGCGAAAATCAGATTTCAAAAAGCTAGGAACAACAGTCGAAAGAGCGTCCGAAAAGCTAAAGCCAAATCGTGGGAATCATTTATTGAGGGAATCAACGAAAACACACCCGCTGCTGAAATGTGGCGCCGGGTTAATGCTCTTAGTGGAAAACGCAAAGTAAATGGCATGGCGATCAATGATGGTACTACCGTGTCTCGAGATCCAATACATGTAACCAATGCACTGGCTGAATACTTCAAAGAGATTTCGTCAATGGATAGATACAATGAAAAATTCATCCGCTCTCGATATGTTAGTAACCGCCCTTTGATCGACAGTCCGACCCCAGAACTTGAACCCGATGCAGAGTACAATCGGCCGTTTGACATTAACGAGTTGTTGATCGCCCTTGACTCTTCAAAAGCAAATCAGCAGGGCCTGACGAAATATCCTACCCACTAGTGAAGTGGCTCCCATTAAAAGGTAAACTGGCTTTACTGGACACCATTAATAAAATCTGGTCTAGCAGAATTTTTCCCACAGGATGGCGAGAGAGTCTGGTGGTTCCGATTCCCAAGCAGTGTAGTAGCCCATCAGAACCCAAGAACTACCGACCCATAGCACTAACAAACTGCATTAGCAAAGTCATGGAGAGAATGGCTTCTAAACGTCTCATGACCGTTCTGCACGACCGTGGTTTATTAAATGAGAGGCAGCACGCTTTTCTGAAAGGTAGAGGAACTAGCACCTACATGGCGACGCTGGGACAAGTAATCGACGATTCTTTAAAGGAAGGGCTCCACATAGATATTGCGGCACTTGACCTTGCCAAGGCATACAATAGAGTATGGAGACCAGGAGTTATCAAGCAGCTTCTAAACTGGGGAATAGGCGGGAACATAACAAGCTTTTTGCAGGGTTTCCTACAGAAACGGACATTCCGAGTAATAGTAGGTAACCAAAAATCCAGAATTATGACAGAAGATACCGGAGTCCCCCAAGGTTCTGTGCTAGCTGTCATCTTGTTTCTGATAGCAATGAACGGAGTTTTCGCAACTTTACCGGTAGGAGTTCACATATTTGTTTTTGCTGACGACATCGTTTTACTGGTCGCAGGCAAATCACCTAAAATCATCCGTAGGAAAATTCAAGCTGCAACTAGGACGGTTGCCAGGTGGGCGGACAAGGCTGGCTTCTCCATGTCTGCCGAAAAATGTGCCATTTCTCATGTTTGCAACCACCATCACCACCCCTGGGGAAACCCCGTAACAGTCCGAGGAATAGAGATTCCTTACAAAAAAGAACTAAAAATTCTAGGAGTGGTTATTGATAGACGGGCTACCTTTGAAGCACACTATAATATGATACATAAGGACTCACAGAAGAGAACACGACTCGTCCGTACCATCACCAGAAGGAATCCCTCGAATAACCGTAGCACGGCACTAAGGATTAGCAGTGCGATCATCACAAGCAAGCTGATGTACGGAATCGAGCTAACCTGCCGAACTACCGACCGTATGATACTCCGACTAGGTCCGGTCTACAACCAAACCATCAGAACTGTATCCGGATTGCTTCCAGGAACCCCAGCTCTGGCCGCATGTATCGAGGCAGGAGTTCCCCCCTTCGATTTATTAGTCACACAGAAAATTGCAAATGCAGCTATTTCTTTTCTGGAGAAGACCTTCGGTGGCGACGATGATGTGTACATAAAGGAACAGGCCAACAAAAATCTTACGGAACATCATTGTCACGAGCTCCCACGTATTGCTGAGCGCTATAGGGTTATGGACCGGAAATGGAATCTGCCCCCGATTAAAGTCGACTGGACCATAAAACACGCCATCAAAGCAGGGGAAGAACCCAGGAAGGTAGCTGCCATAGTGGGTAGTACCTTGCAAGAAAAATTCCCAAACCACCGAAAAGTTTTTACGGATGGATCCAAAGCACTAGACCGAGTTGGTTTCGGTGTAAGTGGGTCGGGATACAAGACTGCGGACCGATTACCGGACCATCTGTCAGTATTCTCGGCTGAAGCATATTCCATATATTACGCTATTAAAAACGACGCGGAGCCACACCTCCCGATGCTCATACTTTCGGACTCAGCCAGTACACTGTCGGCTCTTGAGAATCCCAGATACACACATCCATTTGTGCAGGGCATACAGGAGCACTGCAAACCCCATATAACCCTTACATGAATACCCGGTCACACTGGAATATCAGGAAATGACGAAGCTGATAGACTCGCCAACCTAGGTCGTGCTGGTAAGATCACCCTTGTGGGAACTCCAGCACAAGACGCAAAAAGAAAAATAGCGAACGAGTTAAAGGAAGAACTAACACGAAAATGGAATAACGAAAGAGCATCGCCACTGAGGAAAATCAAAATGCAAACAAGCAAGTGGAAGGACCGAGCAGAACGAAGAGAGCAGCGTACACTCTCCCGGTTGAGGGTAGGGCACACAAAATATACACACCCTCACTGCATCTCAGCAGCAACGAGACCTCTATGTGAAGCTTGCAGAGTTCATATTACGGTGGAACACATAATCGCATCCTGTGAAATCTACGAAGACCTCAGAAAAGAAATGGAAATAGATTCAAACATTGCAACGGCACTGGGTAATGATCCAGTCGAGGAAGAAAAAATGCTACTCTTCATAAAAGCTGCAGGTCTTTACGATAAAATCTAAAAATAGTGACTATTGTAAAAAACATTATTCTCTCTCATCATCACCGTCACGAATGACCCATATTACGGTGTTAAGTGACGTAAATAAAACAACAACAACAACTTGGGGTCCTTTTACGGGCTTGGGGTGATTTTACGGGCTTGGGGTGCTTTTTCAGGCTTGGGGTCCTTTTACGGGCTTGGGGTGCTTTTTCGGGATTGGGGTGCTTTTTCAGGCTTGGGGTCTTTTTCGGGCTTGGGATCCTCTTTCAAGCTTGTAGTGTTGTGGTTCTTTTTCCGGCATATGTTCCTTTTTCGGGCGTGGGGTCCTTTTTCGGGCGTGGGGTTTTTTTTCGGGCTTGGGGTACTTTTTCGGACTTGGGGTCCTTTTTCGGGCTTAGGTTCATTTTTCGGGCTTGGGGTCCTTTTTCGGGATTGGGCCCCTTTCGGGCTTGTGCTCCTTTTTCGGGCTTGGGGTCCTTTTCGGGCTTGGGATCCTCTTTCAAGCTTGTAGTCTTGTGGTCCTTTTTCCGGCATATGGTCCTTTTTCGGACTTGGGGTCCTTTTTCGAACTTGAGATCCTTTTTCGGGCTTGGGGCTCTCTTTCGGGCTTGGGGTTCTTTTTCGGGATTGGGGTGCATTTTCGGGCTTGAAGTCCTTTTCGTGCTTGAGGTACTTTTTTAGGCTTGTGGTCTTTTTCGCGCTTGGTGTCCTTTTTCGGACTTGGGGTCCTTTTTCAGGCTCGGGGTCCTTTTACAAACTTGGGGTCCTTTTTCGAACTTGGGGTCCTTTTTCGGGCTTCTGGTCCTTTCTCGGGCTTACGTTCATTTTTCGGGCTTGGGGTCCTTTTTCGGGCTTGTGGTCTTTTTCGGGCTTGGGGTCCTTTTTAGAACTTGGGGTCCTTTTACGGGCTTGGGGTGCTTTTACGGGCTTGGGGTCCTTTTTCGGGCTTAGGTTCATTTTTCGGGCTTGGGGTCCTTTTTCGGGCTTGGGGTCCTTTTTCGGGCTTGGGGTCCTTTTTCGGGCTTGTGGTCTTTTTCGGGCTTGGGGTCCTTTTAAAAACTTGAGGTCCGTTTTCAGGCTTGGGGTCCTTTTTCAGGCTTAGGTGCATTTTTCGGGCTTGTGGTCCTTTTTCAGGCTTGTGGTCATTTTCGGGCTTGGGGTCATTTTTAGAACTTTGGGTCCTTTTACGGGCTTGGGGTGCTTTTTCGGGCTTGGGGTGCTTTTTCAGGCTTGGGGTCTTTTTTCGGGATTGGGCCCCTTTTTCGGGCTAGTGCTCGTTTTTCGGGCTTGGGGTCCTTTTCGGGCTTGGGATCCTCTTTCAAGCTTGTAGTCTTGTGGTCCTTTTCCGGACTATATCTTTTTCGGGCGTGGGGTACTTTTTCGGGCTTGCGGTCCTTTTACGAACTTAAGGTCCGTTTTCAGGCTTAGGTTCATTTTTCGGGCTTGGGGTCCTTTTTCGGGCTTGTGGTCTTTTTCGGGCTTGGGGCCCTTTTTCGGTCTTGGGGTCTTTCTCGGGCTTGGGGTCCTTTTTAGAACTTGGGGTCCTTTTACGAGCTTAGTGTGCTTTTTCGGGCTTGGGCTACTTTTTCGGACTTGGGGTCCTTTTTCGAACTTGAGATCCTTTTCGGGCTTTGGGCTCTCTTTCGGGCTTGGGATTCTTTTTCGGGATTGGGGTCCATTTTCGGGCTTGAAGTCCTTTTCGTGCTTGAGGTACTTTTTTGGGCTTGTGGTCTTTTTCGCGCTTAGTGTCCTTTTTCGGACTTGGGGTCCTTTTTCAGGCTCGGGGTCCTTTTACAAACTTGGGGTCCTTTTTCGAACTTGGGGTCCTTTTTCGGGCTTCTGGTCCTTTCTCGGGCTTACGTTCATTTTTCGGGCTTGGGGTCCTTTTTCGGGCTTGTGGTCTTTTTCGGGCTTGGGGTCCTTTTTAGAACTTGGGGTCCTTTTACGGGCTTGGGGTGCTTTTACGGGCTTGGGGTCCTTTTTCGAGCTTAGGTTCATTTTTCGGGCTTGGGGTCCTTTTTCGGGCTTGGGGTCCTTTTTTGGGCTTGTGGTTTTTTTTCGGGCTTGGGGTCCTTTTACAAACTTGAGGTGCGTTTTCGGGCTTGGGGTCCTTTTTCAGGCTTAGGTGCATTTTTCGGGCTTGTGGTCCTTTTTCGGGCTTGTGGTCATTTTCGGGCTTGGGGTCATTTTGGAACTTTGGGTCCTTTTACGGGCTTGGGGTGCTTTTTCGGGCTTGGGGTGCTTTTTCAGGCTTGGGGTCTTTTTTCGGGATTGGGCCCCTTTTTCGGGCTAGTGCTCGTTTTTCGGGCTTGGGGTCCTTTTCGGGCTTGGGATCCTCTTTCAAGCTTGTAGTCTTGTGGTCCTTTTCCGGACTATATCTTTTTCGGGCGTGGGGTATTTTTTCGGGCTTGCGGTCCTTTTACGAACTTGAGGTCCGTTTTCAGGCTTAGGTTAATTTTTCGGGCTTGGGGTCCTTTTCCGGGCTTGTGGTCTTTTTCGGGCTTGGGGTCCTTTTTCGGTCTTGGGGTCTTTCTCGGGCTTGGGGTCCTTTTTAGAACTTGGGGTCCTTTTACGGGCTTAGTGTGCTTTTTCGGGCTTGGGCTGCTTTTTTCGGCATATGGTCCTTTTTCGGGATTGGGCTCTTTTTCGGGCTTGTGCTCCTTTTTCGGGCTTGGGATCCTTTTCGGGCTTGGGGTCCTCTTTCAAGCTTATAGTCTTGTGGTGCTTTTTCCGGCATATGGTCCTTTTTCGGGCGTGGGGTCCTTTTTCGGGCTTGGGGTCATTTTTCGTGCTTATGGTCTTTTTCAGGCTTGGGGTCCTTTTACGAACTTGAGGTCCGTTTTCGGGCTTCTGGACCTCTCTCGGGCTTAGGTTCCTTTTTCGTGCTTGGGGTCCTTTTTTGGGCGTGGGGTACTTTTTCGGGCTTGCGGTCCTTTTACGAACCTGAGGTCCGTTTTCAGGCTTAGGTTCATTTTTCGGGCTTGGGGTCCTTTTTCGGGCTTGTGGTCTTTTTCGGGCTTGGGGTTCTTTTTAGGTCTTGGGGTCTTTCTCGGGCTTGGGGTCCTTTTTAGAATTTGGGGTCCTTTTACGGGCTTGGGGTGCTTTTTCGGGATTGGGGTGCTTTTTCAGGCTTGGGGTCCTTTTCGGGCTAGGGATCCTCTTTCAAGCTTGTAGTCTTGTGGTTCTTTTTCCGGCATATGGTCCTTTTTCGGGCGTGGGGTCCTTTTTCGGGCTTGGGGTACTTTTTCGGACTTGGGGTCCTTTTTCGGGCTTAGGTTCATTTTTCGGGCTTGTGGTCTTTTTTCGGGATTGGGCCCCTTTTTCGGGCTTGTGCTCCTTTTTCGGACTTGGGGTCCTTTTCGGGCTTGGGATCCTCTTTCAAGCTTGTAGTCTTGTGGTCCATTTTTCCGGCATATGGTCGTTTTTCGGACTTGGGTTCCTTTTTCGAACTTGGGATCCTTTTTCGGGCTTGGGGCTCTCTTTCGGGCTTGGGGTTCTTTTTCGGGATTGGGGTCCATTTTCGGGCTTGAAGTCCTTTTCGTGCTTGAGGTACTTTTTTAGGCTTGTGGTCTTTTTCGGACTTGGGGTCCTTTTTCAGGCTCGGGGTCCTTTTACGAACTTGGGGTCCTTTTACGAACTTGGGGTCCTTTTTCGGGCTTCTGGTCCTTTCTCGGGCTTACGTTCATTTTTCAGGCTAGGGGTTCTTTTTCGGGCTTGTGGTCTTTTTCGGGCTTGGGGTCCTTTTTAGAACTTGGGGTCCTTTTACGGGCTTGGGGTGATTTTACGGGCTTGGGGTGCTTTTTCAGGCTTGGGGTCCTTTTTCGGGCTTGGGGTCCTTTTTCGGGCTTAGGTTCATTTTTCGGGCTTGGGGTCCTTTTTCGGGCTTGGTGTCCTTTTTCGGGCTTGGGGTCCTTTTTCGGGCTTGTGGTCTTTTTCGGGCTTGGGGTTCTTTTACAAACTTGAGGTCCGTTTTCGGGCTTGGGGTCCTTTTTCAGGGTTAGGTGCATTTTTCGGGCTTGTGGTCCTTTTTCGTGCTTGTGGTCTTTTTCGGGCTTGGGGTCCTTTTTAGAACTTGGGGTCCTTTTACAGGCTTGGGGTGCTTTTACGGGCTTGGGGTGCTTTTTCAAGCTTGGGGTCCTTTTTCGGGCTTGGGGTCCTTTTTCGGGCTTAGGTTCATTTTTCGGGCTTGGGGTCCTTTTTCGGGCTTGTGCTCCTTTTTCGGGCTTGGGGTCCTTTTCGGGCTTGGGATCCTCTTTCAAGCTTGTAGTCTTGTGGTCCTTTTTCCGGCATATGGTCCTTTTTCGGACTTGGGGTCCTTTTTCGAACTTGAGATCCTTTTTCGGGCTTGGGGCTCTCTTTCGGGCTTGGGGTTCTTTTTCGGGATTGGGGTCCATTTTCGGGCTTGAAGTCCTTTTCGTGCTTGAGGTACTTTTTTAGGCTTGTGGCCTTTTTCGCGCTTGGTGTCCTTTTTCGGACTTGGGGTCCCTTTTCAGGCTCTGGGTCCTTTTACGAACTTGGGGTCCTTTTACGAACTTGGGGTCCTTTTTCGGGCTTCTGGTCCTTTCTCGGGCTTACGTTCATTTTTCGGGCTTGGGGTCCTTTTTCGGGCTTGTGGTCTTTTTCGGGCTTGGGGTCCTTTTTAGAACTTGGGGTCCTTTTACGGGCTTGGGGTGCTTTTACGGGCTTGGGGTCCTTTTTCGGGCTTAGGTTCATTTTTCGGGCTTGGGGTCCTTTTTCGGGCTTGGGGTCCTTTTTCGGGCTTGTGGTCTTTTTCGGGCTTGGGGTCCTTTTACAAACTTGAGGTCCGTTTTCGGGCTTGGGGTCCTTTTTCAGGCTTAGGTGCATTTTTCGGGCTTGTGGTCCTTTTTCGGGCTTGTGGTCATTTTCGGGCTTGGGGTCATTTTTAGAACTTTGGGTCCTTTTACGGGCTTTGGGTGCTTTTTCGGGCTTGGGGTGCTTTTTCAGGCTTGGGGTCTTTTTTCGGGATTGGGCCCCTTTTTCGGGCTAGTGCTCGTTTTTCGGGCTTGGGGTCCTTTTCGGGCTTGGGATCCTCTTTCAAGCTTGTAGTCTTGTGGTCCTTTTCCGGACTATATCTTTTTCGGGCGTGGGGTACTTTTTCGGGCTTGCGGTCCTTTTACGAACTTGAGGTCCGTTTTCAGGCTTAGGTTCATTTTTCGGGCTTGGGGTCCTTTTTCGAGCTTGTGGTCTTTTTCGGGCTTGGGGTCCTTTTTCGGTCTTAGGGTCTTTCTCGGGCTTGGGGTCCTTTTTAGAACTTGGGGTCCTTTTACGGGCTTAGTGTGCTTTTTCGGGCTTGGGCTGCTTTTTCGGACTTGGGGTCCTTTTTCGAACTTGAGATCCTTTTTTGGGCTTGGGGCTCTCTTTCGGGCTTGGGGTTCTTTTTCGGGATTGGGGTCCATTTTCGGGCTTGAAGTCCTTTTCGTGCTTGAGGTACTTTTTTAGGCTTGTGGTCTTTTTCGCGCTTGGTGTCCTTTTTCGGACTTGGGGTCCTTTTTCAGGCTCGGGGTCCTTTTACGAACTTGGGGTCCTTTTGCGAACTTGGGGTCCTTTTTCGGGCTTCTGGTCCTTTCTCGGGCTTACGTTCATTTTTCGGGGGTCCTTTTTCGGGCTTGGGGTCCTTTTTAGAACTTGGGGTCCTTTTACGGGCTTGGGGTGCTTTTACGGGCTTGGGGTCCTTTTTCGGGCTTAGGTTCATTTTTCGGGCTTGGGGTCCTTTTTCGGGCTTGGGGTCCTTTTTCGGGCTTGGGGTCCTTTTTCGGGCTTGTGGTCTTTTTCGGGCTTGGGGTCCTTTTACAAACTTGAGGTCCGTTTTCGGGCTTGGGGTCCTTTTTCAGGCTTAGGTGCATTTTTCGGGCTTGTGGTCCTTTTTCGGGCTTCTGGTCATTTTCGGGCTTGGGGTCATTTTTAGAACTTTGGGTCCTTTTACGGGCTTGAAGTGCTTTTTCAGGCTTGGGGTCCTTTTTCGGGATTGGGCCCCTTTTTCGGGCTAGTGCTCGTTTTTCGGGCTTGGGGTCCTTTTCGGGCTTGGGATCCTCTTTCAAGCTTGTAGTCTTGTGGTCCTTTTCCGGACTATATCTTTTTCGGGCGTGGGGTACTTTTTCGGGCTTGCGGTCCTTTTACGAACTTGAGGTCCGTTTTCAGGCTTAGGTTCATTTTTCGGGCTTGGGGTCCTTTTTCGAGCTTGTGGTCTTTTTCGGGCTTGGGGTCCTTTTTCGGTCTTAGGGTCTTTCTCGGGCTTGGGGTCCTTTTTAGAACTTGGGGTCCTTTTACGGGCTTAGTGTGCTTTTTCGGGCATGGGCTGCTTTTTCGGACTTGGGGTCCTTTTTCGAACTTGAGATCCTTTTTTGGGCTTGGGGCTCTCTTTCGGGCTTGGGGTTCTTTTTCGGGATTGGGGTCCATTTTCGGGCTTGAAGTCCTTTTCGTGCTTGAGGTACTTTTTTAGGCTTGTGGTCTTTTTCGCGCTTGGTGTCCTTTTTCGGACTTGGGGTCCTTTTTCAGGCTCGGGGTCCTTTTACGAACTTGGGGTCCTTTTGCAAACTTGGGGTCCTTTTTCGGGCTTCTGGTCCTTTCTCGGGCTTACGCTCATTTTTCGGGCTTGGGGTCCTTTTTCGGGCTTGGGGTCCTTTTTAGAACTTGGGGTCCTTTTACGGGCTTGGGGTGCTTTTACGGGCTTGGGGTCCTTTTTCGGGCTTAGGTTCATTTTTCGGGCTTGGGGTCCTTTTTCGGGCTTGGGGTCGTTTTTCGGGCTTGGGGTCCTTTTTCGGGCTTGTGGTCTTTTTCGGGCTTGGGGTCCTTTTACAAACTTGAGGTCCGTTTTCGGGCTTGGGGTCCTTTTTCAGGCTTAGGTGCATTTTTCGAGCTTGTGGTCCTTTTTCGGGCTTCTGGTCATTTTCGGGCTTGGGGTAATTTTTAGAACTTTGGGTCCTTTTACGGGCTTGAAGTGCTTTTTCAGGCTTGGGGTCTTTTTTCGGGATTGGGCCCCTTTTTCGGGCTAGTGCTCGTTTTTCGGGCTTGGGGTCCTTTTCGGGCTTGGGATCCTCTTTCAAGCTTGTAGTCTTGTGGTCCTTTTCCGGACTATACCTTTTTCGGGCGTGGGGTACTTTTTCGGGCTTGCGGTCCTTTTACGAACTTGAGTTCCGTTTTCATGCTTAGGTTCATTTTTCGGGCTTGGGGTCCTTTTTCGGGCTTGTGGTCCTTTTTCGGGTTGGGGTCCTTTTTCGGTCTTGGGGTCCTTCTCGGGCTTGGGGTCCTTTTTAGAACTTGGGGTCCTTTTACGGGCTTAGTGTGCTTTTTCGGGCTTGGGCTGCTTTTTCAGGCTTGGGGTCCTTTTTCGGGATTGGGCTCTTTTTCGGGCTTGTGCTCCTTTTTCGGGCTTGGGATCCTTTTCGGGCTTGGGGTCCTCTTTCAAGCTTATAGTCTTGTGGTGCTTTTTCCGGCATATGGTCCTTTTTCGGGCGTGGGGTCCTTTTTCGGGCTTGGGGTCATTTTTCGTGCTTATGGTCTTTTTCAGGCTTGGGGTCCTTTTACGAACTTGAGGTCCGTTTTCGGGCTTCTGGACCTTTCTCGGGCTTAGGTTCCTTTTTCGTGCTTGGGGTCCCTTTTCGGGCGTGGATTACTTTTTCGGGCTTGCGGTCCTTTTACGAACCTGAGGTCCGTTTTCAGGCTTAGGTTCATTTTTCGGGCTTGGGGTCCTTTTTCGGGCTTGTGGTCTTTTTCGGGCTTGGGGTCCTTTTTCGGTCTTGGGGTCTTTCTCGAGCTTGGGGTCCTTTTTAGAATTTGGGGTCCTTTTACGGGCTTGGGGTGCTTTTTCGGGATTGGGGTGCTTTTTCAGGCTTGGGGTCCTTTTCGGGCTTGGGATCCTCTTTCAAGCTTGTAGTGTTGTGGTTCATTTTCCGGCATATGGTCCTTTTTCGGGCTTGGGGTCCTTTTTCGGGCTTGTGGTCTTTTTCGGGCTTGGGTTCCTTTTTAGAACTTGGGGTCCTTTTTCGGGCTTGGGTCCTTTTTCGGGCTTGGGGTCCTTTTTCGGGCTTGTGGTCTTTTTCGGGCTTGGGGTCCTTTTTAGAACTTGGGGTCCTTTTACGGGCTTGGGGTGCTTTTACGGGCTTGGGGTCCTTTTTCGGGCTTAGGTTCATTTTTCGGGCTTGGGGTCCTTTTTCGGGCTTGGGGTCCTTTTTCGGGCTTGTGGTCTTTTTCGGGCTTGGGGTCCTTTTACAAACTTGAGGTCCGTTTTCGGGCTTGGGGTCCTTTTTCAGGCTTAGGTGCATTTTTCGGGCTTGTGGTCATTTTCGGGCTTGGGGTCATTTTTAGAACTTTGGGTCCTTTTACGGGCTTGGGGTGCTTTTTCGGGCTTGGGGTGCTTTTTCAGGCTTGGGGTCTTTTTTCGGGATTGGGCCCCTTTTTCGGGCTAGTGCTCGTTTTTCGGGCTTGGGGTCCTTTTCGGGCTTGGGATCCTCTTTCAAGCTTGTAGTCTTGTGGTGCTTTTTCCGGCATATGGTCCTTTTTCGGGCTTGGGGTTCTTTTCGGGCTTGGGATCCTCTTTCAAGCTTGTAGTCTTGTGGTCCTTTTCCGGACTATATCTTTTTCGGGCGTGGGGTACTTTTTCGGGCTTGCGGTCCTTTTACGAACTTGAGGTCCGTTTTCAGGCTTAGGTTCATTTTTCGGGCTTGGGGTCCTTTTTCGGGCTTGTGGTCTTTTTCGGGCTTGGGGTCCTTTTTCGGTCTTGGGGTCTTTCTCGGGCTTGGGGTCCTTTTTAGAACTTGGGGTCCTTTTACGGGCTTAGTGTGCTTTTTCGGGCTTGGGCTGCTTTTTCAGGCTTGGGGTCTTTTTCGGGATTGGGCTCTTTTTCGGGCTAGTGCTCCTTTTTCGGGCTTGGGATCCTTTTCGGGCTTGGGGTCCTCTTTCAAGCTTATAGTCTTGTGGTGCTTTTTCCGGTATATGGTCCTTTTTCGTGCGTGGGGTCCTTTTTCGGGCTTGGGGTTATTTTTCGTGCTTATGGTCTTTTTCAGGCTTGGAGTCCTTTTACGAACTTGAGGTCCGTTTTCGGGCTTCTGGACCTTTCTCGGGCTTAGGTTCCTTTTTCGTGCTTGGGGTCCTTTTTCGGGCGTGGGGTACTTTTTCGGGCTTGCGGTCCTTTTACGAACCTGAGGTCCGTTTTCAGGCTTAGGTTCATTTTTCGGGCTTGGGGTCCTTTTTCGGGCTTGTGGTCTTTTTCGGGCTTGGGGTCCTATTTCGGTCTTGGGGTCTTTCTCGGGCTTGGGGTCCTGTTTAGAATTTGGGGTCCTTTTACGGGCTTGGGGTGCTTTTTCGGGATTGGGGTGCTTTTTCAGGCTTGGGGTCCTTTTCGGGCTTGGGATCCTCTTTCAAGCTTGTAGTGTTGTGGTTCTTTTTCCGGCATATGGTCCTTTTTCGGGCGTTGGATCCTTTTTCGGGCTTGGGGTACTTTTTCGGACTTGGGGTCCTTTTTCGGGCTTAGGTTCATTTTTCGGGCTTGTGGTTCTTTTTCGGGATTGGGCCCCTTTTTCGGGCTTGTGCTCCTTTTTCGGGCTTGGGGTCCTTTTCGGGCTTGGGATCCTCTTTCAAGCTTGTAGTCTTGTGGTTCATTTTTCCGGCATATGGTCGTTTTTCGGACTTGGGTTCCTTTTTCGAACTTGAGATCCTTTTTCGGGCTTGGGGCTCTCTTTCGGGCTTGGGGTTCTTTTTCGGTATTGGGGTCCATTTTCGGGCTTGAAGTCCTTTTCGTGCTTGAGGTACTTTTTTAGGCTTGTGGTCTTTTTCGCGCTTGGGGTCCTTTTTCGGACTTGGGGTCCTTTTTCAGGCTCGGGGTCTTTTTACGAACTTGGGGTCCTTTTACGAACTTGGGTTCCTTTTTCGGGCTTCTGGTCCTTTCTCGGGCTTACGTTCATTTTTCGGGCTTGGGGTCCTTTTTAGAACTTGGGGTTATTTTACGGGCTTGGGGTGATTTTACGGGCTTGGGGTGCTTTTTCAGGCTTGGGGTCCCTTTTCAGGCTTGGGGTCCTTTTTCGGGCTTAGGTTCATTTTTCGGGCTTGAGGTCCTTTTTCGGGCTTGGTGTCCTTTTTCGGGCTTGGGGTCCTTTTTCGGGCTTGTGGTTTTTTTCGGGCTTGGGGTCCCTTTACAAACTTGAGGTCCGTTTTCGGGCTTGGGGTCCTTTTTCAGGCTTAGGTGCATTTTTCGGGCTTGTGGTCCTTTTTCGTGCTTGTGGTCTTTTTCGGGCTTGGGGTCCTTTTTAGAACTTGGGGTCCTTTTACGGGCTTGGGGTGCTTTTACGGGCTTGGGGTGCTTTTCAGGCTTGGGGTCCTTTTTCGGGCTTGGGGTCCTTTTTCAGGCTTAGGTGCATTTTTCGGGCTTGTGGTCCTTTTTCGGGCTTGTGGTCATTTTCGGGCTTGGGGTCATTTTTAGAACTTTGGGTCCTTTTACGGGCTTGGGGTGCTTTTTCGGGCTTGGGGTGCTTTTTCAGGCTTGGGGTCTTTTTTCGGGATTGGGCCCCTTTTTCGGGCTAGTGCTCGTTTTTCGGGCTTGGGGTCCTTTTCGGGCTCGGGATCCTCTTTCAAGTTTGTAGTCTTGTGGTCCTTTTCCGGACTATATCTTTTTCGGGCGTGGGGTACTTTTTCGGGCTTGCGGTCCTTTTACGAACTTGAGGTCCGTTTTTAGGCTTAGGTTCATTTTTCGGGCTTGGGGTCCTTTTTCGGGCTTGTGGTCTTTTTTGGGCTTGGGGTCTTTTTTGGTCTTGGGGTTTTTCTCGGGCTTGGGGTCCTTTTTAAAACTTGGGGTCCTTTTACGGGCTTGGGGTGCTTTTACGGACTTGGGGTGCTCTTTCAGGCTTGGGGTCCTTTTTCGGGCTTGGGGTGCTTTTTCAGGCTTGGGGTCTTTTTTCGGGATTGGACCCCTTTTCGGGCTAGTGCTCGCTTTTCGGGCTTGGGGTCCTTTTCGGGCTTGGGATCCTCTTTCAAGCTTGTAGTCTTGTGGTCCTTTTCCGGACTATATCTTTTTCGGGCGTGGGGTACTTTTTCGGGCTTGCGGTCCTTTTACGAACTTGAGGTCCGTTTTCAGGCTTAGGTTCATTTTTCGGGCTTGGGGTCCTTTTTCGGGCTTGGGGACCTTTTCCGGGCTTGGGATCCTTTATCGAACTTGAGATCCTTTTTTGGGCTGGGTGCTTTTTTTAGGGCTTCGGCTCTTTTTCGGACTTGGGTTCTTTTTCGGGATTAGGGTCTTTTTCGGTGTTGGAGTCATTGTCGGGCTTGAGGTACTTTTTCGGGCTTGGGGTCTTTTTTCGGGCTTGGGGTCTTTTTACGTACTTGAGATCCTTTTTCGGGCTTGGGGCTCTTTTTCGGGCTTGGGTTCTTTTTTTGGGATTTAAGTCCTATTTCGGGCTTGGGGTCTTTTACGGGCTTGTGGTCTTTTTTCGGGCTTGAGGTCGTTTTTCGGGCTTATGGTCCTTTTTCGGGCTTGGGGTCCTTTTTCGGGCTAGGGGTCCTTTTTCGGGCTTGGGGTCCTTTTTCGGGCTTTGGGGTTCTTTTTCGGGCTTGGGGTCTTTTTCGGGCTTGGGGTCCTTTTTCAGGCTTAGGTTTATTTTTCGGGCTTGTGGTCCTTTTCGGGTTTGGGGTCCTATTTTGAGCATGTCGTACTTTTTCGGGCTTGGGGTGCTTTTCAGGCTTGGGGTCCTTTTTCGGGCTTGTGGTCTTTCTCGGGCTTTGGGGTTCTTTTTCGGGCTTGGGGTCTTTTTCGGGCTTGGGGTCCTTTTCAGGCTTAGGTTTATTTTTCGGGCTTGTGGTCCTTTTCGGGTTTGGGGTCCATTTTCGGGCTTGGGGTCCTTTTTCGGGCTTAGGGTCCTTTTTCGGGCTTGGGGTCCTTTTTCAAGCTTGTATTCTTGTGGTCTTTTTCTGGCTTATGGCCCTTCTTCGGGCTTGGGGTCCTTTTTCGGGCTTGGAGTGCTTTTCGGGCTTTGGCTGCTTTTTCAGTCTTGGGGTCCACTTCGGGATTGGGCCCCTTTTTCGGGCTTGTGCTCCTTTTTCGGGCTTGGGGTCCTTTTCGGGCTTGGGATCCTCCTTCAAGCTTGTAGCCTGGTGGTCCTTTTTCCGGCATATGGTCCTTTTTCGGGCGTGGGGTCCTTTTTCAGGCTTGGGGTCCTTTTTCGGGCTTGTGGTTTCTTTCGGACTTGGGGTCCTTTTTCGAACTTGAAATCCTTTTTCGGGCTTGGGGCTCTTTTTCGGGCTTTGGTTCTTTTTCGGGCTTGGGGTCCTTTTTCGGGCTTGAAGTTCTTTTCGTGCTTGAGGTACTTTTTTGGGCTTGTTGTCTTTTTCGCGCTTGGGGTCATTTTTCGGACTTGGGGTCCTTTTTCAGTCTCGGAGACCTTTTACGAACTTGGGGTCCTTTTTCGGGCTTCTGGCCCTTTCTCGGGCTTACGTTCATTTTTCGGGCTTGTGGTCCTTTTTCGGGCTTGGGGACCTTTTTCGGGCTTGGAGACCTTTTTCGGGCTTGGCGACCTTTTTCGGGCTTAGGGTCCTTTTTCGGGCTTGTGGTCTTTTTCGGGCTTGGGGTCTTTTTAGAACTTGGGTCCTTTTACGGGCTTGGGGTGCTTTTACGGGCTTGGGGTGCTTTTTCAGGCTTGGGGTCCTTTTCGGGCTTGGGATCCTCTTTTAAGCTTGTAGTCTGGTGGTCCTTTTTCCGGCATATTGTCCTTCTGCGGGCTTAGGGTCCTTTTGCGGGCTTAGGGTCCTTTTTCGGGCTTGTGGTCATTTTCAAGCTTCGTGTCCTTTTTCGGGCTTTGGGTCTTTTTCGGGCTTGGGGTCCTCTTTAGAACTTGGGGTCCTTTTACGGGCTTGTGGTGCTTTTCGGGTTTGGGATCCTCTCTCATGCTTGTAGTCTTGTGGTCCTTTTTCTGGCTTATGGTATTTCTTCGGGCTTGGGGTCCTTTTTCGAACTTGATATCCTTTTTCAGGATTGGGCCCCTTTTTCGGGCTTTTGCTCCTTTTTCGGGCTTGGGGTCCTTTTCGGGCTTGGGATCCTCTTTCAAACTTGTAGTCTTGTGGTCCTTTTTCAGGCATATGGTCCTTTTTCGGACTTGGGGTCCTTTTTCGAACTTGAGATCCTTTTTCGGGCTTGGGGCTCTCTTTCGGGCTTGGGGTTCTTTTTCGGGATTGGGGTCCTTTTTCGGGCTTGAAGTCCTTTTCGTGCTTGAGGTACTTTTTTGGGCTTGTGGTCTTTTTCGCGCTTGGGGTCCTTTTTCGGACTTGGGGTCCTTTTTCAGGCTCGGGGTCCTTTTACGAACTTGGGGTCCTTTTTCGGGCTTCTGGTCCTTTCTCGGGCTTACGTTCATTTTTCGGGCTTGGGGTCCTTTTTCGGGCTTGGGGTCCTTTTTCGGGCTTGTGGTCTTTTTCGGGCTTGGGGTCCTTTTTAGAACTTGGGGTCCTTTTACGGGCTTGGGGTGCTTTTACGGGCTTGGGGTGCTTTTTCGGTCTTGGGGTCCTTTTACGGGCTTGTGGTCTTTTTTCGGGCTTTAGGTCGTTTTTCGGGCTTATGGTCCTTTTTCGGGATTGGGGTCCTTTTTGGGGCTTGAAGTCCTTTTCGTGCTTGAGGTATTTTTTGGGCTTGTGGTCTTTTTCGCGATTAGGGTCCTTTTTCGGACTTGGGGTCCTTTTTCAGGCTCGGGGTCCTTTTACGAACTTGGGGTCCTTTTTCGGGCTTCTGGTCCTTTCTCGGGCTTACGTTCATTTTTCGGGCTTGGGGTCCTTTTCGGGCTTGGGGTCCTTTTCGGGCTTGTGGTCTTTTTCGGGCTTGGGGTCCTTTTTAGAACTTTTACGGGCTTGAGGTGCTTTTTCGGGCTTGGGGAGCTTTTTCAGGCTTGGGGTCCTTTTTCGGGCTTGGGGTCCTTTTTCGGGTTTGGGTTCATTTTTCGGGATTGGGGTCCTTTTTCGGGCTTGGGGTCCTTTTTCGGGCTTGGGGTCCTTTTTCGGGCTTGTGGTCTTTTTCGGGCTTGGGGCCCTTTTTAGAACTTGGGGTCCTTTTACGGGCTTGTTGTGCTTTTTCGGGCTTGGGGTATTTTTCTGGCTTGGGGTCATTTTTCGGGCTTTGAATCCTTTTTCAGGCTTCGGGTCCATTGTCGGGCTTGGGCAATTTTTCGGGCTTTCGGTCCTTTTTCGGGTTTGTAGTCGTTTTCGGGCTTGGGGTGCTTTTTCAGGCTTGGGGTCCTTTTCGGGCTTGGGATCCTCTTTCAAGCTTGTAGTCTTTTGGTCCTTTTTCCGGCATATGGTCCTTTTTCGGACTTGGGGTCCTTTTTCGAACTTGAGATCCTTTTTCGGGCCTGGGGCTCTCTTTCGGGCTTGGGGTTCTTTTTCGGGATTGGGGTCCTTTTTCGGGCTTGAAGTCCTTTTCGTGCTTGAGGTACTTTATTGGGCTTGTGGTCTTTTTCGCGCTTGGGGTCCTTTTTCGGACTTGGGGTCCTTTTTCAGGCTCGGGGTCCTTTTTCGAACTTGGGGTCCTTTTTCGGGCTTTTGGTTCTTTCTCGGGCTTACGTTCATTTATCGGGCTTGGGGTCCTTTTTCGGGCTTGGGGACCTTTTTCGGGCTTGGGGTCCCTTTTTCGGGCTTGTGGTCTTTTTCGGGCCTGTGGTCCTTTTTAGAATTTTGGGGTCCTTTTACGGGCTTGGGGTGCTTTTTCGGGATTGGGGTGCTTTTTCAGGCTTGGGGTCATTTTCCGGCTTGGGATCCTCTTTCAAGCTTGTAGTGCTGTGGTTCTTTTTCCGACATATGGTCCTTTTTGGGCGTGGGGTCCTTTTTCGGGCTTGGGGTACTTTTTCGGACTTGGGGTCCTTTTTCGGGCTTAGGTTCATTTTTCGGGCTTGGGGTCCTTTTTCGGGATTGGGCCCCTTTTTCGGGCTTGTGCTCCTTTTTCGGGCTTGTGGTCCTTTTCGTGCTTGGGATCCTCTTTCAAGCTTGTAGTCTTGTGGTTCTTTTTCCGGCATATGGTCGTTTTTCGGACTTGGGGTCCTTTTTCGAACTTGAGATCCTTTTTTGGGCTTGGGGCTCTCTTTCGGGCTTGGGGTTCTTTTTCGGGATTGGGGTCCATTTTCGGGCTTGAAGTCCTTTTCGTGCTTGAGGTACTTTTTTGGGCTTGTGGTCTTTTTCGCGCTTGGGGTCATTTTTCGGACTTGGGGTCCTTTTTCAGGCTCGGGGTCCTTTTACGAACTTGGGGTCCTTTTACGAACTTGGGGCCCTTTTTCGGGCTTCTGGTCCGTTCTCGGGCTTACGTTCATTTTTCGGGCTTGAGGTCCTTTTTCGGGCTTGTGGTCTTTTTCGGGCTTGGGGTCCTTTTTAGAACTTGGGGTCCTTTTACGGGCTTGGGGTGCTTTTACGGGCTTGGGGTGCTTTTTCAGGCTTGGGGTCCTTTTGCGGGCATGGGGTCCTTTTTCGGGCTTGGGGTCCTTTTTCGGGCCTGGGGTCCTTTTTCGGGCTTGTGGTCTTCTTCGGGCTTGGGGTCCTTTTACAAACTTGAGGTCCGTTTTCGGGCTTGGGGTCCTTTTTCAGGCTCGGGGTCCTTTTTCGAACTTGTGGTCCTTTTTCGGGCTTCTGGTCCTTTCTCGGGCACACGTTCATTTTTCGGGCTTGGGGTCCTTTTTCGGGCTTGGGGACCTTTTTCGGGCTTGGGGTCCTTTTTCGGGCTTATGGTCTTTTTCGGGCTTGGGGTCCTTTTTAGAATTTGGGGTCCTTTTACGGGCTTGGGGTGCTTTTTCAGGCTTGGGGTCCTTTTCGGGCTTGGGATCCTCTTTCAAGCTTGTAGTGTTGTGGTTCTTTTTCCGGCATATGGTCGTTTTTCGGACTTGGGGTCCTTTTTCGAACTTGAGATCCTTTTTTGGGCTTGGGGCTCTCTTTCGGGCTTGGGGTTCTTTTTCGGGATTGGGGTCCATTTTCGGGCTTGAAGTCCTTTTCGTGCTTGAGGTACTTTTTTGGGCTTGTGGTCTTTTTCGCGCTTGGGGTCATTTTTCGGACTTGGGGTCCTTTTTCAGGCTCGGGGTCCTTTTACGAACTTGGGGTCCTTTTACGAACTTGGGGTCCTTTTTCGGGCTTCTGGTCCTTTCTCGGGCTTACGTTCATTTTTCGGGCTTGGGGTCCTTTTTAGAACTTGGGGTCCTTTTACGGGCTTGGGGTGATTTTACGGGCTTGGGGTGCTTTTTCAGGCTTGGGGTCCCTTTTCAGGCTTGGGGTACTTTTTCGGGCTTAGGTTCATTTTTCGGGCTTGAGGTCCTTTTTCGGGTTTGGTGTCCTTTTTCGGGCTTGGGGTCCTTTTTCGGGCTTGTGGTTTTTTTCGGGCTTGGGGTCCCTTTACAAACTTGAGGTCCGTTTTCGGGCTTGGGGTCCTTTTTCAGGCTTAGGTGCATTTTTCGGGCTTGTGGTCCTTTTTCGTACTTGTGGTCTTTTTCGGGCTTGGGGTCCTTTTTAGAACTTGGGGTCCTTTTACGGGCTTGGGGTGCTTTTACGGGCTTGGGGTGCTTTTCAGGCTTGGGGTCCTTTTTCGGGCTTGGGGTCCTTTTTCAGGCTTAGGTGCATTTTTCGGGCTTGTGGTCCTTTTTCGGGCTTGTGGTCATTTTCGGGCTTGGGGTCATTTTTAGAACTTTGGGTCCTTTTACGGGCTTGGGGTGCTTTTTCGGGCTTGGGGTGCTTTTTCAGGCTTGGGGTCTTTTTTCGGGATTGGGCCCCTTTTTCGGGCTAGTGCTCGTTTTTCGGGCTTGGGGTCCTTTTCGGGCTTGGGATTCTCTTTCAAGCTTGTAGTCTTGTGGTCCTTTTCCGGACTATATCTTTTTCGGGCGTGGGGTACTTTTTCGGGCTTGGGGTCCTTTTAGAACTTGGGGTCCTTTTACGGGCTTGGGGTGCTTTTACGGGCTAGGTGTGCTTTTTCGGGCTTGGGGTGCTTTTTCAGGCTTGGGGTCTTTTTTCGGGCTTGGGGTCCTTTTTCGGGCTTAGGTTCATTTTTCGGGCTTGGGGTCCCTTTTTCGGGCTTGAGGTCCTTTTTCGGGCTTGGGGTCCTTTTTCGGGCTTGTGGTCTTTTTCGGGCTTGGGGTCCTTTTACAAACTTGAGGTCCGTTTTCGGGCTTGGGGTCCTTTTTCAGGCTTAGGTGCATTTTTCGGGCTTGTGGTCCTTTTTCGGGCTTCTGGTCATTTTCGGGCTTGGGGTCATTTTCAGAACTTTGGGTCCTTTTACGGGCTTGGGGTGCTTTTTCGGGCTTTGGGTGCTTTTTCAGGCTTGGGGTCTTTTTTCGGGATTGGGCCCCTTTTTCGGGCTAGTGCTCGTTTTTCGGGCTTGGGGTCCTTTTCGGGCTTGGGATTCTCTTTCAAGCTTGTAGTCTTGTGGTCCTTTTCCGGACTATATCTTTTTCGGGCGTGGGGTACTTTTTTGGGCTTGCGGTCCTTTTACGAACTCGAGGTCCGTTTTCGGGCTTGGGGTCCTTTTTCGGTTTTGGGGTCTTTCTCGGGCTTGGGGTCCTTTTTAGAACTTGGGGTCCTTTTACGGGCTTAGTGTGCTTTTTCGGGCTTGGCCTGCTTTTTCAGGCTTGGGGTCCTTTTTCGGGATTGGGCTCTTTTTCGGGCTTGTGCTCCTTTTTCGGGTTTGGGATCCTTTTCGGGCTTGGGGTCCTCTTTCAAGCTTATAGTCTTGTGGTACTTTTTCCGGCATATGGTCCTTTTTCGGGCGTGGGGTCCTTTTTCGGGCTTGGGGTCATTTTTCGGGCTTGGGGTCATTTTTCGGGCTTATGGTATTTTTCAGGCTTGGGGTCCTTTTACGAACTTGAGGTCCGTTTTCGGGCTTCTGGTCCTTTTTTGGGCTTAGGTTCCTTTTTCGTGCTTGGTGTCCTTTTTCGGGCTGGTGGTCTTTTTCGGGCTTGGGGTCCTTTTTCGGTCTTGGGGTCCTTTTCGGGCTTGGGGTCCTTTTTAGAACTTGGGGTCCTTTTTCGGGCTTGGGGTGCTTTTTCAGGCTTGTGGTCCTTTTTCGGAATTGGGCTTCTTTTTCGGGCTTGTGCTCCTTTTTCGGGCTTGGGGTCCTTTTTAGAACTTGGGGTCCTTTTACGGGCCTGGGGTGCTTTTCGGGCTTGGGATCCTCTTTCAAGCTTGTAGTCTTGTGGTGCTTTTTCGGGCTTGTGGCCCTTTTGCAGGCTTGGGGTGCTTTGTCGGGCTTGGGGTCCTTTTTCGGGCTTGTGGTCCTTTTCCGGCTTGGGGTCCTCTTTCAAGCTTGTAGTCTTGTGGTCCTTTTTCCAGCATATGGTCCTTCTTCGGGCTTAGGGTCCCTTTTCGGCTTAGGGTCCTTTTTCGGGCTTGTGGTCATTTTCAAGCTTCGTGTCCTTTTTCGGGCTTGGGGTCCTTTTTAGAACTTGGGGTCCTTTTACGGGCCTGGGGTGCTTTTCGGGCTTGGGGTCCTCTTTCAAGCTTGTAGTCTTGTGGTGCTTTTTCGGGCTTGTGGTCCTTTTGCAGGCTTGGGGTGCTTTGTCGGGCTTGGGGTCCTTTTTCGGGCTTGTGGTGCTTTTCCGGCTTGGGGTCCTCTTTCAAGCTTGTAGTCTTGTGGTCTTTTTTCCGGCTTATGGTGCTTTTTCCGGCTTATGGTCCTTTTTAGGGCTTGGGGACCTTTTTCAAGCCTGGGATCCTTTATCGAACTATAGATCCTTTTTTGTGCTTGGGGCTTTTTTTCGGGCTTCGGCTCTTTTTCGGGCTTGGGTTCTTTTTTGAGATTAGGGTCCTATTTCGGGCTTGGGGTCTTTTACGGGCTTGTGGTCTTTTTTCGGGCTTGGGGTCGTTTTTCGGGCTTATGGTCCTTTTTCGGGCTTGGGGTCCTTTTTCGGGCTTGGGATCCTCTTTCAAGCTTGTAGTCTTGTGGTCCTTTTTCCGGCATATGGTCGTTTTTCGGACTTGGGGTCCTTTTTCGAACTTGAGATCCTTTTCTGAGCTTGGGGCTCTCTTTCGGGCTTGGTTCTTTTTCGGGATTGGGGTCCATTTTCTGGCTTGAAGTCCTTTTCGTGCTTGAGGTACTTTTTTGGGCTTGTGGTCTTTTTCGCGCTTGGGGTCCTTTTTCGGACTTGGGGTCCTTTTTCAGGCTCGGGGTCCTTTTATGAACTTGGGGTCCTTTTACGAACTTGGGGTCCTTTTTCGGGCTTCTGGTCCTTTCTCGGGCTTACGTTCATTTTTCGTGCTTGGGGCCTTTTTTCGGGCTTGTGGTCTTTTTCGGGCATGGGGTCCTTTTAGAACTTGGGGTCCTTTTACGGGCTTGGGGTGCTTTTACGGGCTTGGGGTGCTTTTTCAGGCTTGGGGTCTTTTTTCGGGCTTGGGGTCCTTTTTCGGGCTTAGGTTCATTTTTCGGGCTTGGGGTCCTTTTTCGGGATTGAGGTCCTTTTTCGGGCTTGGGGTCCTTTTTCGGGCTTGTGGTCTTTTTCGGGCTTGGGGTCCTTTTACAAACTTGAGGTCCGTTTTCGGGCTTGGGGTCCTTTTTCAGGCTTAGGTGCATTTTTCGGGCTTGTGGTCCTTTTTAGGGCTTGTGGTCATTTTCGGGCTTGGGGTCATTTTTAGAACTTTGGGTCCTTTTACGGGCTTGGGGTGCTTTTTCGGGCTTGGGGTGCTTTTTCAGGCTTGGGGTCTTTTTTCGGGATTGGGCTTCTCTTTCGGGCTAGTGCTCGTTTTTCGGGCTTGGGATCCTTTCCGGGCTTGGGATCCTCTTTCAAGCTTGTAGTCTTGTGGTCCTTTTCCGGACTATATCTTTTTCGGGCGTGGGGTACTTTTTCGGGCTTGCGGTCCTTTTACGAACTTGAGGTCCGTTTTCAGGCTTAGGTTCATTTTTCGGGCATGGGGTCCTTTTTCGGGCTTGTGGTCTTTTTCGGGCTTGGGGTACTTTTTCGGTCTTGGGGTCTTTCTCGGGCTTGGGGTCCTTTTTAGAACTTGGGGTCCTTTTACGGGCTTAGTGTGCTTTTTCGGGCTTGGGCTGCTTTTTCAGGCTTGGTGTCCTTTTTCGGGATTGGGCTCTTTTTCGGGCTTGTGCTCCTTTTTCGGGCTTGGGATCCTTATCGGGCTTGGGGTTCCTTTTTCAAGCTTATAGTCTTGTGGTACTTTTTCCGGCATATGGTCCTTTTTCGGGCGTGGGGTCCTTTTTCGGGCGTGGGGTCCTTTTTCGGGCTTATGGTCTTTTTCAGGCTTGGGGTCCTTTTACGAACTTGAGGTCCGTTTTCGGGCTTCTGGTCCTTTTTCGGGCTTAGGTTCCTTTTTCGTGCTTGGGGTCCTTTTTCGGACTGGTGGTTTTTTCGGCTTGGGGTCCTTTTTCGGTCTTGGGATGCTTTTCGGGCTTGGGGTCCTTTTTAGAACTTGGGGTCCTTTTACCGGCTTGGGGTAATTTTTCAGGCTTGTGGTCCTTTTTCGGAATTGGGATTCTTTTTCGGGCTTGTGCTCCTTTTTCGGGCTTGGGGTCCTTTTCGGGCTTGGAATCTTCTTTCAAGCTTGTAGTCTTGTGGTCCTTTTTCCGGAATATGGTCCTTCTTCGGGCTTAGGGTCCCTTTTCGGGCTTAGGGTCCTTTTTAGGGCTTGTGGTCATTTTCAAGCTTCGTGTCCTTTTTCGGGCTTGGGGTCCTTTTTAGAACTTGGGGTCCTTTTACGGGCCTGGGGTGCTTTTCGGGCTTGGGATCCTCTTTCAAGCTTGTAGTCTTGTGGTGCTTTTTCGGGCTTGTGGCCGTTTTGCAGGCTTGGGGTGCTTTGTCGGGCTTGGGGTCCTTTTTCGGGCTTGTGGTCCTTTTCCTGCTTGGGGTCCTCTTTCAAGCTTGTAGTCTTGTGGTCCTTTTTCCGGCTTATGGTTCTTTTTAGGGCTTGGGGTCCTTTTTCGGGCTTGGGGACCTTTTTCGGGCCTGGGATCCTTTATCGAACAATACATCCTTTTTTGTGCTTGGGGCTTTTTTTCGGGCTTCGGCTCTTTTTCGGGCTTGGGTTCTTTTTTAAGATTAGGGTCCTATTTCGGCCTTGGGGTCTCTTACGGGCTTGTGGTCTTTTTTCGGGCTTGGGGTCGTTTTTCGGGCTTATGGTCCTTTTTCGGGCTTGTGGTCCTTTCTCGGGCTTACGTTCATTTTTCGGGCTTGGGGTTCTTTTTCGGGCTTGGGGACCTTTTCGGGCTTGGGATCCTCTTTCAAGCTTGTAGTCTTGTGGTCCTTTTTCCGGCATATGGTCTTTCTTTGGGCTTAGGGTCCCTTTTCGGGTTTGGGGTCCTTTTACGGGCTTGGGGTGCTTTTTCGGGCTTGGGGTGCTTTTTAAGGCTAGGGGCCCTTTTTGGGGCTTGGGGTCCTTTTTCGGGCTTAGGTTCATTTTTCCGGCTTGAGGTCCTTTTTCGGGCTTGTGGTGTTTTTCGGGCTTGAGGTCCTTTTACGAACTTGAGGTCCTTTTTCGGGCTTGGGGCCCTTTTTCAGGCTTAGGTGCATTTTTGGGCTTGTGGTCCTTTTTCGGGCTTGTGGTCATTTTCGGGCTTGGGCTGCTTTTTCAGGCTTGAGGTGCTTTTTCGGGATTAGGCCCTTTTATGGGCTTGTGCTCCTTTTTCGGGCTTGGGATCCTCTTTCAAGCTTATAGTCTTGTGGTACTTTTTCCGGCATATTGTCCTTTTTCGGGCTTGGGGTCATTTTTCGGGCTTATGGTCTCTTTCAGTCTTGGGGTCCTTTTACGAACTTGAGGTCCGTTGTCGGGCTTCTGGTCCTTTTTCGGGCTTAGGTTCCTTTTTCGTACTTGGGGTCCTTTTTCGGGCTGGTGGTCTTTTCCGGGCTTGAGGTCCTTTTTCGGTCTTGGGGTCTTTTTCGGGCTTGGGGTCCTTTTTAGAACTTGGGGTCCTTTTTAGAACTTGGGGTGCTTTTTCAGGCTTGTGGTCCTTTTTCGGGATTGGGCCCCTTCTCGGGCTTGTGCTCCTTTTTCGGGCTTGGGGTCCTTTTCGGGCTTGGAATCCTCTTTCAAGCTTGTAGTCTTGTGGTCCTTTTTCCGGCATATGGTCTTTCATCGGTCCTAGGGTCCGTTTTCGGGCTTAGGGTCCTTTTTGGGGTTTGTGGTCATTTTCAAGCTTCGTGTCCTTTTTCGGGCTTGGGGTCCTTTTCGGGCTTGGGGTCCTTTTTAGAACTTGTGGTTTTTTACGGGCCAGGGGTGCTTTTCGGGCTTCGGATCCTCTTTCAAGGTTGTAGTCTTGTGGTGCTTTTTCGGGCTTGGGGCCCTTTTGCAGGCTTGGGGTGCTTTTTCGGGCTTGGGGTCCTTTTTCGGGCTGGTGGTCCTTTTTCGGCTTGGGGTCCTCTTTCAAACTTGTAGTCTTATGGTTCTTTTTCCGGCTTATGGTCCTTTTTAGGTCTTGGGGTCCTTTTTCGGGCTTGGGGACTTTGCCGGGCTTGGGATCCTTTATCGAACTTGAGATCCTTTTTTGGGCTTGGGGCTCTTTTAGGGCTTCGGCTCTTTTTCGGACTTGGGTTCTTTTTCGGGATTAGGGTCCTTTTTCGGTGTTGTAGTCATTTTCGGGCTTGAGGTACTTTTTCGGGCTTGGGGTCTTTTTCGGGCTTGGGGTCTTTTTTCGAACTTGAGATCCTTTTTCGGGCCTGGGGCTCTTTTTCGGGCTTGGGTTCTTTTTTTGGGATTAGGGTCCTATTTCGGGCATGGGGTCTTTTACGGGCTTGTGGTCTTTTTTCGGGCTTGGGGTCGATTTTCGGACTTATGGTCCTTTTTCGGGCTTGTGGTCCTTTTTCGGGCTAGGGGTCCTTTTTCGGGCTTGTGGTCCTTTTTCGGGGTTGTGGTCCTTTTTCGGGCGTGGGGTCCTTTTTCGGGCTTGGGGTCCTTTTTCGGGCTTGTGGTTTTTTTCGGACTTGGGGTCCTTTTCAGAACTTGGGTCCTTTTACGGGCTTGGGGTCCTTTTCGGGCTTGGGATCCTCTTTTAAGCTTGTAGTCTAGTGGTCCTTTTTCCGGCATATGGTCCTTCTGCGGGCTTAGGATCCTTTTCGGGCTTGTGGTCCTTTTTCGGGCTTGTGGTCATTTTGAAGCTTCGTGTCCTTTTTCGGGCTTTGGGTCTTTTTCGGGCTTGGGGTCCTCTTTAGAACTTGGGGTCCTTTTACGTGCTTGGGGTGCTTTTCGGGTTTGGGATCCTCTTTCATGCTTGTAGTCTTGTGGTGCTTTTTCGGGCTTGGGGTCCTGTTGCAGGCCTGGGGTCCTTTTTCGGGCTTGGGGTCATCTTTCAAGCTTGTAGTCTTGTGGTCCTTTTTCTGGCTTATGGTCTTTCTTCGGGCTTGGGGTCCTTTTTCGAACTTGAGATCCTTTTTCGGGCTTGGGGCTCTTTTTTGGGCTTGGTTTCTTTTTCGGGATTGGGGTCCTTTTTCGGGCTTGAAGTTCTTTTCGTGCTTGAGGTATTTTTTTTGGGCTTGTGGTCTTTTTGGCGCCTGGGGTCCTTTTTTGGACTTGAGGTCCTTTTTCTGGCTCGGGGTCCTTTTACGAACTTGGGGTCCTTTTTCGGGCTTCTGATCCTTCTTTGAGCTTACGTTCATTTTTCGGGCTTGGGGTCCTTTTTCGGCCTTGGGGTCCTTTTTCGGGCTTGGGGTCCTTTTTCGGGCTTGGGTTCCTTTTTCGGGCATGCGGTCCTTTTTTGGACTTGGGGTCCTTTTTCAGGCTTGGGGTTCTTTTACGAACTTGGGGTCCTTTTTTGGGGTTGTGGTCCTTCTTTGGGCTTAGGTTCATTTTTCTGGCTTGGGGTCCTTTTTCGGGCTTGGGGTCCTTTTTGGGGCTTGGGGTCCTTTTCAAGCTTGTGCTCCTTTTTCGGGCTTGGGGTCATTTTCGGGCTTGGAATCCTCTTTCAAGCTTGTAGTCTTGTGGTCCTTTTTCCGGCATATGGTCCTTCTTCGGGCTTAGGGTCCCTTTTTGGGCTAAGGGTCCTTTTTCGGGCTTGTGGTCATTTTCAAGCTTCGTGTCCTTTTTCGGGATTGGGGTCCTTTTCGGGCTTGGGGTCCTTTTCGGGCTTGGGGTCCTTTTTAGAACTTGGGGTCCTTTCACGGGCCTGGGGTGCTTTTCGGGCTTGGGATCCTCTTTCAAGCTTGTAGTCTTGTGGTGCTTTTTCGGGCTTGGGGCCCTTTTGCAGGCTTGAGGTGCTTTTTCGGGCTTGGGGTCCTTTTTCGGCTTGGGATCCTCTTTCAAGCTTGTAGTCTTGTGGTCCATTTTCCGGCATATGGTCCTTTTTAGGTCTTGGGGTCCTTTTTCGGGCTTGGGGACCTTTTCCTGGCTTGGGATCCTTTATCGAACTTGAGATCCTTTTTTGGGCTTGGGGCTTTTTTCGGGCTTCGGCTCTTTTTCGGGCTTGGGTCCTTTTTTGGGATTAGGGTCCTATTTCGGGCTTGGGGTCTTTTACGGGCTTGTGGTCTTTTTCGGACTTGGGGTCGTTTTTCGGGCTTATGGTCCTTTTTCGGGCTTGGGGTCCTTTTTCGGGCTTGGGGTCCTTTTTCGGGCTTGTGGTCCTTTTTCGGGGTTGTGGTCCTTTTTCGGGCTTGGGGTCCTATTTTGAGCTTGTCGTACTTTTTCGGGCTTGGGGTGCTTTTAAGGCTTGGGGTCCTTTTCCGGGCTTGTGGTTTTTTTCGGACTTGGGGTCCTTTTTCGGGCTTGGAGTCCTTTTTCGGGCTTGGGGTCCTTTTTCGGGCTTGGGTCCTTTTTCGGGCTTGGGGTCCTTTTTCGAGCTTGTATTCTTGTGGTCTTTTTCTGATATATGGTCCTTCTTCGGGCTTGGGGTCCTTTTTCGGGCTTGGGGTGCTTTTCGGGCTTGGGGTGCTTTTTCAGTCTTGGGGTCCACTTCGGGATTGGGCCCCTTTTTCGGGCTTGTGCTCCTTTTTCGGGCTTGGGGTCCTTTTCGTGCTTGTGGTCTTTTTCGGGCTTGGGGTCCTTTTTAGAACTTGGGGTCCTTTTACGGGCTTTTGGTGCTTTTACGGGATTGGGGTGATTTTTCAGGCTTGGGGTCCTTTTTCGGGCTTAGGTTCATTTTCAGGCTTGGGGTCCTTTTTCGGGCTTGGGGTCCTTTTTCGGGCTTGGGGTCCTTTTTCGGGCTTGGGGTCCTTTTTCGGGCTTGTGGTCTTTTTCGGGCCTGGGGTCCTTTTACTAACTTGAGGTCCGTTTTCGGGCTTGGGGTCCTTTTTAAGGTTTAGGTGCATTTTTCGGGCTTCTGGTCCTTTCTCGGGCTTACGTTCATTTTTTGGGCTTGGGGTCCATTTCGGGCTTGGGGTCCTTTTTAGAACTTGGGGTCCTTTTACGGGCTTGGGGTGCTTTTACGGGATTGTGGTGCTTTTTCAGGCTTGGGGTCCTTTTTCGGGCTTAGGTTAATTTTTCGGGCTTGGGGTCCTTTTTCGGGCTTGGGGTCATTTTTAGAACTTTGGGTCCTTTTACGGGCTTGGGGTGCTTTTTCGGGCTTGGGGTGCTTTTTCAGGCTTGGGGTCTTTTTTCGGGATTGGGCCCCTTTTTTCGGGCTAGTGCTCGTTTTTCGGGCTTGTGGTCCTTTTCGGGCTTGGGATCCTCTTTCAAGCTTGTAGTCTTGTGGTCCTTTTTCCGGACTATATCTTTTTCGGGCGTGGGGTCCTTTTTCGGGCTTGCGGTCCTTTTACGAACTTGAGGTCCGTTTTCAGGCTTAGGTTCATTTTTCGGGCTTGGGGTCCTTTTTCGGTGTTGGAGTCATTTTCGGGCTTGAGGTACTTTTTCGGGCTTGGGGTCTTTTTTCGGGCTTGGGGTCTTTTTTCGAACTTGAGATCCTTTTTCGGGCTTGGGGCTCTTTTTCGGGCTTGGGTTCTTTTTTGGGATTAGGGTCCTATTTCGGGCTTGGGGTCTTTTACGTGCTTGTGGTCTTTTTTCGGGCTTGGGGTCCTTTTTCGGGCTTATCGTCCTTTTTCGGGCTTGTGATCCTTTTTCGGGCTTGTGGTCATTTTTCGGGGTTGCGGTTTTTTTTCGGGCTTGGGGTCCTATTTTGAGCTTGTCGTACTTTTTCGGGCTTGTGGTCCTTTTTCGGGCTTGTGGTCTTTTTCGGGCTTTGGGTCCTTTTTCGGGCTGGGGGACCTTTTTTGAGATTTGTGGACTTTTTGGGTTTGGGGTCCTTTTTAGATATTGGAGTCTTTTTCGAACTTGGGGTCCTTTTTCGGGCTTGGGGTCGTTTTTCGGGCTTATGGTCCTTTTTCGGGCTTGGGGTCCTTTTTCGAGCTTGGGGTCCTTTTGCGGGCTTGGGGTTCTTTTTCGGGTTTGGGGTCTTTTTCGGGCTTGATGTCCTTTTTCAGGCTTAGGTTTATTTTTCGGGCTTGTGGTCCTTTTCGGGCTTGGGGTCCTTTTTCGGGCTTGGGGTCCTTTTTCGGGCTTAAGATCCTTTTTCAAGCTTGTATTCTTGTGGTCTTTTTCTGGCTTATGGTCCTTCTTCGGGCTTGGGGTCCTTTTTCGGGCTTGGGGTGCTTTTCGGGCTTGGGGTGCTTTTTCAGTCTTGGGGTCCACTTCAGGATTGGGCCCCTTTTTCGGGCTTGTGCTCCTTTTTCGGGCTTGGGATCCTCTTTCATTCTTGTAGTCTTGTGGTCCTTTTTCCGGCTTATGGTCCTTTTTCGGACCTGGGGTCCTTTTTCGGGCTTCTGGTCCTTTCTCGGGCTTACGTTCATTTTTCGGGCTTGGGGTCCTTTTCGGGCTTGTGGACTTTTTCGGGCTTGGGGTCCTTTTTAGAACTTTTACGGGCTTGGGGTGCTTTTTCGGGCTTGGGGAGCTTTTGCAGGCTTGGGGTCCTTTTTCGGGCTTGGGGTCCTTTTGCGGGCTTGGGTTCATTTTTCGGGATTGTGGTCCTTTTTCGGGCTTGGGGTCCTTTTTCGGGCTTGTGGTCTTTTTCGGGATTGGGGTCCTTTTTAGAACTTGGGGTCCTTTTTAGAACTTGGGGTCCTTTTACGGGCTTGGTGTGCTTTTTCTGGCTTGGGGTACTTTTTCGGACTTGGGGTCCTTTTTCGGGCTTAAGTTCATTTTTCGGGCTTGGGGTCCTTTTTCGGGATTGGGCTCTTTTTCGGGCTTGTGCTCCTTTTTCGGGCTTGGGGTCCTTTTCGGGCTTGGGATCCTCTTTCAAGCTTGTAGTCTTGTGGTCATTTTTCCGGCATATGGTCCTTTTTCGGACTTGGGGTCTTTTTTGGAACTTGAGATCCTTTTTCGGGCTTGGTGCTCTCTTTCGGGCTTGGGGTTCTTTTTCGGGCTTGAAGTCCTTTTTCGGGCTTGAAGTCCTTTTCGTGCTTGAGGTACTTTTTTGGGCTTGCGGTCTTTTTCGCGCTTGGGGTTCTTTTTCGGACTTGGGGTCCTTTTTCAGGCTCGGGGTCCTTTTACGAACTTGGGATCCTTTTACGAACTTGGGGTCCTTTCTCGGGCTTACGTTCATTTTTCGGGCTTGGGGTCCTTTTTCGGGCTTGTGGTCTTTTTCGGGCTTGGGGTCCTTTTTAGAACTTGGGGTCCTTTTACGGGCTTGGGGTGCTTTTACGGGATTGGGGTGCTTTTTCAGGCTTGGGTTCCTTTTTCGGGCTTAGGTTCATTTTTCGGGCTTGGGGTCCTTTTTCGGGCTTGGGGTCCTTTTTCGGGCTTGGGGTCCTTTATCGGGCTTGTGGTCTTTTTCGGGCTTGGGGTCCTTTTACGAACTTGAGGTCCGTTTTCGGGCTTGGGGTCCTTTTTCAGGCTTAGGTGCATTTTTCGGGCTTGTGGTCCTTTTTCGGGCTTGTGGTCATTTTCGGGTGCTTTTTCAGGCATGGGGTCTTTTTTCGGGATTGGGCCCCTTTTTCGGGCTAGTGCTCGTTTTTCGGGCTTGGGGTCCTTTTCGGGTTTGGGATCCTCTTTCAAGCTTGTAGTCTTGTGGACCTTTTTCCGGACTATATCTTTTTCGGGCGTGGGGTCCTTTTTCGGGTTTGCGGTCCTTTTACGAACTTGAGGTCCGTTTTTAGGCTTAGGTTCATTTTTCGGGCTTGGGGTCCTTTTTCGGGCTTGTGGTCTTTTTCGGGCTTGGGGTCCTTTTTCGGTCTTGGGGTTCTTCTCGGGCTTGGGGTCCTTTTTAGAACTTGGGGTCCTTTTACGGGCTTAGTGTGCTTTTTCGGGCTTGGGCTGCTTTTTCAGGCTTGGGGTCCTTTTTCGGGATTGGGCTCTTTTTCGGGCTTGTGCTCGTTTTTCGTGCTTGGGGTCCTTTTCGGGCTTGGGGTCCTTTTTCGGGCTGGTGGTCTTTTTCGGGCTTGGAGTCCTTTTTCGGTCTTGGGGTCCTTTTCGGGCTTGGGGTTCTTTTTAGAACTTGGGGTCCTTTTACGGGCTTGGGGTGCTTTTTCAGGCTTGTGGTCCTTTTTCGGGATTGGGCTCCTTTTTCGGGCTTGTGCTCCTTTTTCGGGCTTGGGGTCCTTTTTCGGGCTTAGGTTCATTTTTCGGGCTTGGGGTCCTTTTTCGGGATTGGGCTCTTTTTCGGGCTTGTGCTCCTTTTTCGGGCTTGGGGTCCTTTTCGGGCTTGGGATCCTCTTTCAAGCTTGTAGTCTTGTGGTCATTTTTCCGGCATATGGTCCTTTTTCGGACTTGGGGTCTTTTTTCGAACTTGAGATCCTTTTTCGGGCTTGGTGCGCTCTTTCGGGCTTGGGGTTCTTTTTCGGGCTTGAAGTCCTTTTTCGGGCTTGAAGTCCTTTTCGTGCTTGAGGTACTTTTTTGGGCTTGCGGTCTTTTTCGCGCTTGGGGTTCTTTTTCGGACTTGGGGTCCTTTTTCAGGCTCGGGGTCCTTTTACGAACTTGGGGTCCTTTTACGAACTTGGGGTCCTTTTTCGGGCTTCTGGTCCTTTCTCGGGCTTACGTTCATTTTTCGGGCTTGGGGTCCTTTTTCGGGCTTGTGGTCTTTTTCGGGCTTGGGGTCCTTTTTAGAACTTGGGGTCCTTTTACGGGCTTGGGGTGCTTTTACGGGATTGGGGTGCTTTTTCAGGCTTGGGTTCCTTTTTCGGGCTTAGGTTCATTTTTCGGGCTTGGGGTCCTTTTTCGGGCTTGGGGTCCTTTTTCGGGCTTGGGGTCCTTTTTCGGGCTTGGGGTCCTTTTTCGGGCTTGTGGTCTTTTTCGGGCTTGGGGTCCTTTTACGAACTTGAGGTCCGTTTTCGGGCTTGGGGTCCTTTTTCAGGCTTAGGTGCATTTTTCGGGCTTGTGGTCCTTTTTCGGGCTTGTGGTCATTTTCGGGTGCTTTTTCAGGCTTGGGGTCTTTTTTCGGGATTGGGCCCCTTTTTCGGGCTAGTGCTCGTTTTTCGGGCTTGGGGTCCTTTTCGGGCTTGGGATCCTCTTTCAAGCTTGTAGTCTTGTGGACCTTTTTCCGGACTATATCTTTTTCGGGCGTGGGGTCCTTTTTCGGGTTTGCGGTCCTTTTACGAACTTGAGGTCCGTTTTCAGGCTTAGGTTCATTTTTCGGGCTTGGGGTCCTTTTTCGGGCTTGTGGTCTTTTTCGGGCTTGGGGTCCTTTTTCGGTCTTGGGGTCCTTCTCGGGCTTGGGGTCCTTTTTAGAACTTGGGGTCCTTTTACGGGCTTAGTGTGCTTTTTCGGGCTTGGGCTGCTTTTTCAGGCTTGGGGTCCTTTTTCGGGATTGGGCTCTTTTTCGGGCTTGTGCTCGTTTTTCGGGCTTGGGGTCCTTTTCGGGCTTGGGATCCTCTTTCAAGCTTATAGTCTTGTGGTACATTTTCCGGCATATGGTCCTTTTTCGGGCGTGGGGTCCTTTTTCGGGCTTGGGGTCATTTTTCGGGCTTGTGGTCTTTTTCAGGCTTGGGGTCCTTTTACGAACTTGAGGTCCGTTTTCGGGCTTCTGGTCCTTTTTCGGGCTTAGGGTCCTTTTTCGTGCTTGGGGTCCGTTTTCGGGCTGGTGGTCTTTTTCGGGCTTGGAGTCCTTTTTCGGTCTTGGGGTCCTTTTCGGGCTTGGGGTTCTTTTTAGAACTTGGGGTCCTTTTACGGGCTTGGGGTGCTTTTTCAGGCTTGTGGTCCTTTTTCGGGATTGGGCTCCTTTTTCGGGCTTGTGCTCCTTTTTCGGGCTTGGGGTCCTTTTCGGGCTTGGAATCCTCTTTCAAGCTTGTAGTCTTGTGGTCCTTTTTCCGGCATATGTTCCTTCTTCGGGCTTAGGGTCCCTTTTCGGGCTTAGGGTTCTTTTTCGGGCTTGTGGTCATTTTCAAGCTTCGTGTCCTTTTTCGGGCTTGGGGTCCTTTTTAGAACTTGGGGTCCTTTTACGGGCCTGGGGTGCTTTTCGGGCTTGGGATCCTCTTTCAAGCTTGTAGTCTTGTGGTGCTTTTTCGGGCTTGGGGCCCTTTTGCAGGCTTGGGGTGCTTTTTCGGGCTTGGGGTCCTTTTTCGGGCTTGTGGTCCTTTTCCGGCTTGGGGCTCTCTTTCAAGCTTGTAGTCTTGTGGTCCTTTTTCCGGCTTATGGTCCTTTTTAGGGCTTGGGGTCCTTTTTCGGGCTTGGGGACCTTTTTCGGGCCTGGGATCCTTTATCGAACTAGAGATCCTCTTTTGTGCTTGGGGCTTTTTTCGGGCTTCGGCTCTTTTTCGGACTTGTGTTCTTTTTCGGGATTAGGGTCCTTTTTCGGTGTTGGAGTCATTTTCGGGCTTGAGGTACTTTTTCGGGCTTGGGGTCTTTTTTCGGGCTTGGGGTCTTTTTTCGAACTTGAGATCCTTTTTCGGGCTTGGGGTTCTTTTTCGGGCTTGGGTTCTTTTTTGGGATTAGGGTCCTATTTCGGGCTTGGGGTCTTTTACGGGCTTGTGGTCTTTTTTCGGGCTTGGGGCCCTTTTGCAAGCTTGGGGTGCTTTTTCGGGCTTGGGGTCCTTTTTCGGGCTTGGGGTCCTTTTTCGGGCTTGGGGTCCTTTTTCAGGCTTGGGGTCCTTTTCGGGCTTGGGATCCTCTTTCAAGCTTGTAGTCTTGTGGTCCTTTTTCCGGCATATGGTCCTTTTCCGGACCTGGGGTCCTTTTTCGAGCTTGAGATCTTTTTTCGGACTTGGGGCTCTTTTTCGGGCTTGGGTTCTTTTTCGGGATTGGGGTCCTTTTTCGGGCTTGAAGTTCTTTTCGTGCTTGAGGTACTTTTTGGGCTTGTGGTCTTTTTCGCGCTTGGGGTCCTTTTTCGGACTTGGGGTCCTTTTTCAGGCTCGGAGTCCTTTTACGAACTTGGGGTCCTTTTTCGGGCTTCTGGTCCTTTCTCGGGCTTACGTTCATTTTTCGGGCTTGGGGTCCTTTTTCGGGCTTGGGGACTTCTTCGGGCTTGGGGACCTTTTTCGGGCTTGGGGACCTTTTTCGGGCTTAGGGTCCTTTTTCGGGCTTGTGGTCTTTTTCGGGCTTGGGGTCCTTTTTAGAACTTGGGTCCTTTTACGGGCTTGGGGTGCTTTTTCGGGCTTGGGGTGCTTTTTCAGGCTTGGGGTCCTTTTCGGGCTTAGGGTCCTTTTTCGGGATTGTGGTCATTTTCAAACTTCGTGTGCTTTTTCAAGCTTCGTGTGCTTTTTCGGGCTTTGGGTCTTTTTCGGGCTTGCGGTCCTTTTTAGAGCTTGGGGTCCTTTTACGGGCTTGGGGACATTTTTCGGGCTTGGGGACCTTTTTCGGGCTTAGGGTCCTTTTTCGGGCTTGTGGTCTTTTTTGGGCTTGGGGTCCTTTTTAGAACTTGGGTCCTTTTACGGGCTTGGGGTGCTTTTTCAGGCTTGGCGTTCTTTTCGGGCTTAGGGGTCGTTTTTCGGGCTTATGGTCTTTTTTCGGGCTTGTGGTCCTTTTTCGGGCTTGTGGTCCTTTTTCGGGGTTGTGGTCCTTTTTCCGGCTTGGGGTCCTATTTTGAGTTTGTCGTAATTTTCGGGCTTGGGGTGCTTTTCTGGCTTGGGGTCCTTTTTCGGGCTTGTGGTCTTTTTCGGGCTTTGGGTCCTTTTTCGGGCTGGGGGACCTTTTTTGAGATTTGTGGTCCTTTTTTGGGTTTGGGGTCCTTCTCGGGCTTGGGGTCCTTTTTCAGGCTTAGGTTTATTTTTCGGGCTTGTGGTCCTTTTTCGGGCTTGGGGTCCTTTTTCGGGCGTGGTGTCCTTTTTCGGGCTTGGGGTCGTTTTTCGGGCTTGTGGTCCTTTTTCGGGCTTGGGGTCCTTTTTCGAGCTTGGGGTCCTTTTGCGGGCTTGGGGTCCTTTTACGGGCTTGGGGTGCTTTTTCGGGCTTGGGGTCCTTTTTCGGGATTGGGCCCCTTTTTCGGGCTTGGGATCCTCTTTCAAGCTAGTAGTCTTGTGGTACTTTTTCCGGCATATGGTTCTTTTTCGGTCTTGGGGTCCTTTTTCGGGCTTGGGGTCCTTTTTCGAGCTTTGGGTCCTTTTTCGGGCTTGGGGTCCTTTTTCGGGCTTGCGGTCCTTTTTCAAGCTTGTAGTCTTGTGTTCCTCTTTCTGGATTATGGTCCTTCTTCGGGCTTGGGGTCCTATTTCTGGCTTGGGGTGCTTTTTCAGGCTTGGGGTCCATTTCGGGATTGGGCTCCTTTTTCGAGCTTTTGCACCTATTTCGGGCTTGGGGTACTTTTCGGGCTTGGGATCCTCTTTCAAGCTAGTAGTCTTGTGGTACTTTTTCCGGCATATGGTTCTTTTTCGGGCTTGGGGTCCTTTTTCGGGCTTGGGGTCCTTTTTCGAGCTTTGGGTCCTTTTTCGGGCTTGGGGTCCTTTTTCGGGCTTGCGGTCCTTTTTCAAGCTTGTAGTCTTGTGGTCCTCTTTCTGGATTATGGTCCTTCTTCGGGCTTGGGGTCCTATTTCTGGCTTGGGGTGCTTTTTCAGGCTTGGGGTCCATTTCGGGATTGGGCTCCTTTTTCGAGCTTTTGCACCTTTTTCGGGCTTGGGGTCCTTTTCGGGCTTGGGATCCTCTTTCAAACTTGTAGTCTTGTGGTCCTTTTTCCGGCATATGGTCATTTTTCGGACTTGGGGTCCTTTTTCAAATTTGAGATCCTTTTTCGGGCTTGGGGCTCTTTTTTGGGCTTGGGTTCTTTTTCGGGATTGGGGTCCTTTTTCGGGCTTGAAGTCCTTTTCGTACTTAAGGTACTTTTTTGGGCTTGTGGTCTTTTTCGCGCTTGGGGTCCTTTTTCGGACTTGGTGTCCTTTTTTAGGCTCGGGGTCCTTTTACGAACTAGGGGTCCTTTTTCGGGCTTCTGGTCCTTTCTCGGAATTACGTTCATTTTTCGGGCTTGGGGTCCTTTTTCGGGCTTGGGGACCTTATTCTGGCTTAGGGTCTATTTTCGGGCTTGTGGTCTTTTTCGGGCTTGGGGTCCTTTTTAGAACTTGGGGTCCTTTTACGGGCTAGGGGTGCTTTTTCGGGCTTGGGGTGCTTTTTCAGGCTTGGGGTCCTTTTTCGGGCTTGGAGTCCTTTATCGGGTTTGATGTCCTTTTTCGTGCTTGTGGTCTTTTTCGGGCTTGTGGTCCTTTTTAAAACTTGGGGTCCTTTTACGGGCTTGGTGGTTTTTCGGGCTGGGGTCCCTTTTTAGGCTTGGGGTCCTTTTCGGGCTTGGGGTCCTCTTTCAAGCTTTTAGTGTTGTTGTACTTTTTTCCGGCATATGGTCCTTTTTCGGGCGTGGGTTCCTTTTTCGGGCTTGTGGTCTTTTTCGGGCTTGGGGTCCTTTTTAGAACTTGGGGTCCTTTTACGGGCTTGGGGTGCTTTTTCGGGCTTGGGGTCCTTTTTCGGGATTGGGCCCCTTTTTCGGGCTTGGGATCCTCTTTCAAGCTAGTAGTCTTGTGGTACTTTTTCCGGCATATGGTTCTTTTTCGGTCTTGGGGTCCTTTTTCGGGCTTGGGGTCCTTTTTCGAGCTTTGGGTCCTTTTTCGGGCTTGGGGTCCTTTTTCGGGCTTGCGGTCCTTTTTCAAGCTTGTAGTCTTGTGTTCCTCTTTCTGGATTATGGTCCTTCTTCGGGCTTGGGGTCCTATTTCTGGCTTGGGGTGCTTTTTCAGGCTTGGGGTCCATTTCGGGATTGGGCTCCTTTTTCGAGCTTTTGCACCTATTTCGGGCTTGGGGTCCTTTTCGGGCTTGGGATCCTCTTTCAAGCTAGTAGTCTTGTGGTACTTTTTCCGGCATATGGTTCTTTTTCGGGCTTGGGGTCCTTTTTCGGGCTTGGGGTCCTTTTTCGAGCTTTGGGTCCTTTTTCGGGCTTGGGGTCCTTTTTCGGGCTTGCGGTCCTTTTTCAAGCTTGTAGTCTTGTGGTCCTCTTTCTGGATTATGGTCCTTCTTCGGGCTTGGGGTCCTATTTCTGGCTTGGGGTGCTTTTTCAGGCTTGGGGTCCATTTCGGGATTGGGCTCCTTTTTCGAGCTTTTGCACCTTTTTCGGGCTTGGGGTCCTTTTCGGGCTTGGGATCCTCTTTCAAACTTGTAGTCTTGTGGTCCTTTTTCCGGCATATGGTCATTTTTCGGACTTGGGGTCCTTTTTCAAATTTGAGATCCTTTTTCGCGCTTGGGGCTCTTTTTTGGGCTTGGGTTCTTTTTCGGGATTGGGGTCCTTTTTCGGGCTTGAAGTCCTTTTCGTACTTAAGGTACTTTTTTGGGCTTGTGGTCTTTTTCGCGCTTGGGGTCCTTTTTCGGACTTGGGGTCCTTTTTTAGGCTCGGGGTCCTTTTACGAACTAGGGGTCCTTTTTCGGGCTTCTGGTCCTTTCTCGGAATTACGTTCATTTTTCGGGCTTGGGGTCCTTTTTCGGGCTTGGGGACCTTATTCTGGCTTAGGGTCTATTTTCGGGCTTGTGGTCTTTTTCGGGCTTGGGGTCCTTTTTAGAACTTGGGGTCCTTTTACGGGATTGGGGTGCTTTTTCGGGCTTGGGGTGCTTTTTCAGGCTTGTGGTCCTTTTTCGGGCTTGGAGTCCTTTTTCGGGTTTGATGTCCTTTTTCGTGCTTGTGGTCTTTTTCGGGCTTGTCGGTCCTTTTTAAAACTTGGGGTCGTTTTACGGGCTTGGTGGTTTTTCGGGCTGGGGTCCCTTTTTAGGCTTGGGGTCCTTTTCGGGCTTGGGGTCCTCTTTCAAGCTTTTAGTGTTGTTGTACTTTTTTCCGGCATATGGTCCTTTTTTGGGCGTGGGGTCCTTTTTCCGGCTTGGGGTCCTTTTTCGGGCTTGGAGTCCTTTTTCGGACTTGATGTCCTTTTTCGTGCTTGTGGTCTTTTTCGGGCTTGTGGTCCTTTTTAGAACTTGGGGCCTTTTACGGGCTTGTTGCTTTTTCGGGCTGGGGTCCTTTTTTAGGCTTGGGGTCCTTTTCGGGCTTTGGGTCATCTTTCAAGCTTGTAGTCTTGTGGTCCTTTTTCCGGCATATGGTCCTTTTTCGGGCGTGGTGTCCCTTTTCGGGCTTGGGGTCCTTTTACGAACTTGAGGTCCGTTTTCGGGCTTGGGGTCCTTTTTCAGGCTTAGGTTCATTTATCGGGCTTGGGGTCCTTTTTCGGGCTTGGGGTGCTTCTCAGGCTTGTGGTCCATTTCGGGATTGGGCCCCTTTTTCGATCTTTTGCTCCTTTTGCGGGCTTGGGGTCCTTTTCGGGCTTGGGATCCTCTTTCAAGCTTGTAGTTTTGTGGTCCTTTTTCCGGCATATGGTTCCTTTTCGAACTTGGGGTCCTTTTTCGAACTTGAGATCCTTTTTCGGGCTTGGGGCTCTTTTTCGGGCTTTGGTTCTTTTTCGGGATTGGGGTCTTTTTCGGGCTTGAAGTCCTTTTCGTGCTTGAGGTACTTTTTTGGGCTTGTGGTCTTTTTCGCGCTTGGGGTCCTTTTTCGGACTTGGGGTCCTTTTACAGGCTCGGGGTCCTTTTACGAACTTGCGGTCCTTTTTCGGGCTTCTGGTCCTTTCTCGGGCTTACGTTCATTTTTCGGGCTTGGGGTCCTTTTTCGGGCTTGGGGTGCTTTTTCAAGCTTGTAGTGTTGTGGTCCTTTTTCCGGCATATGGTCCTTTTTCGGGCTTGGGGTCCTTTTTCGGGCTTGGGGTCCTTTTTCGGGATTGGGCCCCTTTTTCGGGCTTGGGGTCCTCTTTCAAGCTTGTAGTCTTGTGGTCCATTTTCCAGAATATGTTTCTTTTTCGGGCTTGTGGTCCTTTTTCGAGCTTGAAACTCGGGGTCGTTTTACGGGTTTAGGGTGCTTTTTCGGGCTTGGGGTGCTTTTTCAGGCTTGGGGTCCTTTTCGGGCTTGGGATCCTCTTTCAAGCTTGTAGTGTTGTGGTCTTTCCCGCATATGGTCCTTTTTCGGGCGTGGGGTCCTATTTCGGGCTTCGGGTCCTTTTTCGGGCTTGGGGTCCTTTTCCGGGCTTGATGTCCTTTTTCGTGCTTGTGGTCTTTTTCGGGCTTGTGGTCCTTTTTAGAACTTGGGGTCCTTTTACGGGCTTGGTGCTTTTTCGGGCTGGGGTCCTTTTTTAGGCTTGGGGTCCTTTTCGGGCTTGGGGTCCTCTTTCAAGCTTGTAGCCTTGTGGTCCTTTTTCCGGCATATGGTCCATTTTCGGGCGTGGGGTCCTTTTTCGGGCTTGGGGTCCTTTTACGAACTTGAGGTCCGTTTTCGGGCTTGGGGTCCTTTTTCAGGCTAAGGTTCATTTTTCGGGCTTGGGTCCTTTTTCGGGCTTGTGGTCTTTTTCGGGCTTCTGGTCCTATTTAGAACTTTGGGTCCTTTTACGAACTTGGGGTTCTTTTTCGGGCTTGGGGTGCTTTTTCAGGCTTGGGGTCTTTTTTCAAGATTGGGCCCCTTTTTCGGGCTAGTGCTCGTTTTCCGGGCTTGGGGTCCTTTTCGGGCTTGGGATCCTCTTTCAAGCTTATAGTCTTGTGGTCCTTTTTCCGGCATATAGTCCTTTATCGGGCATGGGGTCCATTTTCGGACCTGGGGTCCTTTTACGAACTTGAGGTCCGTTTTCAGGCTTAGGTTCATTTTTCGGGCTTGTGGTCCTTTTTCGGGCTTGTGGTCTTTTTCGGGCTTGTGGTCTTTTTCGGGCTTGTGGTCTTTTTCGGGCTTGGGGTCCTTTTTCGGTCTTGGGGTCTTTCTCGGGCTAGGGTCCTTTTTAGAACTTGCGGTCCTTTTACGGGCTTGGGGTGCTTTTTCGGGCTTGGGGTCCTTTCTCGGGATTGGGCCCCTTTTTCGGGTTTGGGATCCTCTTTCAAGCTAGTAGTCTTGTGGTACTTTTGTCGGCATATGGTCCTTATTCGGGCGTGGGGTCCTTTTTCGGGCTTGGGTCCTTTTTCGGGCTTGTGGTCTTTTTCGGGCTTGGGGACCTTTTTCAGGCTTAGGTTTATTTTTCGGGCTTGTAGTCCTTTTCGGACTTGGTGTCCTTTTTCGGGCTTTTGGTCCTTTTTCGGGCTTGGGGTCCTTTTACGGGCTTGCAGTCCATTTTCAAGCTTGTAGTCTTGTGTTCCTCTTTCTGGATTATGGTCCTTCTTCGGGCTTGGGGTCCTTTGTCGGGCTTGGGGTGCTTCTTCAGGCTTGGGGTCCATTTCGGGATTGGGCTCCTTTTCGAGCTTTTGCTCCTTTTTCGGGCTTGGGGTCCTTTTCGGGCTTGGGATCCTCTTTCAAGCTGGTAGTGTTGTGGTCCATTTTCCAGCATATGGTCCTTTTTCGGACTTGGGGTCCTTTTTCGAACTTGAGATCCTTTTCCTTGTGGTCCTTTTTAGAACTTGGAGTCCTTTTACGGGCTTGGTGCTTTTTCGGGCTGGGGTCCTTTTTTAAGCTTGGGGTCCTTTTCGGGCGTGGGGTCCTCTTTCAAGCTTGTAGTCTTGTGGTCCTTTTTCCGGCATATGGTCCTTTTTCGTACGTGGGGTCCTTTTTCGGGCTTGGGGTCCTTTTACAAACTTGAGGTCCGTTTTCGGGCTTGGGGTCCTTTTTCAGGCTTAGATTAATTTTTCGGGCTTGGGTCCTTTTTCGGGCTTGTGGTCTTTTTCGGGCTGGGGTACTTTTTAGAACTTTGGGTCCTTTTACGAACTTGGGGTGCTTTTGTGGGCTTGGGGTGCTTTTTCAGGCTTGGGGTCTTTTTTCGGGCTTGGGATCCTCTTTCAAGCTTGTAGTCTTGTGGTCCTTTTTCCGGCATATAGTCCATTTTCGGGCGTGGGGTCATTTTTCGGGCCTGGGGTCCTTTTACGAATTTGAGGTCCGTTTTCAGGCTTAGGTTCATTTTTCGGGCTTGGGGTCCTTTTTCGGGCATGTGGTCCTTTTCGGACTTGGGGTCCTTTCTCGGGGTTGGGGTCCTTTTTCGGTCTTGGGGTCTTTCTCGGGCATGGGGTGCTTTTTCGGGCTTGGGCTGCTTTTTCAGGCTTGGGGTCCTTTTTCGGGATTGGGCCCCTTTTTCGGGCTTGTGCTCCTTTTTGGGCTTGGGGTCCTTTTCGGGCTTGGGATCCTCTTTCAAGCTTGTAGTCTTGTGGTACTTTTTCCGGCATATGGTCCTTTTTCGGGCGTGGGGTCCTTTTTCGGGCTTGTGGTCTATTTCGGGCTTGTGGTCCTTTTCGGGCTTGGGATCCTTTTTCGGGCTTTGGGTGCTTTTTCGGGCTTGGTGTCCTTTTTCGGGCTTGGGGTCCTTTTTCAAGCTTGTAGTCTTGTGGTCCTTTTTCTGGCTTATGGTCCTTCTTCGGGCTTGGGGTCCTTTTTCGGTCTTGGGGTCTTTTTCAGGCTTGGGGTCTATTTTAGAACTTGAGGTCCTTTTGCGGGCTTGGGGTGCTTTTTCAGGCTTGGGGTCCATTTCGGGATTTGGCCCCTTTTTCGGGCTTTTGCTCCTTTTTCGGTCTTGGGGTCCTTTTCGGGCTTGGGATCCTCTTTCAAGCTTGTTGTCTTGTGGTCCTTTTTCCGGCATATGGTCCTTTTTCGGACCTGGGGTCCTTTTTCGAGCTTGAGATCCTTTTTCGGGCTTGGGGCTCTTTTTCGGGCTTGGGTTCCTTTTCGGGATTGGGGTCCTTTTTCGGGCTTGAAGTCCTTTTCGTGCTTGAGGTATTTTTTTGGGCTTGTGGTCTCTTTCGCGCTTGGGGTCCTTTTTCGTACTTGGGGTCCTTTTTCAGGCTTGGGGTCCTTTTCGGGCTTGGGATCCTCTTTCAAGCTTGTAGTGTTGTGGTCCTTTTTCCGGCATATGGTCCTTTTTCGGGCGTGGGGTCCTTTTTCCGGCTTGGGCTCCTTTTTCGGGCTTGGAGTCCTTTTTCGGGCTTGATGTCCTTTTTCGTGCTTGTGGTCTTTTTCGGGCTTGTGGTCCTTTTTAGAACTTGGGGTCCTTTTACGGGCTTGGTGGTTTTTCGGGCTGGGGTCCTTTTTTAGGCTTGGGGTCCTTTTCGGGCTTGGGGTCCTCTTTCAAGCTTGTAGTTTTGTGGTCATTTTTCCGGCATATGGTCCTTTTTCGGGCGTGGGGTCCCTTTTCGGGCTTGGGGTCCTTTTACGAACTTGAGGTCCGTTTTCGGGCTTGGGGTCCTTTTTCAGGCTTAGGTTCATTTTTCGGGCTTGGGGCTCTTTTTCGGGCTTTGGTTCTTTTTCGGGATTGGGGTCTTTTTCGGGCTTGAACTCCTTTTCGTGCTTGAGGTACTTTTTTGGGCTTGTGGTCTTTTTCGCGCTTGGGGTCCTTTTACGAACTTGGGGTCCTTTTTCGGGCTTCTGGTCCTTTCTCGGGCTTTCGTTCATTTTTCGGGCTTGGGGTCCTTTTTCGGGCTTGGGGACCTTTTTCGGGCTTGGGGTTCTTTTTCGGGCCTGTGGTCTTTTTCGGGCTTGGGGTCCTTTTTAGAACTTTGGGTATTTTTACGGGCTTGGGGTCGTTTTTAGAACTTGGGGTCCTTTTACGGGCTTGGGGTGCTATTTCGGGCTTGGGGTGCTTTTTCAGGCTTCAGGTCCATTTCGAGATTGGGCCCCTTTTTCGGGCTTTTGCTCCTTTTTCGGGCTTGGGGTCCTTTTCGGACTTGGGATCCTCTTTCAGGCTTGTAGTCTTGTGGTCCTTTTTCCGGCATATTGTCCTTTTTCGGACCTGGGGTCCTTTTTCGAACTTGAGATCCTTTTTCGGGCTTGGGGCTCTTTTTCGGGCTTGGGTTCTTTTTCGGGATTGGGGTCCTTTTTCGGGCTTGAAGTCCTTTTCGTGCTTGAGGTACTTTTTTGGGCTTGTGGTCTCTTTCGCGCTTGGGGTCCTTTTTCGGACTTGGGGTCCTTTTTCAGGCTCGGGGTCCTTTTACGAGCTTGGGGTCCTTTTACGGGCTTCTGGTCCTTTCTCGGGCTTACGCTCATTTTTCGGGCTTGTGGTCCTTTTTCGAGCTTGAGGACCTTTTTCGGACTTGGGGTCCTTCGTCGGGCTTGTGGTCTTTTTCGGGCTTGGGGTCCTTTTTAGAACTCGGGGTCGTTTTACGGGTTTAGGGTGCTTTTTCGGGCTTGGGGTGCTTTTTCAGGCTTGGGGTCCTTTTCGGGCTTGGGATCCTCTTTCAAGCTTGTAGTGTTGTGGTCCTTTTTCCCGCATATGGTCCTTTTTCGGGCGTGGGGTCCTTTTCGGGCTTGGGGTCCTTTTTCGGACTTGGGGTCCTTTTTCGGGCTTGATGTCCTTTTTCGTGCTTGTGGTCTTTTTCGGGCTTGTGCTCCTTTTTAGAACTTGGGGTCCTTTTACGGGCTTGGTGCTTTTTCGGGCTGGGGTCCTTTTCGGGCTTGGGGTCCTCTTTCAAGCTTGTAGCCTTGTGGTCCTTTTTTTGGCATATGGTCCTTTTTCGGGCGTGGGGTCCTTTTTCGGGCTTGGGGTCCTTTTTCGGGCTTGTTGTGTTTTTCGGGCTTGGGGTTCTTTTTCAGGCTTAGGTTTATTTTTCGGGCTTGTAGTTCTTTTCGGGCTTGGTGTCCTTTTTCGGGCTTTTGGTCTTTTTTCGGGCTTGGGGTCCTTTTACGGGTTTGCAGTCCTTTTTCAAGCTTGTAGTCTTGTGTTCCTCTTTCTGGATTATGGTCCTTCTTCGGGCTTGGGGTCCTTTTTCGGGCTTGGGGCGCTTTTTCAGGCTTGGGGTCCATTTCTGGATTGGGCTCCTTTTCGAGCTTTTCTCCTTTTTCAGGCTTGGGGTCCTTTTCGGGCTTGGGATCCTCTTTCAAGCTTGTAGGCTTGTGGTCCATTTTCCAGCATATGGTCCTTTTTCGGACTTGGAGTCCTTTTTCGAACTTGAGATCCTTTTCCTTGTGGTCCTTTTTAGAACTTGGGGTCCTTTTACGGGCTTGGTGCTTTTTCGGGCTGGGGTGCTTTTTAAGCTTGGGGTCCTTTTCGGGCGTGGGATCCTCTTTCAAGCTTGTAGTCTTGTGGTCCTTTTTCCGGCATATGGTCCTTTTTCGGGCATGGGGTCCTTTTTCGGGCTTAGGGTCCTTTTACAAACTTGAGGTCCGTTTTCGGGCTTGGGGTCTTTTTTCAGGCTTAGATTAATTTTTCGGGCTTGGGTCCTTTTTCGGGCTTGTGGTCTTTTTCGGGCTGGGGTACTTTTTAGAACTTTGGGTCCTTTGACGAACTTGGGGTGCTTTTTTGGGCTTGGGGTGCTTTTTCAGGCTTGGGGTCTTTTTTAGGGATTGGGCCCCTTTTTCGGGCTAGTGCTCGTTTTCCGGGCTTGGGGTCCTTTTCGGGCTTGGGATCCTCTTTCAAGCTTGTAGTCTTGTGGTCGTTTTTCCGGCATATAGTCCATTTTCGGGCGTGGGGTCATTTTTCGGGCCTGGGGTCCTTTTACGAACTTGAGGTCCGTTTTCAGGCTTAGGTTCATTTTTCGAGCGTGGGGTCCTTTTTCGGGCTTGTGGTCTTTTTCGGGCTTGTGGTCCTTTTCGGGCTTGGGGTGCTTTTTCGGGCTTTGGGTCCTTTTTCGGGCTTGGTGTCCTTTTTCGGGCTTGGGGTCCTTTTTCAAGCTTGTAGTCTTGTGGCCCTTTTTCTGGCTTATGGTCCTTCTTCGGGCTTGGGGTCCTTTTTCGGTCTTGGGGTCATTTTCAGGCTTGGGGTCTATTTTAGAACTTGGGGTCCTTTTGCGGGCTTGGGGTGCTTTTTCAGGCTTGGGGTCCATTTCGGGATTGGGCCCCTTTGTCGGGCTTTTGCTCCTTTTTCGGGCTTGGGGTCCTTTTCGGGCTTGGGATCCTCTTTCAAGCTTGTAGGCTTGTGGTCCATTTTCCAGCATATGGTCCTTTTTCGGACTTGGAGTCCTTTTTCGAACTTGAGATCCTTTTCCTTGTGGTCCTTTTTAGAATTTGGGGTCCTTTTACGGGCTTGGTGCTTTTTCTGGCTGGGGTCCTTTTTTAAGCTTGGGGTCCTTTTCGGGCGTGGGGTCCTCTTTCAAGCTTGTAGTCTTGTGGTCCTTTTTCCGGCATATGGTCCTTTTTCGGGCGTGGGGTCCTTTTTCGGGCTTGGGGTCCTTTTACAAACTTGAGGTCCGTTTTCGGGCTTGGGGTCCTTTTTCAGGCTTAGATTAATTTTTCGGGCTTGGGGTCCTTTTTCGGGCTTGTGGTCTTTTTCGGGCTGGGGTACTTTTAGAACTTTGGGTCCTTTTACGAACTTGGGGTGCTTTTTCGGGCTTGGGGTGCTTTTTCAGGCTTGGGGTCTTTTTTCGGGATTGGGCCCCTTTTTCGGGCTAGTGCTCGTTTTCCGGGCTTGGGGTCCTTTTCGGGCTTGGGATCCTCTTTCAAGCTTGTAGTCTTGTGGTCCTTTTTCCGGCATATGGTCCTTTTTAGGACCATGGGGTCCTTTTTCGAGCTTGAGATCCTTTTTCGGGCTTGGGGCGCTTTTTCGGGCTTGGGTTCCTTTTCGGGATTGGGGTCCTTTTTCGGGCTTGAAGTCCTTTTCGTGCTTGAGGTACTTTTCTGGGCTTGTGGTCTCTTTAGCGCTTGGGGTCCTTTTTCGTACATGGGGTCCTTTTTCAGGCTCGGGGTCCTTTTACGAACTTGGGGTCCTTTTTCGGGCTTCTGGTCCTTTCTCGGCTTACGCTCATTTTTCGGGCTTGTGGTCCTTTTTCGGGCTTGGGGACCTTTTTCGGACTAGGGGTCCTTTTTCGGGCTTGGGATCCTCTTTCAAGCTAGTAGTCTTGTGGTACCTTTTCCGGCATATGGTCCTTTTTCGGGCGTACGGTCCTTTTTCGGGCTTGGGGTCCTTTTTCGAGCTTTGGGTCCTTTTTCGGGCTTGGGGTCCTTTTTCGGGCTTGGGGTCCTTTTTCGGGCTTGCGGTCCTTTTTCAAGCTTGTAGTCTTGTGGTCCTCTTTCTGGATTATGGTCCTTCTTCGTGCTTGGGGTCCTTTTTCGGGCTTGGGGTGCTTTTTCAGGCTTGGGGTCCATTTCGGGATTGGGCTCCTTTTTCGAGCTTTTGCTCCTTTTTCGGGCTTGGGGTCCTTTTCCGGCTTGGGATCCTCTTTCAAGCTTGTAGTCTTGTGGTCCTTTTTCCGGCATTTGACCCTTTTTCGGACTTGGGGTCCTTTTTCAAACTTGAGATCCTATTTCGGGCTTGGGGCTCTTTTTCGGGCTTGGGTTCTATTTCGGGATTGGGGTCCTTTTTCGGGCTTGAAGTCCTTTTCGTGCTTAAGGTAGTGTTTTGGGCTTGTGGTCTTTTTCGCGCTTGGGGTCCATTTTCGGACTTGGGGTCCTTTTTTAGGCTCGGGGTCCTTTTACAAACTAGGGGTCCTTTTTCGGGCTTCTGGTCCTTTCTCGGAATTACGTTCATTTTTCGGGCTTGGGGTCCTTTTTCGGGCTTGGGGACCTTATTCGGGCTTGGGGTCCATTTTCGGGCTTGTGGTCTTTTTCGGGCTTGGGGTCCTTTTTAGAACTTGGGGTCCATTTACGGGCTTGGGTGCTTTTTCGGGCTTGGGGTGCTTTTTCAGGCTTGGGGTCCTTTTCGGGCTTGGGATCCTCTTTCAAGCTTGTAGTGTTGTGGTTCTTTTTCCGGCATATGGTCCATATTCGGGCGTGGGGTCCTTTTTCCGGCTTGGGGTCCTTTTTCGGGCTTGGAGTCCTTTTTCGGGCTTGATGTCCTTTTTCGTGCTTGTGGTCTTTTTCGGGCTTGTGCTCCTTTTTAGAACTTGGGGTCCTTTTACGGGCTTGGTGCTTTTTCGGGCTGGGGTCCCTTTTCGGGCTAGGGGTCCTTTTACGAACTTGAGGTCCTTTTTCAGGCTTAGGTTCATTTTTCGGGCTTGGGGTCCTTTTTCGGGCTTAGGGTGCTTTTCAGGCTTGTGGTCCATTTCAGGATTGGGCCCCTTTTTCGAGCTTTTGCTCCTTTTGCGGGCTTGGGGTCCTTTTCGGGCTTGGGATCCTCTTTTAAGCTTGTAGTTTTGTGGTCCTTTTTCCGGCATATGGTCCATTTTCGGACTTGGGGTCCTATTTCGAACTTGAGATCCTTTTTCGGGCTTGGGGCTCTTTTTCGGGCTTTGGTTCTTTTTCGGGATTGGGGTCTTTTTCGGGCTTGAACTCCTTTTCGTGCTTGAGGTACTTTTTTGGGCTTGTGGTCTTTTTCGCGCTTGGGGTCCTTTTTCGGACTTGGGGTCCTTTTACAGGCTCGGGGTCCTTTTACGAACTTGGGGTCCTTTTTCGGGCTTCTGGTCCTTTCTCGGGCTTACGTTCATTTTTCGGGCTTGGGGTCCTTTTTCGGGCCTGTGGTCTTTCTCGGGCTTGGGGTCCTTTTTAGAACTTGGGGTCCTTTTACGGGCTTGGTGCTTTTTCGGGCTGGGGTCCCTTTTCGGGCTAGGGGTCCTTTTACGAACTTGAGGTCCTTTTTCGGGCTTGGAGTCCTTTTTCAGGCTTAGGTTCATTTTTCGGGCTTGGGGTCCTTTTTCGGGCTTAGGGTGCTTTTCAGGCTTGTGGTCCATTTCAGGATTGGGCCCCTTTTTCGAGCTTTTGCTCCTTTTGCGGGCTTGGGGTCCTTTTCGGGCTTGGGATCCTCTTTTAAGCTTGTAGTTTTGTGGTCCTTTTTCCGGCATATGGTCCATTTTCGGACTTGGGGTCCTATTTCGAACTTGAGATCCTTTTTCGGGCTTGGGGCTCTTTTTCGGGCTTTGGTTCTTTTTCGGGATTGGGGTCTTTTTCGGGCTTGAACTCCTTTTCGTGCTTGAGGTACTTTTTTGGGCTTGTGGTCTTTTTCGCGCTTGGGGTCCTTTTTCGGACTTGGGGTCCTTTTACAGGCTCGGGGTCCTTTTACGAACTTGGGGTCCTTTTTCGGGCTTCTGGTCCTTTCTCGGGCTTACGTTCATTTTTCGGGCTTGGGGTCCTTTTTCGGGCCTGTGGTCTTTTTCGGGCTTGGGGTCCTTTTTAGAACTTTGGGTATTTTTACGGGCTTGGGGTCCTTTTTAGAACTTGGGGTCGTTTTACGGGCTTGGGGTGCTTTTTCGGGCTTGGGGTACTTTTTCAAGCTTGTTGTGTTGTGGTCCTTTTTCCGGCATATGATCCTTTTTCGGGCGTGGGGTCCTTTTTCGGGCTTGGGGTCCTTTTTCGGGATTGGGCCCCTTTTTCGGGCTTGGGGTCCTCTTTCATGCTTGTAGTCTTGTGGTCCATTTTCCAGAATATGTTTCTTTTTCGGGCTTGTGGTCCTTTTCGGGCTTGGGGTCCTTTTTCGATCTTGGGGTCTTTTTCGGGCTCTGGGTCCATTTTAGAACTTGGGGTCCTTTTACGGGCTTGGGGTGCTTTTTCAGGCTTGGGGTCCATTTCGGGACTGGGCCCCTTTTTCAGGCTTTTGCTCCTTTTTCGGGCTTGGGGTCCTTTTCGGACTTGGGATCCTCTTTCAAGCTGGTAGTCTTGTGGTCCTTTTTCCGGCATATGGTCCTTTTTCGGACTTGGGGTCCTTTTTCGAACTTGAGTTCGGGCTTGGGGCTCTTTTTCGGGCTTGGGTTCTTTTTCGGGATTGGGGTCCTTTTTCGGGCTTGAATTCCTTTTCGTGCTTGAGGTACTTTTTTGGGCTTGTGGTCTCTTTCGCGCTTGGGGTCCTTTTTCGGACTTGGGGTCCTTTTTCAGGCTCGGGGTCCTTTTACGAGCTTGGGGTTCTTTTTCGGGCTTCTGGTCCTTTCTCGGGCTTACGCTCATTTTTTGGGCTTGTGGTCCTTTTTCGGGCTTGAGGACCTTTTTCGGACTTGGGGTCCTTTTTCGGGCTTGTGGTCATTTTCGGGCTTGGGGTCGTTTTTAGAACTCGGGGTCGTTTTACGGGTTTAGGGTGCTTTTTCGGGCTTGGGGTGCTTTTTCAGGCTTGGGGTCCTTTTCGAGCTTGGGATCCTCTTTCAAGCTTGTAGTGTTGTGGCCCTTTTTCCCGCATATAGTCTTTTTCGGGCGTGGGGACCTTTTTCGGGATTGGGGTCCTTTTTCGGGCTTGGGGTCCTTTTTCGGGCTTGATGTCCTTTTTCGTGCTTGTGGTCTTTTTCGGGCTTGTGGTCCTTTTTAGAACTAGGGGTCCTTTTACGGGCTTGGTGCTTTTTCGGGCTGGGGTCCTTTTTTAGGCTTGGGGTCCTTTTCGGGCTTGGGGTCCTCTTTCAAGCTTGTAGCCTTGTGGTCCTTTTTTCGGCATATGGTCCATTTTCGGGCGTGGGGTCCTTTTTCGGGCTTGGGGTCCTTTTACGAACTTGAGGTCCGTTTTCGGGCTTGGGGTCCTTTTTCAGGCTTAGGTTCATTTTTCGGGCTTGGGTCCTTTTTCGGGCTTGTGGTCTTTTTCGGGCTTCTGGTCCTATTTAGAACTTTGGGTCCTTTTACGAACTTGGGGTGCTTTTTCGGGCTTGGGGTGCTTTTTCAGGCTTGGGGTCTTTTTTCGAGAATGGGCCCCTTTTTCGGGCTAGTGCTCGTTTTCCGGGCTTGGGGTCCTTTTCGGGCTTGGGATCCTCTTTCAAGCTTATAGTCTTGTGGTCCTTTTTCCGGCATATAGTCCTTTATCGGGCATGGGGTCCATTTTCGGACCTGGGGTCCTTTTACGAACTTGAGGTCCGTTTTCAGGCTTAGGTTCATTTTTCGGGCTTGTGGTCCTTTTTCGGGCTTGTGGTCTTTTTCGGGCTTGTGGTCTTTTTCGGGCTTGTGGTCTTTTTCGGGCTTGGGGTTCTTTTTCGGTCTTGGGGTCTTTCTCGGGCTGGGGTCCTTTTTAGCACTTGCGGTCCTTTTATGGGCTTGGGGTGCTTTTTCGGGCTTGGGGTCCTTTCTCGGGATTAGGCCCCTTTTTCGGGTTTGGGATCCTTTTCAAGCTAGTAGTCTTGTGGTACTTTTGTCGGCATATGGTCCTTATTCGGGCGTGGGGTCCTTTTTCGGGCTTGGGTCCTTTTTCGGGCTTGTGGTCTTTTTCGGGCTTGGGGTTCTTTTTCAGGCTTAGGTTTATTTTTCGGGCTTGTAGTCCTTTTCGGGCTTGGTGTCCTTTTTCGGGCTTTTGGTCCTTTTTCGGGCTTGGGGTCCTTTTACGGGCTTGCAGTCCATTTTCAAGCTTGTAGTCTTGTGTTTCTCTTTCTGGATTATGGTCATTCTTCGGGCTTGGGGTCCTTTGTCGGGCTTGGGGTGCTTTTTCAGGCTTGGGGTCCTTTTTCAGGCTTAGGTTCATTTTTCGGGCTTGGGTCCTTTATCGGGCTTGTGGTCTTTTTCAAGCTTCTTGTCCTTTTTAGAACTTTGGGTCCTTTTACGAACTTGGGAAGCTTTTTCGGGCTTGGGGTGCTTTTTCAGGCTTGGGGTCTTTTTTCGGGATTGGGCCCCTTTTTCGGGCTAGTGCTCGTTTTCCGGGCTTGGGGTCCTTTTCGGGTTTGGGATCCTCTTTCAAGCTTGTAGTCTTGTGGTCCTTTTTCCGGCATATAGTCCTTTATCGGGCATGGGGTCCATTTTCGGACCTGGGGTCCTTTTACGAACTTGAGGTCCGTTTTCAGGCTTAGGTTCATTTTTCGGGCTTGTGGTCCTTTTTTCGGGCTTGTGGTCTTTTTCGGGCTTGGGGTCCTTTTTCGGTCTTGGGGTCTTTCTCGGGCTGGGGTCCTTTTTAGAACTTGGGGTCCTTTTACGGGCTTGGGGTGCTTTTTCGGGCTTGGGGTTCTTTCTCGGGATTGGGCCCCTTTTTCGGGTTTGGGATCCTCTTTCAAGCTAGTAGTCTTGTGGTACTTTTTTCGGCATATGGTCCTTATTCAGGCGTGGGGTCCTTTTTCGGGCTTGGGGTCCTTTTTCGGGCTTGTGGTCTTTTTCGGGCTTGGGGTTCTTTTTCAGGCTTAGGTTTATTTTTCGGGCTTGTAGTCCTTTTCGGGCTTGGTGTCCTTTTTCGGGCTTTTGGTCCTTTTTCGGGCTTGGGGTCCTTTTACGGGCTTGCAGTCCTTTTTCAAGCTTGTAGTCTTGTGTTCCTCTTTCTGGATTATGGTCCTTCTTCGGGCTTGGGGTCCTTTTTCGGGCTTGGGGTCCTTTTTCGGGCTTGGGGTGCTTTTTCAGGCTTGGGATCCATTTCGGGATTGGGCTCCTTTTCGAGCTTTTGCTCCTTTTTCGGGCTTGGGGTCCTTTTCGGGCTTGGGATCATCTTTCAAGCTTGTAGTCTTGTGGTCCATTTTCCAGCATATGGTCCTTTTTAGGACTTGGGGTCCTTTTTCGAACTTGAGATCCTTTTTCGGGCTTGGGGTTCTTTTTCGGGTTGGGGTTCTTTTTCGGGATTGGGGTCCTTTTTCGGGCTTGAAGTCCTTTTCGTGCTTAAGGTACTTTTTTGGGCTTGTGGTCTTTTGGTCCTTTTTCCGGCTTATGGTCATTCTTCGGGCGTGCTTTTTCAGGCTTGGGGCCTTTTGCGGGCTTTTGGTCTTTTTCGGACTTGGGGTCCTTTTTCGCGCTGGGGATCCTTTTTCAGGCTTCGGGCTTGGGGTCCTTTGTCGGGGTTGGGGTCCATTTTCGGGCTTCTTGTCTTTTTCGAACTTGTGGTCCTCTTTTGGGCGTGGAGTCTTTTTGGGCTTGGGGTCCTTTTTCGAACTTGAGATCATTTTTCGTGCTCTTTTTCGGGCTTGGGGTCCTGTTTTCGGGCTTGGGGTGCTTTTTCGGGATTGGCGTCCTTTTTCGGGCTTGGAGTCCTTTTCGTGCTAGAGGTACTATTTTGGGCTTGGGGTCTTTTTCGGGCTTGGGGTCTTTTTTTGGGCTTGGGGTCCTCTTTCAAGCTTGTAGTCTTTTGGTGCTTTTTCCGGCTTATTGTCCTTCTTGGGCCTTGGGGTCCTTTTTCGGGCTTAGGTTCCTTTTTGGGCTTGCGGTCTTCTTCAAGCTTCGTGTCCTATTTCTGGCTTGGGGTCCTTTTTTGGGCTTGGGGTCCTTCTTCGATCTTGGATTTTTTTTCGAACTTGGGGTCCTCTTTCCGGCTTGGGGTTTTTTCGGGCTTGGGGTCCTTTTTTGGGCTTGTCGTCATTTTTCGATCTTGGGGTGCTTTTTCAGGCTAGGGGCCCTTTTGCTGGTTTTTGGTCTTTTTGGGACTTGGGGTCTTTTTTCGGATATGGGTTCCTTTTTCGGGCTTGGGGTCCTTTTTCGGGCTTGGGATCGTTTTTCAGGCTTGGCGTCATTTTTCGGGCTTGTGGTCTTTATGCGGGCTTGGGATCCTTTTTCGGGTTAGGTATCCTTTTTCGGGCTTGGGGTTCTTTTTCGGGCATGGGGTCCTTTTTCGGGCTTGGTGTCTTTTTCGGGCTTGGTCCTTTTCGGGCTTGGGGTCCTCTTTCAAACTTGTAGTCTTGTTTTCCTTTTTGGGCTTGGGGTCCTTTTTCGGGTTTAGGGTCCTTTTTCAGACTTGGGGTCCTTTTTCGGGCTAGTGGTCCTTCTTCGGGCTTGTTGTCTTTTTCGAGCTTGGGGTCCTTTTTCGGGTTGGGGGACCTTTTTCTGGCTTGGGGTCCATTTTCGAACTTGAGATCCTTTTTCGGGCTTAGGGCTCTTTTCGGGCTTCGGTTCTTTTTCGAACTTGGGGTCCTTTTTCGGGCTTGGGGTTTTTTCGGTCTTGGGGTCCTTTTTCGGGCTTGGGGTGCTTTTCCGGGCTAGGGTTCTTTTTCGGGATTGGGGTGCTTTTTCGGGCTAGGGTTCTTTTTCGGGATTGGGGTCCTTTCTCGGGCTTGAAGTCCTTTTCGTGCTTGAGGTACTTTTTTGGGCTTGTGGTCTTTTTCGGGCTTGGGGTCCTTTTTCGGACTTGGGGTCCTTTTTCGAACTTGGGGTCCTTTTTCAGGCTTGGGGTCCTTTTACGAACTTGGGGTCCTTTTACGAACTTGGGGTCCTTTTTCGGGCTTCTGGTCCATTTTCGGGCTTACGTTCATTTTTCGGGATTGGGGTCCTTTTTCGGGCTTGGGTTGCTTTGTCGGGCTTGGGGTCCTTTTTCGGGCTTGGGGTTCTTTTTCGGGCCTGTGGTCTTTTTCGGGCTTGGGGTCCTTTTTAGAGCTTTGGGTATTTTTACGGGCTTGGGGTCCTTTTTAGAACTTGGGGTCCTTTTACGGGCTTGGGGTGCTTTTTCGGGCTTGGGGTGCTTTTTCAAGCTTGTAGTGTTGTGGTCCTTTTTCCAGCATATGGTCCTTTTTCAAGCGTGGGGTCCTTTTTCGGGCTTGGGGTCCTTTTTAGGGATTGGGCCCCTTTTTCGGGCTTGGGGTCCTCTTTCAAGCTTGTAGTCTTGTGGTCCATTTTCCAGAATATGTTTCTTTTTCGGGCTTGTGGTCCTTTTCGGGCTTGGGGTCCTTCTTCGGTCTTTGGGTCTTTTTCGGGCTCTGGGTCCATTTTAGAACTTGGGGTCCTTTTACGGGCTTGGGGTGCTTTTTCAGGCTTCAGATCCATTTCGAGATTGGACCCCTTTTTCGGGCTTTTGCTCCTTTTTCGGGCTTGGGGTCCTTTTCGGACTTGGGATCCTCTTTCAGGCTTGTAGTCTTGTGGTCTTTTTTCCGGCATATTGTCCTTTTTCGGACCTGGGGTCCTTTTTCGAACTTGAGATCCTTTTTCGGGCTTGGGGCTCTTTTTCGGGCTTGGGTTCTTTTTCGGGATTGGGGTCCTTTTTCGGGCTTGAAGTCCTTTTCGTGCTTGAGGTACTTTTTTGGGCTTGTGGTCTCTTTCGCGCTTGGGGTCCTTTTTCGGTCTTGGGGTCCTTTTTCAGGCTCGGGGTCCTTTTACGAGCTTGGGGTCCTTTTACGGGCTTCTGGTCCTTTCTCGGGCTTACGCTCATTTTTCGGGCTTGTGGTCCTTTTTCGGGCTTGAGGACTTTTTTCGGACTTGGGGTCCTTCTTCGGGCTTGTGGTCTTTTTCGGGCTTGGGGTCCTTTTTAGAACTCGGAGTCGTTTTTACGGGTTTAGGGTGCTTTTTCGGGCTTGGGGTGCTTTTTCAGGCTTGGGGTCCTTTTCGGGCTTGGGATCCTCTTTCAAGCTTGTAGTGTTGTGGTCCTTTTTCCCGCATATGGTCCTTTTTCGGGCGTGGGGTCCTTTTTCGGGCTTGGGGTCCTTTTCGGACTTGGGGTCCTTTTTCGTGCTTGTGGTCTTTTTCGGGCTTGTGCTCCTTTTTATAACTTGGGGTCCTTTTACGGGCTTGGTGCTTTTTCGGGCTTGGGGTCCTTTTTTAGGCTTGGGATCCTTTTCGGGCTTGGGGTCCTCTTTCAAGCTTGTAGCCTTGTGGTCCTTTTTTGGCATATGGTCCTTTTTCGGGCGTGGGGTCCTTTTTCGGGCTTGGGGTCCTTTTTCGGGCTTGTGGTCTTTTTCGGGCTTGGGGTTCTTTTTCAGGCTTAGGTTTATTTTTCGGGCTTGTAGTCCTTTTCGGGCTTGGTGTCCTTTTTCGGGCTTTTGGTCCTTTTTCGGGCTTGGGGTCCTTTTACGGGCTTGCAGTCCTTTTTCAAGCTTGTAGTCTTGTGTTCCTCTTTCTGGATTATGGTCCTTCTTCGGGCTTGGGGTCCTTTTTCGGGCTTGGGGTGCTTTTTCAGGCTTGGGGTCCTTTTCTGGATTGGGCTCCTTTTCGAGCTTTTCTCCTTTTTCGGGCTTGGGGTCCTTTTCGGGCTTGGGATCCTCTTTCAAGCTTGTAGTCTTGTGGTCCATTTTCCAGCATATGGTCCTTTTTCGGACTTGGAGTCCTTTTTCGAACTTGAGATCCTTTTCCTTGTGGTCCTTTTTAGAACTTGGGGTCCTTTTACGGGCTTGGTGCTTTTTCGGGCTGGGGTCCTTTTTAAGCTTGGGGTCCTTTTCGGGCGTGGGGTCCTCTTTCAAGCTTGTAGTCTTGTGGTCCTTTTTCCGGCATATGGTCCTTTTTCGGGCGTGGGGTCCTTTTTCGGGCTTAGGGTCCTTTTACAAACTTGAGGTCCGTTTTCGGGCTTGGGGTCCTTTTTCAGGCTTAGATTAATTTTTCGGGCTTGGGTCCTTTTTCGGGCTTGTGGTCTTTTTCGGGCTGGGGTACTTTTTAGAACTTTGGGTCCTTTTACGAACTTTGGGTGCTTTTTTGGGCTTGGGGTGCTTTTTCAGGCTTGGGGTCTTTTTTCGGGATTGGGCCCCTTTTTCGGGCTAGTGCTCGTTTTCCGGGCGTGGGGTCATTTTTCGGGCCTGGGGTCCTTTTACGAACTTGAGGTCCGTTTACAGGCTTAGGTTCATTTTTCGGGCGTGGGGTCCTTTTTCGGGCTTGTGGTCTTTTTCGGGCTTGTGGTCCTTTTCGGGCTTGGGGTGCTTTTTCGGGCTTTGGGTCCTTTTTCGGGCTTGGGGTCCTTTTTCGGGCTTGGGGTCCTTTTTCAAGCTTGTAGTCTTGTGGCCCTTTTTCTGGCTTATGGTCCTTCTTCGGGCTTGGGGTCCTTTTTCGGTCTTGGGGTCATTTTCAGGCTTGGGGTCTATTTTAGAACTTGGGGTCCTTTTGCGGGCTTGGGGTGCTTTTTCAGGCTTGGGGTCCATTTCGGGATTGGGCCCCTTTTTCGGGCTTTTGCTCCTTTTTCGGGCTTGGGGTCCTTTTCGGGCTTGGGATCCTCTTTCAAGCTTGTAGTCTTGTGGTCCATTTTCCAGCATATGGTCCTTTTTCGGACTTGGAGTCCTTTTTCGAACTTGAGATCCTTTTCCTTGTGGTCCTTTTTAGAACTTGGGGTCCTTTTACGGGCTTGGTGCTTTTTCGGGCTGGGGTCCTTTTTTAAGCTTGGGGTCCTTTTCGGGCGTGGGGTCCTCTTTCAAGCTTGTAGTCTTGTGGTCCTTTTTCCGGCATATGGTCCTTTTTCGGGCGTGGGGTCCTTTTTCGGGCTTGGGGTCCTTTTACAAACTTGAGGTCCGTTTTCGGGCTTGGGGTCCTTTTTCAGGCTTAGATTAATTTTTCGGGCTTGGGTCCTTTTTCGGGCTTGTGGTCTTTTTCGGGCTGGGGTACTTTTAGAACTTTGGGTCCTTTTACGAACTTGGGGTGCTTTTTCGGGCTTGGGGTGCTTTTTCAGGCTTGGGGTCTTTTTTCGGGATTGGGCCCCTTTTTCGGGCTAGTGCTCGTTTTCCGGGCTTGGGGTCCTTTTCGGGCTTGGGATCCTCTTTCAAGCTTGTAGTCTTGTGGTCCTTTTTCCGGCATATGGTCCTTTTTCGGACCTGGGGTCCTTTTTCGAGCTTGAGATCCTTTTTCGGGCTTGGGGCGCTTTTTCGGGCTTGGGTTCCTTTTCGGGATTGGGGTCCTTTTTCGGGCTCGAAGTCCTTTTCGTGCTTGAGGTACTTTTTTGGGCTTGTGGTCTCTTTAGCGCTTGGGGTCCTTTTTCGTACTTGGAGTCCTTTTTCAGGCTCGGGGTCCTTTTACGAACTTGGGGTCCTTTTTCGGGCTTCTGGTCCTTTCTCGGCTTACGCTCATTTTTCGGGCTTGTGGTCCTTTTTCGGGCTTGGGGACCTTTTTCGGACTAGGGGTCCTTTTTCGGGATTGGGCCACTTTTTCGGGCTTGGGATCCTCTTTCAAGCTAGTAGTCTTGTGCTACCTTTTCCGGCATATTGTCCTTTTTCGGGCGCAGGGTCCTTTTTAGGGCTTGGGGTCCTTTTTCGAGCTTTGGGTCCTTTTTCGGGCTTGGGGTCCTTTTTCGGGCTTGCGGTCCTTTTTCAAGCTTGTAGTCTTGTGGTCCTCTTTCTGGATTATGGTCCTTCTTCGTGCTTGGGGTCCTTTTTCGGGTTTGGGTTGCTTTTTCAGGCTTGGGGTCCATTTCGGGATTGGGCTCCTTTTTCGAGCTTTTGCTCCTTTTTCGGGCTTGGGGTCCTTTTCCGGCTTGGGATCCTCTTTCAAGCTTGTAGTCTTGTGGTCCTTTTTCCGGCATTTGGTCCTTTTTCGGACTTGGGGTCCTTTTTCAAACTTGAGATCCTTTTTCGGGCTTGGGGCTCTTTTTCGGGCTTGGGTTCTATTTCGGGATTGGGGTCCTTTTTCGGGCTTGAAGTCCTTTTCGTGCTTAAGGTAGTTTTTTGGGCTTGTGGTCTTTTTCGCGCTTGGGGTCCATTTTCGGACTTGGGGTCCTTTTTTAGGCTCGGGGTCCTTTTGCAAACTAGGGGTCCTTTTTCGGGCTTCTGGTCCTTTCTCGGAATTACGTTCATTTTTCGGGCTTGGGGTCCTTTTTCGGGCTTGGGGACCTTATTCGGGCTTGGGGTCCATTTTCGGGCTTGTGGTCTTTTTCGGGCTTGGGGTCCTTTTTAGAACTTGGGGTCCATTTACGGGATTGGGGTGCTTTTTCGGGCTTGGGGTGCTTTTTCAGGCTTGGGGTCCTTTTCGGGCTTGGGATCCTCTTTCAAGCTAGTAGTGTTGTGGTTCTTTTTCCGGCATATGGTCCATATTCGGGCGTGGGGTTCTTTTTCCGGCTTGGGGTCCTTTTCGGGCTTGGAGTCCTTTTTTGGGCTTGATGTCCTTTTTCGTGCTTGTGGTCTTTTTCGGGCTTGTGCTCCTTTTTAGAACTTGGGGTCCTTTTACGGGCTTGGTGCTTTTTCGGGCTGGGGTCCCTTTTTGGGCTAGGGGTCCTATTACGAACTTGAGGTCCGTTTTCGGGCTTGGAGTCCTTTTTCAGGCTTAGGTTCATTTTTCGGGCTTGGGGTCCTTTTTCGGGCTTAGGGTGCTTTTCAGGCTTGTGGTCCATTTCAGGATTGGGCCCCTTTTTCGAGCTTTTGCTCCTTTTGCGGGCTTGGGGTCCTTTTCGGGCTTGGGATCCTCTTTTAAGCTTGTAGTTTTGTGGTCCTTTTTCCGGCATATGGTCCATTTTCGGACTTGGGGTCCTATTTCGAACTTGAGATCCTTTCTCGGGCTTGGGGCTCTTTTTCGGGCTTTGGTTCTTTTTCGGGATTGGGGTCTTTTTCGGGCTTGAACTCCTTTTCGTGCTTGAGGTACTTTTTTGGGCTTGTGGTCTTTTTCGCGCTTGGGGTCCTTTTTCGGACTTGGGGTCCTTTTACAGGCTCGGGGTCCTTTTACGAACTTGGGGTCCTTTTTCGGGCTTCTGGTCCTTTCTCGGGCTTACGTTCATTTTTCGGGCTTGGGGTCCTTTTTCGGACTTGGGGACCTTTTTAGAACTTTGGGTATTTTTACGGGCTTGGGGTCCTTTTTAGAACTTGGGGTCCTTTTACGGGCTTGGGGTGCTTCTTCGGGCTTGGGGTGCTTTTTCAAGCTTGTAGTGTTGTGGTCCTTTTTCCGGCATATGGTCCTTTTTCGGGCGTGGGGTCTTTTTCGGGCTTGGGGTCCTTTTTCGGGATTGGGCCCCTTTTTCGGGCTTGGGGTCCTCTTTCAAGCTTGTAGTCTTGTGGTCCATTTTCCAGAATATGTTTCTTTTTCGGGCTTGTGGTCCTTTTCGGGCTTGGGGTCCTTTTTCGGTCTTGGGGTCTTTTTCGGGCTCTGGGTCCATTTTAGAACTACGGGCTTGGGGTGCTTTTTCAGGCTTGGGGTCCATTTCGGGACTGGGCCCCTTTTTCGGGCTTTTGCTCCTTTTTCGGGCTTGGGGTCCTTTTCGGACTTGGGATCCTCTTTCAAGCTGGTAGTCTTGTGGTCCTTTTTCCGGCATATGGTCCTTTTTCGGACTTGGGGTCCTTTTTCGAACTTGAGTTCGGGCTTGGGGCTCTTTTTCGGGCTTGGGTTCTGTTTTCGGGATTGGGATCCTTTTTCGGGCTTGAATTCCTTTTCGTGCTTGCGGTACTTTTTTGGGCTTGTGGTCTCTTTCGCGCTTGGGGTCCTTTTTCGGACTTGGGGTCCTTTTTCAGGCTCGGGGTCCTTTTACGAGCTTGGGGTTCTTTTTCGGGCTTCTGGTCCTTTCTCGGGCTTACGCTCATTTTTTGGGCTTGTGGTCCTTTTTCGGGCTTGAGGGCCTTTTTCGGACTTGGGGTCCTTTTTCGGGCTCGTGGTCATTTTCGGGCTTGGGGTCCTTTTTAGAACTCGGGGTCGTTTTACGGGTTTAGGGTGCTTTTTCGGGCTTGGGGTGCTTTTTCAGGCTTGGGGTCCTTTTCGGGCTTGGGATCCTCTTTCAAGCTTGTAGTGTTGTGGCCCTTTTTCCCGCATATAGTCTTTCCCGGGCGTGGGGACCTTTTTCGGGATTGGGGTCCTTTTTCGGGCTTGGGGTCCTTTTTCGGGCTTGATGTCCTTTTTCGTGCTTGTGGTCTTTTTCGGGCTTGTGGTCCTTTTTAGAACTAGGGGTCCTTTTACGGGCTTGGTGCTTTTTCGGGCTGGGGTCCTTTTTTAGGCTTGGGGTCCTTTTCGGGCTTGGGGTCCTCTTTCAAGCTTGTAGCCTTGTGGTCCTTTTTCCGGCATATGGTCCATTTTCGGGCGTGGGGTCCTTTTTCGGGCTTGGGGTCCTTTTACGAACTTGAGGTCCGTTTTCGGGCTTGGGGTCCTTTTTCAGGCTTAGGTTCATTTTTCGGGCTTGGGTCCTTTTTCGGGCTTGTGGTCTTTTTCGGGCTTCTGGTCCTTTTTAGAACTTTGGGTCCTTTTACGAACTTGGGGTGCTTTTTCGGGCTTGGGGTGCTTTTTCAAGCTTGGGATCTTTTTTCGAGATTGGGCCCTTTTTCGGGCTAGTGCTCGTTTTCCGGGCTTGGGGTCCTTTTCGGGCTTGGGATCCTCTTTCAAGCTTATAGTCTTGTGGTCCTTTTTCCGGCATATAGTCCTTTATCGGGCATGGGGTCCATTTTCGGACCTGGGGTCCTTTTACGAACTTGAGGTCCGTTTTCAGGCTTAGGTTCATTTTTCGGGCTTGTGGTCCTTTTTCGGGCTTGTGGTCTTTTTCGGGCTTGTGGTCTTTTTCGGGCTTGTGGTCTTTTTCGGGCTTGTGGTCTTTTTCGGGCTTGTGGTCTTTTTCGGGCTTGGGGTCCTTTTTCGGTCTTGGGGTCTTTCTCGGGCTGGGATCCTTTTTAGAACTTGCGGACCTTTTACGGGCTTGGGGTGCTTTTTCGGGCTTGGGGTCCTTTCTCAGAATTAGGCCGCTTTTTCGGGTTTGGGATCCTTTTCAAGCTAGTAGTCTTGTGGTACTTTTGTCGGCATATGGTCCTTATTCGGGCGTGGGGTCCTTTTTCGGGCTTGGGTCCTTTTTCGGGCTTGTGGTCTTTTTCGGGCTTGGGGACCTTTTTCAGGCTTAGGTTTATTTTTCGGGCTTGTAGTCCTTTTCGGGCTTGGTGTCCTTTTTCGGGCTTTTGGTCCTTTTTCGGGCTTGGGGTCCTTTTACGGGCTTGCAGTCCATTTTCAAGCTTGTAGTCTTGTGTTTCTCTTTCTGGATTATGGTCCTTCTTCGGGCTTGGGGTCCTTTGTCGGGCTTGGGGTGCTTTTTCAGGCTTGGGGTCCATTTCGGGATTGGGCTCCTTTTCGAGCTTTTGCTCTTTTTTCGGGCTTGGGGTCCTTTTCGGGCTTGGGATCCTCTTTCAAGCTTGTAGTCTTGTGGTCCATTTTCCAGCATATGGTCCTTTTTCGGACTTGGGGTCCTTTTTCGAACTTGAGATCCTTTTCCTTGTGGTCCTTTTTCCGGCATATGGTCCATTTTCGGGCGTGGGGTCCTTTTTCGGGCTTGGGGTCCTTTTACGGGCTTGGTGCTTTTTCGGGCTGGGGTCCTTTTTAAGCTTGGGGTCCTTTTCGGGCGTGGGGTCCTCTTTCAAACTTGTAGTCTTGTGGTCCTTTTTCCGGCATACGGGCCTTTTTCGGGCGTGGGGTCCTTTTTCGGGCTTAGGGTCCGTTTACAAACTTGAGGTCCGTTTTCGGGCTTGGGGTCCTTTTTCAGGTTTAGATTAATTTTTCGGGCTTGGGTCCTTTTTCGGGCTTGTGGTCTTTTTCGGGCTGGGGTACTTTTTAGAACTTTGGGTCCTTTTACGAACTTGGGGTGCTTTTTTGGACTTGGGGTGCTTTTTCAGGCTTGGGGTCTTTTATCGGGATTGGGCCCTTTTTCGGGCTAGTGCTCGTTTTCCGGGTTTGGGGTCCTTTTCGGGCTTGGGATCCTCTTTCAAGCTTGTAGTCTTGTGGTCCTTTTTCCGGCATATAGTCCATTTTCGGGCGTGGGGTCATATTTCGGGCCTGGGGTCCTTTTACGAACTTGAGGTCCGTTTTCAGGCTTAGGTTCATTTTTCGGGCGTGGGGTCCTTTTTCGGGCTTGTGGTCTTTTTCGGGCTTGTGGTCCTTTTCGGGCTTGGGGTGCTTTTTCGGGCTTTGGGTCCTTTTTCGGGCTTGGTGTCCTTTTTCGGCCTTGGAGTCCTTTTTCAAGCTTGTAGTCTTGTGGCCCTTTTTCTGGCTTATGGTCCTTCTTCGGGCTTGGGGTCCTTTTTCGGTCTTGGGGTCATTTTCAGGCTTGGGGTCTATTTTAGAACTTGGGGTCCTTTTGCGGGCTTGGGGTGCTTTTTCAGGCTTGGGGTCCATTTCGGGATTGGGCCCCTTTTTCGGGCTTTTGCTCCTTTTTCGGGCTTGGGGTTCTTTTCGGGCTTGGGATCCTCTTTCAAGCTTGTAGTCTTGTGGTCCATTTTCCAGCATATGGTCCTTTTTCGGACTTGGAGTCCTTTTTCGAACTTGAGATCCTTTTCCTTGTGGTCCTTTTTAGAACTTGGGGTCCTTTTACGGGCTTGGTGCTTTTTCGGGCTGGGGTCCTTTTTTTAAGCTTGGGGTCCTTTTCGGGCGTGGGGTCCTCTTTCAAGCTTGTAGTCTTGTGGTCCTTTTTCCGGCATATGGTCCTTTTTCGGGCGTGGGGTCCTTTTTCGGGCTTGGGGTCCTTTTACAAACTTGAGGTCCGTTTTCGGGCTTGGGGTCCTTTTTCAGGCTTAGATTAATTTTTCGGGCTTGGGTCCTTTTTCGGGCTTGTGGTCTTTTTCGGGCTGGGGTACTTTTAGAACTTTGGGTCCTTTTACGAACTTGGGGTGCTTTTTCGGGCTTGGGGTGCTTTTTCAGGCTTGGGGTCTTTTTTCGGGATTGGGCCCCTTTTTCGGGCTAGTGCTCGTTTTCCGGGCTTGGGGTCCTTTTCGGGCTTGGGATCCTCTTTCAAGCTTGTAGTCTTGTGGTCCTTTTTCCGGCATATGGTCCTTTTTCGGACCTGGGGTCCTTTTTCGAGCTTGAGATCCTTTTTCGGGCTTGGGGCGCTTTTTCGGGCTTGGGTTCCTTTTCGGGATTGGGGTCCTTTTTCGGGCTTGAAGTCCTTTTCGTGCTTGAGGTACTTTTTTGGGCTTGTGGTCTCTTTAGCGCTTGGGGTCCTTTTTCGTACTTGGGGTCTTTTTCGGGCTTGGGGTCCTTTTTCAGACTTGGGGTTCTTTTTCTTGATTGGGGTCCTTTTTCGGGCTTGAAGTCCTTTTCGTGCTTGAGGTACTTTTTTGGGCTTGTGGTCTTTTTCGGGCTTGGGGTCCTTTTTCGGGCTTGTGGTCCTTTTTCGGGCTTGGGGTCCTTTTTCGGGCTTGTGGTCTTTTTCGGGCTTGGGGTCCTTTTTAGAACTTGGGGTCCTTTTACGGACATGGGGTGCTTTTTCGGGCTTGGGGTGCTTTTTCAGGCTTGGGGTCCTTTTCGGGCTTGGGATCCTCTTTCAAGCTTGTAGTGTTGTGGTCCTTTTTCCGGCATATGGTCCTATTTCGGGCGTAGATTCCTTTTTCGGGTTTGGGGTCTTTTTCGGACTTGGAGTCCTTTTTCAAGCTTGGGGTCCTTTTACGAACTTGGGGTTCTTTTTCGGGCTTGGGGTCCTTTTCGGGCTTGTGGTTTTTTTCGGAATTGGGGTCCTTTTTCGAACTTGAGATCCTTTTTCGGGCTTGGGGCTCTTTTCGGGCTAGGGTTCTTTTTCGGGATTGGAGTCCTATTTCGGGCTTGAAGTCCTTTTCGTGCTTGAGGTACTTTTTTGGGCTTGTGGTCTTTTTCGGGCTTGGGGTCCTTTTTCAGACTTGGGGTCGTTTTTCTGGCTTGGGGTCCTTTTACGATTTTGGGGTCCTTTTTCGGGCTTGGGGCTCTTTTTCGGGCTAGGGTTCTTTTTCGGGATTGGGGTCCTTTTTCGGGCTTGAAGTCCTTTTCGTGCTTGAGGTACTTTTTTGGGCTTGTGGTCTTTTTCGGGCTTGGGGTCCCTTTTCGGACTTGGGGTCCTTTTTCAGGCTTGGGGTCCTTTTACGAACTTGGGGTCCTTTTTCGGGCTTCTGGTCCTTTTTCGGGCTTACGTTCATTTTTCGGGATTGGGGTCCTTTTTCGGGCTTGGGTTCCTTTGTAGGGCTTGGGGTCCTTTTTCGGGCTTGTGGTCTTTTTCGGGCTTGGGGTCCTTTTTAGAACTTGGGGTCCTTTTACGGACATGGGGTGCTTTTTCGGGTTTGGGGTGCTTTTTCAGGCTTGGGGTCCTTTTCGGGCTTGGGATCCTCTTTCAAGCTTGTAGTCTTGTGGTCCTTTTTCGGGCTTGGGTTTATTTTTCGGACTTGGGGTCCTTTTTCAGGCTTGTGGTCCTTTTACGAACTTAGGGTCCTTTTACGGGCTTGGGGTCCTTTTTCGGGCTTAGGTTCATTTTTCGGGCTTGGGGTCCTTTTTCGGGCTTGGGGTCCTTTTTCGGACTTGGGGCCCTTTTTCGGGCTTGTGGTCTTTTTCGGGCTTGGGGTCCTTTTTAGAACTTGGGGTCCTTTTACCAGCTTGGGATGCTTTTTCGGGCTTGGGATCCTTTTAAAACTTGTAGTGTTGTGGTCCTTTTTCCGGCATATGGTCCTTTTTCCGGCATATGCTCCTTTTTCGGGCGTGGGGTCCTTTTGCGGGCTTTGGTTCCTTTTACGAACTTGAGGTCCGCTTTCGGGCTTGGGTTCCTTTTTCGGGCTTATGCTCATTTTTCGGGGTCCTTTTTTGGGCTTGTCGTCCCTTTTCGATCTTAGGGTGCTTTTTCAGGCTTGATGCCTTTAGCGGGCTTTTGGTCTTTTTCGGACTTGGGGTCTTTTTTCGAGCTTGGGGTCCTTTTCGGGCTGGGGATCCTTTTTCAGGCTTGGGGTCCTTTTTCGGGCTTGGGGTCCTTATGCGGGCTTGGGGTCCTTTGTCGGGCTTGGGGTCCTTTTTCGGGCTTCTTGTCTTTTTCGAACTTGGGGTCGTTTTTTGGGGTTGGGGTCTTTTTGGGCTTGGGGTCCTTTTTCGAACTTGAGATCATTTTTCGGGCTTGGGGCTCTTTTTCGCGCTTGGGGTCCTTTTTCGGGCTAGGGTTGCTTTTTCGGGCTTAGGGTCCTTTTTGGGCTTGCGGTCTTCTTCAAGCTTCGTGTCCTATTTCTGGCTTGGGGTCCTTTTTCGGGCTTGGGGTCCATTTTAGAACTTGGGGTCCTTTTACGGGCTTGGGGTGCTTTTTCGGGCTTGAAGTCTTTTTCGTGCTTGAGGTACTTTTTTGGGCTTGTGGTCATTTTCGGGCTTGGGGTCCTTTTTCGGACTTGGGGTCCTTTTTCAGGCTTGGGGTCCTTTTACGAACTTGGGATCCTTTTACGAACTTGGGGTCCTTTTTCGGGCTTCTGGTCCTTTTTCGGGCTTACGTTCATTTTTCGTGATTGGGGTCCTTTTTCGGGCTTGGGTTCCTTTTTCGGGCTTGGGTTCCTTTGTAGGGCTTGGGGTCCTTTTTCGGGCTTGTGGTCTTTTTCGGGCTTGGGGTCCTTTTTAGAACTTGGGGTCCTTTTACGGACATGGGGTGCTTTTTCGGGCTGGGGGTGCTTTTTCAGGCTTGGGGTCCTTTTCGGGCTTGGGATCCTCTTTCAAGCTTGTAGTCTTGTGGTCCTTTTTCGGGCTTAGGTTCATTTTTCGGGCTTGGGGTCCTTTTTCGGGCTTGGGGTCCTTTTTCGGACTTGGGGCCCTTTTTCGGGCTTGTGGTCTTTTTCGGGCTTGGGGTCCTTTTTAGAACTTGGGGTCCTTTTACGGGCTTGGGATGCTTTTTCGGGCTTGGGGTGCTTTTTCAGGCTTGGGGTCCTTTTCGGGCTTGGGATCCTCTTTCAAGCTTGTAGTGTTGTGGTCCTTTTTCCGGCATATGGTCCTTTTTCCGGCATATGGTCCTTTTTCGGGCGTGGGGTCCTTTTTCGGGCTTGGATTCCTTTTGCGAACTTGAGGTCCGCTTTCGGGCTTGGGTTCCTTTTTCGGGCTTATGCTCATTTTTCAGGCTTGGGGTCCTTTTTCGGGCTTGTGGTCCTTTTCTATCTTGGGGTTCTCTTTCCGGATTGGGGTTTTTTGGGCTTGGGGTCTTTTTTTGGGCTTGTCGTCCCTTTTCGATCTTAGGGTGCTTTTTCAGGCTTGGGGCATTTTGCGGGCTTTTGGTCTTTTTCGGACTTGGGGTCCTTTTTCGGGCTTGGGGTCCCTTTTCGGGCTGGGGATCCTTTTTCAGGCTTGGGGTCATTTTTCGGGCTTGGGGTCCTTATGCGGGCTTGGGGTCCTTTGTCGGGTTTGGGATCCTTTTTCGGGCTTGGGGTCCTTATTCGGGTTTGGGGTCCTTTTCGGGCTTGGGGTCCTTTTTCGGGCTTGGGGTCCTTTTTCGGGCTTGGGGTGCTTTTCGGACTTGGGGTCTTCTTTCAAGCTTATAGACTTGTGGCCCTTTTTCCGGCATATGGTCCTTCTTCGGGCTTGGGGTCCTTTGTCGGGCTTGGGGTCCTTTTTCGGGCTTCTTGTCTTTTTCGAACTTGGGGTCCTTTTTTGGGCTTGGGGTCTTTTTGGGCTTGGGGTCCTTTTTCGAACTTGAGATCATTTTTCGGGCTTGGGGCTCTTTTTCGTGCTTGGGGTCCTTTTTCGGGCTTGGGGTGCTTTTTCGGGAATGGCGGCCTTTTTCGGGCTTGGAGTCCTTTTCGTGCTTGAGGTACTATTTTGGGCTTGGGGTCCTTTTCGGGCTTGGGGTCCTTTTTCGGGCTTGGGGTCTTTTTTGGGCTTGGGGTCCTCTTTAAAGCTTGTAGTGTTTTGGTCCTTTTTCCGGCTTATTGTCCTTCTTCGGCCTTGGGGTCCTTTTTCGGGCTTAGGGTCCTTTTTGGGCTTGCGGTCTTCTTCAAGCTTCGTGTCCTATTTCTGGCTTGGGGTCCTTTTTCGGGCTTGGAGTCCATTTTAGAACTTGGGGTCCTTTTACGGGCTTGGGGTGCTTTTTCGGGCGTGGGGTGCTTTTTCAGGCTTGAGGTCCTTTATTGGGCTTGGGCCCCTTTTTCGGGCTTGGACTCCTTTTTCGGGCTAGGTTTCCTTTTTAGGGCTTGGGGACTTTTTTGGACTTGTGGTCTCTTTCGGGCTTGTGGTCCCTTTCGGGCTTGAGGTCCTTTTGCGGGCTAGGGGTCCCGTTTCGGGCTTGTTGTCTTTTTCGAGCTTGGGGACCTTTTTCGGACTTGGGGTCCTTTTCGATCTTGGGGTCCTCTTTCTGGCTTGGGCTTTTTTGGGCTTGGGGTCCGTTTTTGGGCTTGTCCCTTTTCAATCTTGTGATCCTTTTTCAGGCTTGGGGTCATTTTTCGGGTTTGGGGTCATTTTTCGGACTTGGGGTCCTTTTTCAGGCTTGTGGTCCTTTTACGAGCTTGGGGTCCTTTTTCGGGCTTGGGGTCCTTTTTCGGGCTTCGGTTCATTTTTCAGGCTTGGGGTCCTTTTTCGGGCTTAGGGTCCTTTTTCGGGCTTTGGGCCCTTTTTCGGGCTTGTGGTCCTTTTTCGGGCTTGGGGTCCTTTTTAGAACTTGGGGTCCTTTTACGGGCTTGGGATCTTTTTCGGGCTTGGGGTGCTTTTTCAGGATTGGGGTCCTTTTCGGGCTTGGGATCCTCTTTCCAGCTTGTAGTCTTGTAGTCCTTTTTCCGGCATATGGTCTTTTTTCGGGAGAGGGGTCCTTTTTCCGGCTTGGGGTCCTTTTACGAACTTGAGGTCCGCTTTCGGGCTTGGGTTCCTTTTTCGGGCTTAGGTTCATTTTTCGGGCTTGGGGTCCTTTTTCGGGCTTGTGGTCTTTTTCGGGCTTGGGGTCCTTTTTCCTTCTAGGGGTCTTTTTCGGGCTTGGGGTCCTTTTTAGAACTTTGGGTCCTTTTACGAGCTTGGGGTCCTCTTTCAAGCTTGTAGTCTTTTGGTCCTTTTTCCGGCTTATTGTTCTTCTTCGGCCTTGGGGTCCTTTTTCGGGCTTAGGGTCCTTTTTGGGCTTGCGGTCTTCTTCAAGCTTCGTGTCCTATTTCTGGCTTGGGGTCCTTTTTCGGGCTTGGGGTCCATTTTAGAACTTGGGGTCCTTTTACGGGCTTGGGGTGCTTTTGCGGGCTTGGGGTGTTTTTCAGGCTTGGGGTCCTTTTTCGGGATTGGGCCCCTTTTTCGGGCTTGTGCTCGTTTTTCGGGCTTGGGGTCCTTTTCGGGCTTGGGATCCTCTTTCTAGCTTGTATTCTTGTGGTCCTTTTTGCGGCATATGGTCCTTTTTCGGGCTTGGGGTCCTTTGTCGGGCTTGGGGTCCTTTTACGAACTTGAGTTCCGTTTTCGGGCTTAGGTTCATTTTTCGGTCTTGAGGTCCTTTTTCGGGCTTGTGGTCTTTTTCACGCTTGGGGTCCTTTTTCGGGCTTGTGCTCCTTTTTCGGGCTTGGGGTCCTTTTCGGGCTTGGGATTCTCTTTCAAGCTTGTAGTCGTGTGGTCCTTTTTCCGGCATATGGTCCTTTTTCGGGCTTGGGGTCCTTTTTCGGGCTTGGGGTCATTTTTCGGGCTTCTTGTCTTTGTAAGGCTTGGGGTCCTTTTACGAACTTGAGGTCCGTTTTCGGGATTCTGGTCCTTTTTCGGGCTTAGGTGCCTTTTTCGTGCTTGGGTTCCTTTTTCGGGCTTGTCATCTTTTTCGGGCTTGGGGTCCTTTTTCGGTCTTTGGGTCTTTTTCGGGCTTGGGATCCTTTTTAGAACTTGGGGTTCTTTTACGGGCTTGGGGTGCTTTTTCGGGCTTGGGGTGCTTTTTACGGTTTGGGGTCCTTTCTCGGGATTGGGCCCCTTTTTGGGCTTGTGCTCCTTTTTCGGGCTTGGGGTCCTTTTCGGGCTTGGGATCCTCTCTCAAGCTTGTAGTCTTGTGGTCCTTTTTCCGGCTTGTTTACAACGCAAATCGCAATACCCAATGGCTTCTATAAATCTTGATAATGCAGCAGCGGTGAAAGAAAGGCAACATGAAATCCACCACACAGGTCAAGCGGAAATGTTTCCTGCCGCAGACGACTTCAGGCTTATATACAACACTAATACTACACCAGTGAGCAGTTCTCCTCTAGTTCAATCAAGGGTCGATTATAAAAACAGGCCAGAGTACATTATGTTTAAAGTTATTTTAATTAAATGATGTTTACGATAATAAATTACGGGTATTACTTAGCGGCGAGGTTTCTTTTGGATTTTCGGCTACAGTGATTGGTATAAACGGCAATTAGTGGTTCGCGGCGACAACACGAGCAGCATTTATCTTCTAACCGAAAAACACGGCATATAGTCCTTCTTCGGGCTTAGGGTCCTTTTTCGGGCTTGTGGTCATTTTCAAGCTTCGTGTCCTTTTTCGGGCTTGGGGTCTTTTTCGGGCTTGGGGTCCTTTTTAGAAATTGGGGTCTTTTTACGGGCTTGATGTGCTTTTTCGAGCTTGGGGTGCTTTTTCAGGCTTGGGGTTCTTTTGCGGGCTTGGGCCCATTTTTCGAGCTTGGGCTCCATTTTTGGACTTGGGGTCCTTTTCGGGCTTGGGATCCTCTTTCAAGCTAGTAGTCTTGTGGTGCTTTTTCGGGCTTGGGTTCTTTCTGCGGGCTTGGGGTCCTTTTTCGGGCTTGTGGCCCTTTTTCCGGCTTAGGGTCCTCTTTCAAGCTTGTAGTCTTGTGGTCCTTTTTCCGGCTTATGGTCTTTTTCAGGCTTGGGGTCCTTTTTCCGGCTTGGGGTCCTTTTTCGGGCTTGTTGTCTGTTGCGAGTTTGGGTTCCTTTTTCGGGCTTGGGGACCTTTTTCGGGCTTGGGGACATTTTTCTGGCTTGGAATCTTTTTTCGGACTTGAGATCCTTTTTCGGGCTTGGGGCTCTTTTTCGGGCTTGGGGCTCTTTTTCGGACTTGGGTCCTTTTTCGGGATTAGGGTCCTTTTTCGGTGTTGGAGTCATTTTCGGGCTTAAGGTACTTTTTCGAGCTTGGGGTCTTTTTTCGGGCTTGGGGTCTTTTTTCGAACTTGAGATCCTTTTTCGGGCTTGGGTTCCTTTTTCGGGCTTGGCGTCTATTACGGGCTTGTGGTCCTCTTTCGGGCTCGGGGTGCTTTTTCAGGCTTGATGTCCTCTTTCGGGCTAGTGAACTTTTTCGGGCTTGGGGTCCTTTTCCGGGCATGGGGTCCTTTTCTGGGCTTGGGGTCCTTTTTCGGGTTTGGGTTCTTTTTCGAATTTGGGGTACTTTTTTGGGCTTGGGGTCCTTTTCCCGGCTTGTGGTCCTTTCTCGGGGTTGTGGTCGTTTTTCAGGTTTAGGGTCCCATTTTGAGCTTGTCGTTCTTTTTCGGGCTTTGGGTGCTATTCAGGCTTGGGGTCCTTTTTCGGGCTTGTTGTCTTTTTCGTGCTTTGGGTCCTTTTTCGGGCTGGGGGACCTTTTTTCTGATTTGTTGTCCATTTTTGGGTTTGGGGTCCTTTTTGGGTTTGGAGTATTTTTCGAACTTAAGGTCCTTTTTCGGGCTTGGGGTCATTTTTCGGGCTTGTGGTCCTTTATCGGGCTTGGGGTCCTTTTGCGGGTTTGGGGTCTTTTTCGAGCTTGGGGTCCTTTTTCAGGCTTGGGATCCTTTTTCGAACTTGAGGTCCTTTTTCGGGCTTGGGGCTCTTTTTCGGGCTTGGGGCTCTTTTTCGGACTTGGGTTCTTTTTCGGGATTAGGGTCCTTTTTCGGTGTTGGAGTCATTTTCGGGCTTAAGGTACTTTTTCGGGCTTGGGGTCTTTTTTCGGGCTTGGGGACTTTTTTCGAACTTGAGATCCTTTTTCGGGCTTGGGTTCCATTTTCGGGCTTGGCGTCTTTTACGGGCTTGTGGTCCTCTTTCGGGCTCGGGGTGCTTTTTCAGGCTTGATGTCCTCTTTCGGGCTTGTGAACTTTTTCGGGCTTGGGGTCCTTTTCCGGGCATGGGGTCCTTTTCTGGGCTTGGGGTCCTTTTTCGGGTTTGGGTTCCTTTTCGAATTTGGGGTCCTTTTTTGGGCTCGGGGTCCTTTTCCGGGCTTGTGGTACTTTCTCGGGGTTGTGGTCGTTTTTCGGGCTTTGGGTCCCATTTTGAACTTGTCGTTCTTTTTCGGGCTTTGGGTGCTATTCAGGCTTGGGGTCCTTTTTCGGGCTTGTTGTCTTTTTCGTGCTTTGGGTCCTTTTTCGGGCTGGGGAACCATTTTTCTGATTTGTTGTCCATTTTTGGGTTTGGGGTCCTTTTTGGGTTTGGAGTATTTTTCGAACTTGGGGTCCTTTTTCGTGCTTGGGGTCATTTTTAGGGCTTGTGGTCCTTTTGCGGGCTTGGGGTCTTTTTTCGGGATTGGGGTCCTTTTTCAGGCTTGGGTTCATTTTTCGGGCTGGTGGTCCTTTTCGGGCTTGAGGTCCGTTTTCGGGCTTGGGGTCTTTTTCTCGGGCTTTGGGTCCTTTTTCGGCCTTGGGGTCCTTTTTCAGGTTTGGGGTCCTTTTTCAAGCTTGTAGTCTTATGGTCCTTTTTCTGGCTTATGGTCCTTCTTCGGGCTTTGGGTTCTTTTTCGGCATTGTGGTCCTTTTTCGGGCTTGGGGTCCTTTTTCGGGTTTGGGTTCCTTTTTCGGGCTTGGGTTCCTTTTTCGGGCTGGTGGTCTTTTTCGGGCATGGGGTTATTTTTCAGGCTTGGATTAATTTTTCGGGCTTGTGGTCCTTTTCGTGCTTGAGGTCCTTTTTCGGGCTTGGGGTCCTTTTTCAAGCTTGGGGTCCTTTTTCAAGCTTGTAGCCTTATGGTCCTTTTTCTGGCTTATGGTGCTTCTTCGGGCTTTGGGTCCTTTTTCGAACTTGAGATCCTCTTTCGGTCTTGGGGCTCATATCGGGCTTGGGTTCTTTTTCGAACTTGGGGTCCTTTTACGGGCTTGGGGTTCTTTTCGGACTTGGGGTCCTTTTTCGGGCTGGGGGTGTTTTTCGAGCTTGGGGTCCTTTTCGGTCTTGGGGTCCATTTCGGGCTTGGGATCCTCTTTCAAGCTTGTAGTGGTCCTTTTTCGGGCTTGGCGTCCTTTTTAAGGCTTGGGGTTCTTTTTCGAGCTTGTGGTCTTTTTCGGGCTTGGGGTCCTTTTTCGGGCTTGGGGTCCTTTTTTGGGCTTGGGGTCCTTTTTCGGGCTTGGGGTCCTTCTTCGGGATTGGGGTGCTCTTTCAAGCTTGTAGTTTTGTGGTCCTTTTTCCGGCTTATGGTCCTTCTTCGGGTTTGGGATCCTTTTTCGGGCTTGTTGTCTTTTTCGAGCTAGGGGTACTTTTTCGGGCTTCGGGACCTTTTTCGATCTTGGGGACCTACTTCGAACTTGTGATCCTTTTTCGGGCTTGGGGCACTTTTTTCAGCTTGGGTTTTTTTCAGGATTGGGGTCCTTTTTCGAGCTTGAAATCCTTTTCGTGATTGAGGTACTTTTTCGGGCTTGTGGTCCTTTTCGGGCTTGGGGTCCTTTTTAGGGCTTGGGGTTCTTTTTCGGGCTTGGGGTCCGTTTTCGGGCTTGGGGTCCTTTTTCAGGCTTGGAGTCTTTTTTCGGGCTTGGGGTCATTTTTCGGGCTTGGGGTCCTTTTTTAAACTAGTAGTCTTGTAGTTCTTTTTCTGGCTTATGGCCTTCTTCTTGGGGTCCTTTTTCGGGCTTGGGGTCCTTTTTCGGGTTTGGGATCCTTTTACGGACTTGTTGTCTTTTTCGAGTTTGGGGTCCTTTTTCGAACTTGGGGTCCTTTTTCGGGCTTGGGGTACTTTCTTGGGCTTGGTGTCTTTTTCTAGCTTGGGGTCTTTTTTGGGCTTGGGGTATTTTTCTGGCTTGGGGTCATTTTTCGGGCTTTGGATTCTTTTTCAGTCTTTGGGTTCATTTTCGGGCTTGGGATATTTTTCGGGCTTGGGGTCCTTTTTCGGGCTTGTGGTCTTTTTCGGGCATGGGGTCCTTTTTCTGGCTTGGGGTCCTTTTTTGGGCTTGGGCTCCTCTTTCAAGCTTGTAGTCTTGTGGTCCTTTTTCTGGCTTATGGTACTTCTTCGGGCTTGGGGTCCTTTTTCAGGCTTGGGGTCCTTTTTCGGGCTTGGGATTTTTTGGGCTTTTAGAATTTGGGGTGCTTTTTCGGGCTTGGGGTCCTTTTTCAAGCTTGTAGTCTTGTAGTCCTTTTTAAGGCTTGGGGTCCTTTTTCGAGCTTGTGGTCTTTTTCGGGCTTGGGGTCCTTTTTCCGGCTTATGGTCCTTCTTCAGGCTTGGGGTCCTTTTACGGGCTTGTTGTCTTTTTCGAGCTTGGGGTCCATTTTTGAACTTGGGGTCCTTTTTCGGGCTTGGGGTGCTTTTCGGGTTTGGGGTCCTTTTTCAAGCTTGTAGTCTTGTGGTCCTTTCGCCGGCTTATGGTCCTTTGTCGGGCGTGGGGTTCTTTTACGGGCTTGGGGTCCTTTTTCGGGCTTGTGGTCTTTTTCGGACTTGGGGTCCTTTTTCGGGCTTGATGTCCTTTTTCGAGCTTGGAGTCCTTTTTCGGGCTTCTGGTCCTTTCTCGGGCTTACGTTCATTTTTCGAGTTTGGGGTACTTTTGCGGGCTTGGGGTGTTTTTTCAGAACTTGTGGTCCTTTTACGGGCTTGGAGTGCTTATTCGGGCTTGTGGTGCTTTTTCAGGCCTGGGGTCCTTTAACGGGATTGCCCCCCCCCTTTTCGGGCTTGTGCTTCTCTTTAGGGCTTGGGGTCCTTTTCGGGGTTGCGATCCTCTTTCAAGCTTGTAGTCGTGTGGTACTTTTTCCGGCATATGTTCCTTCTTCGGGCTTAGGGTCCTTTTTCGGGCTTGGGGCCCTTTTTCGGGCTTGTGGCCTTTTTCGGGCTTGGGGTCCTTTTTCCGTCTTGGGGTCTTTTTCGGGCTTGGGGTCCTTTTTAGAACTTTGGGTCTTTTACGGGCTTGGGGTGCTTTTTCGGGCTTGGGGTGCTTTTTCAGCCTTGGGATCCTTTTCGGGCTTGTGCTCGTTTTACGGGTTTGGGATACTCTTTTAAGCCTGTAGTGTTGTGGTCCTTTTTGCGGCATATGGTCCTTTTTCGGGCTTGGCGTCCTTTTCGGGCTGGTGGTCTTTTTCGGGCATGGGGTTATTTTTCAGGCTTGGGTTAATTTTTCGTGCTTGTGGTCCTTTTCGTGCTTGAGGTCCTTTTTCGGGCTTGGGGTCTTTTTCGGGCTTGGGGTCCTTTTTCGGGCTTGGGGTCCTTTTTCAGGCTTGGGGTCCTTTTTCAAGCTTGTACTCTTATGGTCCTTTTTCTGGCTTATGGTGCTTCTTCGGGCTTTGGGTCCTTTTTCGGGCTTGGGGTCCTTTTTCGGGCTTGGGGTCCTTTTGCAGGCTTGAGGTCCTTTTTCCTGTTGTCTTTTTCGGGCTTGGGGTCCTTTTTCGGGCTTGGGGTCCTTTTTCGTGTTTGGTGACCTTTTTCGGGCTTGGGGACCTTTTTCGGGCTTGGGGTCCTTTTTCAGGCTTGGGGTCTTTTTTCGGGCTTGGGGTCATTTTTCGGGCTTGGGGTCCTTTTTCGGGCTTAAGTACCTTTTTCTGGCTTAGGGTCCTTTTTCGAACTTGAGGTCCTTTTTCGGGCTTGGGACTCTTTTCGGGGTTGGGTTCTTTTTCGAACTTGGGGTCCATTTTCGGGTTTGGGTTTCTTTTCCGGGCATGTGGTCCTTTTTCGGGCTTAGGGTCTTTTTTTGGGCTTGTCGTCCTTTCTCGGGCTTGGGGTGCTTTTCAGGTTTGGGATCCTTTTTCGGGCTTGTGGCCTTTTTCGAGGTTTGGGTCCTTTTTCGAACTTAGGGTCCTTTTTCGGGGTTGGGGTCCTTTTTCGGGCTTGTGGTCCTTTTCGGGCTTGGGGTCCTTTTTCGGGCTTGGGGTCCTTTTTCGGGTTTGTGATCCTTTCACGGACTGGTTGTTTTTTTCAAGCTTGGGGTCCTTTTTCGGGCTTGGGGTCCTTTTTCGAACTTGAGATCCTTTTTCGTGCTTGGGGTCCTATTTCGGGCTGGGATCCTTTTTCGGGCTTGGGGTTCTTTTTCGTGCTTGAAGTTCTTTTTCGGGCTTATGGTCCTTTTTCGAACTTGGGGTCCTTTTTCGGGGTTGAGGTACTTTCTCGGGCTTGGGGTCTTTTTCTAGCTTGGGGTCATTTTTCGGGCTTGGGGTATTTTTCGGGCTTGGGGTCCTTTTTTGGACTTGGGCTCCTCTTTCAAGCTTGTAGTCTTGTGGTCCTTTTTCCGGCTTATGGTACTTCTTCGGGCTTGGGGTCCTTTTTCGGGCTTGGGATTTTTCGGGCTTGGGATCCTTTTTAGAATTTGGGTTGCTTTTTCGGGCTTGGGGTCCTTTTTCAAGCTTGTAGTCTTGTAGTCCTTTTTCGGGCTTGGGGTCCTTTTTAAGGTTTGGGGTCCTTTTTCGAGTTTGTGGTCTTTTTCGGGCTTGAGGTCCTTTTTCAAGCTTGGGGTCCTTTTTTGGGCTTGGGGTCCTTTTTCGGGCTTGGGGTCCTTCTTTGGGCTTGGGGTCTTGTGGTCCTTTTTCCGGCTTATGGTCCTTCTTCGGGCTTGGAATCCTTTTTCGGGTTTGGGATCCTTTTACGGGCTTGTTGTCTTTTTCGAGCTTGGGGTCCTTTTTCGGACTTGGGGTCCTTTTTCGGGTTTGGGGTCCTCTTTCAAGCTTGTAGTCTTGTGGTCCTTTCGCCGGCTTATGGTCCTTTTTCGGGCGTGGGGTCCTTTTACGGGCTTGGGGTCCTTTTTTGGGCTTGTGGTCTTTTTCGGACTTGGGGTCCTTTTTCGGGCTTGATGTCCTTTTACGAACTTGGGGTCCTTTTTCGGGCTTCTGGTCCTTTCTCGGGCTTACGTTCATTTTTCGGGTTTGGGGTACTTTTTCGGGCTTGGGGTCTTTTTCGGGCTTGGGGTCCTTTTTCAGAACTTGTGGTTCTTTTACGGGCTTGGGGTGCTTATTCGGGCTTGGGGTGCTTTTTCAGGCCTGGGGTCCTTTAGCGGGATTGCCCCTCCTTTTCGGGCTTGGGCTTCTCTTTCGGGCTTGGGGTCCTTTTCGGGGTTGCGATCCTCTTTTTTAGAACTTGGGGTCCTTTTACGGGCCTGGGGTGCTTTTCGGGCTTGGGATCTTCTTTCAAGCTTGTAGTCTTGTGGTGCTTTTTCGGGCTTGTGGTCCTTTTGCAGGCTTGGGGTGCTTTGTCGGGCTTGGGGTCCTTTTTCGGGCTTGTGGTCCTTTTCCGGCTTGGGGTCCTCTTTCAAGCTTGTAGTCTTGTGGTCCTTTTTCCGGCTTATGGTGCTTTTTCCGGCTTATGGTCATTTTTAGGGCTTGGGGACCTTTTTCGGGCCTGGGATCTTTATCGAACTATAGATCCTTTTTTGTGCTTGGGGCTTTTTTTCGGGCTTCGGCTCTTTTTCGGGCTTGGGTTCTTTTTTGAGATTAGGGTCCTATTTCGGGCTTGGGGTCTTTTACGGGCTTGTGGTCTTTTTTCGGGCTTAGGGTCGTTTTTCGGGCTTATGGTCCTTTTTCGGGCTTGGGGTCCTTTTTCGGGCTTGGGATCCTCTTTCAAGCTTGTAGTCTTGTGGTCCTTTTTCCGGCATATGGTCGTTTTTCGGACTTGGGGTCCTTTTTCGAACTTGAGATCCTTTTCTGAGCTTGGGGCTCTCTTTCTGCCTTGGGGTTCTTTTTCGGGATTGGGGTCCATTTTCTAGCTTGAAGTCCTTTTCGTGCTTGAGGTACTTTTTTGGGCTTGTGGTCTTTTTCGCGCTTGGGGTCCTTTTTCGGACTTGGGGTCCTTTTTCAGGCTCGGGGTCCTTTTACGAACTTGGGGTCCTTTTTCGGGCTTCTGGTCCTTTCTCGGGCTTACGTTCATTTTTCGGGCTTGGGGTCCTTTTTCGGGCTTGTGGTCTTTTTCGGGCATGGGGTCCTTTTAGAACTTGGGGTCCTTTTACGGGCTTGGGGTGCTTTTACGGGCTTGGGGTGCTTTTTCAGGCTTGGGGTCTTTTTTCGGGCTTGGGGTCCTTTTTCGGGCTTAGGTTCATTTTTCGGGCTTGGGGTCCTTTTTCGGGCCTGAGGTCCTTTTTCGGGCTTGGGGTCCTTTTTCGGGCTTGTGGTCTTTTTCGGGCTTGGGGTCCTTTTACAAACTTGAGGTCCGTTTTCGGGCTGGGGGTCCTTTTTCAGGGTTAGGTGCATTTTTCGGGCTTATGGTCCTTTTTAGGGCTTGTGGTCATTTTCGGGCTTGGGGTCATTTTTAGAACTTTGGGTCCTTTTACGGGCTTGGGGTGCTTTTTCGGGCTTGGGGTGCTTTTTCAGGCTTGGGGTCTTTTTTCGGGATTGGGCTTCTTTTTCGGGCTAGTGCTCGTTTTTCGGGCTTGGGGTCCTTTTCGGGCTTGGGATCCTCTTTCAAGCTTGTAGTCTTGTGGTCCTTTTCCGGACTATATCTTTTTCGGGCGTGGGGTACTTTGTCGGGCATGCGGTCCTTTTACGAACTTGAGGTCCGTTTTCAGGCTTAGGTTCATTTTTCGGGCATGGGGTCCTTTTTCGGGCTTGTGGTCTTTTTCGGGCTTGGGGTCCTTTTTCGGTCTTGGGGTCCTTCTCGGGCTTAGGGTCCATTTTAGAACTTGGGGTCCTTTTACGGGCTTAGTGTGCTTTTTCGGGCTTGGGCTGCTTTTTCAGGCTTGGGGTCCTTTTTCGGGATTGGGCTCTTTTTCGGGCTTGTGCTCCTTTTTCGGGCTTGGGATCCTTTTCGGGCTTGGGGTCCTCTTTCAAGCTTATAGTCTTGTGGTACTTTTTCCGGCATATGGTCCTTTTTCGGGCGTGGGGTCCTTTTTCGGGCGTGGGGTCCTTTTTCGGGCTTATGGTCTTTTTCAGGCTTGGGGTCCTTTTACGAACTTGAGGTCCGTTTTCGGGCTTCTGGTCCTTTTTCGGGCTTAGGTTCCTTTTTCGTGCTTGGGGTCCTTTTTCGGACTGGTTGTTTTTTCGGCTTGGGGTCCTTTTTCGGTCTTGGGATCCTTTTCGGGCTTGGGATCCTTTTTAGAACTTGGGGTACTTTTACCGGCTTGGGGTGCTTTTTCAGGCTTGTGGTCATTTTCAAGCTTCGTGTCCTTTTTCGGGCTTGGGGTCCTTTTTAGAACTTGGGGTCCTTTTACGGGCCTGGGGTGCTTTTCGGGCTTGGGATCCTCTTTCAAGCTTGTAGTCTTGTGGTGCTTTTTCGGGCTTGTGGCCCTTTTGCAGGCTTGGGGTGCTTTGTCGGGCTTGGGGTCCTTTTTCGGGCTTGTGGTCCTTTTCCGGCTTGGGGTCCTCTTTCAAGCTTGTAGTCTTGTGGTCCTTTTTCCGGCTTATGGTCCTTTTTAGGGCTTGGGGTCCTTTTCCGGGCTTGGGGACCTTTTTCGGGCCTGGGATCCTTTATCGAACTATACATCCTTTTTTGTGCTTGGGGCTTTTTTTCGGGCTTCGGCTCTTTTTCGGGCTTGGGTTCTTTTTTGGGATTAGGGTCCTATTTCGGCCTTGGGGTCTTTTACGGGCTTGTGGTCTTTTTTCGGGCTTGTGGTCCTTTCTCGGGCTTACGTTCATTTTTCGGGCTTGGGGTCCTTTTTCGGGCTTGGGGACCTTTTCGGGCTTGGGATCCTCTTTCAAGCTTGTAGTCTTGTGGTCCTTTTTCCGGCATATGGTCCTTCTTCGGGCTTAGGGTCCCTTTTCGGGCTTAGGGTCCTTTTTCGGGCTTGTGGTCATTTTCAAGCTTCGTGTCCTTTTTCGGGCTTGGGGTCCTTTTTAGAACTTGGGGTCCTTTTACGGGCCTGGGGTGCTTTTCGGGCTTGGGATCCTCTTTCAAGCTTGTAGTCTTGTGGTGCTTTTTCGGGCTTGTGGCCCTTTTGCAGGCTTGGGGTGCTTTGTCGGGCTTGGGGTCCTTTTTCGGGCTTGTGGTCCTTTTCCGGCTTGGGGTCCTCTTTCAAGCTTGTAGTCTTGTGGTCCTTTTTCCGGCTTATGGTCCTTTTTAGGGCTTGGGGTCCTTTTTCTGGCTTGGGGACCTTTTTCGGGCCTGGGATCCTTTATCGAACTATACATCCTTTTTTGTGCTTGGGGCTTTTTTTCGGGCTTCGGCTCTTTTTCGGGCTTGGGTTCTTTTTTGGGATTAGGGTCCTATTTCGGCCTTGGGGTCTTTTACGGGCTTGTGGTCTTTTTTCGGGCTTGGGGTCGTTTTTCGGGCTTATGGTCCTTTTTCGGGCTTGGGGTCCTTTTACGGGCTTGGGGTCGTTTTTCGGGCTTATGGTCCTTTTTCGGGCTTGTGGTCCTTTCTCGGGCTTACGTTCATTTTTCGGGCTTGGGGTCCTTTTTCGGGCTTGGGGACCTTTTCGGGCTTGGGATCCTCTTTCAAGCTTGTAGTCTTGTGGTCCTTTTTCCGGCATATGGTCTTTCTTCGGGCTTAGGGTCCCTTTTCGGGCTTGGGGTCCTTTTTAGCGCTTGGGATCCTTTTTCGGACTTGGGGTCCTTTTTCAGGCTCGGGGTCCTTTTTCGAACTTGGGGTCCTTTTACGAACTTGGGGTCCTTTTTCGGGCTTCTGGTCCTTTCTCGGGCTTACGTTCATTTTTCGGGCTTGGGGTCCTTTTTCGGGCTTGTGGTCTTTTTCGGGCTTGGAGTCCTTTTTAGAACTTGGGGTTCTTTTACGGGCTTGGGGTGCTTTTTCGGGCTTGGGGTGCTTTTTAAGGCTAGGGGTCCTTTTTGGGGCTTGGGGTCCTTTTTCGGGCTTAGGTTCATTTTTCGGGCTTGGGATCCTTTTTCGGGCTTGTGGTCTTTTTCGGGCTTGGGGTCCTTTTACGAACTTGAGGTCCTTTTTCGGGCTTGGGGTCCTTTTTCAGGCTTAGGTGCATTTTTGGGCTTGTGGTCCTTTTTCGGGCATGTGGTCATTTTCGGGCTTGGGCTGCTTTTTCAGGCTTGAGGTGCTTTTTCGGGATTAGGCTCTTTTATGGGCTTGTGCTCCTTTTTCGGGCTTGGGATCCTCTTTCAAGCTTATAGTCTTGTGGTACTTTTTCCAGCATAATGTCTTTTTTCGGGCTTGGGGTCATTTTTCGGGCTTATGGTCTCTTTCAGGCTTGGGGTCCTTTTACGAACTTGAGGTCCGTTGTGGGGCTTCTGGTCCTTTTTCGGGCTTAGGTTCCTTTTTCGTACTTGGGGTCCTTTTTCGGGCTGGTGGTCTTTTCCGGGCTTGGGGTCCTTTTTCGGTCTTGGGGTCTTTTTCGGGCTTGGGGTCCTTTTTAGAACTTGGGGTCCTTTTTAGAACTTGGGGTGCTTTTTCAGGCTTGTGGTCCTTTTTCGGGATTGGGCCCCTTTTCGGGCTTGTGCTCCTTTTTCGGGCTTGGGGTCCTTTTCGGGCTTGGAATCCTCTTTCAAGCTTGTAGTCTTGTGGTCCTTTTTCCGGCATATGGTCTTTCATCGGTCCTAGGGTCCCTTTTCGGGCTTAGGGTCCTTTTTGGGGCTTGTGGTCATTTTCAAGCTTCGTGTCCTTTTTCGGGCTTGGGGTCCTTTTCGGGCTTGGGGTCCTTTTTAGAACTTGTGGTTTTTTACGGGCCAGATCCTCTTTCAAGGTTGTAGTCTTGTGGTGCTTTGTCGGGCTTGGGGCCCTTTTGCAGGCTTGGGGTGCTTTTTCGGGCTTGGGGTCCTTTTTCGGGCTTGTGGTCCTTTTCTGGCTTGGGGTCCTCTTTCAAACTTGTAGTCTTATGGTTCTTTTTCCGGCTTATGGTCCTTTTTAGGTCTTGGGGTCCTTTTTCGGGCTTGGGGACTTTTCCGGGCTTGGGATCCTTTATCGAACTAGAGATCCTTTTTTGGGCTTGGGGCTTTTTTAGGGCTTCGGCTCTTTTTCGGACTTGGGTTCTTTTTCGGGATTAGGGTCCTTTTTCGGTGTTGTAGTCATTTTCGGGCTTGAGGTACTTTTTCGGGCTTGGGGTCTTTTTCGGGCTTGGGGTCTTTTTTCGAACTTGAGATCCTTTTTCGGGCCTTGGGCTCTTTTTCGGGCTTGGGTTCTTTTTTGGGATTAGGGTCCTATTTCGGGCATGGGGTCTTTTACGGGCTTGTGGTCTTTTTTCGGGCTTGGGGTCGATTTTCGGACTTATGGTCCTTTTTCGGGCTTGTGGTCCTTTTTCGGGCTAGGGGTCCTTTTTCGGGCTTGTGCTCCTTTTTCGGGGATGTGGTCCTTTTTCGGGCGTGGGGTCCTTTTTCGGGCTTGGGGTCCTTTTTCGGGCTTGTGGTTTTTTTCGGACTTGGGGTCCTTTTTCGAACTTGATATCCTTTTTCGGGCTTGGGGATCTTTTTCGGGCATGGGTTCTTTTTCGGGATTGGGGTCCTTTTTCGGGCTTGAAGTTGTTTTCATGCTTGAGGTACTTTTTTGGGCTTGTGGTCTTTTTCGCGCTTGGGGTCCTTTTTCGGACTTGGGGTCCTTTTTCAGGCTCGGAGTCCTTTTACGAACTTGGGGTCCTTTTTCGGGCTTCTGGTCCTTTCTCGGGTTTACGTTCATTTTTCGGGCTTGGGGTCCTTTTTCGGGCTTGAAGACCTTTTTCGGGCTTGGGGACCTTTGTCGGGCTTGGGTCCTTTTTCGGGCTTGGGGACCTTTTTCGGGCTTAGGGTCCTTTTTCGGGCTTGCAGTCTTTTTCGGGCTTGGGGTCCTTTTTAGAACTTGGGTCCTGTTGCAGGCCTGGGGTCCTTTTTCGGGCTTGGGGTCATCTTTCAAGCTTGTAGTCTTGTGGTCCTTTTTCTGGCGTATGGTCTTTCTTCGGGCTTGGGGTCCTTTTTCGAACTTGAGATCCTTTTTCGGGCTTGGGGCTCCTTTTTGGGCTTGGTTTCTTTTTCGGGATTGGGGTCCTCTTTCGGGCTTGAAGCTCTTTTCGTGCTTGAGGTATTTTTTTGGGCTTGTGGTCTTTTTGGCGCTTGAGGTCCTTTTTTGGACTTGAGGTCCTTTTTCTGGCTCGGGGTCCTTTTACGAACTTGGGGTCCTTTTTCGGCCTTGGGGTCCTTTTTCGGGCTTGGGGTCCTTTTTCGGGCTTGGGTTCCTTTTTCGGGCTTGCGGTCCTTTTTTGGACTTGGGGTCCTTTTTCAGGCTTGGGGTTCTTTTACGAACTTGGGGTCCTTTTTCGGGGTTGTGGTCCTTCTTTGGGCTTAGGTTCATTTTTCTGGCTTGGGGTCCTTTTTCGGGCTTGGGGTCCTTTTTGGGGCTTGGGGTCCTTTTTCAAGCTTGTGCTCCTTTTTCGGGCTTGGGGTCCTTTTCGGGCTTGGAATCCTCTTTCAAGCTTGTAGTCTTGTGGTCCTTTTTCCGGCATATGGTCCTTCTTCGGGCTTAGGGTCCTTTTTTGGGCTAAGGGTCCTTTTTCGGGCTTGTGGTCATTTTCAAGCTTCGTGTCCTTTTTCGGGATTGGGGTCCTTTTCGGGCTTGGGGTCCTTTTTAGAACTTGGGGTCCTTTTACGGGCCTGGGGTGCTTTTCGGGCTTGGGATCCTCTTTCAAGCTTGTAGTCTTGTGGTGCTTTTTCGGGCTTGGGGCCCTTTTGCAGGCTTGAGGTGCTTTTTCGGGCTTGGGGTCCTTTTTCGGGCTTGTGGTCCTTTTTCGGCTTGGGATCCTCTTTCAAGCTTGTAGTCTTGTGGTCCTTTTTCCGGCTTATGGTCCTTTTTAGGTCTTGGGGTCCTTTTTCGGGCTTGGGGACCTTTTCCGGGCTTGGGATCCTTTATCGAACTTGAGATCCTTTTTTGGGCTTGGGGCTTTTTTCGGGCTTCGGCTCTTTTTCGGGCTTGGGTCCTTTTTTGGGATTAGGGTCCTTTTTCGGGCTTGGGGTCTTTTTCGGGCTTGTGGTCTTTTTCGGACTTGGGGTCGTTTTTCGGGCTTATGGTCCTTTTTCGGGCTTGGGGTCCTTTTTCGGGCTTGGGGTCCTTTTTCGGGCTTGTGGTCCTTTTTCGGGGTTGTGGTCCTTTTTCGGGCTTGGGGTCCTATTTTGAGCTTGTACTTTTTCGGGCTTGGGGTGCTTTTTAGGCTTGGGGTCCTTTTTCGGGCTTGTGGTTTTTTTCGGGCTTGGGGTCCTTTTTCGGGCTTGGGGTCCTTTTTCGGGCTTGGGGTCCTTTTCGGGCTTGGGGTCCTTTTTCGGGCTTGGGGTCCTTTTTCGAGCTTGTATTCTTGTGGTCTTTTTCTGATATATGGTCCTTCTGCGGACTTGGGGTCCTTTTTCGGGCTTGGGGTGCTTTTCGGGCTTGGGGTGCTTTTTCAGTCTTGGGGTCCACTTCGGGATAGGGCCCCTTTTTCGGGCTTGTGCTCCTTTTTCGAGCTTGGGGTCCTTTTCGTGCTTGTGGTCTTTTTCGGGCTTGGGGTCCTTTTTAGAACTTGGGGTCCTTTTACGGGCTTTTGGTGCTTTTACGGGATTGGGGCTATTTTTCAGGCTTGGGGTCCTTTTTCGGGCTTGTGGTCTTTTTCGGGCTTGGGGTCCTTTTACTAACTTGAGGTCCGTTTTCGGGCTTGGGGTCCTTTTTAAGGCTTAGGTGCATTTTTCGGGCTTCTGGTCCTTTCTCGGGCTTACGTTCATTTTTTGGGCTTGGGGTCCATTTCGGGCTTGGGGTCCTTTTTAGAACTTGGGGTCCTTTTACGGGCTTGGGGTGCTTTTACGGGATTGTGGTGCTTTTTCAGGCTTGGGGTCCTTTTTCGGGCTTAGGTTCATTTTTCGTGCTTGGGGTCCTTTTTCGGACTTGAGGTCCGTTTTCGGGCTTGGGGTCCTTTTTCAGGCTTAGGTGCATTTTTCGGGCTTGTGGTCCTTTTTCGGGCTTGTGGTCATTTTCGGGCTTGGGGTCATTTTTAGAACTTTGGGTGCTTTTACGGGCTTGGGGTGCTTTTTCGGGCTTGGGGTGCTTTTTCAGGCTTGGGGTCTTTTTTCGGGATTGGGCCCCTTTTTTCGGGCTAGTGCTCGTTTTTCGGGCTTGGGGTCCTTTTCGGGCTTGGGATCCTCTTTCAAGCTTGTAGTCTTGTGGTCCTTTTTCCGGACTATATCTTTTTCGGGCGTGGGGTCCTTTTTCGGGCTTGCGGTCCTTTTACGAACTTGAGGTCCGTTTTCAGGCTTAGGTTCATTTTTCGGGCTTGGGGTCCTTTTTCGGTGTTGGAGTCATTTTCGGGCTTGAGGTACTTTTTCGGGCTTGGGGTCTTTTTTCGGGCTTGGGGTCTTTTTTCGAACTTGAGATCCTTTTTCGGGCTTGGGGCTCATTTTCGGGCTTGGGTTCTTTTTTGGGATTAGGGTCCTATTTCGAACTTGGGGTCTTTTACGGGCTTGTGGTCTTTTTTCGGGCTTGGGGTCCTTTTTCGGGCTTATCGTCCTTTTTCGGGCTTGTGATCCTTTTTCGGGCTTGTGGTCCTTTTTCGGGGTTGTGGTCTTTTTTCGGGCTTGGGGTCCTATTTTGAGCTTGTCGTACTTTTTCGGGCTTGGGGTGCTTTTCAGGCTTGTGGTCCTTTTTCGGGCTTGTGGTCTTTTTCGGGCTTTGGGTCCTTTTTCGGGCTGGGGGACCTTTTTTGAGATTTGTGGACTTTTTTGGGTTTGGGGTCCTTTTTAGATATTGGAGTCTTTTTCGAACTTGGGGTCCTTTTTCGGGCTTGGGGTCGTTTTTCGGGCTTGTGGTCCTTTTTCGGGCTTGGGGTCCTTTTTCGAGCTTGGGGTCCTTTTGCGGGCTTGGGGTTCTTTTTCGGGTTTGGGGTCTTTTTCGGGCTTGATGTCCTTTTTCAGGCTTAGGTTTATTTTTCGGGCTTGGGGTCCTTTTCGGGCTTGGGGTCCTTTTTCGAGCTTGGGGTCCTTTTGCGGGCTTGGGGTCCTTTTTCGGGCTTGGGGTGCTTTTCGGGCTTGGGGTGCTTTTTCAGTCTTGGGGTCCACTTCGGGATTGGGCCCCTTTTTCGGGCTTGTGCTCCTTTTTCGGGCTTGGGGTCCTTTTCGGGCTTGGGATCCTCTTTCAACCTTGTAGTCTTGTGGTCCTTTTTCCGGCATATGGTCCTTTTTCGGACCTAGGGTCCTTTTTCGGGCTTCTGGTCCTTTCTCGGGCTTACGTTCATTTTTCGGACTTGGGGTCCTTTTCGGGCTTGTGGACTTTTTCGGGCTTGGGGTGCTTTTTAAAACTTTTACGGGCTTGGGGTGCTTTTTCGGGCTTGGGGAGCTTTTGCAGGCTTGGGGTCCTTTTTCGGGCTTAAGGTCCTTTTGCGGGCTTGGGTTCATTTTTCGGGATTGTGGTCCTTTTTCGGGTTTGGGGTCCTTTTTCGGGCTTGTGGTCTTTTTCGGGATTGGGGTCCTTTTTAGAACTTGGGGTCCTTTTTAGAACTTGGGGTCCTTTTACGGGCTTGGTGTGCTTTTTCTGGCTTGGGGTACTTTTTCGGACTTGTGGTCCTTTTTCGGGCTTAGGTTCATTTTTCGGGCTTGGGGTCCTTTTTCGGGATTGGGCTCTTTTTCGGGCTTGTGCTCCTTTTTCGGGCTTGGGGTCCTTTTCGGGCTTGGGATCCTCTTTCAAGCTTGTAGTCTTGTGGTCCTTTTTCCGGCATATGGTCCTTTTTCGGACTTGGGGTCCTTTTTCGAACTTGAAATCCTTTTTCGGGCTTGGTGCTCTCTTTCGGGCTTGGGGTTCTTTTTCGGGCATGAAGTCCTTTTTCGGGCTTGAAGTCCTTTTCGTGCTTGAGGTACTTTTTTGGGCTTGTGGTCTTTTTCGCGCTTGGGGTTCTTTTTCGGACTTGGGGTCCTTTTTCAGGCTCGGGGTCCTTTTACGAACTTGGGGTCCTTTTACGAACTTGGGGTCCTTTTTCGGGCTTCTGGTCCTTTCTCGGGCTTACGTTCATTTTTCGGGCTTGGGGTCCCTTTTCGGGCTTGTGGTCTTTTTCGGGCTTGGGGTCCTTTTTAGAACTTGGGGTCATTTTACGGGCTTGGGGTGCTTTTACGGGATTGGGGTGCTTTTTCAGGCTTGGGTTCCTTTTTCGGGCTTAGGTTCATTTTTCGGGCTTGGGGTCCTTTTTCGGGCTTGGGGTCCTTTTTCGGGCTTGGGGTCCTTTTTCGGGCTTGGGGTCCTTTTTCGGGCTTGGGGTCCTTTTTCGGGCTTGTGGTCTTTTTCGGGCTTGGGGTCCTTTTACGAACTTGAGGTCCATTTTCGGGCTTGGGGTCCTTTTTCAGGCTTAGGTGCATTTTTCGGGCTTGTGGTCCTTTTTCGGGCTTGTGGTCATTTTCGGGCTTGGGGTCATTTTTAGAACTTTGGGTCCTTTTACGGGCTTGGGTGCTTTTTCGGGCTTGGGGTGCTTTTTCAGGCTTGGGGTCTTTTTTCGGGATTGGGCCCCTTTTTCGGGCTAGTGCTCGTTTTTCGGGCTTGGGGTCCTTTTCGGGCTTGGGATCCTCTTTCAAGCTTGTAGTCTTGAGGACCTTTTTCCGGACTATATCTTTTTCGGGCGTGGGGTCCTTTTTCGGGTTTGCGGTCCTTTTACGAACTTGAGGTCCGTTTTCAGGCTTAGGTTCATTTTTCGGGCTTGGGGTCCTTTTTCGGGCTTGTGGTCTTTTTCGGGCTTGGGGTCCTTTTTCGGTCTTGGGGTCCTTCTCGGGCTTGGGGTCCTTTTTAGAACTTGGGGTCCTTTTACGGGCTTAGTGTGCTTTTTCGGGCTTGGGCTGCTTTTTCAGGCTTGGGGTCCTTTTTCGGGATTGGGCTCTTTTTCGGGCTTGTGCTCCTTTTTCGGGCTTGGGATCCTTTTCGGGCTTGGGATCCTCTTTCAAGCTTATAGTCTTGTGGTAATTTTTCCGGCATATGGTCCTTTTTCGGGCGTGGGGTCCTTTTTCGGGCTTGGGGTCATTTTTCGGGCTTATGGTCTTTTTCAGGCTTGGGGTCCTTTTACGAACTTGAGGTCCGTTTTCGGGCTTCTGGTCCTTTTTCGGGCTTAGGGTCCTTTTTCGTGCTTGGGGTCCTTTTTCGGGCTGGTGGTCTTTTTCGGGCTTGGAGTCCTTTTTCGGTCTTGGGGTCCTTTTCGGGCTTGGGGTTCTTTTTAGAACTTGGGGTCCTTTTACGAACTTGGGGTGCTTTTTCAGGCTTGTGGTCCTTTTTCGGGATTTTTCGTTCATTTTTCGGGCTTGGGGTCCCTTTTCGGGCTTGTGGTCTTTTTCGGGCTTGGGGTCCTTTTTAGAACTTGGGGTCATTTTACGGGATTGGGGTGCTTTTACGGGATTGGGGTGCTTTTTCAGGCTTGGGTTCCTTTTTCGGGCTTAGGTTCATTTTTCGGGCTTGGGGTCCTTTTTCGGGCTTGGGGTCCTTTTTCGGGCTTGGGGTCCTTTTTCGGGCTTGGGGTCCTTTTTCGGGCTTGTGGTCTTTTTCGGGCTTGGGGTCCTTTTACGAACTTGAGGTCCATTTTCGGGCTTGGGGTCCTTTTTCAGGCTTAGGTGCATTTTTCGGGCTTGTGGTCCTTTTTCGGGCTTGTGGTCATTTTCGGGCTTGGGGTCATTTTTAGAACTTTGGGTCCTTTTACGGGCTTGGGTGCTTTTTCGGGCTTGGGGTGCTTTTTCAGGCTTGGGGTCTTTTTTCGGGATTGGGCCCCTTTTTCGGGCTAGTGCTCGTTTTTCGGGCTTGGGGTCCTTTTCGGGCTTGGGATCCTCTTTCAAGCTTGTAGTCTTGTGGACCTTTTTCCGGACTATATCTTTTTCGGGCGTGGGGTCCTTTTTCGGGTTTGCGGTCCTTTTACGAACTTGAGGTCCGTTTTCAGGCTTATGTTCATTTTTCGGGCTTGGGGTCCTTTTTCGGGCTTGTGGTCTTTTTCGGGCTTGGGGTCCTTTTTCGGTCTTGGGGTCCTTCTCGGGCTTGGGGTCCTTTTTAGAACTTGGGGTCCTTTTACGGGCTTAGTGTGCTTTTTCGGGCTTGGGCTGCTTTTTCAGGCTTGGGGTCCTTTTTCGGGATTGGGCTCTTTTTCGGGCTTGTGCTCCTTTTTCGGGCTTGGGATCCTTTTCTGGCTTGGGATCCTCTTTCAAGCTTATAGTCTTGTGGTAATTTTTCCGGCATATGGTCCTTTTTCGGGCGTGGGGTCCTTTTTCGGGCTTGGGGTCATTTTTCGGGCTTATGGTCTTTTTCAGGCTTGGGGTCCTTTTACGAACTTGAGGTCCGTTTTCGGGCTTCTGGTCCTTTTTCGGGCTTAGGGTCCTTTTTCGTGCTTGGGGTCCGTTTTCGGGCTGGTGGTCTTTTTCGGGCTTGGAGTCCTTTTTCGGTCTTGGGGTCCTTTTCGGGCTTGGGGTTCTTTTTAGAACTTGGGGTCCTTTTACGGGCTTGGGGTGCTTTTTCAGGCTTGTGGTCCTTTTTCGGGATTGGGCTCCTTTTTCGGGCTTGTGCTCCTTTTTCGGGCTTGGGGTCCTTTTCGGGCTTGGAATCCTCTTTCAAGCTTGTAGTCTTGTGGTCCTTTTTCCGGCATATGTTCCTTCTTCGGGCTTAGGGTCCCTTTTCGGGCTTAGGGTTCTTTTTCGGGCTTGTGGTTATTTTCAAGCTTCGTGTCCTTTTTCGGGCTTGGGGTCCTTTTTAGAACTTGGGGTCCTTTTACGGGCCTGGGGTGCTTTTCGGGCTTGGGATCCTCTTTCAAGCTTGTAGTCTTGTGGTGCTTTTTCGGGCTTGGGGCCCTTTTGCAGGCTTGGGGTGCTTTTTCGGGCTTGGGGTCCTTTTTCGGGCTTGTGGTCCTTTTCCGGCTTGGGGCTCTCTTTCAAGCTTGTAGTCTTGTGGTCCTTTTTCCGGCTTATGGTCCTTTTTAGGGCTTGGGGTCCTTTTTCGGGCTTGGGGACTTTTTTCGGGCCTGGGATCCTTTATCGAACTAGAGATCCTCTTTTGTGCTTGGGGCTTTTTTCGGGCTTCGGCTCTTTTTCGGACTTGGGTTCTTTTTCGGGATTAGGGTCCTTTTTCGGTGTTGGAGTCATTTTCGGGCTTGAGGTACTTTTTCGGGCTTGGGGTCTTTTTTCGGGCTTGGGGTCTTTTTTCGAACTTGAGATCCTTTTTCGGGCTTGGGGCTCTTTTTCGGGCTTGGGTTCTTTTTTGGGATTAGGGTCCTATTTCGGGCTTGGGGTCTTTTACGGGCTTGTGGTCTTTTTTCGGGTTGGGGTCGTTTTTCGGGCATATGGTCCTTTTTCGGGCTTGTGGTCCTTTTTCGGGCTTGTGGTCCTTTTTCGGGGTTGTGGTCCTTTTTCGTGCTTGGTGTCCTATTTTGAGCTTGTCGTAATTTTCGGGCTTGGGGTGCTTTTCAGGCTTGGGGTTCTTTTTCGGGCTTGTGGTCTTTTTCGGGCTTTGGGTCCTTTTTCGGGCTGGGTGACCTTTTTTGAGATTTGTGGTCCTTTTTTGGGTTTGGGGTCCTTTTCGGGCTTGGGGTCCTTTTTCAGGCTTAGGTTTATTTTTCGGGCTTGTGGTCCTTTTTCGGGCTTGGGGTCCTGTTTCGGGCGTGGTGTCCTTTTTCGGGCTTGGGGTCGTTTTTCGTGCTTGTGGTCCTTTTTCGGGCTTGGGGTCCTTTTTCGAGCTTGGGGTCCTTTTGCGGGCTTGGGGTTCTTTTTCGTGTTTGGGGTCTTTTTCGGGCTTGATGTCCTTTTTCAGGCTTAGGTTTATTTTTCGGGCTTGTGGTCCTTTTTGGGCTTGGGGTCCTTTTTCGTGCTTGGGGTCCTTTTTCAAGCTTGTATTCTTGTGGTCTTTTTCTGGCCTATGGTCCTTCTTCGGGCTTGGGGTCCTATTTCGGGCTTGGGGTGCTTTTCGGGCTTGGGGTGCTTTTTCGGTCTTCGGGTCCACTTCAGGATTGGGCCCCTTTTTCGAGCTTGTGCTCCTTTTTCGGGCTTGGGGTCCTTTTCGGGCTTGGGATCCTCTTTCAAGCTTGTAGTCTTGTGGTCCTTTTTCCGGCATATGGTCCTTTTTCGGACCTGGGGTCCTTTTTCGAGCTTGAGATCTTTTTTCGGACTTGGGGCTCTTTTTCGGGCTTGGGTTCTTTTTCGGGATTGGGGTCCTTTTTCGGGCTTGAAGTTCTTTTCGTGCTTGAGGTACTTTTTGGGCTTGTGGTCTTTTTCGCGCTTGGGTCCTTTTTCGGACTTGGGGTCCTTTTTCAGGCTCGGAGTCCTTTTACGAACTTGGGGTCCTTTTTCGGGCTTCTGGTCCTTTCTCGGGCTTACGTTCGTTTTTCGGGCTTGGGGTCCTTTTTCGGGCTTGGGGACTTTTTCGGGCTTGGGGACCTTTTTCGGGCTTGGGGACCTTTTTCGGGCTCAGGGTCCTTTTTCGGGCTTGTGGTCTTTTTCGGGCTTGGGGTCCTTTTTAGAACTTGGGTCCTTTTACGGGCTTGGTGTGCTTTTTCGGGCTTGGGGTGCTTTTTCAGGCTTGGGGTCCTTTTCGGGCTTAGGGTCCTTTTTCGGGCTTGTGGTCATTTTTAAGCTTCGTGTGCTTTTTCAAGCTTCATGTGCTTTTTCGGGCTTTGGGTCTTTTTCGGGCTTGCGGTCCTTTTTAGAGCTTGGGGTCCTTTTACGGGCTTGGGGACATTTTTCGGGCTTGGGGACCTATTTCGGGCTTAGGGTCCTTTTTCGGGCTTGTGGTCTTTTTCGGGCTTGGGGTCCTTTTTAGAACTTGGGTCCTATTACGGGCTTGGGGTGCTTTTTCAGGCTTGGCGTCCTTTTCGGGCTTAGGGGTCGTTTTTCGGGCTTATGGTCCTTTTTCGGGCTTGTGGTCCTTTTTCGGGCTTGTGGTCCTTTTTCGGGGTTGTGGTCCTTTTTCGGGCTTGGGGTCCTATTTTGAGTTTGTCGTAATTTTCGGGCTTGGGGTGCTTTTCAGGCTTGGGGTCCTTTTTCGGGCTTGTGGTCATTTTCGGGCTTTGGGTCCTTTTTCGGGCTGGGGGACCTTTTTTGAGATTTGTTGTCTTTTTTGGGTTGGGGGTCCTTTTCGGGCTTGGGGTCCTTTTTCAGGCTTAGGTTTATTTTTCGGGCTTGTGGTCCTTTTTCGGGCTTGGGGTCCTTTTTCGGGCGTGGTGTCCTTTTTCGGGCTTGGGGTCGTTTTTCGGGCTTGTGGTCCTTTTTCGGGCTTGGGGTCCTTTTTCGAGCTTGGGGTCCTTTTGCGGGCTTGGGGTTCTTTTTCGGGTTTGGGGTCTTTTTCGGGCTTGATGTCCTTTTTCAGGCTTAGGTTTATTTTTCGGGCTTGTGGTCCTTTTCGGGCTTGGGGTCCTTTTTCGTGCTTGGGGTCCTTTTTCGGGCTTGGGGTCCTTTTTCAAGCTTGTATTCTTGTGGTCTTTTTCTGGCTTATGGTCCTTCTTCGGGCTTGGGGTCCTTTTTCGGGCTTGGGGTGCTTTTCGGGCTTGGGGTGCTTTTTCAGTCTTGGGGTCCACTTCGGGATTGGGCCCCTTTTTCGAGCTTGTGCTCCTTTTTCGGGCTTGGGGTCCTTTTCGGGCTTGGGATCCTCTTTCAAGCTTGTAGTCTTGTGGTCCTTTTTCCGGCATATGGTCCTTTTTCGGACCTGGGGTCCTTTGTCGAGCTTGAGATCTTTTTTCGGACTTGGGGCTCTTTTTCGGGCTTGGGTTCTTTTTCGGGATTGGGGTCCTTTTTCGGGCTTGAAGTTCTTTTCGTGCTTGAGGTACTTTTTGGGCTTGTGGTCTTTTTCGCGCTTGGGGTCCTTTTTCGGACTTGGGGTCCTTTTTCAGGCTCGGAGTCCTTTTACGAACTTGGGGTCCTTTTTCGGGCTTCTGGTCCTTTCTCGGGCTTACGTTCATTTTTCGGGCTTGGGGTCCTTTTTCGGGCTTGGGGACCTTTTTCGGGCTTGGGGACCTTTTTCGGGCTTAGGGTCCTTTTTCGGGCTTGTGGTCTTTTTCGGGCTTGGGGTCCTTTTTAGAACTTGGGTCCTTTTACAGGCTTGGGGTGCTTTTTCGGGCTTGGGGTGCTTTTTCAGGCATTGAGTCCTTTTCGGGCTTAGGGTCCTTTTTCGGGCTTGTGGTCATTTTCAAGCTTCGTGTGCTTTTTCGGGCTTTGGGTCTTTTTCGGGCTTGCGGTCCTTTCTAGAGCTTGGGGTCCTTTTACGGGCTTGGGGACATTTTTCGGGCTTGGGGACCTTTTTCGAGCTTAGGGTCCTTTTTCGGGCTTGTGGTCTTTTTCGGGCTTGGGGTCCTTTTTAAAACTTGGGTCCTTTTACGGGCTTGGGGTGCTTTTTCGGGCTTGGGGTGCTTTTTCAGGCTTGGCGTCCTTTTCGTGCTTAGGGTCCTTTTTCGGGCTTGTGGTCATTTTCAAGCTTCGTGTGCTTTTTCGGGCTTTGGGTCTTTTTCGGGCTTGCGGTCCTTTCTAGAGCTTGGGGTCCTTTTACGGGCTTGGGGACATTTTTCGGGCTTGGGGACCTTTTTCGGGCTTAGGGTCCTTTTTCGGGTTTGTGGTCTTTTTCGGGCTTGGGGTCCTTTTTAGAACTTGGGTCCTTTTACGGGCTTGGGATGCTTTTCGGGTTTGGGATCCTCTTTCATGCTTGTAGTCTTGTGGTGCTTTTTCGGGCTTGGGGTCCTGTTGCAGGCCTGGGGTCCTTTTCCGGGCTTGGTGTCCTCTTTCAAGCTTGTAGTTTTGTGGTCCTTTTTCTGGCTTATGGTATTTCTTCGGGCTTGGGGTCCTTTTTCGAACATGAGATCCTTTTTCGGGCTTGGGTCTCTTTTTTGGGCTTGGGTTCTTTTTCGGGCTTGAAGTTCTTTTCGTGCTTGAGGTATTTTTTCGGGCTTCTGGTCCTTTTTCGGACTTGGGGTCCTTTTTCGGGCTTGGGGTCCTTTTTCGGGCTTGGTTTCTTTTTCGGGCTTGGGGTCCTTTTTAGAACTTGGGGTCCTTTTACGGGCTTGGGGTGCTTTTACGGGATTGGGGTGCTTTTTTGGGTTTGGGGTCCTTTTTCGGGCTTAGGTTCATTTTTCGGGCTTGGGGTCCTTTTTAGGGCTTGGGGTCCTTTTTCGAGCTTGTAGTCTTTTTCGGGCTTGGGGTCCTTTTACGAACTTGAGGTCCGTTTTCGGGCTTGGGGTCCTTTTGCAGGCTTAGGTGCATTTTTCGGGCTTGTGGTCCTTTTTCGGGCTTGTGGTCATTTTCGGACTTGGGGTCATTTTTAGAACTTTGGGTCTTTTTACGGGCTTGGGGTGCTTTTTCGGGCTTGGGGTGGTTTTACAGGCTTGGGGTCTTTTTTTGGGATTGGGCCCCTTTTTCGGGCTAGTGCTCGTTTTTCGGGCTTGGGGTCCTTTTCGGGCTTGGGATCCTCTTTCAAGCTTGTAGTCTTGTGGTCCTTTTTCCGGACTATATCATTTTCGGGCGTGGGGTCCTTTTTCGGGCTTGCGGTCCTTTTACGAACTTGAGGTCCGTTTTCAGGCTTATGTTCATTTTTCGGGCTTGGGTCCTTTTTCGGGCTTGTGGTCTTTTTCGGGCTTGGGGTCCTTTTTCGGTCTTGGGGTCTTTCTCGGGCTTGGGGTCCTTTTTAGAACTTGGGGTCCTTTCACGGGCTTAGTGTGCTTTTTCGGGCTTGGGCTGCTTTTTCGGGCTTGGGCTGCTTTTTCAGGCTTGGGGTCCTTTTTCGGGCTTGGGGACCTTTTTCGGTCTTGGGGTCTTTCTCGGGCTTGGGGTCCTTTTTAGAACTTGGGGTCCTTTCACGGGCTTAGTGTGCTTTTTCGGGCTTGGGCTGCTTTTTCGGGCTTGGGCTGCTTTTTCAGGCTTGGGGTCCTTTTTCGGGATTGGGCGCTTTTGCGGGCTTGGGGTCCTTTTCGGGCTTGGTATCCTCTTTCAAGCTTATAGTCTTGTGGTACTTTTTCCGGCATATGGTCCTTTTTCGGGCGTGGGGTCCTTTTTCGGGCTTGTGGTCATTTTTCGGGCTTATGGTCTTTTTCAGGCTTGGGGTCCTTTTACGAACTTGAGGTCCGTTTTCGGGCTTCTGGTCCTTTTTCGGGCTTAGGGTCCTTTTTCGTGCTTGGGGTCCTTTTTCGGGCTGGTGGTCTTTTTCGGGCTGGTGGTCTTTTTCGGGCTTGGAGTCCTTTTTCGGTCTTGGGGTCCTTTTCGGGCTTGGGGTTCTTTTTAGAACTTGGGGTCCTTTTTCGGGCTTAGGGTCCTTTTTCGTGCTTGGGGTCCTTTTTCGGGCTGGTGGTCTTTTTCGGGCTGGTGGTCTTTTTCGGGCTTGGAGTCCTTTTTCGGTCTTGGGCTCCTTTTTCGGGCTTGGGGTCCTTTTTCGGGTTTGGGGTCCTTTTCGGGCTTGGAATCCTCTTTCAAGCGTGTAGTCTTGTGGTCCTTTTTCCGGCATATGGTCCTTCTTCGGGCTTAGGGTCCCTTTTAGGGCTTAGGGTTCTTTTTCGGGCTTGTGGTCATTTTCAAGCTTCGTGTCCTTTTTCGGGCTTGGGGTCCTTTTTAGAACTTGGGGTCCTTTTACGGGCCTGGGGTGCTTTTCGGGCTTGGGATCCTCTTTCAAGCTTGTAGTCTTGTGGTGCTTTTTCGGGCTTGGGGCCCTTTTGCAGGCTTGGGGTGCTTTTTCGGGCTTGGGGTCCTTTTTCGGGCTTGTGGTCCTTTTCCGGCTTGGGGTCCTCTTTCAATCTTGTAGTCTTGTGGTCCTTTTTCCGGCTTATGGTTCTTTTTAGGGCTTGGGGTCCTTTTTCGGGCTTGGGGACCTTTTTCGGGCCTGGGATCCTTTATCGAACTAGAGATCCTTTTTTGTGCTTGGGGCTTTTTTTCGGGCTTCGGCTCTTTTTCGTACTTGGGTTCTTTTTCGGGATTAGGGTCCTTTTTCGGTGTTGGAGTCATTTTCGGGCTTGAGGTACTTTTTCGGCCTTGGGGTCTTTTTTCGGGCTTGGGGTCTTTTTTCGAACTTGAGATCCTTTTTCGGGCTTGGGGCTCATTTTCGGGCTTGGGTTCCTTTTTGGGATTAGGGTCCTATTTCGGGCTTGGGGTCTTTTACGGGCTTGTGGTCTTTTTTCGGGCTTGGGGTCGTTTTTCGGGCTTATGGTCCTTTTTCGGTCTTGTGGTCCTTTTTCGAGTTTGTGGTCCTTTTTCGGGGTTGTGGTCCTTTTTCGGGCTTGGGGTCCTATTTTGAGCTTGTCGTACTTTTTCGGGCTTGGGGTGCTTTTCAGGCTTGGGGTCCTTTTTCGGGCTTGTGGTCTTTTTCGGGCTTTGGGTCCTTTTTCGGGCTGGGGGACTATTTTTGAGATTTGTGGTCCTTTTCTGGGTTTGGGGTTCTTTTTGAATATTGGAGTCTTTTTCGAACTTGGGGTCCTTTTTCGGGCTTGGGGTCTTTTTCGAGCTTGAGGTACTTTACTGGGCTTGGGGTCCTTTTTCGGGCTTCTGGTACTTTCTCGGGCTTACGTTCATATTTCGGGCTTGCGGTCCTTTTCGGGCTTGTGGTCTTTTTCGGGCTTGGGGACCTTTTTCGGGCCTGGGATCCTTTATCGAACTAGAGATCCTCTTTTGTGCTTGGGGCTTTTTTCGGGCTTCGGCTCTTTTTCGGACTTGGGTTCTTTTTCGGGATTAGGGTCCTTTTTCGGTGTTGGAGTCATTTTCGGGCTTGAGGTACTTTTTCAGGCTTGGGGTCCTTTTTCGGGCTTGGGGACCTTTTTCGGGCTTGGGTTCATTTTTCGGGATTGGGGTCCTTTTTCGGGCTTGGGGTCCTTTTTCGGGCTTGTGGTCTTTTTCGGGATTGGGGTCCTTTTTAGAACTTGGGGTCCTTTTTAGAACTTGGGGTCCTTTTACGGGCTTGGTGTGCTTTTTCTGGCTTGGGGTACTTTTTGGGACTTGTGGTCCCTTTTCGGGCTTAGGTTCATTTTTCGGGCTTGGGGTCCATTTTCGGGATTGGGCTCTTTTTCGGGCTTGTGCTCCTTTTTCGGGCTTGGGGTCCTTTTCGGGCTTGGGGTCCTTTTTCAAGCTTGTATTCTTGTGGTCTTTTTCTGGCTTATGGTCCTTCTTCGGGCTTGGGGTCCTTTTTCGGGCTTGGGGTGCTTTTCGGGCTTGGGGTCCTATTTCGAGCTTGGGGTCCTTTTGCGGGCTTGGGGTTCTTTTTCGGGTTTGGGGTCTTTTTCGGGCTTGATGTCCTTTTTCAGGCTTAGGTTTATTTTTCGGGCTTGTGGTCCTTTTCGGACTTGGGGTCCTTTTTCGGGCTTGGGGTCCTTTTTCGGGCTTGGGGTCCTTTTTCAAGCTTGTATTCTTGTGGTCTTTTTCTGGCTTATGGTCCTTCTTCGGGCTTGGGGTCCTTTTTCGGGCTTGGGGTGCTTTTCGGGCTTGGGGTGCTTTTTCAGTCTTGGGGACCACTTCGGGATTATGCCCCTTTTTCGGGCTTGTGCTCCTTTTTCGGGCTTGGGGTCCTTTTCGGGCTTGGGATCCTCTTTCAAGCTTGTAGTCTTGTGGTCCTTTTATCGGCATATGGTCCTTTTTCGGACTTGAGATCCTTTTTCGGGCTTGGGGCTCTCTTTCGGGCTTGGGGTTCTTTTTCGGGCTTGAAGTCCTTTTTCGGGCTTGTGGTCTTTTTCGCGCTTGGGGTCCTTTTTCGGACTTGGGGTCCTTTTTCAGGCTCGGGGTCCTTTTACGAACTTGGGGTCCTTTTTCGGGCTTCTGGTCCTTTCTCGGGCTTACGATAATTTGTTGGGCTTGGGGTCCTTTTTTGGGCTTGTGGTCTTTTTCGGGCTTGGGGTCCTTTTTAGAACTTGGGGTCCTTTTACGGGCTTGGGGTGCTTTTACTAGATTGGGGTGCTTTTTCAAGCTTGGGTTCCTTTTTCGGGCTTAGGTTCATTTTTCGGGCTTGGGGTCCTTTTTCGGGCTTTGGGTCCTTTTTCGGGCTTGGGGTCCTTTTTCGGGCTTGTGGTCTTTTTCGGGCTTGGGGTTCTTCTACGAACTTGAGGTCCGTTTTCGGGCTTGGGGTCCTTTTTCAGGCTTAGGTGCATTTTTCGGGCTTGTGGTCCTTTTTCGGGCTTGTGGTCATTTTCGGGCTTGGGGTCATTTTTAGAATTTTGGGTCCTTTTACGGGCTTGGGGTGCTTTTTCGGGCTTGAAGTGCTTTTTCAGGCTTGGGGTCTTTTTTCGGGATTGGGCCCCTTTTTCGGGCTAGTGCTCGTTTTTCGGGCTTGGGGTCCTTTCGGGCTTGGGATCCTCTTTCAAGCTTGTAGTCTTGTGGTCCTTTTTCCGGACTATATCTTTTTCGCGCGTGGGGTCCTTTTTCGGGCTTGCGGTCCTTTTACGAACTTGGGGTTCGTTTTCAGGCTTAGGTTCATTTTTCGGGCTTGGGGTCCTTTTTCAGGCTTGTGGTCTTTTTCGTGCTTGGGGTCCTTTTTCGGTCTTGGGGTCTTTCTCGGGCTTGGGGTCCTTTTTAGAACTTGGGGTCCTTTTACGGGCTTAGTGTGCATTTTCGGGCTTGGGCTGCTTTTTCAGGCTTGGGGTCCTTTTTCGGGATTGGGCTCTTTTTTGGGCTTGTGCTCCTTTTAAGGGCTTGGGGTCCTTTTCGGGCTTGGGATCCTCTTTCAAGCTTATAGTCTTGTGGTACTTTTTCCGGCATATGGTCCTTTTTCGGGCGTGGGGTCCTTTTTCGGGCGTGTGGTCCTTTTTCGGGATTATGGTCTTTTTCAGGCTTGGGGTCCTTTTACGAACTTGAGGTCCGTTTTCCGGCTTCTGGTCCTTTTTCGGGCTTAGGGTCCTTTTTCGTGCTTGGGGTCCTTTTTCGGGCTGGTGGTCTTTTTCGGGCTTGGAGTCCTTTGTCGGTCTTGGGGTCCTTTTCGGGCTTGGGGTTCTTTTTAGAACTTGGGGTCCTTTTACGGGCTTGGGGTGCTTTTTCAGGCTTGTGGTCCTTTTTCGGGATTGGGCTTCTTTTTCGGGCTTGTGCTCCTTTCTCGGGCTTGGGGTCCTTTTCGGGCTTGGAATCCTCTTTCAAGCTAAGCTTGTAGTCTTGTGGTCCTTTTTCCGGCATATGGTCCTTCTTCGGGCTTAGGGTCCCTTTTCGGGCTTAGGGTTCTTTTTCGGGCTTGTGGTCATTTTCAAGCTTCGTGTCCTTTTTCGGGCTTGGGGTCCTTTTTAGAACTTGGGGTCCTTTTGCGGGCCTGGGGTGCTTTTCGGGCTTGGGATCCTCTTTCAAGCTTGTAGTCTTGTGGTGCTTTTTCGGGCTAGGGGCCCTTTTGCAGGCTTGGGGTGCTTTTTCGGGCTTGGGGTCCTTTTCCGGGCTTGTGGTCCTTTACCGGCTTGGGGTCCTCTTTCAAGCTTGTAGTCTTGTGGTCCTTTTTCCGGCTTATGGTCCTTTTTAGGGCTTGGGGTCCTTTTTCGGGCTTGGGGACCTTTTTCGGGCCTGGGATCCTTTATCGAACTAGAGATCCTTTTTTGTGCTTGGGGTTTTTTTCGGGCTTCGGCTCTTTTTCGGGCCTGGGATCCTTTATCGAACTAGAGATCCTTTTTTGTGCTTGGGGCTTTTTTTCGGGCTTCGGCTCTTTTTCGTACTTGGGTTCTTTTTCGGGATTAGGGTCCTTTTTCGGTGTTGGAGTCATTTTCGGGCTTGAGGTACTTTTTCGGGCTTGGGGTCTTTTGTCGGGCTTGGGGTCTTTTTTCGGGCTTGGGGTCTTTTTTCGAACTTGAGATCCTTTTTCGGGCTGGGGGCTCTTTTTCGGGCTTGGGTTCTTTTTTGGGATTAGGGTCCTATTTCGGGCTTGGGGTCTTTTACGGGCTTGTGGTCTTTTTTCGGGCTTGGGGTCGTTTTTCGGGCTTATGTTCCTTTTTCGGGCTTGTGGTCCTTTTTCGGGCTTGTGGTCCTTTTTCTGGGTTGTGGTCCTTTTTCGGGCTTGGGGTCCTATTTTGAGCTTGTCGTACTTTTTCGGGCTTGGGGTGCTTTTCAGGCTTGGGGTCCTTTTTCGTGCTTGTGGTCTTTTTCGGGCTTTGGGTCCTTTTTCGGGCTGGGGGACCTTTTTTGAGATTTGTGGTCCTTTTTTGGGTTTGGGGTCCTTTTCGGGCTTGGGGTCCTTTTCAGGCTTAGGTTTATTTTTCGGGCTTGTGGTCCTTTTCGGGCTTGGGGTCCTTTTTCGGGCTTGGTGTCCTTTTTCGGGCTTGGGGTCGTTTTTCGGGCTTGTGGTCCTTTTCGGGCTTGGGGTCCTTTTTCGGGCTTGGGGTCCTTTCTCGAGCTTGGGGTCCTTTTTCAAGCTTGTATTCTTGTGGTCTTTTTCTGGCTTATGGTCCTTCTTCGGGCTTGGGGTCCTTTTTCGGGCTTGGGGTGCTTTTCGGGCTTGGGGTGCTTTTTCAGTCTTGGGGTCCACTTCGGGATTAGGCCCCTTTTTCGGGCTTGTGCTCCTTTTTCGGGCTTGGGGACCTTTTCGGGCTTAGGATCCTCTTTCAAGCTTGTAGTCTTGTGGTCCTTTTTCCGGCATATGGTCCTTTTTCGGACCTGGGGTCCTTTTTCGAGCTTGAGATTTTTTTTCGGACTTGGGGCTCTTTTTCGGGCTTGGGTTCTTTTTCGGGATTGGGGTCCTTTTTCGGGCTTGAAGTTCTTTTCGTGCTTGAGGTACTTTTTGGGCTTGTGGTCTTTTTCGCGCTTGGGGTCCCTTTTCGGACTTGGGGTCCTTTTTCAGGCTCGGAGTCCTTTTTTGGGCTTCTGGTCCTTTCTCGGGTTTACGTTCATTTTTCGGGCTTGGGGTCCTTTTTCGGGCTTGGGGACCTTTTTCGGGCTTAGGTTCCTTTTTCGGGCTTGTGGTGCTTTTTCAGGCTTGGGGTCCTTTTCGGGCTTAGGGTGTTTTTTCGGGCTTTTGGTCATTTTCAAGCTTCGTGTCCTTTTTCGGGCTTTGGGTCTTTTTCGGGCTTGGGGTCCTTTTTAGAACGTGCGGTCCTTTTACGGGCTTGGGGTGCTTTTCGGGTTTGGGATCCTCTTTCATGCTTGTAGTCTTGTGGTGCTTTTTCGGGCTTGGGGTCCTGTTGCAGGCCTGGGGTCCTTTTCTGGACTTGGTGTCCTCTTTCAAGCTTGTAGTTTTGTGGTCCTTTTTCTGGCTTATGGTCTTTCTTCGGGCTTGGGGTCCTTTTTCGAACATGAGATCCTTTTTCGGGCTTGGGTCTCTTTTTTGGGCTTGGGTTCTTTTTCGGGAATGGGGTCCTTTTTCGGGCTTGAAGTCCTTTTCGTGCTTGAGGTATTTTTTTGGGCTTGTGGTCTTTTTGGCGCGTGGGGTACTTTTTCGGACTTGGGGTCCTTTTTCTGGGTCGGGGGCGTTTTACGAACTTGGGGTCCTTTTTCGGGCTTCTGGTCCTTCTTTGGGCTTACGTTCATTTTTCGGGCTTGGGGACCTTTTTCGGGCTTAGGTTCCTTTTTCGGGCTTGTGGTCTTTTTCGGGCTTGGGGTCCTTTTTAGAACTAGGGTCCTTTTACGGGCTTAGGGTGCTTTTTCGGGCTTGTGGTGCTTTTTCAGGCTTGGGGTCCTTTTCGGGCTTAGGGTGTTTTTTCGGGCTTTTGGTCATTTTCAAGCTTCGTGTCCTTTTTCGGGCTTTGGGTCTTTTTCGGGCTTGGGGTCCTTTTTAGAACGTGGGGTCCTTTTACGGGCTTGGGGTGCTTTTCGGGTTTGGGATCCTCTTTCATGCTTGTAGTCTTGTGGTGCTTTTTCGGGCTTGGGGTCCTGTTGCAGGCCTGGGGTCCTTTTCTGGACTTGGTGTCCTCTTTCAAGCTTGTAGTTTTGTGGTCCTTTTTCTGGCTTATGGTCTTTCTTCGGGCTTGGGGTCCTTTTTCGAACATGAGATCCTTTTTCGGGCTTGGGTCTCTTTTTTGGGCTTGGGTTCTTTTTCGGGAATGGGGTCCTTTTTCGGGCTTGAAGTCCTTTTCGTGCTTGAGGTATTTTTTTGGGCTTGTGGTCTTTTTGGCGCGTGGGGTACTTTTTCGGACTTGGGGTCCTTTTTCTGGGTCGGGGGCGTTTTACGAACTTGGGGTCCTTTTTCGGGCTTCTGGTCCTTCTTTGGGCTTACGTTCATTTTTCGGGCTTGGGGACCTTTTTCGGGCTTAGGTTCCTTTTTCGGGCTTGTGGTCTTTTTCGGGCTTGGGGTCCTTTTTAGAACTAGGGTCCTTTTACGGGCTTAGGGTGCTTTTTCGGGCTTGTGGTTCTTTTTCGGGCCTGCGGTCCTTTTTTGGACTTGGGGTCCTTTTTCGGGCTTGGGGTTCTTTTACGAACTTGGGGTCCTTTTTCGGGGTTGTGGTCCTTCTTTGGGCTTAGGTTCATTTTTCTGGCTTGGGGTCCTTTTTCGGCCTTGGGGTCCTTTTTCGGGCTTGGGGTTCTTTTTCGGGCTTTGGTTCTTTTTCGGGCCTGCGGTCCTTTTTTGGACTTGGGGTCCTTTTTCGGGCTTGGGGTTCTTTTACGAACTTGGGGTCCTTTTTCGGGGTTGTGGTCCTTCTTTGGGCTTAGGTTCATTTTTCTGGCTTGGGGTCCTTTTTCGGGCTTGGGGTGCTTTTTCAGGCTTGGGGTCCTTTTCAGGCTTGGGATCCTCTTTCATGCTTGTAGTCTGGTGGTCCTTTTTGCGGCATATGGTACTTTTTCGGGCGTGGGGTCCTTTTTCAAGCTTGGGATCCTTTTTCCGGATTGGGCCCCTTTTACGGGCTTTGGATCTTTTTCAAGCTTGTAGTCTTGTGGTCCATTTTCCAGCACATGTTGCTTTTTCGGGCTTGTGGTCTTTTTCGGGCTTGTGGTCCTTTTTCGGGCTTGGGGACCTTTTTCGGATTTGGGGTCATTTTTCGGGCTTGTGGTCTTTTTCGGGCTTGGGGTCCTTTTTAGAACTTGGCGTCTTTAACGGGCTTAGGGTGCTTTTTCGGGTTTGGGGTGCTTTTTCAGGCTTGGGGTTCTTTTCGGGCTTGGGATCCTCTTTCAAGCTTGTACTGTTGTGGTACTTTTTCCGGCATATGGTCCTTTTTCGGGCGTGGGGTCCTTTTTCGGGCTTGGGGTACTTTTTCGGACTTGGGGTTCTTTTTCAGGTTTGGGGTCCTTTTACGAACTTGAGGTCCTTTTTCGGGCTTGGAGTCCTTTATCGGGCTTAGCTTCATTTTTCGGGCTTGGGGTCCTTTTTCGTGCTTGTGGTCTTTTTCGGGCTTATGGTTCTTTTTAGAACTTGGGGTCCTTTTACGGGCTTGGTGCTTTTTCGGGCTGTGGTCCTTTTTTAAGCTTGGGGTCCTTTTCGGGCGTGCGGTCCTCTTTCAAGCTTGTAGTCTTGTGGTCCTTTTTCCGGCATATGGTCCTTTTTCGGGCGTGGGGTCCTTTTTCGGGCTTGGGGTCCTTTTACGAACTTGAGGTCCGTTTTCGGGCTTGGGGTCCTTTTTCAGGCTTAGATTAATTTTTCGGGCTTGGATCCTTTTTCGGGCTTGTGGTCTTTTTCGGGCTGGGGTACTTTTTAGAACTTTGGGTCCTTTTACGAACTTGGGGTGCTTTTTCGGGCTTGGGGTGCTTTTTCAGGCTTGGGGTCCTTTTTCTGGATTGGGCCCCTTTTTCGGGCTAGTGCTCGTTTTCCGGGCTTGGGGTCCTTTTTGGGCTTGGAGTCCTTTTCGGGCTTGGGATCCTCTTTCAAGCTTGTAGTCTTGTGGTACTTTTTCCGGCATATGGTCCTTTTTCGGGCGTGGGGTCCTTTTTCGGGCTTGTGGTCTTTTTCGGGCTTGTGGTCCTTTTCGGGCTTGGGGTCGTTTTTGGGGCTTTGGGTCCTTTTTCGGGCTTGGTGTCCTTTTTCGGGCTTGGGGTCCTTTTCCAAGCTTGTAGTCTTGTGGTCCTTTTTCTGGCTTATGGTCCTTCTTCGGGCTTGGGGTCCTTTTTCGGGCTTGGGGTGCTTTTCAGGCTTGGGGTCCATTTCTGAATTGGGCCCCTTTTTCGAGCTTTTGCTCCTTTTTCGGGCTTGGGGTCCTTTTCGGGCTTGGAATCATCTTTCAAACTTGTAGTTTTGTGGTACTTTTTCCGGCATATGGTCCATTTTCGAACTTGGGGTCCTTTTTCAAACTTGAGATCCTTTTTCGGGCTTGGGGCTCTTTTTCGGGCTTGGGTTCTATTTCGGGATTGGGGTCCTTTTTCGGGCTTGAAGTCCTTTTCGTGCTTGAGGTACTTTTTTGGGCATGTGGTCTTTTTCGGGCTTGGGGTCCTTTTTCGGACTTGGGGTCCTTTTACAGGATCGGGGTCCTTTTACGAACCTGGGGTCCTTTTTCGGGCTTCTGGTCCTTTCTCGGGCTTACGTTCATTTTTCGGGCTTGGGGTCCTTTTTCGGGCTTGGGGACCTTTTTCTGGCTTGGGGTCCTTTTTCGGGCTTGTGGTCTTTTTCGGGTTTGGGGTCCTTTTTAGAACTTGGGGTATTTTTACGGGCTTGGGGTCATTTTCAGAACTTGGGGTCCTTTTACGGGCTTGGGGTGCTTTTTCGGGCTTGGGGTGCTTTTTCAAGCTTGTAGTGTTGTGGTCCTTTTTCCGGCATATGGTCCTTTTAAGGGCGTGGGGTCCTTTTTCGGGCTTGGGGTAGTTTTTCGGACTTGGGGTCTTTTTTCAGGCTTGGGGTCCTTTTACGAACTTGGAGTCCTTTTTCGGGCTTGGGATCCTCTTTCAAGCTTGTTGTGTTGTGGTCCTTTTTCCGGCATATGGTCCTTTTTCGGGCGTGGGGTCCTTTTTCCGGCTTGGGGTACTTTTTCGGACTTGGGGTCCTTTTTTGAGCTTGGGGTCCTTTTACGAACTTGGTGTCCTTTTTCAAGCTTGGGGTCCTTTTCGGGCTTGTGCTCCTTTTTCGGGCTTGGGGTCCTTTTCGGGCTTGGGATCCTCTTTCAAGCTTGTAGTGTTGTGGTCCTTTTTCCGGCATATGGTCCTTTTTCGGCGGTGGGGTCCTTTTTCGGGCTTGGGGTATTTTTTTCGGACTTGGGGTCTTTTTGAGGCTTGGGGTCCTTTTACGAACTTGGGGTCCTATTTCGGGCTTGGAGTCTTTTATCGGGCTTATGTTCATTTTTCCGGCGTGGGGTCCTTTTTCGGGCTTGTGGTCCTTTTTCGGACTTGGGGTCCTTTTTCGTGCTTGTGGTCTTTTTCGGGCTTGTGCTCCTTTTTATAACTTGGGGTCCTTTTACGGGCTTGGGGTGCTTTTTCGGGCTGGGGTCCTTTTTTAGGCTTGGGGTCCTTTTCGGGCTTGGGGTCCTCTTTCAAGCTTGTAGCCTTGTGGTCCTTTTTTTGGCATATGGTCCTTTTTCGGGCGTGGGGTCCTTTTTCGGGCTTGGGGTCCTTTTTCGGGCTTGTGGTCTTTTTCGGGCTTGGGGTTCTTTTTCAGGCTTAGGTTTATTTTTCGGGCTTGTAGTCCTTTTCGGGCTTGGTGTCCTTTTTCGGGCTTTTGGTCCTTTTTCGGGCTTGGGGTCCTTTTACGGGCTTGCAGTCCTTTTTCAAGCTTGTAGTCTTGTGTTCCTCTTTCTGGATTATGGTCCTTCTTCGGGCTTGGGGTCCTTTTTCGGGCTTGGGGTGCTTTTTCAGGCTTGGGGTCCATTTCTGGATTGGGCTCCTTTTCGAGCTTTTCTCCTTTTTCGGGCTTGGGGTCCTTTTCGGGCTTGGGATCCTCTTTCAAGCTTGTAGGCTTGTGGTCCATTTTCCAGCATATGGTCCTTTTTCGGACTTGGAGTCCTTTTTCGAACTTGAGATCCTTTTCCTTGTGGTCCTTTTTAGAACTTGGGGTCCTTTTACGGGCTTGGTGCTTTTTCGGGCTGGGGTCCTTTTTAAGCTTGGGGTCCTTTTCGGGCGTGGGGTCCTCTTTCAAGCTTGTAGTCTTGTGGTCCTTTTTCCGGCATATGGTCCTTTTTCGGGCTTGAGGTCCTTTTTCAGGCTTAGATTGATTTTTCGGGCTTGGGTCCTTTTTCGGGCTTGTGGTCTTTTTCGGGCTGGGGTATTTTTTAGAACTTTGGGTCCTTTTACGAACTTGGGGTGCTTTTTTGGGCTTGGGGTGCTTTTTCAGGCTTGGGGTCTTTTTTCGGGATTGGGCCCCTTTTTCGGGCTAGTGCTCGTTTTCCGGGCTTGGGGTCCTTTTCGGGCTTGGGATCCTCTTTCAAGCTTGTAGTCTTGTGGTCCTTTTTCCGGCGTATAGTCCATTTTCGGGCGTGGGGTCATTTTTCGGGCCTGGGGTCCTTTTACGAACTTGAGGTCCGTTTTCAGGCTTAGGTTCATTTTTCGGGCGTGGGGTCCTTTTTCGGGCTTGTGGTCTTTTTCGGGCTTGTGGTCCTTTTCGGGCTTGGGGTGCTTTTTCGGGCTTGTGGTCTTTTTCGGGCTTGTGGTCCTTTTCGGGCTTGGGGTGCTTTTTCGGGCTTTGGGTCCTTTTTCGGGCTTGGTGGCCTTTTTCGGGCTTGGGGTCCTTTTTCAAGCTTGTAGTCTTGTGGCCCTTTTTCTGGCTTATGGTCCTTCTTCGGGCTTGGGGTCCTTTTTCGGTCTTGGGGTCATTTTCAGGCTTGGGGTCTATTTTAGAACTTGGGGTCCTTTTGCGGGCTTGGGGTGCTTTTTCAGGCTTGGGGTCCATTTCGGGATTGGGCCCCTTTGTCGGGCTTTTGCTCCTTTTTCGGGCTTGGGGTCCTTTTCGGGCTTGGGATCCTCTTTCAAGCTTGTAGTCTTGTGGTCCATTTTTCAGCATATGGTCCTTTTTCGGACTTGGAGTCCTTTTTCGAACTTGAGATCCTTTTCCTTGTGGTCCTTTTTAGAACTTGGGGTCCTTTTACGGGCTTGGTGCTTTTTTCGGGCTGGGGTCCTTTTTTAAGCTTGGGGTCCTTTTCGGGCGTGGGGTCCTCTTTCAAGCTTGTAGTCTTGTGGTCCATTTTCCAGCATATGGTCCTTTTTCGGACTTGGAGTCCTTTTTCGAACTTGAGATCCTTTTCCTTGTGGTCCTTTTTAGAACTTTGGGTCCTTTTACGAACTTGGGGTGCTTTTTCGGGCTTGGAGTGCTTTTTCAGGCTTGGGGTCTTTTTTCGGGATTGGGCCCCTTTGTCGGGCTTTTGCTCCTTTTTCGGGCTTGGGGTCCTTTTCGGGCTTGGGATCCTCTTTCAAGCTTGTAGTCTTGTGGTCCATTTTCCAGCATATGGTCCTTTTTCGGACTTGGAGTCCTTTTTCGAACTTGAGATCCTTTTCCTTGTGGTCCTTTTTAAAACTTTGGGTCCTTTTACGAACTTGGGGTGCTTTTCGGTCTTGGGGTGCTTTTTCAGGCTTGGGGTCTTTTTTCGGGATTGGGCCCCTTTTTCGAGCTAGTGCTCGTTTTCCGGGCTTGGGGTCCTTTTCGGGCTTGGGATCCTCTTTCAAGCTTGTAGTCTTGTGGTCCTTTTTCCGGCATATGGTCCTTTTTCGGACCTGGGGTCCTTTTTCGAGCTTGAGATCATTTTTCGGGCTTGAAGCGCTTTTTCGGGCTTGGGTTCCTTTTCGGGATTGGGGTCCTTTTTCGGGCTTGAAGTCCTTTTCGTGCTTGAGGTACTTTTTTGGGCTTGTGGTCTCTTTAGCGCTTGGGGTCCTTTTTCGTACTTGGGGTCCTTTTTCAGGCTCGGGGTCCTTTTACGAACTTGGGGTCCTTTTTCGGGCTTCTGGTCCTTTCTCGGCTTACGCTCATTTTTCGGGCTTGTGGTCCTTTTTCGGGCTTGGGGACCTTTTTCGGACTAGGGGTCCTTTTTCGGGATTGGGCCCCTTTTTCGGGCTTGGGATCCTCTTTCAAGCTAGTAGTCTTGTGCTACCTTTTCCGGCATATGGTCCTTTTTCGGGCGTAGGGTCCTTTTTCGGGCTTGGGGTCCTTTTTCGAGCTTTGGGTCCTTTTTCGGGCTTGGGGTCCTTTTTCGGGCTTGCGGTCCTTTTTCAAGCTTGTAGTCTTGTGGTCCTCTTTCTGGATTATGGTCCTTCTTCGGGCTTGGGGTCCTTTTTCGGGCTTGGGGTGCTTTTTCAGGCTTGGGGTCCATTTCGGAATTGGGCTCCTTTTTCGAGCTTTTGCTCCTTTTTCGGGCTTGGGGTCCTTTTCCGGCTTGGGATCCTCTTTCAAGCTTGTAGTCTGGTGGTCCTTTTTCCGGCATTTGGTCCTTTTTCGGACTTGGGGTCCTTTTTCAAACTTGAGATCCTTTTTCGGGCTTGGGGCTCTTTTTCGGGCTTGGGTTCTATTTCGGGATTGGGGTCCTTTTTCGGGCTTGAAGTCCTTTTCGTGCTTAAGGTAGTTTTTTGGGCTTGTGGTCTTTTTCGCGCTTGGGGTCCATTTTCGGACTTGGGGTCCTTTTTTAGGCTCGGGGTCCCTTTACAAACTAGGGGTCCTTTTTCGGGCTTCTGGTCCTTTCTCGGAATTACGTTCATTTTTCGGGCTTGGGGTCCTTTTTCGGGCTTGGGGACCTTATTCGGACTTGGGGTCCATTTTCGGGCTTGTGGTCTTTTTCGCGCTTGGGGTCCTTTTTAGAACTTGGGGTCCATTTACGGGCTTGGGGTGCTTTTTCGGGCTTGGGGTGCTTTTTCAGGCTTGGGGTCCTATTCGGGCTTGGGATCCTCTTTCAAGCTTGTAGTGTTGTGGTTCTTTTTCCGGCATATGGTCCATATTCGGGCGTGGGGTCCTTTTTCCGGCTTGGGGTCCTTTTCGGGCTTGGAGTCCTTTTTCGGGCTTGATGTCCTTTTTCGTGCTTGTGGTCTTTTTCGGGCTTGTGCTCCTTTTTAAAACTTGGGGTCCTTTTACGGGCTTGGTGCTTTTTCGGGCTGGGGTCCCTTTTCGGGCTAGGGGTCCTATTACGAACTTGAGGTCCGTTTTCGGGCTTGGAGTCCTTTTTCAGGCTTAGGTTCATTTTTCGGGCTTGGGGTCCTTTTTCGGGCTTAGGGTGCTTTTCAGGCTTGTGGTCCATTTCAGGATTGGGCCCCTTTTTCGAGCTTTTGCTCCTTTTGCGGGCTTGGGGTCCTTTTCGGGCTTGGGATCCTCTTTTAAGCTTGTAGTTTTGTGGTCCTTTTTCCGGCATATGGTCCATTTTCGGACTTGGGGTCCTATTTCGAACTTGAGATCCTTTTTCGGGCTTGGGGCTCTTTTTCGGGCTTTGGTTCTTTTTCGGGATTGGGGTCTTTTTCGGGCTTGAACTCCTTTTCGTGCTTGAGGTCCTTTTACAGGCTCGGGGTCCTTTTAAGAACTTGGGGTCCTTTTTCGGGCTTCTGGTCTTTTCTCGGGCTTACGTTCATTTTTCGGGCTTGGGGTCCTTTTTCGGGCTTGGGGACCTTTTTAGAACTTTGGGTATTTTTACGGGCTTGGGGTCCTTTTTAGAACTAGGGGTCCTTTTACGGGCTTGGGGTGCTTTTTCGGGCTTGGGGTGCTTTTTCAAGCTTGTAGTGTTGTGGTCCTTTTTCCGGCATATGGTCATTTTTCGGGCGTGGGGTCCTTTTTCGGGCTTGGGGTCCTTTTTCGGGATTGGGCCCCTTTTTCGGGCTTGGGGTCCGCTTTCAAGCTTGTAGTCTTGTGGTCCATTTTCCAGAATATGTTTCTTTTTCGGGCTTGTGGTCCTTTTCGGGCTTGGGGTCCTTTTTCGGTCTTGGGGTCTTTTTCGGTCTCTGGGTCCATTTTAGAACTTGGGGTCCTTTTACGGGCTTGGGGTGCTTTTTCAGGCTTGGGGTCCATTTCGGGACTGGGCCCCTTTTTCGGGCTTTTGCTCCTTTTTCGGGCTTGAAGTCCTTTTCGGACTTGGGATCCTCTTTCAAGCTGGTAGTCTTGTGGTCCTTTTCCGGCATATGGTCCTTTTTCGGACTTGGGGTCCTTTTTCGAACTTGAGTTCGGGCTTGGGGCTCTTTTTCGGGCTTGGGTTCTTTTTCGGGATTGGGGTCCTTTTTCGGGCTTGAATTCCTTTTCGTGCTTGAGGTACTTTTTTGGGCTTGTGGTCTCTTTCGCGCTTAGGGTCCTTTTTCGGACTTGGGGTCCTTTTTCAGGCTCGGGGTCCTTTTACGAGCTTGGGGTTCTTTTTCGGGCTTCTGGTCCTTTCTGGGGCTTACGCTCATTTTTTGGGCTTGTGGTCCTTTTTCGGGCTTGAGGACCTTTTTCGGACTTGGGGTCCTTTTTCGGGCTTGTGGTCATTTTCGAGCTTGGTGTCCTTTTTAGAACTCGGGGTCGTTTTACGGGTTTAGGGTGCTTTTTCGGGCTTGGGGTGCTTTTTCAGGCTTGGGGTCCTTTTCGGGCTTGGGATCCTCTTTCAAGCTTGTAGTGTTGTGGCCCTTTTTCCCGCATACAGTCTTTCCCGGGCGTGGGGACCTTTTTCGGGATTGGGGTCCTTTTTCGAGCTTGGGGTCCTTTTTCGGACTTGATGTCCTTTTTCGTGCTTGTGGTCTTTTTCGGGCTTGTGGTCCTTTTTAGAACTAGGGGTCCTTTTACGGGCTTGGTGCTTTTTCGGGCTGGGGTCCTTTTTTAGGCTTGGGGTCCTTTTCGGGCTTGGGGTCCTCTTTCAAGCTTGTAGCCTTGTGGTCCTTTTTCCGGCATATGGTCCATTTTCGGGCGTGGGGTCCTTTTTCGGGCTTGGGGTCCTTTTACGAACTTGAGGTCCGTTTTCGGGCTTGGGGTCCTTTTTCAGGCTTAGGTTCATTTTTCGGGCTTGGGTCCTTTTTCGGGCTTGTGGTCTTTTTCGGGCTTCTGGTCCTTTTTAGAACTTTGGGTCCTTTTACGAACTTGGGAAGTTTTTTCGGGCTTGGGGTGCTTTTTCAGGCTTGAAGTCTTTTTTCGGGATTGGGCCCCTTTTTCGGGCTAGTGCTCGTTTTCCGGGCTTGGGGTCCTTTTCGGGCTTGGGATCCTCTTTCAAGCTTGTAGTTTTGTGGTCCTTTTTCCGGCATATAGTCCTTTATCGGGCATGGGGTCCATTTTCGGACCTGGGGTCCTTTTACGAACTTGAGGTCCGTTTTCAGGCTTAGGTTCATTTTTCGGGCTTGTGGTCCTTTTTCGGGCTTGTGGTCTTTTTCGGGCTTGGGGTCCTTTTTCGGTCTTGGGGTCTTTCTCGGGCTGGGGTCCTTTTTTGAACTTGGGGTCCTTTTACGGGCTTGGGGTGCTTTTTCGGGCTTGGGATTCTTTCTCGGGATTGGGCCCCTTTTTCGGGTTTGGGATTCTCTTTCAAGCTAGTAGTCTTGTGGTACTTTTTTCGGCATATGGTCCTTATTCAGGCGTGGGGTCCTTTTTCGGGCTTGGGGTCCTTTTTCGGGCTTGTGGTCTTTTTCGGGCTTGGGGTTCTTTTTCAGGCTTAGGTTTATTTTTCGGGCTTGTAGTCCTTTTCGGGCTTGGTGTCCTTTTTCGGGCTTTTTGTCCTTTTTCGGGCTTGGGGTCCTTTTACGGGCTTGCAGTCCTTTTTCAAGCTTGTAGTCTTGTGTTTCTCTTTCTGGATTATGGTCCTTCTTCGGGCTTGGGGTCCTTTTTCGGGCTTGGGGTGCTTTTTCAGGCTTGGGATCCATTTCGGGATTGGGCTCCTTTTCGAGCTTTTGCTCCTTTTTCGGGCTTGGGGTCCTTTTCGGGCTTGGGATCATCTTTCAAGCTTGTAGTCTTGTGGTCCATTTTCCAGCATATGGTCCTTTTTCGGACTTGGGGTCCTTTTTCGAACTTGAGATCCTTTTTCGGGCTTGGGGCTCTTTTTCGGGCTAGGGTTCTTTTTCGGGATTGGGGTCCTTTTTCGGGCTTGAAGTCCTTTTCGTGCTTAAGGTACTTTTTTGGGCTTGTGGTCTTTTGGTCCTTTTTCCGGCTTATGGTCATTCTTCGGGCGTGCTTTTTCAGGCTTGGGGCCTTTTGCGGGTTTTTGGTCTTTTTCGGACTTGGGGTCCTTTTTCGGGCTGGGGATCCTTTTTCAGGCTTGGGGTCATTTTTCGGGCTTGGGGTCCTTATGCGGGCTTGGGGTCCTTTGTCGGGTTTGGGATCCCTTTTCGGGCTTGGGGTCCTTTTTCGGGTTTGGGGTCGTTTTTCGGGCTTGGGGTCCTTTTTTGGGCTTGGTGTCCTCTTTCAAGCTTATAGACTTGTGGCCCTTTTTCCGGCATATGGTCCTTTTTCGGGCTTGGGGTCCTTTGTCGGGCTTGGGGTCCTTTTTCGGGCTTCTTGTCTTTTTCGAACTTGTGGTCCTCTTTTGGGCGTGGAGTCTTTTTGGGCTTGGGGTCCTTTTTCGAACTTGAGATCATTTTTCGTGCTCTTTTTCGGGCTTGGGGTCCTGTTTTCGGGCTTGGGGTGCTTTTTCGGGATTGGCGTCCTTTTTCGGGCTTGGAGTCCTTTTCGTGCTAGAGGTACTATTTTGGGCTTGGGGTCTTTTTCGGGCTTGGGGTCCTTTTTCGGACTTGGGGTCTTTTTTTGGGCTTGGGGTCCTCTTTCAAGCTTGTAGTCTTTTGGTACTTTTTCCGGCTTATTGTCCTTCTTCGGCCATGGGGTCCTTTTTCGGGCTTAGGTTCCTTTTTGGGCTTGCGGTCTTCTTCAAGCTTCGTGTCCTATTTCTGGCTTGGGGTCCTTTTTTGGGCTTGGGGTCCTTCTTCGATCTTGGATTTTTTTCGAACTTGGGGTCCTCTTTCCGGCTTGGGGTTTTTTCGGGCTTGGGGTCCTTTTTTGGGCTTGTCGTCATTTTTCGATCTTGGGGTGCTTTTTCAGGCTATGGGCCCTTTTGCTGGTTTTTGGTCTTTTTGGGACTTGGGGTCTTTTTTCGGATATGGGTTCCTTTTTCGGGCTTGGGGTCCATTTTCGGGCTTGGGATCGTTTTTCAGACTTGTGGTCCTTTTTCGGGCTAGTGGTCCTTCTTCGGGCTTGTTGTCTTTTTCGAGCTTGGGGTCCTTTTTCGGGCTGGGGGACCTTTTTCTGGCTTGGGGTCCATTTTCGAACTTGAGATCCTTTTTCGGGCTTGGGGCTCTTTTCGGGCTTCGGTTCTTTTTCGAACTTGGGGTCCTTTTTCGGACTTGGGGTTTTTTCGGTCTTGGGGTCCTTTTTCGGGCTTGGGGTGCTTTTTCGGGCTAGGGTTCTTTTTCGGGATTGGGGTGCTTTTTCGGGCTAGGGTTCTTTTTCGGGATTGGGGTCCTTTCTCGGGCTTGAAGTCCTTTTCGTGCTTGAGGTACTTTTTTGGGCTTGTGGTCTTTTTCGGGCTTGGGGTCCTTTTTCGGACTTGGGGTCCTTTTTCAGGCTTGGGGTCCTTTACGAACTTGGGGTCCTTTTACGAACTTGGGGTGCTTTTTCGGGCTTCTGGTCCTTTTTCGGGCTTACGTTCATTTTTCGGGATTGGGGTCCTTTTTCGGGCTTGGGTTCCTTTGTCGGGCTTGGGGTCCTTTTTCGGGCTTGTGGTCTTTGTCGGGCTTGGTGTCCTTTTTAGAACTTGGGGTCCTTTTACGGACTTGGGGTGCTTTTTCGGGCTTGGGGTGCTTTTTCAGGCTTGGGGTCCTTTTCTGGCTTGGGATCCTCTTTCAAGCTTGAAGTGTTGTGGTCCTTTTTCCGGAATATGGTCCTTTTTCGGGCGTGGATTCCTTTTTCGGGTTTGGGGTCTCTTTCGGACTTGGGGTCCTTTTTCAGGCTTGGGGTCCTTTTACGAAGTTGGGGTTCTTTTTCGGGCTTCTGGTCCTTTTACGAACTTGGGGTCCTTTTTCGGGCTTCTGGTCCTTTTTCGGGCTTACGTTTATTTTTCGGGATTGGGGTCCTTTTTCGGGCTTGGGTTCCTTTGTCGGGCTTGGGGTCCTTTTTCGGGCTTGTGGTCTTTGTCGGGCTTGGTGTCCTTTTTAGAACTTGGGGTCCTTTTACGGACTTGGGGTGCTTTATCGGGCTTGGGGTGCTTTTTCAGGCTTGGGGTCCTTTTCTGGCTTGGGATCCTCTTTCAAGCTTGTAGTGTTGTTCTCCTTTTCCGGAATATGGTCCTTTTTCGGGCGTGGATACCTTTTTCGGGTTTGGGGTCTCTTTCGGACTTGGGGTCCTTTTTCAGGCTTGGGGTCCTTTTACGAAGTTGGGGTTCTTTTTCGGGCTTGGGGTCCTTTTCGGGCTTGTGGTTTTTTTCGGACTTGGGGTCCTTTTTCGAACTTGAGATCCTTTTTCGGGCTTGGGGCTCTTTTCGGGCTAGGGTTCTTTTTCGGGATTGGGGTCCTTTCTCGGGCTTGAAGTCCTTTTCGTGCTTGAGGTACTTTTTTGGGCTTGTGGTCTTTTACGAACTTGGGGTCCTTTTTCGGGCTTCTGGTCCTTTTTCGGGCTTACGTTCATTTTTCGGGATTGGGGTCCTTTTTCGGGCTTGGGTTCCTTTGTCGGGCTTGGGGTCCTTTTTCGGGCTTGTGGTCTTTGTCGGGCTTGGTGTCCTTTTTAGAACTTGGGGTCCTTTTACGGACTTGGGGTGCTTTTTCGGGCTTGGGGTGCTTTTTCAGGCTTGGGGTCCTTTTCGGGCTTGGGATCCTCTTTCAAGCTTGTAGTGTTGTGGTCCTTTTTCCGGAATATGGTCCTTTTTCGGGCGTGGATTCCTTTTTCGGGTTTGGGGTCTCTTTCGGACTTGGGGTCCTTTTTCAGGCTTGGGGTCCTTTTACAAAGTTGGGGTTCTTTTTCGGGCTTGGGGTCCTTTTAGGGCTTGTGGTTTTTTTCGGACTTGGGGTCCTTTTTCGAACTTGAGATCCTTTATCGGGCTTGGGGCTCTTTTCGGGCTAGGGTTCTTTTTCGGGATTGGGGTCCTATTTCGGGCTTGAAATCCTTTTCGTGCTTGAGGTACTTTTTTGGGCTTGTGGTCTTTTTCGGGCGTGGGGTCCCTTTTCGGACTTGGGGTCCTTTTTCAGGCTTGGGGTCCTTTTACGAACTTGGGGTCCTTTTACGAACTTGGGGTCCTTTTTCGGGCTTCTGGTCCTTTTTCGGGCTTACGTTCATTTTTCGGGATTGGGGTCCTTTTTCGGGCTTGGGTTCCTTTGTCGGGCTTGGGGTGCTTTTTCGGGCTTGGGGTGCTTTTTCAGGCTTAGGGTCGTTTTCGGGCTTGGGATCCTCTTTCAAGCTTTCAAGCGGGCTAGGGTTCTTTTTCGGGATTGGGGTCCTATTTCGGGCTTGAAGTCTTTTCGTGCTTGAGGTACTTTTTTGGGCTTGTGGTCTTTTTCGGGCTTGGGGTCCTTTTTCAGATTTGGGGTCGTTTTTCAGGCTTAGGGTCCTTTTACGAACTTGGGGTCGTTTTACGAACTTGGGGTCCCTTTTCGGGCTTGGGGCTCTTTTTCGGGCTAGGGTTCTTTTTCGGGATTGGGGTCCTTTCTCGGGCTTGAAGTCCTTTTCGTGCTTGAGGTACTTTTTTGGGCTTGTGGTCTTTTTCGGGCTTGGGGTCCTTTTTCGAACTTGGGGTCCTTTTTCAGGCTTGGGGTCCTTTTACGAACTTGGGGTCCTTTCACGAACTTGGGGTCCTTTTTCGGGCTTCTGGTCCTTTTTCGGGCTTACGTTCATTTTTCGGGATTGGGGTCCTTTTTCGGGCTTGGGTTCCTTTGTCGGGCTTGGGGTCCTTTTTCGGGCTTGTGGTCTTTGTCGGGCTTGGTGTCCTTTTTAGAACTTGGGGTCTTTTTACGGACTTGGGGTGCTTTTTTGGGCTTGGGGTGCTTTTTCAGGCTTGGGGTCCTTTTCGGGCTTGGGATCCTCTTTCAAGCTTGAAGTGTTGTGGTCCTTTTTCCGGAATATGGTCCTTTTTCGGGCGTGGATTCCTTTTTCGGGTTTGGGGTCTCTTTCGGACTTGGGGTCCTTTTTCAGGCTTGGGGTCCTTTTACGAAGTTGGGGTTCTTTTTCGGGCTTGGGGTCCTTTTCGGGCTTGTGGTTTTTTTCGGACTTGGGGTCCTTTTTCGAACTTGAGATCCTTTTTCGGGCTTGGGGCTCTTTTCGGGCTAGGGTTCTTTTTCGGGATTGGGGTCCTATTTCGGGCTTGAAGTCCTTTTTGTGCTTGAGGTACTTTTTTTGGCTTGTGGTCTTTTTCGGGCTTGGGGTCCCTTTTCGGACTTTGGGTCCTTTTTCAGGCTTGGGGTCCTTTTACGAACGTGGGGTCCTTTATCGGGCATCTGGTCCTTTCTCGGGCTTACGTTTATTTTTCGGGATTGGGGTCCTTTTTCGGGCTTGGGTTCCTTTGTAGGGCTTGGGGTCCTTTTTCGGGCTTGTGGTCTATTTCGGGCTTGGGGTCCTTTTTAGAACTTGGGGTCCTTTTACGGACATGGGGTGCTTTTTCGGGCTTGGGGTGCTTTTTCAGGCTTGGGGTCCTTTTCCGGCTTGGGATCCTCTTTCAAGCTTTTACTTTTGTGGTCCTTCTTCGGGCTTGGGTTTATTTTTCGGTCTTGGGGTCCTTTTTCAGGCTTGTGGTCCTTTTACGAACTTGGGGTCCTTTTACGGGCTTGGGGTCCTTTTCGGGCTTAAGTTTATTTTTCGGGCTTGGGGTCCTTTTTCGGGCTTGGGGTCCTTTTTCGGACTTGGAGCCCTTTTTCGGGCTTGTGGTCTTTTTCGGGCTTGGGGTCCTTTTTAGAACTTGGGGTCCTTTTACCAGCTTGGGATGCTTTTTCGGGCTTGGGGTGCTTTTTCAGGCTTGGGGTCCTTTTCGGGCTTGGGATCCTCTTTCAAGCTTGTAGTGTTGTGGTCCTTTTTCCGGCATATGGTCCTTTTTCCGGCATATGGTCCTTTTTCGGGCGTGGGGTCCTTTTTCGGGCTTGGGTTCCTTTTACGAACTTGAGGTCCGCTTTCGGGCTTGGGTTCCTTTTTCGGGCTTATGCTCATTTTTCGGGGTCCTTTTTTGGGCTTGTCGTCCCTTTTCGATCTTAGGGTGCTTTTTCAGGCTTGGGGCCTTTAGCGAAATTTTGGTCTTTTTCGGACTTGGGGTCCTTTTTCGGGCTTGGGGTCCTTTTTCGGGCTGAGGATACTTTTTCAGGCTTGGGGTCATTTTTCGGGCTTGGGGTCCTTATGCGGGCTTGGGGTCCTTTGTCGGGTTTGGGATCCTTTTTCGGGCTTGGGGTCCTTTTTCGGGTTTGGGGTCCTTTTTCGGGCTTGGGGTCCTTTTTCGGGCTTGGGGTCCTTTTTCGGGCTTGGGGTGCTTTTCGGACTTGGGGTCCTCTTTCAAGCTTATAGTCTTGTGGCCCTTTTTCCGGCATATGGTCCTTCTTCGGGCTTGGGGTCCATTGTCGGGCTTGGGGTCCTTTTTCGGGCTTCTTGTCTTTTTCGAACTTGGGGTCCTTTTTTGGGCTTGGGGTCTTTCTGGGCTTGGGGTCCTTTTTCGAACTTGAGATCATTTTTCGGGCTTGTGGCTCTTTTTCGCGCTTGGGGTCCTTTTTCGGGCTTGGGGTGCTTTTTCGGGCTTGGAGTCCTTTTCGTGCTTGAGGTACTGTTTTGGGCTTGGGGTCTTTTTTCGGGCTTGGGGTCTTTTTTTGGGCTTGGGGTCCTCTTTCAGGCTTGTAGTCTTTTGGTCCTTTTTCCGGCTTATTGTCCTTTGGCCTTGGGGTCCTTTTTCGGACTTAGGGTCCTTTTTGGGCTTGCGGTCTTCTTCAAGCTTCGTGTCCTATTTCTGGCTTGGGGTCCTTTTTCGGGCTTGGGGTCCATTTTAGAACTTGGGGTCCTTTTACGGGCTTGGGGTGCTTTTTCGGGCTTGGGGTCCTTTTACGAACTTGGGGTCCTTTTACGAACTTGGGGTCCTTTTTCGGGCTTCTGGTCCTTTTCGGGCTTACGTCCATTTTTCGGGATTGGGGTCCTTTTTCGGGCTTGGGTTCCTTTGTAGGGCTTGGGGTCCTTTTTCGGGCTTGTGGTCTTTTTCGGGCTTGGGGTCCTTTTTAGAACTTGGGGTCCTTTTACGGACATGGGGTGCTTTTTCGGGCTTGGGGTGCTTTTTCAGGCTTGGGGTCCTTTTCGGGCTTGGGATCCTCTTTCAAGCTTGTAGTCTTGTGGTCCTTTTTCGGGCTTGGGTTTATTTTTCGGACTTTGGGTCCTTTTTCAGGCTTGTGGTCCTTTTACGAACTTGGGGTCCTTATGCGGGCTTGGGGTCCTTTTTCGGGCTTAGGTTCATTTTTCGGGCTTGGGGTCCTTTTTCGGGCTTGGGTTCCTTTGTAGGGCTTGGGGTCCTTTTTCGGGCTTGTGGTCTTTTTCGGCCTTGGGGTCCTTTTTAGAACTTGAGGTCCTTTTACGGACATGGGGTGCTTTTTCGGGCTTGGGGTGCTTTTTCAGGCTTGGGGTCCTTTTCGGGTTTGGGATCCTCTTTAAAGCTTGTAGTGTTGTGGTCATTTTTCCGGCATATGGTCCTTTTTCCGGCATATGGTCTTTTTTCGGGCGTGGGGTCCTTTTTCGGGCTTGGGTTCCTTTTACGAACTTGAGGTCCGCTTTCGGGCTTGGGTTCCTTTTTCGGGCTTATGCTCATTTTTCGGGCTTGGGGTCCTTTTTCTGGCATGTGGTCCTTTTCTATCTTGGGGTTCTCTTTCCGGCTTGGGGTTTTTTGGGCTTGGGGTCCTTTTTTGGGCTTGTCGTCCCTTTTCGATCTTAGGGTACTTTTTCAGGCTTGGGGCCTTTTGCGGGCTTTTGGTCTTTTTCGGACTTGGGGTCCTTTTTCGGGCTTGGGGTCCCTTTTCGGGCTGGGGATCCTTTTTCAGGCTTGGGGTCATTTTTCGGGCTTGGGGTCCTTATGCGGGCTTGGGGTCCTTTGTCGGGTTTGGGATCCTTTTTCGGGCTTGGGGTCCTTTTTCGGGTTTGGGGTCCTTTTTCGAGCATGGTGTCCTTTTTCGGGCTAGGTGTCCTTTTTTGGGCTTGGGGCCTTTTTTGGATTTGGGGTCCTTTTTCAGGCTTGTAGCCTTGTGATCCTGTTTCGGGCTTGTGGTATTTTTTCGGGCTTGCATTCTTTTACGAACTTGGGGTCCTTTTTCGGGCGAATGGTCCTTTTCGGGCTTGTGGTCCTTTTTCGGGCTTGGGGTCCTATTTTGGGCTTGTCGTACTTTTTCGGGCTTGGGGTGCTTTTCAGGCTTGGGGTCCTCTTTCGGGCTTGTGGTCTTTTTCGGGCTTTGGTTTCTGATTCGGTCTTGGGGACCTTTTTTCGGATTTTATGTCCTTTTTCGGGCTTGGGGTCCTTTTTCGGACTTGGGGTCCTTTTTCAGGCTTGGGGTCCTTTTACGAACTTGGGGTCCTTTTTCGGGCTTCTGGTCCTTTTTCGGGCTTACGTTCATTTTTCGGGATTGGGGTCCTTTTTCGGGCTTGGGTTCCTTTTTCGGGCTTGTGGTCTTTTTCGGGCTTGGGGTCCTTTTTAGAACTTGGGGTCCTTTTTATTTATTTATTTATTTATTTATTTCCATTTTTCATCTGACCCATGTTGGTCTACATGAAATTTAATGTTGTTGTATGGGAAAAGCCCATTTCAAGGTTCACTTCAGAAGCAGACCTCGAATGCGCGTAAAACCCCATAATCTTTTCGCATGTTTTTCCTACAATAACAATGAACTGACACTACAAATTAACAAAATTACATACAAGGTATACAGCATTTCAATAACATTACAGAAATATTTTCACATAATCTTATAAGCTAAGTCAATCTCCTAAGTCTATTCTTGAAAACATCACTAGAAACATAAAAATCGAAATGGTCATACACATTATTGAAAACATTACACATCGCCCTTATGGGTTCGTTCTGACCGTACTCGGTGCGCTGAAAGTCTAGTCTTAAAAAGTTACGTGATCTAAGGTTTCTGGGGGGTACGTTAATGTTGATTTGTGAGAGAATATCTGGGGCATCCATTTGGCCAGTCAATATTTTCCCAACAAATATCGCTCTGGATGTATTTCGCCTTTTTGCCAGAGTTTCCATATCGAGCAGACGACAGCGATCAATGTATGGTGGTAGCTCTGTTGGGTTACGCCACGGCAAATTTCTAAGAGCAAAGCGGAGGAATCTTGCTTGTACTGCTTCAATTCTGTTAGTCCAAATGCTCGTATAAGGACACCAAATGGCTGCGGAAGCTTCCAGGACAGACCGAACAAGTGAAAAATACAATGCCCGCAGACAATATGGATCAGTAAACTCGTTGGCGATTCTTATTATGAAGCCAAGGTTTCTATTTCCCTGTGCTATGACGTGAGAGTAATGGTTTCTGAATGTCAGTTGCGAGTCCAGGAGTACACCAAGGTCTCTGATAACTGACACTCTCTCTAGAAATTGGCCGGCGATGTTGTTTTACGGACATGGGGTGCTTTTTCGGGCTTGGGGTGCTTTTTCAGGCTTGGGGTCCTTTTCGGGCTTGGGATCCTCTTTCAAGCTTGTAGTCTTGTGGTCCTTTTTCGGGCTTGGGTTTATTTTTCGGACTTTGGGTCCTTTTTCAGGCTTGTGGTCCTTTTACGAACTTGGGGTCCTTTTACGGGCTTGGGGTCCTTTTTCGGGCTTAGGTTCATTTTTCGGGCTTGGGGTCCTTTTTCGGGCTTGGGTTCCTTTGTAGGGCTTGGGGTCCTTTTTCGGGCTTGTGGTCCTTTTCGGGCTCGGGGTCCTTTTTAGAACTTGGGGTCCTTTTACGGACATGGAGTGCTTTTTCGGGCTTGGGGTGCTTTTTCAGGCTTGGGGTCCTTTTCGGGTTTGGGATCCTCTTTTTTAAGCTTGTAGTGTTGTGGTCCTTTGTCCGGCATATGGTCCTTTTTCCGGCATATGGTCCTTTTTCGGGCGTGGGGTCCTTTTTCCGGCTTGGGTTCCTTTCACGAACTTGAGGTCCGCTTTCGGGCTTGGGTTCCTTTTTCGGGCTTATGCTCATTTTTCGGGCTTGGGGTCCTTTTTCTGGCTTGTGGTCCTTTTCTATCTTGGGGTTCTCTTTCCGGCTTGGGGTTTTTTGGGCTTGGGGTCCTTTTTTTGGCTTGTCGTCCCTTTTCGATCTTAGGGTGCTTTTTCAGGCTTGGGGCCTTTTGCAGGCTTTTGGTCTTTTTCGGACTTGGGGTCCTTTTTCGGGCTTGGGGTCCTTTTTCGGGCTGGGGATCCTTTTTCAGGCTTGGGGTCATTTTTCGGGCTTGGGGTCATTTTTCGGGTTTGGGATCCTTTTTCGGGCTTGGGGTCCTTTTTCGGGTTTGGGGTCCTTTTTCGGGCTTGGGGTCCTTTTTCGGGCTTGGGGTCCTTTTTCGGGCTTGGGGTGCTTTTCGGACTTGGGGTCCTCTTTCAAGCTTATAGACTTGTGGCCCTTTTTCCGGCATATGGTCCTTCTTCGGGCTTGGGGTCTTTTGTCAGGCTTGGGATCCTTTTTCGGGCTTCTTGTCTTTTTCGAACTTGGGGTCCTTTTTTGGGCTTGGGGTCTTTTTGGGCTTGGGGTCCTTTTTCGGACTGGGGGCTCTTTTTCGGGCTAGGGTTCTTTTTCGGGATTGGGGTCCTATTTCGGGCTTGAAGTCCTTTTCGTGCTTGAGGTATTTTTTGGGCTTGTGGTCTTTTTCGGGCTTGGGGTCCTTTTTCAGACTTGGGGTCCTCTTTCAGGCTTGGGGTCCTTTTACGAACTTGGGGTCATTTTACGAACTTGGGGTCCTTTTTCGGGCTTGGGGTTCTTTTTCGGTCTTGGGGTCTTTTTCGGGCTTGGGGTCCTTTTTCAGACTTGGGGTTCTTTTTCTTGACTGGGGTCCTTTTTCGGGCTTGAAGCCCTTTTCGTGCTTGAGGTACTTTTTTGGGCTTGTGGTCTTTTTCGGGCTTGGGGTCCTTTTTCAGACTTGGTGTCGTTTTTCAGGCTTGGGGTCCTTTTACGAACTTGGGGTGCTTTTACGAACTTGGGGTCCTTTTTCGGGCTTGGGGCTCTTTTTCGGGCTAGGGTTCTTTTTCGGGATTGGGGTCCTTTTTCGGGCTTGAAGTCCTTTTCGTGCTTGAGGTACTTTTTTGGGCTTGTGGTCTTTTTCGGGCTTGGGGTCCCTTTTCGGACTTGGGGTCCTTTTTCAGGCTTGGGGTCATTTTACGAACTTGGGGTCCTTTTTCGGGCTTGGGGTTCTTTTTCGGTCTTGGGGTCTTTTTCGGGCTTGGGGTCCTTTTTCAGACTTGGGGTTCTTTTTCTTGACTGGGGTCCTTTTTCGGGCTTGAAGTCCTTTTCATGCTTGAGGTACTTTTTTGGGCTTGTGGTCTTTTTCGGGCTTGGTGTCCTTTTTCAGACTTGGGGTCGTTTTTCAGGCTTGGGGTCCTTTTACGAACTTGGGGTCCTTTTACGAACTTGGGGTCCTTTTTCGGGCTTGGGGCTCTTTTTCGGGCTAGGGTTCTTTTTCGGGATTGGGGTCCTTTTTCGGGCTTGAAGTCCTTTTCGTGCTTGAGGTACTTTTTTGGGCTTGTGGTCTTTTTCGGGCTTGGGGTCCCTTTTCGGACTTGGGGTCCTTTTTCAGGCTTGGGGTCCTTTTACGAACTTGGGGTCCTTTTTCGGGCTTCTGGTCCTTTTTCGGGCTTACGTTCATTTTTCGGGATTGGGGTCCTTTTTCGGGCTTGGGTTTCTTTGTAGGGCTTGGGGTCCTTTTTCGGGCTTGTGATCTTTTTCGGGCTTGGGGTCCTTTTTAGAACTTGGGGTCCTTTTACGGACATGGGGTGCTTTTTCGGGCTTGGGGTGCTTTTTCAGGCTTGGGGTCCTTTTCGGGCTTGGGATCCTCTTTCAAGCTTGTAGTCTTGTGGTCCTTTTTCGGGCTTGGGTTTATTTTTCGGACTTGGTGTCCTTTTTCAGGCTTGTGGTCCTTTAACGAACTTAGGGTCCTTTTACCGGCTTGGGGTCCTTTTTCGGGCTTAGGTTCATTTTTCGGGCTTGGGGTCCTTTTTCGGGCTTGGGGTCCTTTTTCGGACTTGGGGTCCTTTTTCGGGCTTGTGATCTTTTTCGGGCTTGGGGTCCTTTTTAGAACTTGGGGTCCTTTTACGGACATGGGGTGCTTTTTCGGGCTTGGGGTGCTTTTTCAGGCTTGGGGTCCTTTTCGGGCTTGGGATCCTCTTTCAAGCTTGTAGTCTTGTGGTCCTTTTTCGGGCTTGGGTTTATTTTTCGGACTTGGGGTCCTTTTTCAGGCTTGTGGTCCTTTAACGGGCTTGGGTTCCTTTTACGAACTTGAGGTCCGCTTTCGGGCTTGGGCTCCTTTTTCGGGCTTATGCTCATTTTTCGGGGTCCTTTTTTGGTCTTGTCGTCCCTTTTGTATTTGTATTTGTATTTGTATAAAAAAAGTCCAACTGACAATTTGTCTTAATGAACTATACTAAACTAAGGTAAACTAAACATAATTAAAATAGTGACAATACACGACGACGAAACTGCGAAGAGTTCATGACGAAGTCGAAAATTTCAGCAAACTCGTTGAAGCGACGACTCATTGCTAAAATTGGACTATTGGTAGCGTAGTTAGTGCTGCGCATTTCAGAATGCAGCAGGGCTCGAGGGCGAAGAGAACGGGTAGGCGCGTAGAGGTTGATTTGCGCTAGTAGCTCCGGATCATCATATTCAGCCAGCAGAATCTTTGACACGAAGGTAGCTTGCGCTGCATATCTCCGGCGTGTTAAAGTATTAAGTCCTAAAAGACGACAACGGTCCTCGTACGGTGGCAGGTTTAATAGATCGTTCCACGGCAATTCACGTAACGCATATCGTATGAATTTACGCTGGACTGCTTCGATCCTAAGGCTCCACGTAGCTTGATACGGGCACCAAACGACGTTTGCAAATTCCAACTGCGGGCGCACCAATGAGCAATAAAGAGCCTTGAAGCATAGAGGATCCCGAAATTCGTTGGATATTTTGAAAATAAATCCCAGCAAACGATTGACTCTGTCGATGGTCGCTGAGACGTGATGAGTATACGTTAGCTTATCATCAAGAATGACTCCTAGATCCTTCAAGTGTTCAACGCGTTGTAGTAGAGTTCCTGCGATGTTATAGTTGAAGGTTACCATATTTCTCGTTCGGTAATAGCTGATGACAAAACATTTTGCAACGCTAAGGACCATCATGTTTCTTACACACCAGCTATAAAAGGTGTCAATAAGATGCTGTAGCTCACGGCAATCTGCTTCATTCCGTATAACAAGAAAAAAATTTAAGTCGTCGGCAAAAAACAGCTTTCCTCCAAGGCTTAGAACGAAAACCGCATCGTTCACGAACAGTGAAAAAAGTAGTGGACCTAGCGTACTACCTTGAGGAACTCCGGAAGTGTTGAAAAAGGATTCTGAAACAATATCGCCAATTTGAACAACGATTTCACGGTGCACAAGGTAGGATCGAAGCCAATGGCAGAATCTAGTAGAACACCCTAGCTTATCAAGCTTTGTTATCAGTATCCCATGATTAACTCTATCAAAAGCTGCCTTTAGATCAGTGTAAATAGTATCCACCTGCAATTTCTTAGACATTTGTTCCGTGCAAAATGACGTAAAGCAGACGAGATTCGTCTCGACTGAACGTCCTGGGAAAAATCCGTGCTGAGATGTACTAATGTAGTGTCGACAAGCAGAAAATAACGCCTCGTTGATAATTGATTCAAAAACTTTAGATTCGACTCCTAGCGAAGAGATTCCGCGATAGTTCGCTATGTTGCGTTTGTCACCTTTCTTGAATACCGGGAACATAACTGAGCATTTCCAATCCTCAGGAAACGTTTGCTGCTGAAGCGATAGGTTAAAAATATATGCAAGTGGTGTTACAAGTAAGTCCGAACATTTTTTCAATACAGTTGAAGGTATAGCACTGAGGCCGGGTGCATAAGATGACTTGGTTTTCCGAATTGAAGATATAACCATTTGTTCAGAGACAGTAAACACATCCAAATCAACAATTTCGATCTTAGGGTGCTTTTTCAGGCTTGGGGCCTTTAGCGGGCTTTTGGTCTTTTTCGGACTTGGGGTCCTTTTTCGGGCTTGGGGTCCTTTTCGGGCTGGGGATCCTTTTTCAGGCTTGGGGTCATTTTTCGGGCTTGGGGTCCTTATGCGGGCTTGGGGTCCTTTGTCGGGTTTGGGATCCTTATTCGGGCTTGGGGTCCTTTTTCGGGTTTGGGGTCCTTTTTCGGGCTTGGGGTCCTTTTTCGGGCTTGGGGTGCTTTTCGGACTTGGGGTCCTCTTTCAAGCTTATAGTCTTGTGGCCCTTTTTCCGGCATATGGTCCTTCTTCGGGCTTGGGGTCCTTTGTCGGGCTTGGGGTCCTTTTTCGGGCTTCTTGTCTTTTTCGAACTTGGGGTCCTTTTTTGGGCTTGGGGTCTTTTTGGACTTGGGGTCCTTTTTCGAACTTGAGATCATTTTTCGGGCTTGGGGCTCTTTTTCGCGCTTGGGGTCCTTTTTCGGGCTTGGGTTGCTTTTTCGGGATTGGCGTCCATTTCGGGCTTGGAGTCCTTTTCGTGCTTGAGGTACTATTTTGGGCTTGGGGTCTTTTTCGGGCTTGGGGTCTTTTTTGGGCTTGGGGTCCTCTTTCAAGCTTGTAGTCTTTTGGTCCTTTTTCCGGCTTATTGTCCTTCTTCGGCCTTGGGGTCCTTTTTCGGGCTTAGGGTCCTTTTTGGGCTTGCGGTCTTCTTCGTGTCCTATTTCTGGCTTGGGGTCCTTTTTCGGGCTTGGGGTCCATTTTAGAACTTGGGGTCCTTTTACGGGCTTGGGGTGCTTTTTCGGGCTTGAAGTCCTTTTCGTGCTTGAGGTATTTTTTTGGGCTTGTGGTCTTTTTCGGGCTTGGGGTCCTTTTTCGGACTTGGGGTCCTTTTTCAGGCTTGGGGTCCTTTTACGAACTTGGGATCCTTTTACGAACTTGGGGTCCTTTTTCGGGCTTCTGGTCCTTTTTCGGGCTTACGTTCATTTTTCGTGATTGGGGTCCTTTTTCGGGCTTGGGTTCCTTTGTAGGGCTTGGGGTCCTTTTTCGGGCTTGTGGTCTTTTTCGGGCTTGGGGTCCTTTTTAGAACTTGGGGTCCTTTTACGGACATGGGGTGCTTTTTCGGGCTGGGGGTGCTTTTTCAGGCTTGGGGTCCTTTTCGGGCTTGGGATCCTCTTTCAAGCTTGTAGTCTTGTGGTCCTTTTTCGGGCTTGGGTTTATTTTTCGGACTTGGGGTCCTTTTTCAGACTTGTGGTCCTTTTACGAACTTGGGGTCCTTTTACGGGCTTGGGGTCCTTTTTCGGGCTTAGGTTCATTTTTCGGGCTTGGGGTCCTTTTTCGGGCTTGGGGTCCTTTTTCGGACTTGGGGCCCTTTTTCGGGCTTGTGGTCTTTTTCGGGCTTGGGGTCCTTTTTAGAACTTGGGGTCCTTTTACGGGCTTGGGATGCTTTTTCGGGCTTGGGGTGCTTTTTCAGGCTTGGGGTCCTTTTCGGGCTTGGGATCCTCTTTCAAGCTTGTAGTGTTGTGGTCCTTTTTCCGGCCTATGGTCCTTTTTCCGGCATATGGTCCTTTATCGGGCGTGGGGTCCTTTTTCGGGCTTGGGTTCCTTTTACGAACTTGAGGTCCGCATTCGGGCTTGGGTTCCTTTTTCGGGCTTATGCTCATTTTTCGGGCTTGGGGTCCTTTTTCGGGCTTGTGGTCCTTTTCTATCTTGGGGTTCTCTTTCCGGCTTGGGGTTTTTTGGGCTTGGGGTCCTTTTTTGGGCTTGTCGTCCCTTTTCGATCTTAGGGTGCTTTTTCAGGCTTGGGGCCTTTTGCGGGCTTTTGGTCTTTTTCGGACTTGGGGTCCTTTTTCGGGCTTGGGGTCCCTTTTCGGGCTGGGGATCCTTTTTCAGGCTTGGGGTCATTTTTCGGGCTTGGGGTCCTTATGCGGGCTTGGGGTCCTTTGTCGGGTTTGGGATCCTTTTTCGGGCTTGGGGTCCTTTTTCGGGCTTGGGGTCCTTTTTGGGGTTGGGGTCCTTTTTCGGGCTTCTTGTCTTTTTCGAACTTGGGGTCCTCTTTTGGGGTTGGGGTCTTTTTGGGCTTGGGGTCGTTTTTCGAACTTGAGATCATTTTTCGGGCTTGGGGCTCTTTTTCGCGCTTGGGGTCCTTTTTCGGGCTTGGGGTGCTTTTTCGGGATTGGCTCCCTTTTTCGGGCTTGGAGTCCTTTTCGTGCTTGAGGTATTATTTTGGGTTTGGGGTCTTTTTCGGGCTTGGGGTCCTTTTTCGGGCTTGGGGTCTTTTTTGGGCTTGGGGTCCTCTTTCAAGCTTGTAGTCTTTTGGTCCTTTTTCCGGCTTATTGTCCTTCTTCGGCCTTGGGGTCCTTTTTCGGGCTTAGGGTCCTTTTTGGGCTTGCGGTCTTCTTCAAGCTTCGTGTCCTATTTCTGGCTTGGGGTCCTTTTTCGGGCTTGGGGTCCATTTTAGAACTTGGGGTCCTTTATTGGGCTTGGGCCCCTTTTTCGGGCTTGGACTCCTTTTTCGGGCTAGGTTTCCTTTTTTGGGCTTGGGGACTTTTTTGGACTTGTGGTCTCTTTCGGGCTTGTGGTCCCTTTCGGGCTTGAGGTCCTTTTGCGGGCTAGGGGTCCCGTTTCGTGCTTGTTGTCTTTTCGAGCTTGGGGACCTTTTTCGGACTTGGGGTCCTTTTCGATCTTGGGGTCCTCTTTCTGGCTTGGGCTTTTTTGGGCTTGGGGTCCGTTTATGGGCTTGTCCCTTTTCAATCTTGTGATCCTTTTTCAGGCTTGGGGTCATTTTTCAGGTTTGGGGTCCTTTTTCGGACCTGGTGTCCTTTTTCAGGCTTGTGGTCCTTTTACGAGCTTGGGGTCCTTTTTCGGGCTTGGGGTCCTTTTTCGGGCTTGGGGTGCTTTTTCGGGATTGGCGTCCTTTTTCGGGCTTGGAGTCCTTTTCGTGCTTGAGGTACTATTTTGGGCTTGGGGTCTTTTTCGGGCTTGGGGTCCTTTTTCGGGCTTGGGGTCTTTTTTGGGCTTGGGGTCCTCTTTCAAGCTTGTAGTCTTTTGGTCCTTTTTCCGGCTTATTGTCCTTCTTCGGCCTTGGGGTCCTTTTTCGGGCTTAGGGTCCTTTTTGGGCTTGCGGTCTTCTTCAAGCTTCGTGTCCTATTTCTGGCTTGGGGTCCTTTTTCGGGCTTGGGGTCCATTTTAGAACTTGGGGTCCTTTTACGGGCTTGGGGTGCTTTTTCGGGCGTGGGGTGCTTTTTCAGGCTTGGGGTCCTTTATTGGGCTTGGGCCCCTTTTTCGGGCTTGGACTCCTTTTTCGGGCTAGGTTTCCTTTTTTGGGCTTGGGGACTTTTTTGGACTTGTGGTCTCTTTCGGGCTTGTGGTCCCTTTCGGGCTTGAGGTCCTTTTGCGGGCTAGGGGTCCCGTTTCGTGCTTGTTGTCTTTTTCGAGCTTGGGGACCTTTTTCGGACTTGGGGTCCTTTTCGATCTTGGGGTCCTCTTTCTGGCTTGGGCTTTTTTGGGCTTGGGGTCCGTTTATGGGCTTGTCCCTTTTCAATCTTGTGATCCTTTTTCAGGCTTGGGGTCATTTTTCAGGTTTGGGGTCCTTTTTCGGACTTGGGGTCCTTTTTCAGGCTTGTGGTCCTTTTACGAGCTTGGGGTCCTTTTCGGGCTTGGGGTCCTTTTTCGGGCTTGGGGTGCTTTTTCGGGATTGGCGTCCTTTTTCGGGCTTGGAGTCCTTTTCGTGCTTGAGGTACTATTTTGGGCTTGGGGTTTTTTTCGGGCTTGGGGTCCTTTTTCGGGCTTGCGGTCTTCTTCAAGCTTCGTGTCCTATTTCTGGCTTGGGGTCCTTTTTTGGGCTTGGGGTCCGTTTATGGGCTTGTCCCTTTTCAATCTTGTGATCCTTTTTCAGGCTTGGGGTCATTTTTCAGGTTTGGGGTCCTTTTTCGGACTTGGGGTGCTTTTTCAGGCTTGTGGTCCTTTTACGAGCTTGGGGTCCTATTTCGGGCTTGGGGTCCTTTTTCGGGCTTCGGTTCATTTTTCAGGCTTGGGGTCCTTTTTCGGGCTTAGGGTCCTTTTTCGGGCTTTGGGCCCTTTTTTGGGCTTGTGGTCCTTTTTCGGGCTTGGGGTCCTTTTTAGAACTTGGGGTCCTTTTACGGGCTTGGGATCTTTTTCGGGCTTGGGGTGCTTTTTCAGGATTGGGGTCCTTTTCGGGCTTGGGATCCTCTTTCCAGCTTGTAGTCTTGTAGTCCTTTTTCCGGCATATGGTCTTTTTCCGGGAGTGGGGTCTTTTTTCGGGCTTGGGGTCCTTTTACGAACTTGAGGTCCGCTTTCGGGCTTGAATTCCTTTTTCGGGCTTAGGTTCATTTTTCGGGCTTGGGGTCCTTTTTCGGGCTTGTGGTCTTTTTCGGGCTTGGGGTCCTTTTTCCGTCTTGGGGTCTTTTTCGGGCTTGGGGTCCTTTTTAGAACTTTGGGTCCTTTTACGGGCTTGAGGACCTCTTTCAAGCTTGTAGTCTTTTGGTCCTTTTTCCGGCTTATTTTTCTTCTTCGGCCTTGGGGTCCTTTTTCGGGCTTAGGGTCCTTTTTGGGCTTGCGGTCTTCTTCAAGCTTCGTGTCCTATTTCTGGCTTGGGGTCCTTTTGCGGGCTTGGGGTCCATTTTAGAACTTGGGGTCCTTTTACGGGCTTGGGGTGCTTTTGCGGGCTTGGGGTGTTTTTCAGGCTTGGGGTCCTTTTTCGGGATTGGGCCCCTTTTTCGAAATTGTGTTCGTTTTTCGGGCTTGGGGTCCTTTTCGGGCTTGGGATCCTCTTTCTAGCTTGTATTCTTGTGGTCCTTTTTGCGGCATATGGTCCTTTTTCGGGCTTGGGGTCCTTTGTCGGGCTTGGGGTCCTTTTACGAACTTGAGTTCCGTTTTCGGGCTTAGGTTCATTTTTCGGTCTTGAGGTCCTTTTTCGGGCTTGTGGTCTTTTTCACGCTTGGGGTCCTCTTTCGGGCTTGTGCTCCTTTTTCGGGCTTGGGGTCCTTTTCGGGCTTGGGATTCTCTTTCAAGCTTGTAGTCGTGTGGTCCTTTTAGCCGGCATATGGTCCTTTTTCGGGCTTGAAGTCCTTTTTCGGGCTTGGGGTCCATTTTACGGGCTTGGGGTGCTTTTTCGGGCTTGAAGTCCTTTTCGTGCTTGAGGTACTTTTTTGGGCTTGTGGTCTTTTTCGGGTTTGGGGTCCTTTTTCGGACTTGGGGTCCTTTTTCAGGCTTGGGGTCCTTTTACGAACTTGGGGTCCTTTTACGAACTTGGGGTCCTTTTTCGGGCTTCTGGTCCTTTTTCGGGCTTACGTTCATTTTTCGGGCTTACGTTCATTTTTCGGGATTGGGGTCCTTTTTCGGGCTTGGCTTCTTTTGTAGGGCTTGGGGTCCTTTTTCGGGCTTGTGGTCTTTTTCGGGCTTAGGGTCCTTTTTAGAACTTGGGGTCCTTTTACGGACATGGGGTGCTTTTTCGGGCTTGGGGTGCTTTTTCAAGCTTGGGGTCCTTTTCGGGCTTGGGATCCTCTTTCAAGCTTGTAGTCTTGTGGTCCTTTTTCGGGCTTGGGTTTATTTTTCGGACTTTGGGTCCTTTTTCAGGCTTGGGGTCCTTTTACGGGCTTTGGGTCCTTTTTCGGGCTTAGGTTCATTTTTCGGGCTTGGGGTCCTTTTTCGGGCTTGGGTTCCTTTGTAGGGCTTGGGGTCCTTTTTCGGGCTTGTGGTCATTTTCGGGCTTGGGGTCCTTTTTAGAACTTGGGGTCCTTTTACGGACATGGGGTGCTTTTTCGGGCTTGGGGTGCTTTTTCAGGCTTGGGGTCCTTTTCGGGTTTGGGATCCTCTTTCAAGCTTGTAGTGTTGTGGTCCTTTTTCCGGCATATGGTCCTTTTTCCGGCATATGGTCCTTTTTCGGGCGTGGGGTCCTTTTTCGGGCTTGGGTTCCTTTTACGAACTTGAGGTCCGCTTTCGGGCTTGGGTTCCTTTTTCGGGCTTATGCTCATTTTTCGGGCTTGGGGTCCTTTTTCGGGCTTGTGGTCCTATTCTATCTTGGGGTTCTCTATCCGGCTTGGGGATTTTTCGGGCTTGGGTCCTTTTTTGGGCCTGTCGTCCCTTTTCGATCTTAGGGTGCTTTTTCAGGCTTGGGGCCTTTTGCGGGCTTTTGGTCTTTTTCGGACTTGGGGTCCTTTTTCGGGCTTGGGGTCCTTTTTCGGGCTGGGGATCCTTTTTCAGGCTTGGGGTCATTTTTCGGGCTTGGGGTCCTTATGCGGGCTTGGGGTCCTTTGTCGGGTTTGGGATCTTTTTTCGGGCTTGGGGTCCTTTTTCGGGTTTGGGGTCCTTTTTCGGGCGTGGGGTCCTTTTTCGGGCTTGGGGTCCTTTTTTGGGCTTGGGGTCCTTTTTCGGGCTTGGGGTGCTTTTCGGACTTGGGGTCCTCTTTCAAGCTTATAGACTTGTGGCCCTTTTTCCGGCATATGGTCCTTCTTCGGGCTTGTGGTCCTTTGTCAGGCTTGGGATCCTTTTTCGGGCTTCTTGTCTTTTTCGAACTTGGGGTCCTTTTTTGGGCTTGGGGTCTTTTTGGGCTTGGGGTCCTTTTTCGAACTTGAGATCATTTTTCGGGCTTGGGGCTCTTTTTCGCGCTTGGGGTCCTTTTTCGGGCTTGGGGTGCTTTTTCGGGAATGGCGTCCTTTTTCGGGCTTGGAGTCCTTTTCGTGCTTGAGGTACTATTTTGGGCTTGGGGTCTTTTTCGGGCTTGGGGTCCTTTTTCGGGCTTGGGGTCTTTTTTTGGGCTTGGGGTCCTCTTTCAAGCTTGTAGTCTTTTGGTCCTTTTTTCCGGCTTATTGTCCTTCTTCGGCCTTGGGGTCCTTTTTCGGGCTTAGGGTCCTTTTTGGGCTTGCGGTCTTCTTCAAGCTTCGTGTCCTATTTCTGGCTTGGGGTCCTTTTTCGGGCTTGGGGTCCATTTTAGAACTTGTGGTCCTTTTACGGGCTTGGGGTGTTTTTTCGGGCGTGGGGTGCTTTTTCAGGCTTGGGGTCCTTTATTGGGCTTGGGCCCCTTTTTCGGGCTTGGACTCCTTTTTCGGGCTAGGTTTCCTTTTTTGGGCTTGGGGACTTTTTTGGACTTGTGGTCTCTTTCGGGCTTGTGGTCCCTTTCGGGCTTGAGGCCCTTTTGCGGGCTAGGGGTCCTTTTGCGGGCTAGGGGTCCCGTTTCGTGCTTGTTGTCTTTTTCGAGCTTGGGGACCTTTTTCGGACTTGGGGTCCTTTTCGATCTTGGGGTCCTCTTTCTGGCTTGGGCTTTTTTGGGTTTGGGGTCCGTTTTTGGGCTTGTCCCTTTTCAATCTTGTGATCCTTTTTCAGGCTTGGGGTCATTTTCAGGTTTGGGGTCCTTATGCGGGTTTGGGGTCCTTTTTCGGGTTTGGGACCCTTTTTCGGGCTTGGGTCCTTTTTCGAGCATGGTGTCCTTTTTCGGGCTAGGTGTCCTTTTTTGGGTTTGGGGCCTTTTTTGGATTTGGGGTCCTTTTTCAGGCTTGTAGCCTTGTGATCTTGTTTCGGGCTTGTGGTATTTTTTCGGGCTTGCGTTCTTTTACGAACTTGGGGTCCTTTTTCGGGCGACGGGTCCTTTTCGGGCTTGTGGTCCTTTTTTGGGCTTGGGGTCCTTTTTCGATCTTGGATTTTTTTTCGAACTTGGGGTCCTCTTTCCGGCTTGGGGTTTTTTTCGGGCTTGGGGTCCTTTTTTGGCTTGTCGTCATTTTTCGATCTTGGGGTGCTTTTTCAGGCTAGGGGCCCTTTTGCTGGCTTTTGGTCTTTTTGGGACTTGGTGTCTTTTTCGGATATGGGGTCCTTTTTCGGGCTTGGGGTCCTTTTTCGGGCTTGGGATCGTTTTTCAGGCTTGGGGTCATTTTTCGGGCTTGGGGTCCTTCTGCGGGCTTGGGATCTTTTTTCGGGATAGGAATCCTTTTTCGGGCTTGGGGTTCTTTTTCGGGCTTGGTGTCTTTTTCGGGCTTGGTCCTTTTCGGGCTTGGGGTCCTCTTTCAAACTTGTAGTCTTGTTGTCCTTTTTGGGCTTTGGGTCCTTTTTCGGGTTTATGGTCCTTTTTCAGGCTTGGGGTCCTTTTTCGGGCTAGTGATCCTTTTTCGGGCTTGTTGTCTTTTTCGAGCTTGGGGTCCTTTTCGGGCTGGGGGACCTTTTTCTGGCTTGGGGTCCATTTTCGAACTTGAGATCCTTTTTCGGGCTCGGGGCTCTTTTCGGGCTTCGGTTCTTTTTCGAACTTGAGGTCCTTTTTCGGGCTTGGGGTCCATTTTCGGGCTGGGGGTGTTTTTCTAGCTTGGGGTCTTTTTCGGACTTGGGGTCGTTTTTCGGGCTTGGGGTCTTTTTCGGGCTTGTGGTTCTTTTTCGGGCTTAGGATGCTTTTTCGGGCTAGGGTTCTTTTTCGGGATTGGGGTACTTTTTCGGGCTTAAAGTCCTTTTCGTGCTTGAGGTACTTTTTTGGGCTTGTGGTCTTTTTCGGACTTGGGGTCCTTTTTCGGACTTGGGGTCCTTTTTGAGGCTTGGGGTCCTTTTACGAACTTGGCGTCCTTTTACGAACTTGGGGTCCTTTTTCGGGCTTCTGGTCCTTTTTCGGGTCTACGTTCATTTTTCGGGATTGGGATCCTTTTTCGGGCTTGGGTTCCTTTGTCGGGATTGGGTTCCTTTGTCGGGCTTGGTGTCCTTTTTAGAACTTGAGGTCCTTTTACGGACTTGGGGTGCTTTTTCGGGCTTGGGGTACTTTTTCAGGCTTGGGGTCCTTTTCGGGCTTGGGATCCTCTTTCAAGCTTGTAGTGCTGTGGTACTTTTTCCGGAATATGGTCCTTTTTCGGGCGTGGATTCCTTTTTCGGGTTTGGGGTCTTTTTCGGACTTGGGGTCCTTTTTCAGGCTTGGGGTCCTTTTACGAACTTAGGGTCCTTTTTCGGGATTGGGGTCCTTTTCGGCCTTGTGGTTTTTTCGGACTTGGGGTCCTTTTTCGAACTTGAGATCCTTTTTCGGGCTTGGGGCTCTTTTCGGGCTAGGGTTCTTTTTCGGGATTGGGGTCCTATTTCGGGCTTGAAGTCCTTTTCGTGCTTTAGGTACTTTTTTGGGCTTGTGGTCTTTTTCGGGCTTGGGGTCATTTTTCAGACTTGGGGTCCTTTTTCAGGCTTGGGATCCTTTTACGAACTTGGGGTCCTTTTTCGGGCTTGGGGCTCTTTTTCGGTCTTGGGGTCTTTTTCGGGCTTGGGGTCCTTTTTCAGACTTGGGGTTCTTTTTCTTGATTGGGGTCCTTTTTCGGGCTTGAAGTCCTTTTCGTGCTTGAGGTACTTTTTTGGGCTTGTGGTCTTTTTCGGGCTTGGGGTCCTTTTTAGAACTTGGGGTCGTTTTACGGACATGGGGTGCTTTTTCGGGCTTGGGGTGCTTTTTCAGGCTTGGGGCCTTTTCGGGCTTGGGATCCTCTTTCAAGCTTGTAGTGTTGTGGTCCTTTTTCCGGCATATGGTCCTATTTCGGGCGTAGATTCCTTTTTCGGGTTTGGGGTCTTTTTCGGACTTGGAGTCCTTTTTCAAGCTTGGGGTCCTTTTACGAACATGGGGTTCCTTTTCGGGCTTGGGGTCCTTTTCGGGCTTGTGGTTTTTTTCGGAATTGGGGTCCTTTTTCGAACTTGAGATCCTTTTTCGGGCTTGGGGCTCTTTTCGGGCTAGGGTTCTTTTTCGGGATTGGGGTCCTATTTCGGGCTTGAAGTCCTTTTCGTGCTTGAGGTACTTTTTTGGGCTTGTGGTCTTTTTCGGGCTTGGGGTCCTTTTTCAGACTTGGGGTCGTTTTTCAGGCTTGGGGTCCTTTTACGAACTTGGGGTCCTTTTTGGGGCTTGGGGCTCTTTTTCGGGCTAGGGTTCTTTTTCGGGATTGGGGTCCTTTTTCGGGCTTGAAGTCCTTTTCGTGCTTGAGGTACTGTTTTGGGCTTGTGGTCTTTTTCGGGCTTGGGGTCCCTTTTCGGACTTGGGGTCCTTTTTCAGGCTTGGGGTCCTTTTTCAGGCTTGGGGTCCTTTTACGAACTTGGGGTCCTTTTTCGGGCTTCTGGTCCTTTTTCGGGCTTACGTTCATTTTTCGGGATTGGGGTCCTTTTTCGGGCTTGGGTTCCTTTGTAGGGCTTGGGGTCCTTTTTCGGGCTTGTGGTCTTTTTCGGGCTTGGGGTCCTTTTTAGAACTTGGGGTCCTTTTACGGACATGGGGTGCTTTTTCAGGCTTGGGGTGCTTTTTCAGGCTTGGGGTCCTTTTCGGGCTTGGGATCCTCTTTCAAGCTTGTAGTCTTGTGGTCCTTTTTCGGGCTTGGGTTTATTTTTCGGACTTGGGGTCCTTTTTCAGGTTTGTGGTCCTTTTACGAACTTAGGGTCCTTTTACGGGCTTGGGGTCCTTTTTCGGGCTTAGGTTCATTTTTCGGGCTTGGGGTCCTTTTTCGGGCTTGGGGTCCTTTTTCGGACTTGGGGCCCTTTTTCGGGCTTGTGGTCTTTTTCGGGCTTGGGGTTCTTTTTAGAACTTGGGGTCCTTTTACCAGCTTGGGATGCTTTTTCGGGCTTGGGGTGCTTTTTCAGGCTTGGGGTCCTTTTCGGGCTTGGGATCCTTTTAAAACTTGTAGTGTTGTGGTCCTTTTTCCGGCATATGGTCCTTTTTCGGCATATGCTCCTTTTTCAGGCGTGGGGTCCTTTTGCGGGCTTTGGTTCCTTTTACGAACTTGAGGTCCGCTTTCGGGCTTGGGTTCCTTTTTCGGGCTTATGCTCATGTTTCGGGGTCCTTTTTTGGGCTTGTCGTCCCTTTTCGATCTTAGGGTGCTTTTTCAGGCTTGGGGCCTTTAGCGGGCTTTTGGTCTTTTTCGGACTTGGGGTCTTTTTTCGAGCTTGGGGTCCTTTTCGGGATGGGGATCCTTTTTCAGGCTTGGGGTCATTTTTCGGGCTTGGGGTCCTTATGCGGGCTTGGGGTCCTTTGTCGGGTTTGGGATCCTTATTCGGGCTTGGGGTCCTTTTTCGGGTTTGGGGTCCTTTTTCGGGCTTGGGGTCCTTTTTCGGGCTTGGGGTCCTTTTTCGGGTTTGGGGTCCTTTTTCGGGCTTGGGGTGCTTTTCGGACTTGGGGTCTTCTTTCAATCTTATAGTCTTGTGGCCCTTTTTCCGGCATATGGTCCTTCTTCGGGCTTGGGGTCCTTTGTCGGGCTTGGGGTCCTTTTTCGGGCTTCTTGTCTTTTTCGAACTTGGGGTCCTTTTTTGGGGTTGGGGTCTTTTTGGGCTTGGGGTCCTTTTTCGAACTTGAGATCATTTTTCGGGCTTGGGGCTCTTTTTCGCGCTTGGGGTCCTTTTTCGGGCTAGGGTTGCTTTTTCGGGCTTAGGGTCCTTTTTGGGCTTGCGGTCTTCTTCAAGCTTCGTGTCCTATTTCTGGCTTGGGGTCCTTTTTCGAGCTTGGGGTCCATTTTAGAACTTGGGGTCCTTTTACGGGCTTGGGGTGCTTTTTCGGGCTTGAAGTCTTTTTCGTGCTTGAGGTACTTTTTTGGGCTTGTGGTCATTTTCGGGCTTGGGGTCCTTTTTCGGACTTGGGGTCCTTTTTCAGGCTTGGGGTCCTTTTACGAACTTGGGATCCTTTTACGAACTTGGGGTCCTTTTTCGGGCTTAGGTTCATTTTTCGTGATTGGGGTCCTTTTTCGGGCTTGGGTTCCTTTGTAGGGCTTGGGGTCCTTTTTCGGGCTTGTGGTCTTTTTCGGGCTTGGGGTCCTTTTTAGAACTTGGGGTCCTTTTACGGACATGGGGTGCTTTTTCGGGCTGGGGGTGCTTTTTCAGGCTTGGGGTCCTTTTCGGGCTTGGGATCCTCTTTCAAGCTTGTAGTCTTGTGGTCCTTTTTCGGGCTTGGGTTTATTTTTCGGACTTGGGGTCCTTTTCCAGGCTTGTGGTCCTTTTACGAACTTGGGGTCCTTTTACGGGCTTGGGGTCCTTTTTCGGGCTTAGGTTCATTTTTCGGGCTTGGGGTCCTTTTTCGGGCTTGGGGTCCTTTTACGGGCTTGGGATGCTTTTTCGGGCTTGGGGTGCTTTTTCAGGCTTGGGGTCCTTTTCGGGCTTGGGATCCTCTTTCAAGCTTGTAGTGTTGTGGTCCTTTTTCCGGCATATGGTCCTTTTTCGGGCGTGGGGTCCTTTTTCGGGCTTGGGTTCCTTTTACGAACTTGAGGTCCGCTTTCGGGCTTGGGTTCCTTTTTCGGGCTTATGCTCATTTTTCGGGCTTGGGGTTCTTTTTCGGACTTGAGGTCCTTTTCTATCTTGGGGTTCTCTTTCCGGCTTGGGGTTTTTTGGGCTTGGGGTCCTTTTTTGGGCTTGTCGTCCCTTTTCGAGCTTAGGGTGCTTTTTCTGGCTTGGAGCATTTTGCGGGCTTTTGGTCTTTTTCGGACTTGGGGTCCTTTTTCGGGCTTGGGGTCCCTTTTCGGGCTGGGGATCCTTTTTCAGGCTTGGGGTCATTTTTCGGGCTTGGGGTCCTTTGTCGGGTTTGGGATCCTTTTTCGGGCTTGGGGTCCTTTTTCGGGTTTGGGGTCCTTTTCGGGCTTGGGGTCGTTTTTCGGGCTTGGGGTCCTTTTTCGGGCTTGGGGTGCTTTTCGGACTTGGGGTCCTCTTTCAAGCTTATAGTCTTGTGGCCCTTTTTCCAGCATATGGTCCTTCTTCGGGCTTGGGGTCCTTTGTCGGGCTTGGGGTCCTTTTTCGGGCTTCTTGTCTTTTTCGAACTTGGGGTCCTTTTTTGGGCTTGGGGTCTTTTTGGGCTTGCTGTCCTTTTTCGAACTTGAGATCATTTTTCGGGCTTGGGGCTCTTTTTCGCGCTTGGGGTCCTTTTTCGGGCTTAGGGTGCTTTTTCGGGATTGGCGGCCTTTTTCGGGCTTGGAGTCCTTTTCGTGCTTGAGGTACTATTTTGGGCTTGGGGTCTTTTTCGGGCTTGGGGTCCTTTTTCGGGCTTGGGGTCTTTTTTGGGCTTGGGTTCCTCTTTCAAGCTTGTAGTCTTTTGGTCTTTTTTCCGGCTTATTGTCCTTCTTCGGCCTTGGGGTCCTCTTTCGGGCTTAGGGTCCTTTTTGGGCTTGCGGTCTTCTTCAAGCTTCGTGTCCTATTTCTGGCTTGGGGTCCTTTTTCGGGCTTGGAGTCCATTTTGGAACTTGGGGTCCTTTTACGGGCTTGGGGTGCTTTTTCGGGCGTGGGGTGCTTTTTCAGGCTTGAGGTCCTTTATTGGGCTTGGGCCCCTTTTTCGGGCTTGGACTCCTTTTTCGGGCTAGGTTTCCTTTTTTGGGCTTGGGGACTTTTTTGGACTTGTGGTCTCTTTCGGGCTTGTGGTCCCTTTCGGGCTTGAGGTCCTTTTGCGGGCTAGGGGTCCCGTTTCGGGCTTGTTGTCTTTTTCGAGCTTGGGGACCTTTTTCGGACTTGGGGTCCTCTTCGATCTTGGGGTCCTCTTTCTGGCTTGGGCTTTTTTGGGCTTGGGGTCCGTTTTTGGGCTTGTCCCTTTTCAATCTTGTGATCCTTTTTTAGGCTTGGGGTCATTTTTCGGGTATGGGGTCCTTTTTCGGACTTGGGGTCCTTTTTCAGGCTTGTGGTCCTTTTACGAGCTTGGGGTCCTTTTTCGGGCTTGGGGTCCTTTTTCGGGCTTCGGTTCATTTTTCAGGCTTGGGGTCCTTTTTCGGGCTTAGGGTCCTTTTTCGGGCTTTGGGCCCTTTTTCGGGCTTGTGGTCCTTTTTCGGGCTTGGGGTCCTTTTTAGAACTTGGGGTCCTTTTACGGGCATGGGATCTTTTTCGGGCTTGGGGTGCTTTTTCAGGATTGGGGTCCTTTTCGGGCTTGGGATCCTCTTTCCAGCTTGTAGTCTTGTAGTCCTTTTTCCGGCATATGGTCTTTTTTCGGGAGTGGGGTTCTTTTTCGGGCTTGGGGTCCTTTTACGAACTTGAGGTCCGTTTTCGGGCTTGGGTTCCTTTTTCGGGCTTAGGTTCATTTTTCGGGCTTGGGGTCCTTTTTCGGGCTTGTGGTCTTTTTCGGGCTTGGGGTCCTTTTTCCGTCTTGGGGTCTTTTTCGGGCTTGGGGTCCTTTTTAGAACTTTGGGTCCTTTTACGGGCTTGGGGTCCTCTTTCAAGCTTGTAGTCTGTTGGTCCTTTTTCCGGCTTATTGTTCTTCTTCGGCCTTGGGGTCCTTTTTCGGGCTTAGGGTCCTTTTTGGGCTTGCGGTCTTCTTCAAGCTTCGTGTCCTATTTCTGGCTTGGGGTCCTTTTTCGGGCTTGGGGTCCATTTTAGAACTTGGGGTCCTTTTACGGGCTTGGGGTGCTTTTGCGGGCTTGGGGTGTTTTTCAGGCTTGGGGTCCTTTTTCGGGATTGGGCCCCTTTTTCGGGCTTGTGCTTGTTTTTCGGGCTTGGGGTCCTTTTCGGGCTTGGGGTCCTTTTACGAACTTGAGTTCCGTTTTCGGGCTTAGGTTCATTTTTCGGTCTTGAGGTCCTTTTTCGGGCTTGTGGTTTTTTTCACGCTTGGGGTCCTTTTTCGGGCTTGTGCTCCTTTTTCGGGCTTGGGGTCCTTTTCGGGCTTGGGAATCTCTTTCAAGCTTGTAGTCGTGTGGTCCTTTTTCCGGCATATGGTCCTTTTTCGGGCTTGGGGTCCTTTTTCGGGCTTGGGGTCATTTTTTGGGCTTCTTGTCTTTGTAAGGCTTGGGGTCCTTTTACGAACTTGAGGTCCGTTTTCGGGATTCTGGTCCTTTTTCGGGCTTAGGTGCCTTTTTCGTGCTTGGGTTCCTTTTTCGGGCTTGTCGTCTTTTTCGGGCTTATGGTCCTTTTTCGGTCTTTGGGTCTTTTTCGGGCTTGGGGTCCCTTTTCGGACTTGGGGTCCTTTTTCAGGCTTGGGGTCCTTTTACGAACTTGGGGTCCTTTTTCGGGCTTCTGGTCCTTTTTCGGGCTTACGTTCATTTTTCGGGATTGGGGTCCTTTTTCGGGCTTGGGGTCCTTTTCGGGCTTGGGATCCTCTCTCAAGCTTGTAGTCTTGTGGTCCTTTTTCCGGCAATACCCAATGGCTTCTATAAATCTTGATAATGCAGCAGCGGTGAAAGAAAGGCAACATGAAATCCACCACACAGGTCAAGCGGAAATGTTTCCTGACGCAGACGACTTCAGGCTTATATACAACACTAATACCACACCAGTGAGCAGTTCTCCTCTAGTTCAATCAAGGGTCGATTATAAAAACAGGCCAGAGTACATTATGTTTAAAGTTATTTTAATTAAATGATGTTTACGATAATAAATTACGGGTATTACTTAGCGGCGAGGTTTCTTTTGGATTTTCGGCTACAGTGATTGGTATAAACGGCAATTAGTGGTTCGCGGCGACAACACGAGCAGCATTTATCTTCTAACCGAAAAACACGGCATATAGTCCTTCTTCGGGCTTAGGGTCCTTTTTCGGGCTTGTGGTCATTTTCAAGCTTCGTGTCCTTTTTCGGGCTTGGGGTCTTTTTCGGGCTTGGGGTCCTTTTTAGAAATTGGGGTCTTTTTACGGGCTTGATGTGCTTTTTCGAGCTTGGGGTGCTTTTTCAGGCTTGGGGTTCTTTTGCGGGCTTGGGCACATTTTTCGAGCTTGGGCTCCATTTTTGGATTTGGGGTCCTTTTCGGGCTTGGGATCCTCTTTCAAGCTAGTAGTCTTGTGGTGCTTTTTCGGGCTTGGGTTCTTTCTGCAGGCTTGGGGTCCTTTTTCGGGTTTGTGGCCCTTTTTCCGGCTTAGGGTCCTCTTTCGAGCTTGTAGTCTTGTGGTCCTTTTTCCGGCTTATGGTCTTTTTCAGGCTTGGGGTCCTTTTTCCGGCTTGGGGTCCTTTTTCGGGCTTGTTGTCTTTTGCAAGTTTGGGTTCCTTTTTCGGGCTTGGGGACCTTTTTCGGGCTTGGGGACATTTTTCTGGCTTGGGATCCTTTTTCGAACTTGAGATCCTTTTTCGGGCTTGGGGCTCTTTTTCGGGCTTGGGGCTCTTTTTCGGACTTGGGTCCTTTTTCGGGATTAGGGTCCTTTTTCGGTGTTGGAGTCATTTTCAGGCTTAAGGTACTTTTTCGAGCTTGGGCTCTTTTTTCGGGCTTGGGGTCTTTTTTCGAATTTGAGATCCTTTTTCGGGCTTGGGTTCCTTTTTCGGGCTTGGCGTCTATTACGGGCTTGTGGTCCTCTTTCGGGCTCGGGGTGCTTTTTCAGGCTTGATGTCCTCTTTCGGGCTAGTGAACTTTTTCGGGCTTGGGGTCCTTTTCCGGGCATGGGGTCCTTTTCTGGGCTTGGGGTTCTTTTTCGGGTTAGGGTTCTTTTTCGAATTTGGGGTACTTTTTTGGGCTTGGGGTCCTTTTCCCGGCTTGTGGTCCTTTCTCGGGGTTGTGGTCGTTTTTCAGGTTTAGGGTCCCATTTTGAGCTTGTCGTTCTTTTTCGGGCTTTGGGTGCTATTCAGGCTTGGGGTCCTTTTTCGGGCTTGTTGTCTTTTTCGTGCTTTGGGTCCTTTTTCGGGCTGGGGGAACTTTTTTCTGATTTGTTGTCCATTTTTGGGTTTGGGGTCCTTTTTGGGTTTGGAGTATTTTTCGAACTTAAGGTCCTTTTTCGGGCTTGGGGTCATTTTTCGGGCTTGTGGTCCTTTATCGGGCTTGGGGTCCTTTTGCGGGTTTGGGGTCTTTTTCGAGCTTGGGGTCCTTTTTCGGGCTTGGGATCCTTTTTCGAACTTGAGATCCTTTTTCGAACTTGAGATCCTTTTTCGGGCTTGGGGCTCTTTTTCGGGCTTGGGGCTCTTTTTCGGACTTGGGTTCTTTTTCGGGATTAGGGTCCTTTTTCGGTGTTGGAGTCATTTTCGGGCTTAAGGTACTTTTTCGGGCTTGGGGTCTTGTTTCGGGCTTGGGGACTTTTTTCGAACTTGAGATCCTTTTTCGGGCTTGGGTTCCTTTTTCGGGCTTGGCGTCTTTTACGGGCTTGTGGTCCTCTTTCGGGCTCGGGGTGCTTTTTCAGGCTTGATGTCCTCTTTCGGGCTTGTGAACTTTTTCGGGCTTGGGGTCCTTTTCCGGGCATGGGGTCCTTTTCTGGGCTTGGGGTCCTTTTTCGGGTTTCTTTTCGAATTTGGGTCCTTTTTTGGGCTCGGGGTCCTTTTCCGGGCTTGTGGTCCTTTCTCGGGGTTGTGGTCGTTTTTCGGGCTTTGGGTCCCATTTTGAGCTTGTCGTTCTTTTTCGGGCTTTGGGTGCTATTCAGGCTTGGGGTCCTTTTTCGGGCTTGTTGTTTTTTCGTGCTTTGAGTCCTTTTTCGGGCTGGGGAACCTTTTTTCTGATTTGTTGTCCATTTTTGGGTTTGGGGTCCTTTTTGGGTTTGGAGTATTTTTCGAACTTGTGGTCCTTTTTCGGGCTTGTGGTCCTTTTTCGGGCTTGGGATCCTTTTTCGGGTTTGGGGTCTTTTTCGGGCTTGGGGTCCTTTTGCGGGCTTGGGGTCTTTTTTCGGGATTGGGGTCATTTTTCAGTCTTGGGTTCATTTTTCGGGCTTGTGGTCCTTTCGGGCTTGAGGTCCGTTTTCGGGCTTGGGGTCTTTTTTTCGGGCTTGGCGTCTTTTACGGGCTTGTGGTCCTCTTTCGGGCTCGGGGTGCTTTTTCAGGCTTGATGTCCTCTTTCGGGCTTGTGAAGTTTTTCGGGCTTGGGGTCCTTTTCCGGGCATGGGGTCCTTTTCTGGGCTTGGGGTCCTTTTTCGGGTTTGGGTTCCTTTTCGAATTTGGGGTCCTTTTTTGGGCTCGGGGTCCTTTTCCGGGCTTGTGGTCCTTTCTCGGGGTTGTGGTCGTTTTTCGGGCTTTGGGTCCCATTTTGAGCTTGTCGTTCTTTTTCGGGCTTTGGGTGCTATTCAGGCTTGGGGTTCTTTTTCGGGCTTGTTGTTTTTTCGTGCTTTGAGTCCTTTTTCGGGCTGGGGAACCTTTTTTCTGATTTGTTGTCCATTTTTGGGTTTGGGGTCCTTTTTGGGTTTGGAGTATTTTTCGAACTTGGGGTCCTTTTTCGTGCTTGGGGTCATTTTTCGGGCTTGTGGTCCTTTTTCGGGCTTGGGGTCCTTTTTCAGGTTTGGGGTCCTCTTTCAAGCTTGTAGTCTTATGGTCCTTTTTCTGGCTTATGGTCCTTCTTCGGGCTTTGGGTTCTTTTTCGGCATTGTGGTCCTTTTTCGGGCTTGGGGTCCTTTTTCGGGTTTGGGTTCCTTTTTCGGGCTTGGGTTCCCTTTTCGGGCTTGTGGTCTTTTTCGGGCATGGGGTTATTTTTCAGGCTTGGATTAATTTTTCGGGCTTGTGGTCCTTTTCGTGCTTGAGGTCCTTTTTCGGGCTTGGGGTCCTTTTTCAAGCTTGGGGTCCTTTTTCAAGCTTGTAGTCTTATGGTCCTTTTTCTGGCTTATGGTGCTTCTTCGGGCTTTGGGTCCTTTTTAGGGCTTGGGGTTCTTTTTCTGGCTTGGGGTCCTTTTCCAGGCTTGGGGTCCTTTTTCGGGCCTGTTGTCTTTTTCGGGCTTGGGGTCTTTTTTCGGGCTTGGGGACCTTTTTCTGGCTTGGGGTCCTTTTTCGAACTTGAGATCCTCTTTCGGTCTTGGGGCTCATATCGGGCTTGGGTTCTTTTTCGAACTTGGGGTCCTTTTACGGGCTTGGGGTTCTTTTCGGACTTGGGGTCCTTTTTCGGGCTGGGGGTGTTTTTCGAGCTTGGGGTCTTTTTCGGTCTAGGGGTCCATTTCGGGCTTGGGATCCTCTTTCAAGCTTGTAGTGGTCCTTTTTCGGGCTTGGCGTCCTTTTTAAGGCTTGGGGTTCTTTTTCGAGCTTGTGAACTTTTTCGGGCTTGGGGTCCTTTTTCGGGCTTGGGGTCCTTTTTTGGGCTTGGGGTCCTTTTTCGGCCTTGGGGTCCTTCTTCGGGATTGGGGTGCTCTTTCAAGCTTGTAGTTTTGTGGTCCTTTTTCCGGCTTATGGTCCTTCTTCGGGTTTGGGATCCTTTTTCGGGCTTGTTGTCTTTTTCGAGCTAGGGGTACTTTTTCGGGCTTCGGGACCTTTTTCGATCTTGGGGACCTTTTTCGAACTTGTGATCCTTTTTCGGGCTTGGGGCACTTTTTTCGGCTTGGGTTTTTTTCAGGATTGGGGTCCTTTTTCGAGCTTGAAATCCTTTTCGTGATTGAGGTACTTTTTCGGGCTTGTGGTCCTTTTCGGGCTTGGGGTCCTTTTTAGGGCTTGGGGTTCTTTTTCGGGCTTGGGGTCCGCTTTCGGGCTTGGGGTCCTTTTTCAGGCTTGGAGTCTTTTTTCGGGCTTGGGGTCATTTTTCGGGCTTGGGGTCCTTTTTTATACTAGTAGTCTTGTAGTCCTTTTTCTGGCTTATGGCCTTCTTCTTGGGGTCCTTTTTCGGGCTTGGGGTCCATTTTCGGGTTTGGGATCCTTTTACGGACTTGTCTTTTTCGAGTTTGGGGTCCTTTTTCGAACTTGGGGTCCTTTTACGGGCTTGGGGTACTTTCTTCGGGCTTTGGGTTCTTTTTCGGCATTGTGGTCCTTTTTCGGGCTTGGGGTCCTTTTTCGGGTTTGGGTTGCTTTTTCGGGCTTGGGTTCCCTTTTCGGGCTTGTGGTCTTTTTCGGGCATGGGGTTATTTTTCAGGCTTGGATTAATTTTTCGGGCTTGTGGTCCTTTTCGTGCTTGAGGTCCTTTTTCGGGCTTGGGGTCCTTTTTCAAGCTTGGGGTCCTTTTTCAAGCTTGTAGTCCTATGGTCCTTTTTCTAGCTTATGGTGCTTCTTCGGGCTTTGGGTCCTTTTTAGGGCTTGGGGTTCTTTTTCTGGCTTGGGGTCCTTTTCCAGGCTTGGGGTCCTTTTTCGGGCCTGTTGTCTTTTTCGGGCTTGGGGTCTTTTTTCGGGCTTGGGGACCTTTTTCTGGCTTGGGGTCCTTTTTCGAACTTGAGATCCTCTTTCGGTCTTGGGGCTCATATCGGGCTTGGGTTCTTTTTCGAACTTGGGGTTCTTTTACGGGCTTGGGGTTCTTTTCGGACTTGGGGTCCTTTTTCGGGCTGGGGGTGTTTTTCGAGCTTGGGGTCTTTTTCGGTCTTGGGGTCCATTTCGGGCTGGGGATCCTCTTTCAAGCTTGTGGTGGTCCTTTTTCGGGCTTGGCGTCCTTTTTAAGGCTTGGGGTTCTTTTTCGAGCTTGTGAACTTTTTCGGGCTTGGGGTCCTTTTTCGGGCTTGGGGTCCTTTTTTGGGCTTGGGGTCCTTTTTCGGGCTTGGGGTCCTTCTTCGGGATTGGGGTGCTCTTTCAAGCTTGTAGTTTTGTGGTCCTTTTTCCGGCTTATGGTCCTTCTTCGGGTTTGGGATCCTTTTTCGGGCTTGTTGTCTTTTTCGAGCTAGGGGTCTTTTTCGGGCTTCAGGACCTTTTTCGATCTTGGGGACCTTCTTCGAACTTGTGATCCTTTTTCGGGCTTGGGGCACTTTTTTCGGCTTGGGTTTTTTTCAGGATTGGGGTCCTTTTTCGAGCTTGAAATCATTTTCGTGATTGAGGTACTTTTTCGGGCTTGTGGTCCTTTTCGGGCTTGGGGTCCTTTTTAGGGCTTGGGGTTCTTTTTCGGGCTTGGGGTCCGCTTTCGGGCTTGGGGTCCTTTTTCAGGCTTGGAGTCTTTTTTCGGGCTTGGGGTCATTTTTCGGGCTTGGGGTCCATTTTCGGGTTTGGGATCCTTTTACGGACTTGTCTTTTTCGAGTTTGGGGTACTTTTTCGAACTTGGGGTCCTTTTACGGGCTTGGGGTACTTTCTTGGGCTTGGTGTCTTTTTCTAGCTTGGGGTCTTTTTTGGGCTTGGGGTATTTTTCTGGCTTGGGGTCATTTTTCGGGCTTTGGATCCTTTTTCAGTCTTTGGGTTCATTTTCGGGCTTGGGATATTTTTCGGGCTTGGGGTCCTTTTTCGGGCTTGTGGTCTTTTACGGGTATGGGGTCCTTTTTCGGGCTTGGGGTCCTTTTTTGGGCTTGGGCTCCTCTTTCAAGCTTGTAGTCTTGTGGTCCTTTTTCTGGCTTATGGTACTTCTTCGGGCTTGGGGTCCTTTTTCAGGCTTGGGGTCCTTTTTCGGACTTGGGATTTTTCGGGCTTTTAGAATTTGGGGTGCTTTTTCGGGCTTGGGGTCCTTTTTCAAGCTTGTAGTCTTGTAGTCCTTTTTAAGGCTTGGGGTCCTTTTTCGAGCTTGTGGTCTTTTTCGGGCTTGGGGTCCTTTTTCCGGCTTATGGTCCTTCTTCGGGCTTGGGGTCCTTTTACGGGTTTGGGAGCCTTTTACGGGCTTGTTGTCTTTTTCGAGCTTGGGGTCCATTTTTGAACTTGGGGTCCTTTTTCGGGCTTGGGGTCCTTTTCTGGTTTGGGGTCCTTTTTCAAGCTTGTAGTCTTGTGGTCCTTTCGCCGGCTTATGGTCCTTTTTCGGGCGTGGGGTCCTTTTACGGGCTTGGGGTCCTTTTTCGGGCTTGTGGTCTTTTTCGGACTTGGGGTCCTTTTTCGGGCTTGATGTCCTTTTTCGAGCTTGGAGTCCTTTTTCGGGCTTCTGGTCCTTTCTCGGGCTTACGTTCATTTTTCGAGTTTGGGGTACTTTTACGGGCTTGGGGTGTTTTTTCAGAACTTGTGGTCCTTTTACGGGCTTGGAGTGCTTATTCGGGCTTGTGGTGCTTTTTCAGGCCTGGGGTCCTTTAACGGGATTGCCCCCCCCCCCTTTTCGGGCTTGTGCTTCTCTTTAGGGCTTGGGGTCTTTTTCGGGGTTGCGATCCTCTTTCAAGCTTGTAGTCGTGTGGTACTTTTTCCGGCATATGTTCCTTCTTCGGGCTTAGGGTCCTTTTTCGGGCTTGGGGCCCTTTTTCGGGCTTGTGGCCTTTTTCGGGCTTGGGGTCCTTTTTCCGTCTTGGGGTCTTTTTCGGGCTTGGGGTCCTTTTTAGAACTTTGGGTCTTTTACGGGCTTGGGGTGCTTTTTCGGGCTTGGGGTGCTTTTTCAGCCTTGGGGTCCTTTTTCGGGATTGGGCCCCTTTTTCGGGCTTGTGCTCGTTTTTCGGGCTTGGGATCCTTTTCGGGCTTGTGCTCGTTTTACGGGTTTGGGATACTCTTTTAAGCCTGTAGTGTTGTGGTCCTTTTTGCGGCATATGGTCCTTTTTCGGGCTTGGCGTCCTTTTCGGGCTGGTGGTCTTTTTCGGGCATGGGGTTATTTTTCAGGCTTGGGTTAATTTTTCGTGCTTGTGGTCCTTTTCCTGCTTGAGGTCCTTTTTCGGGCTTGGGGTCTTTTTCGGGCTTGGGGTCCTTTTTCGGGCTTGGGGTCCTTTTTCAGGCTTGGGGTCCTTTTTCAAGCTTGTACTCTTATGGTCCTTTTTCTGGCTTATGGTGCTTCTTCGGGCTTTGGGTCCTTTTTCGGGCTTGGGGTCCTTTTTCGGGCTTGGGGTCCTTTTGCAGGCTTGAGGTCCTTTTTCGGGCCTGTTGTCTTTTTCGGGCTTGGGGTCCTTTTTCGGGCTTGGGGTCCTTTTTCGGGCTTGGGGTCCTTTTTCGGGCTTGGGGTCCTTTTTCGGGCTTGGGGTCCTTTTTCAAGCTTGGGGTCTTTTTTCGGGCTTGGGGTCATTTTTCGGGCTTGGGGTCCTTTTTTAAACTTGCAGTCTTGTAGTCCTTTTTGGGCTTATGGCCTTCTTCGGGCTTGGGGTCCTTTTTCGTCCTTGTTGTCTTTTTCGAGCTTGGGGTCCTTTTTCGGGCTTGGGTACCTTTTTCTGGCTTAGGGTCCTTTTTCGAACTTGAGGTCCTTTTTCGGGCTTGGGACTCTTTTCGGGGTTGGGTTCTTTTTCGAACTTGGGGTCCATTTTCGGGTTTGGGTTTCTTTTCCGGGCTTGTGGTCCTTTTTCGGGCTTAGGGTCTTTTTTTGGGCTTGTCGTCCTTTCTCGGGCTTGGGGTCCTTTTTCGGGCTTGGGGTCCTTTTTTGGGTTTGTGATCCTTTCACGGACTGGTTGTTTTTTTCGAGCTTGGGGTCCTTTTTCGGACTTGGGGTCCTTTTTCGGGCTTGGGGTCCATTTTCGAACTTGAGATCCTTTTTCGTGCTTGGGGTCCAATTTCGGGCTGGGATCCTTTTTCGGGCTTGGGGTTCTTTTTCCTGCTTGAAGTTCTTTTTCGGGCTTATGGTCCTTTTTCGAACTTGGGGTCCTTTTTCGGGGCTGGGGTACTTTCTCGGGCTTGGGGTCTTTTTCTAGCTTGGGGTCATTTTTCGGGCTTGGGGTATTTTTCGGGCTTGGGGTCCTTTTTCGGGCTTGTGGTCTTTTTCGGGCATGGGGTCCTTTTTCGGGCTTGGGGTCCTTTTTTGGGCTTGGGCTCCTCTTTCAAGCTTGTAGTCTTGTGGTCCTTTTTCCGGCTTATGGTACTTCTTCGGGCTTGGGGTCTTTTTTCGGGCTTGGGATTTTTCGGGCTTGGGATCCTTTTTAGAATTTGGGGTGCTTTTTCGGGTTTGGGGTCCTTTTTCAAGCTTGTAGTCTTGTAGTCCTTTTTCGGGCTTGGAGTCCTTTTTAAGGCTTGGGGTCCTTTTTCGAGTTTGTGGTCTTTTTCGGGCTTGGGGTCCTTTTTCAAGCTTGGGGTCCTTTTTCGGGCTTGGGGTCCTTTTTCGGGCTTGGGGTCCTTCTTTGGGCTTGGGGTCTTGTGGTCCTTTTTCCGGCTTATGGTCCTTCTTCGGGCTTGGAATCCTTTTGCGGGTTTGGGATCCTTTTACGGGCTTGTTGTCTTTTTCGAGCTTGGGGTCCTTTTTCGGACTTAGGGTCCTTTTTCGGGTTTGGGGTCCTCTTTCAAGCTTGTAGTCTTGTGGTCCTTTCGCCGGCTTATGGTCCTTTTTCGGGCGTGGGGTCCTTTTACGGGCTTGGAGTCCTTTTTCGGGCTTGTGGTCTTTTTCGGACTTGGGGTCCTTTTTCGGGCTTGATGTCCTTTTACGAACTTGGGGTCCTTTTTCGGGCTTCTGGTCCTTTCTCGGGCTTACGTTCATTTTTCGGGTTTGGGGTACTTTTTCGGGCTTAGGGGTCTTTTTCGGGCTTGGGGTCCTTTTTCAGGACTTGTGGTTCTTTTACGGGCTTGGGGTGCTTATTCGGGCTTGGGGTGCTTTTTCAGGCCTGGGGTCCTTTAGCGGGATTGCCCCCCCTTTTCGGGCTTGTGCTTCTCTTTCGGGCTTGGGGTCCTTTTCGGGGTTGCGATCCTCTTTTTAGCTTGTAGTCGTGTGGTGCTTTTTCCGGCATATGGTCCTTCTTCGGCTTAGGGTCCTTTTTCTGGCTTAGGGTTCTTTTTCGGGCTTGTGGTCTTTTTCAAGTTTCGTGTCCTTTTTCGGGCTTGGGGTCTTTTTCTGGCTTGGGTTCATTTTTCGGGCTTGTGGTCCTTTTCGGGCTTGTGGTCCTTTTCGGGCTTGGGGTCCTTTTTCGGGCTTGAGGTCCTTTTTCGGGCTTGGGGTCCTTTTTCGGGCTAGGGGTCATTTTTCGTGCTCGGGGTCATTTTCCGGGCTTGGGGTCTTTTTCAAACTTGTAGTCTTGTGGTCCTTTTTCTAGCTTATGGCCTTCTACTGACTTGGGGTCCTTTTTCGGGCTTGGGGTCCTTTTTCGGGCTTGGGGTCCTTTTTCGGGCTTGGGATCTTTTTTCGGGCTTGTTGTCTTTTTCGAACTTGGGGTCCTTTTTCGGGCTTGGGAACCTGTTTATGGCTTGGGGTCCCTTTTCTAACTTGAGATCCTTTTTCGGGCTTGGGGTTCTTTTTCGGGCTGGTGGCGTTTTTCGAGCTTGGGGTCTTTTTCGGGCTTGGGGTCCTTTTTCGGGCTTGAGATACTTTTGCGGGCTTACGGTCCTTTTTCGGGCTTGTGAACTTATTCGGGCTTTGTGTCCCATATGCCAAATGTCTTTAAAATGCATGAATCGTCGAGATTTGATGTCAGCTCGAGAATTTTTTTTGGCGAAAATTGACTTTTTTGGACACTGGTACCTTCTTGCCTTTCTCATTCTCTTTCCCGGAATTAGGGTCCTTTGTCGGGCTTGGGTGTTTTTCGGGCTTGGGGTCCTTTTTCGGGCTTGTGGTCCTTTTTCGGGCTTGGGTTCATTTTTCGGGCTAGGTGTCCTTTTTTGGGCTTGGGGTCCTCTTTCAGGCTTAGGGTCCTTTTTTGGGCTTGTCGTACTTTTTCGGGTTTGGGGTGTTTTTCAGACTTGGGGTCTTTTTTCGGGTTTGTGGTCTTTTTCGAGCTTTGGGTCCTTTTTCGAACTAGGGGTCCTTTTTCGGGGTTGGGGTCCTTTCTCGGGCTTGTGGTCCTTTTTCGGGCTAATGGTACTTTTTCGGGCTTGGGTTCTTTTTCGAACTTGGGGTCCATTTTCGGGTTAGGGGTCCTTTTCCGGGCTTGTGGTCCTTTTTCAAGCTTAGGGTCCTTTTTTGAGCCTTTCGTCCGTTTTCGGGCTTGGGGTGTTTTTCAGGCTTGGGGTCCTTTTTAGAACTTGGGGTCCTTTTTTGGGGGTGGGGTCCTTTCTCGGGCTTGTGGTCCTTTTTTCGGGCATGGGGTCCTTTTTCGGGCTTGGGGTCTCTTTTCGGGCTGGGGATCCATATTCGGGCTTGGGGTTCTTTTTCGGACTTGAGCAATTTTTTCGGGCTTGAAGTCATTTTTCGGGCTTATGGTCCTTTTTCGAACTTGGGGTCCTTTTTCGGGCTTGGGGTCCTTTTCGGGCTTGTGGTCCTCTTTTAGGCTTGTAGTCTTGTGGTCCTTTTTCGGGCTTATGGTCCTTTGTCAGGCTGGGGTTCTTTTTCGAACTTGGGGTCCATTCTCGGTCTTGGGGTCTTTTTCTGGCTTGGAGTCATTTTTCGGGCTTGGGGTATTTTTCTGGCTTGGAGTCATTTTTCGGGCTTTGGATCCTATTTCAGACTTTGGTTCCTTTTTCGGGCTTGGGGTATTTTTCGGGCTGGGGGTACTTTTTCGGGCTTGGGGTCCTTTTTCGGGCTTGGGGTTTTTTCGGACTTGGGGTCCTTTTTCGAACTTGAGATCCTTTTCCGGGCTTGGGGCTCTTTTTCGGGCTAGGTATCTTTTTCGTGATTGGGGTCCTTTTTCGGGCTTGAAGTCCTTTTCGAGCTTGAGGTACTTTTTTGAGCTTGTGGTCTTTTTCAAGCTTGGGGTCCTTTTTAGAACTTAGGGCCTTTTACGGGCTTGGGGTGCCTTTTCGGGCTTGGGGTGCTTTTTCAGGCCTGGGGTCCTTTTCGGGCTTGGGATCCTCTCTCAAACTTGTAATGCTGTTGTCCTTTTTCCGGAATATGGTCCTTTTTTGGGCGTGGATTCCTTTTTCGGGCTTGGGGTCCTTTTTCGGACTTGGGGTCCTTTTCAGGCTTGGGGTCCTTTCAAGAACTTGTGGTCCTTTTTCGGGCTTGGGGTCCTTTTTCGGGCTTAGGTTCATTTTTCGGGCTTGGGGTCCTTTTTCGTGCTTGGGGTCCTTTTTCGGGCTTGGGGCTTTTTTTCGGGCTTGTGGCCTTTTTCGGGCTTGTGGCCTTTTTCGGGCTTGGGATCCTTTTTCCGTCTTGGGGTTTTTTCGGGCATGGGGTCCTTTTTAGAACATTGGTTCTTTTACGGGCTTGGGGTGCTTTTTCGGGCTTGGGGTGCTTTTTCAGGCTTGGGGTCCTTGGGTCCTTTTTTGGGATTGGGCCCCTTTTTCGGGCTTGTGCTCCTTTTTCGGGCTTGGGATCCTTTTCGGGCTTGTGCTCGTTTGTCGGGTTTGGGATACTCTTTTAAGCTTGTAGTCGTGTGGTCCTTTTTGCGGTATATGGTCCTTTTTCGGGCTTGGGGTCCTTTTCGGGCTTGGGGTCCTTTTACGAACTTGAGGTCCGTTTTCGGGCTTAGATTAATTTTTCGGTCTTCGGGTCCTTTTTCGGGCTTGTGGTCCTTTTTGGGTTTGGGGTCATTTTTAGGGCTTGGGGTCTTTTTCGGGCTTGGGTCCTTTTTCGTGCTTGTGGTCCTTTTTCGATCTTGGGTTTATTTTTCTGGCTTGGGGTCCTTTTTTGGGCTTGGGGACTTTTTTGGACTTGGGGTCCTTTTTCAGGCTGGTAGTCTTGTGATCCTGTTTCGGGCTTGTGGTATTTTGTCGGGCTTGGGTTCTTTTACGAACTTGGGGTCCTTTTTCGGGCGACGGGTCCTTGTTCGGGCTTGTGGTTCTTTTTCGGGCTTGGGGTCCTTTTTTGGGCTTGTCGTACTTTTTCGGGCTTGGGGTGCTTTTCAGCTTGGGGTCCTTTTTCGGGCTCGTGGTCTTTTTCGGGGTCCTTTTCCGGGCTTGGGGTGCTTTTTCGGGCTTCTGGTCCTTTCTCGATCTTACGTTCATTTTTCGGGATTGGGTTCCTTTTTCGGGCTTGAGGTCCTTTTTCGGGCTTGGGGTCCTTTTTCGGGCTTGTGGTCTTTTTCGGGCTTGAAGTCCTTTTTCGGGCTTGGGGTGCTTTTTCGGACTTGGGGTGCTTTGTCAGGCTTGGGGTCCTTTTCGGGCTTGGGATCCTCTTTCAAGCTTGTAGTGTTGTGGTCCTATTTCCGGAATATGGTTTTTTTTTTTCGGGCGTGGATTCCTTTTTCGGGCTTGGGGTCATTTTTCGTACTTGGGGTCCTTTTTCAGGCTTGGGGTCCTTTTATGAACTTGACGTCCGCTTTCGGGTTTGGGTGCCTTTTTCGGGCTTAGGTTCATTTTTCGTGCTTGGGATCCTTTTTCGGGCTTGTGGTCTTTTTCAAGCTTCCTGTCCTTTTTCGTGCTTGGGGTCTTTTTCGGGCTTGGGGTCCTTTTTAGAACTTTGGGTCCTTTTACGGGCTTAGGTGCTTTTTCGGGTTTGGGGCGTTTTTCAGGCTTGGGGTCCTTTTTCGGGCTTGGGCCCCTTTTTCGGGCTTGTGCTCGTTTCTCGGGCTTTTGGTCCTTTTCGGGCTTGGGATCCTCTTTCAAGCTGGTAGTCTTGTGGTACTTTTTGCGGCATATGGTTATATTTCGGGCTTGGGGTCCTTTGTCGTGCTTGGGGTCCTTTTACGAACTTGAGGTCTGTTTTTGGGCTTAGGTTCATTTTTCGGTCTTGGGGTCCTTTTTCGGGCTTGTGGTCTTATTCGGGCTTGGGGTTCTTTTCGGTCTTGTTGTCCTTTTTCGGGCTTGGGGTCCTTTTTAGAACTTGGGGTCCTTTTACGGGCTTAGGGTGCTTTTTCTGACTTGGGGTGCTTTTTCAGGCTTGGGGTCCTTCTTCATGATTGGGCCCCTTTTTCGGGCTTGTGCTCCTTTTTTGGGCTTTGGGTCTTTTACGGGCTTGTGGTCCTCTTTCGGGCTCGGGGTGCTTTTTCAAGCTTGCTGTCCTCTTTCGGGCTTGTGGACTTTTCCGGGCTTGCGGTCCTTTTTTGGGCTTGTCGTTCTTTTTCGGGCTTTGGGTTCTTTTTCGGTCTTGTGGACCTATTTTCGGATTTGGTGCCCTTTTTTGGACTTGGGGTCCTTTTTCGATCATGGATTTTTTTTCGAACTTGGGGTCCTCTTTCCGGGTTGTGGTTTTTTCGGGCTTGGGGTCCTTTTTTGGGTTTGTTGTCATTTTTCGATCTTGGGGTGCTTTTTCAGGCTTGGGGCCTTTTTGCGGGCTTTTGGTCTTTTTCGAGCTTGGTGTCCTTTTGTGGGCTTGGGGTCCTTTTTCGGGCTTGTGGTCTTTTTCGGGCTTGGGATTATTTTTCAGGCTTGGGTTCATTTTTCGGGCTTGTGGTCCTTTTCGGGTTTGAGGTCCTTTTTCGGGCTTGGGGTCTTTTTTCGGGCTTGGGGTCCATTTTCAAGCTTGTAGTCTTATGGTCGTTTTTCTGGCTTATGGTCCTTCTTCGGGCTTTGGGTCCTTTTTCAGGCTTGGGGTCCTCTTTGGGCTTGGGGCTCAGTTCGGGCTTGGGTTCTTTTTCGAACTTGGGGTCCTTTTTCGGGCTTGGGGTTCTTTTCGGTCTAGGGGTCCTTTTTCGGCCTGAGGGTGTTTTTCGAGCTTGGGGTCTTTTTGGGGCTAGGTGTCCTTTTTTGGGCTTAAGGACATTTTCGGACTTGGGGTCCTCTTTCAGGCTAGTAGTCTTGTGGTCTTTTTTCGGGCTTGGGTTCTTTTTCGAACTTGGGGTCCATTTTCGGGCTTGGGGTCCTTTTCCGGGCTTGGGGTCCTTTTTCGGGCTTAGGGTCCTTTTTTGGGCTTGTCGTCCTTTTTCGAGCTTGGGGTGCTTTTCAGGCTTGGGGTCCATTTTCGGGCTTGTGGTCTTTTTCGAGCTTTGGGTGCTTTTTTGAACTTGGGGTTCTTTTTCGGGGTTGGGGTCCTTTTTCGAGCTAGTGGTCGTTTTTCGGGCTTGGGGTCCTTTTTCGGGCTTGGGGTCCTTTTTCGGGCTTGATGTCCTTTTTCGGGCTTGGGGTCCTTTTTCGGGCTTGGGGTTCTTTTTCGGGCTTGAGCTAATTTTTTCTGGCTTGAAGCCTTTTTTCGGGCTTGGGGTCCTTTTCGGGCTTGGGGTCCTCTTTCAGGCTTGTAGTCTTGTGGTCCTTTTTCCGGCTTATGGTCCTTTTCCAGGTTGGGGTCCTTTTTCGAACTTGGGGTCCTTTCCCGGGCTTGGGGTCTTTTTCTGGCTTGGGGTCATTTTTCGGGCTTGGGGTATTTTTCTGGCTTGGGGTCATTTTTCTGGCTTTGTGGACTTGTGGTCCTTTTCCGGACTTGGGGTCCTTTTTCGTGCTTGGGGTGCTTTTTCGGGCTTGGGGTCCTTTCTCCGGCTTGGGGTCCTCTTTCAAGCTTGTAGTCTTGTGGTACTTTTTCCAGCTTATGTTCCTTTTTCAGGCTTGGTGTCCTCTTTCGGGCTTGTGAACTTTTTCGGGCTTGGGGTCCTTTTCTGGGCTTGGGGTACTTTTCCGGGCTTGGGGTCCTTTTTCGGGCTTGGGTTCTTTTACGAACTTGGGGTCCTTTTTCGGGCGACGGGTCCTTTTTCGGGCTTGTGGTCCTTTTTCCGGGTTGTGGTCCTTTTTCGGGCCTGGGGTCCTATTTTGAGCTTGTCGTACTTTTTCGGGCTTGGGGTGCTTTTCAGGCTAGGGGTCCTTTTTCGGGCTTGTGGTCTTTTCGGGCTTTGGGTCCTTTTTCTGGCTGGGGGACCTTTTTTCGGATTTGTGGTCCTGTTTTGGGTTTGGGGTCCTTTTTCGATCTTTGAGTATTTTTCAAACTTGGGGTCCTTTTTTGGGCTTGGGGTCATTTTGCGCGCTTGTGGTCCTTTTTTGGGCTTGGAGTGATTTTTCGGGTTTGGGGTCCTTTTTCGAGCTTGGTGTCCTTTTGCGGGCTTGGGGTCCTTTTTCGGGCTTGGGGTTATTTTTCATGCTTGGGTTCATTTTTCGGGCTTGTGGTCCTTTTCGGGCTTGAGGTCCTTTTTCGGGCTTGGGGTCTTTTTTCGGGCTTGATGTCCTTTTTCGGGCTTGGGGTCCTTTTTCAGGCTTGGGGTCCTTTTTCAAGCTTGCAGTCTTTTGGTCTTTTTTCTGGCTTATGGTCCTTCTTCGGGCTTTGGGTCCGTTTTCGGTCTTGGGGTCCTTTTTCAGGCTTGGGGTCCTTTTTCGGGCTTGGGGTCCTTTTTCGGGCCTGTTGTCTTTTTCGAGCGTGGGGTCCTTTTTCGGGCTTGGGGTCCTTTTTCGAACTTGAGATCCTCTTTCGGGCTTGGGGCTCATTTCGGGCTTGGGTTCTTTTTCGAACTTGGGGTCCTTTTTCGGGATTGGGGTTCTTTTCGGTCTTGGGGTCCTTTTTCGAGCTGAGGGTGTTTTTCGAGCTTGGGGTCTTTTTGGGGCTAGGTGTCCTTTTTTGGGCTTAAGGACTTTTTCGGACTTGGGGTCCTTTTTCAGGCTAGTAGTCTTGTGGTCCTTTTTCGGGCTTGGGTTCTTTTTCGAACTTGGGGTCCATTTTCGGGCTTGGGGTCCTTTTTCGGGCTTGGGGTCCTTTTTCGGGCTTAGGGTCCTTTTTTGGGCTTGTCGTCCTTTTTCGGGCTTGTGGTGCTTTTCAGGCTTGGGGTCCATTTTCGGGCTTGTGGTCTTTTTCGAGCTTTGGGTGCTTTTTCGAACTTTGGGTCCTTTTTCGGGGTTGTGGTCCTTTTTCGAGCTAGTGGTCGTTTTTCGGGCCTGGGGTCCTTTTTCGGGCTTGGGGTCCTTTTTCGGGCTTGATGTCCTTTTTCGGGCTTGATGTCCTTTTTCGGGCTTGATGTCCTTTTTCGGGCTTGGGGTTCTTTTTCGGGCTTGAGCTAATTTTTTTCTGGCTTGAAGCCTTTTTTCGGGTCCTCTTTCAGGCTTGAAGTCTTGTGGTCCTTTTTCAGGCTTATGGTCCTTTTTCGGGTGTAGGTCCTTTTTCGAACTTGGGGTCCTTTCTCGGGCTTGGAGTCTTTTTCTGGCTTGGGGTCATTTTTCGGGCTTGGGGAATTTTTCTGGCTTGGAGTCATTTTTCTGGCTTTGGATCCCTTTTCAGGTTATGGGTCCTTTTTCGTGCATGGGGTATTTTTCGGGCTTGGGGTCCTTTTTCAGGCTTGTGGTCTTTTTCGGGCTTGGGGTCCTTTTTCGGGCTTGGGGTCCTTTTTTGGGCTTGGGCTCCTCTTTCAAGCTTGTAGTCTTGTGGTCCTTTTTCTGGCTTATGGTACTTCATCGGGCTTTGGGTCCTTTTGCAGGCTGCGGGTCCTTTTTCGGGCTTGGGGTATTTTTCGGGCTTTGGGTCTTTTTTCGGGCTTGTGGCCTTTTTCAAGCTTCGTGTCCTTTTTCGTGCTTGGGGTCCTTTTTAGAACTTGGAGTCCTTTTACGGGCTTCGGGTGCTTTTTCGGGCGAGGGGTGCTTTTTCAGGCTTAGGGTCCTTCTTTGGGCTTGGGGTGCTCTTTCAAGCTTGTAGTCTTGTGGTCCTTTTTCCGGCTTATGGCCCTTCTTCGGGTTTGGGGTCCTTTTTCGGGTTTGGAATCCTTTTACGGGCTTGTTGTCTTTTTCGAGTTTGGGGTCCTTTTTCGGGCTTGGGGACCTTTTTCGATCTTGGGGACCTTTTTCGAACTTGAGATCCTTTTTCGGGCTTTGGGTCTTTTTTCGGGCTTGTGGCCTTTTTCAAGCTTCGTGTCCTTTTTCGTGCTTTTCGGGCTTGGGGTCCTTTTTAGAACTTGGAGTCCCTTTACGGGCTTCGGGTGCTTTTTCGGGCGAGGGGTGCTTTTTCAGGCTTGGGGTCCTTTTTCGGGCTTGGGCCACTTTTTCGTGTTTGGGCTCCTTTTTCGGGCTTGAAGTCCATTTCGGGCTTGGGGTCCTCTTTCAAACTTTCAAGCTCTTGGTCCTTTTTCGGGCTTGAGGTCCTTTTTAAGGCTTGGGGTTCTTTTTCGGGCTTGTGGTCTTTTTCGGGCTTGGGGTCCTTTTTCGGGCTTGTGGTCTTTTTCGGGCTTGGGATCCTTTTTCGGGCTTGGGGTCCTTTTTTGGGCTTGGGCTCCTCTTTCAAGCTTGTAGTCTTGTTGTCCTTTTTCCGGCTTATGGTACTTCTTCGGGCTTTGGGTCCTTTTTCAGGCTTCGGGTCCTTTTTCGGGCTTGGGGTATTTTTCGGGCTTGGGTCTTTTTTCGGGCTTGTGGCCTTTTTCAAGCTTCGTGTCATTTTTCGTGCTTGGGGTCCTTTTCGGGCTTGGGGTCCTTTTTAGAACTTGGAGTCCTTTTACGGGCTTCGGGTGCTTTTTCGGGCGAGGGGTGCTTTTTCAGGCTTGGGGTCCTTCTTCGGGCTTGGGGTGCTCTTTCAAGCTTGTAGTCTTGTGGTCCTTTTTCCGGCTTATGGCCCTTCTTCGGGTTTGGGGTCCTTTTTCGGGTTTGGAATCCTTTTACGGGCTTGTTGTCTTTTTCGAGTTTGGGGTCCTTTTTCGGGCTTGGGGACCTTTTTCGATCTTGGGGACCTTTTTCGAACTTGAGATCCTTTTTCGGGCTTGGGGCTCTTTTTTCGGGCTGGGTTCTTTTTAGGGATTGGGGTCCTTTTTCGAGCTTGAAGTCCTTTTCGTGATTGAGGTACTTTTTGGGCTTGTGGTCTTTTTCGGGCTTATGGGTCCTTTTTCGGACTTGGGGTCCTTTTTCAGGCTTGGGGTCCTTTTACGAACTTGGGGTCCTTTTTCGGGCTTCTGGTCCTTTTTCGGGCTTATGTTCATTTTTCGGACTTGGGGTCCTTTTTCGGGCTTGGGGTACTTTTCGGGCTTGGGGTCCTCTTTCAAGCTTGTAGTCTTGTGGTCTTTTCTCCGGCTTATGGTTGTTTTTCGGGCGTGGGGTCCTTTTTCGGGCTTGGGGTCCTTTCTCGAACTTGTGGTTTTTTTTCGGACTTGAGGTCCTTTTTCAGGCTTGGGGTCCTTTTACGAACTTGAGGTCCGTTTTCGGGCTTCTGGTCCTTTTTCGGGCTTAGGTTCATTTTTCGGGCTTGGGGTCCTCTTTCGGGCTTGGGGTCCTTTTTCGGGTTTGGGGTCCTTTTTCGGGCTTGTTGTCTTTTTCGAGCTTCGTGTCCTTTTTCGGGCTTGGGGACCTTTTTCGATCTTGGGGACCTTTTTCGAACTTGTGATCCTTTTTCGGGCTTGGGGCACTTTTTTCGGCTTGGGTTTTTTTTTCAGGATTGGGGTCCTTTTTCGAGCTTGAAGTCCTTTTCGTGATTGAGGTACTTTTTGGGCTTGTGGTCTTTTTCGGGCTTATGGGTCCTTTTTCGGACTTGGGGTCCTTTTTCAGGCTTGGGGTCCTTTTACGAACTTGGGGTCCTTTTTCGGGCTTCTGGTCCTTTTTCGGGCTTATGTTCATTTATCGGGCTTGGTGTCCTTTTTCGGGCTTCGGGTACTTTTCGGGCTTGGGGTCCTCTTTCAAGCTTGTAGTCTTGTGGTCTTTTCTCCGGCTTATGGTTGTTTTTCGGGCGTGGGGTCCTTTTTCGGGCTTGGGGTCATTTCTCGGGCTTGTGGTCTTTTTCGGACTTGAGGTCCTTTTTCAGGCTTGGGGTCCTTTTACGAACTTGAGGTCCGTTTTCGGGCTTCTGGTCCTTTTTCGGGCTTAGGTTCATTTTTCGGGCTTGGGGTCCTCTTTCGGGCTTGTGGTCTTTTTCGGGCTTGGGGTCCTTTTTCGGGTTTGGGATCCTTTTTCGGGCTTGTTGTCTTTTTCGAGCTTCGTGTCCTTTTTCGGGCTTGGGGACCTTTTTCGATCTTGGGGACCTTTTTCGAACTTGTGATCCTTTTTTGGGCTTGGGGCACTTTTTTCGGCTTGGATTTTTTTTTCAGGATTGGGGTGCTTTTTCGAGCTTGAAGTCCTTTTCGTGATTGAGGTACTTTTTTGGGCTTGTGGTCTTTTTCGGGCTTATGGGTCCTTTTTCGGACTTGGGGTCCTTTTTCAGGCTTGGGGCTTCTGGTCCTTTTTCGGGCTTATGTTCATTTTTCGGGCTTGGTGTCCTTTTTCGGGCTTGGAGTACTTTTCGGGCTTGGGGTCCTCTTTCAAGCTTGTAGTCTTGTGGTCTTTTCTCCGGCTTATGGTTGTTTTTCGGGCGTGGGGTCTTTTTTCAGGCTTGGGGTCCTTTCTCGGGCTTGTGGTCTTTTTCGGACTTGAGGTCCTTTTTCTGGCTTGGGGTCCTTTTACGAACTTGAGGTCCGTTTTCGGGCTTCTGGTCCTTTTTCGGGCTTAGGTTCATTTTTCGGGCTTGGGGTCCTTTCTCGGGCTTGTGGTCTTTTTCGGACTTGAGGTCCTTTTTCAGGCTTGGGGTCCTTTTACGAACTTGAGGTCCGTTTTCGGGCTTCTGGTCCTTTTTCGGGCTTAGGTTCATTTTTCGGGCTTGGGGTCCTCTTTCGGGCTTGTGGTCTTTTTCGGGCTTGGGGTCCTTTTTCGGGTTTGGGATCCTTTTTCGGGCTTGTTGTCTTTTTCGAGCTTCGTGTCCTTTTTCGGGCTTGGGGATCTTTTTCGATCTTGGGGACCTTTTTCGAACTTGTGATCCTTTTTCGGGCTTGGGGCACTTTTTTCGGCTTGGGTTTTTTTCAGGATTGGGGTCCTTTTTCGAACTTGAAGTCCTTTTCGTGATTGAGGTACTTTTTTGGGCTTGTGGTCTTTTTCGGGCTTATGGGTCCTTTTTCCGACTTGGGGTCCTTTTTCAGGCTTGGGGTCCTTTTACGAACTTGGGGTCCTTTTTCGGGCTTCTGGCCCTTTTTCGGGCTTATGTTCATTTTTCGGGCTTGGGGTCCTTTTTCGGACTTGGGGTACTTTTCGGGCTTGGGGTCCTCTTTCAAGCTTGTAGTCTTGTGGTCTTTTCTCCGGCTTATGGTTGTTTTTCGGGCGTGGGGTCCTTTTTCAGGCTTGGGGTCCTTTCTCGGGCTTGTGGTCTTTTTCGGACTTGAGGTCCTTTTTCAGGCTTGGGGTCCTTTTACGAACTTGAGGTCCTTTTTCGGGCTTCTGGCCCTTTTTCGGGCTTATGTTCATTTTTCGGGCTTGGGGTCCTTTCTCGGGCTTGTGGTCTTTTTCGGACTTGAGGTCCTATTTCAGGCTTGGGGTCCTTTTACGAACTTGAGGTCCGTTTTCGGGCTTCTGGTCCTTTTTCGGGCTTAGGTTCATTTTTCGGGCTTGGGGTCCTTTTTCGGGCTTGGGATCTTTTTCGGGCTTGGGGTCCTCTTTCGGGCTTGTGGTCTTTTTCGGGTTTGGGTTCCTTTTTCGGGCTTGGTTTCCTTTTTAGAACATGGGGTTTTTTTAAGGGCTTAGGGTGCATTTTCGGGATTGGGGTGCTTTTTCAGGTTTGGGGTCCTTTTTAGGGATTGGGCCCCCTTTTCGTGCTTGTGCTCCTCTTTCTGGAATCCTTTTAGGGCTTACAATCCTCTTTCAAGCTTGTAGTCTTGTGGTCCTTTTTCCGGCATATGGTCCATCTTCGAGCTCAGGGTCCTTTTTCGAGCTTGGGGTCCTTTTTCGGGCTTGGTGTTCTTTTTCGGGCTTGAGCTAATTTTTTCGGGCTTGAAGTCCTTTTTCGGGCTTGGGGTCCTTTTCGGGCTTGAGGTCCTCTTTCAGGCTTGTAGTCTTCTGGTCCTTTTTCGGGCTTGAGGTCCTGTTTAAGGCTTGGGGTCCTTTTTCGCGCTTGTGGTATTTTTCGGGTTTGGGGTCCTTTTTCGGGCTTGGGGTCCTTCTTCGGGCTTGGGGTGCTCTTTCAAGCTTCGTGTCTTTTTTCGTGCTTGGGGTCTTTTTCGGGCTTGGGGTCCTTTTTAGAACTTGGGGTCGTTTTATGGGCTTGGGGTGCTTTTTCGGGCGTGGGGTGCTTTTTCAGGCTTGGGGTCCTTTTTCGGGCTTGGGTCACTTTTTCGTGTTTGGGCTCCTTTTTCGGGCTTGGGGCTCTTTTTCGGGGTTGAGCTAATTTTTTCGGGCTTGAGGTCCTTTTTAAGGCTTGGGGTCCTTTTTCGGGCTTGTGGTCTTTTTCGGGCTTGGGGTCCTTTTTCGGGCTTGGGGTCCTTCTTCGGGCTTGGGGTGCTCTTTCAAGCTTCGTGTCCTTTTTCGTGCTTGGGGTCTTTTTCGGGCTTGGGGTCCTTTGTAGAACTTGGGGTCGTTTTATAGGCTTGGGGTCCTCTTTCGGGCGTGGGGTGCTTTTTCAGGCTTGGGGTCCTTTTTCGGGCTTGGGCCACTTTTTCGTGTTTGGGCTCCTTTTTCGGGCTTGGGATCCATTTCGGGCTTGGGGTCCTCTTTTAAGCTTGTAGTCTTGTGGTCCTTTTTCGGGCTTGAGGTCCTTTTTAAGGCTTGGGGTTCTTTTTCGGGCTTGTGGTCTTTTTCGGGCTTGGGGTCCTTTTTCGGGCTTGGGGTCCTTCTTCGGGCTTGGGATTCTCTTTCAAGCGTGTAGTCCTTTTTCCGGCTTATGGTCCTTCTTCGGCCTTGGGGTCCTTTTTCGGGTTTGGGATGCTTTTTCAGGCTTGTTGTCTTTTTCGAGCTTGGGGTCCTTTTTCGGGCTTAGGGACCTTTTTCGATCTTGGGGACCTTTTTCGAACTTGTGATCCTTTTTCGGGCTTGGGGCATTTTTTTTTCGGCTTGGGTTTTTTTCAGGATTGGGGTCCTTTTTCGAGCTTGAAGTCCTTTTCGTGATTGAGGTACTGTTGTGAGCTTGTGGTCTTTTTCGGGCTTATGGGTCCTTTTTCGGACTTGGGGTCCTTTTTCAGGCTTGGGGTCCTTTTACGAACTTGGGGTCCTTTTTCGGGCTTCTGGTCCTTTTTCGGGCTTGGGGTCCTTTTTCGGGCTTGGAGTCCTTTTTCGGGCTTGGGGTCCTTTTCGGGTTCGGGGTCCTCTTTCAAGCTTGTAGTCTTGTGGTTCTTTCTCCGGCTTTTGGTCCTTTTTCGGGCGTTGCGTCCTTTTTCAGGCTTGGGTTCCTTTTTCGGGCTTGTGGTCTTTTTCGGACTTGGGGTCCTTTTACAGGCTTGGGGGTGCATTTTTGGGATTGGGGTGCTTTTTCAGGTTTGGGATCTTTTTTCGGGATTGGGCCCCCTCTTCGGGCTTGTGCTCCTCTTTCGGGCTTGGGGTCTTTTTCGGGCTTGCGATCCTCTTTCAAGCTTGTAGTCTTATGGTCCTTTTTCCGGCATATGGTTCATCTTCGAGCCAAGGGTCCCTTTTCGGGCTTAAGGTCCTTTTTCGGGCTTGTGGTCTTTTTCAAGCTTCGTGTCCTTTTTCGGGCTTGGGGTCTTTTTCGGGCTTGGGGTCTTTTTCAGGCTTGGGTTAATTTTTCAGGCTAGTGGTCCTTTTCGGGCTTGGGGTCATTTTTCGGGCTTGGGGTCCTTTTTTAAACTTTTAGTCTTGTAGTCCTTTTTCTGGCTTATGGCCTTCTTCGGGCTTGGGGTCCTTTTTCGGGCTTGGGGTCCTTTTTCGGGCTTGTTGTCTTTTTCGAGCGTGGGGTCCTTTTTTGGGCTTGGGGTGTTTTTTCTGGCTTAGGGTCTTTTTCGAACTTGAGATCCTTTTTCGGGCTTGGGTTCTTTTTAGAACTTGGGGTCCATTTTCGGGCTTAGGGTCCTTTTCCGGGCTTGTGGTCCTTTTTCGGGTTTAGGGTGTTTTTTTGGCTTGTCGACCTTTTTCGGGCTTGGGGTGCTTTTCAGGCTTGGGGTCGTTTTTCGGGCTTGTGGTCCTTTTTCGAGCTTGGGATCCTTTTTCGAACTTGGGGTCCTTTTTCGGGGTTGGGGTCCTTTTTCGGGCTTGTGGTCCTTTTTCGGGCTTGGGGTCCTTTTTCAGGCTTGACGTCCTTTTTCGGGCTTGGGGTCCTTTTTCAGGCTGGGATACTTTTTCGGGCTTGGGGTTCTTTTTCGGGCTTGAGCTATTTTTTGGGCTTGAAGTCCTTTTTCGGGCTTATGGTCCTTTTTCAAACTTGGGGTCCTTTTTCGGGCTTGAAGTCCTTTTCGGGCTTGGGGTCCTCTTTCAGGCTTGTAGTCTTGTGGTCCTTTTTCGGGATTATGGTCCTTTTTCAGGCTGGGGTTCTTTTTCGAACTTGGGTTACTTTCTCGGGCTTGGGGACTTTTTCTGGCTTGGGGTCATTTTTCGGGCTTGGGGTATTTTTCTGGCTTACGGTCATTTTTCGGGCTTTGGATCCTTTTTCAGTCTTTGGGTTCATTTTCGGGCTTGCGGTATTTTTCGGGTTCGGGGTGCTTTTTCGGGCTTGTGGTCCTTTTCGGGCTTGGGGTCCTTTTTCGGGCTTCGGGTTCTTTTGGGCTTGGGCTCCTTTTTCAAGCTTGTAGTCTTGTGGTCCTTTTTCCGGCTTATGGTACTTCTTCGGGCTTGGGGTCCTTTTCAGGCTTCGGGTCCTTTTTCGGGCTTGGGGTATTTTTCGGGTTTGGGGTCCTTTTTCGAGCTTGTGGTCTTTTTCAAGCTCCGTGTCCTTTTTCGTGCTTGGGGTCTTTTTCGGGCTTGGGATCCTTTTTAGAACTTGGGGTCCTTTTACGGGCTTGGGGTGCTTTTTCGGGTGTGGGGTGTTTTTTCAGGCTTGGGGTCCTTTTTCGGGCTTGGGCCCCTTTTTCGTTTCTAGGTTCCTTTTTCGGGCCGGGGGTCCATTTCGGGCTTCAGATCCTTTTTCAAACTTGTGGTCTTGTGGTCCTTTTTCGGACTTGGGGTCCTTTTTAAGGCTTTGGGTCCTTTTTCGGGCTTGTGGTCTTTTTCGGGCTTGGGGGCTTTTTTCGAGCTTGGGGTCCTTTTTTGTGCTTGGGGTCCTTTTTCGGGCTTGAGGTCCTTCTTCGGGCTTGGGATGCTCTTTCCTTGAGGTCCTTCTTCGGGCTTGGGGTCCTTTTTCGGGTTTGGGATCCTTTTACGGGCTGGTTGTCTTTTTCGAGCTTGGGGTCCTTTTTCGGGCTTGAGGACCTTTTTCGATCTTGGGGACCTTTTTCGAACTTGAGATCCTTTTCGGTCTTGGGGCTCTTTTTTCGGCCTGGGTTCTTTTTCGGGATTGGGGTCCTTTTTCGAGCTTGAAGTCCTTTTCGTGCTTGAGGTACTTTTGTGAGCTTGTGGTCTTTATCAGGCTTTGGGTCCTTTTTCGGACTTGGGGTCCTTTTTCAGGCTTGGGGTCCTTTTACGAACTTGTGGTCCTTTTTCGGGCTTCTGGTCCTTTTTCGGGCTCATGTTCATTTTTCAGGGTTGGTGTCCTTTTTCGGGCTTGGGGTCCTTTTCGGGATTGGGGTCCTCTTTCAAGTCTTGTGGTCCTTTCTCCGGCGTATGGTCCTTTTTCGGGAGTGGGGTCCTTTTTCGGGCTTAGGTCCTTTTTCGGGCTTGATGTCCTTTTACGGACTTGAGGTCCGTTTTCGGGCTTAGGATCATTTTTCGGGCTTGGGGTTTTTTTTCGGGCTTGGGGTCTTTTTCGGGCTTGGGGTCCTTTTTCGGGCTTGGGGTCTTTTTCGGGCTTGGGGTCCTTTTTAGAACTTGTGGTCCTTTAACGCGTTGGGGTGCTTTTTCGGGCTTGGGGTGCTTTTTCAGGCCTGGGGTCCTTTTTCGGGATTGGGCCTCCTTTTCGGGCTTGTGCTCCTCTTTCGGGCTTGAGGTCTTTTTGGGCTTGCGGTCCTCTTTGAAGCTTGTAGTCTTGTGGTACTTTTTCCGGCATATGGTCCTTCTTCGGGTTTAGGGTCCTTTTTCGGTCATATGGTCCTCTTTCGGGCTTGTGGTCTTTTTCAAGTTTCGTGTCCTTTTTCGGGCTTGGGGTCTTTTTCAGGTTTGGGTTCATTTTTCGGGCTTGTGGTCCTTTTCGGGCTTGGGGTCCATTTTCGGGCTTGGGGTCCTTTTTCAGGCTTGGGGTCCTTTTTCGGGCTTGGGGTCATTTTTCGGGCTGGGGGTCATTTATCTGGCTTGGGGTCCTCTTTCAAGCTTGTAGTGTTGTGGTCCTATTTCCGGAATATGGTTTTTTTTCGGGCGTGGATTCCTTTTTCGGGCTTGGGGTCATTTTTCGTACTTGGGGTCTTTTTTCAGGCTTGGGGTCCTTTTATGAACTTGACGTCCGCTTTCGGGTTTGGGTGCCTTTTTCGGGCTTAGGTTCATTTTTCGTGCTTGGGATCCTTTTTCGGGCTTGTGGCCTTTTTCTAGCTTCCTGTCCTTTTTCGTGCTTGGGGTCTATTCCGGGCTTGGGGTCCTTTTTAGAACTTTGGGTCCTTTTACGGGCTTAGGTGCTTTTTCGGGCTTGGGGCGTTTTTCAGGCTTGGGGTCCTTTTTCGGGATTGGGCCCCTTTTTCGGGCTTGTGCTCGTTTTTCGGGCTTTTGGTCCTTTTCGGGCTTGGGATCCTCTTTCAAGCTAGTAGTCTTGTGGTACTTTTTGCGGCATATGGTTATATTTCGGGCTTGGGGTCCTTTGTCGTGCTTGGGGTCCTTTTACGAACTTGAGGTCTGTTTTTGGGCTTAGGTTCATTTTTCGGTCTTGGGGTCCTTTTTCGGGCTTGTGGTCTTATTCGGGCTTGGGGTTCTTTTCGGTCTTGTTGTCCTTTTTCGGGCTTGGGGTCCTTTTTAGAACTTGGGGTCCTTTTACGGGCTTAGGGTGCTTTTTCTGACTTGGGGTGCTTTTTCAGGCTTGGGGTCCTTCTTCATGATTAAGCCCCTTTTTCGGGCTTGTGCTCCTTTTTTGGGCTTGGGGTCTTTTACGGGCTTGTGGTCCTCTTTCGGGCTCGGGGTGCTTTTTCAAGCTTGCTGTCCTTTTTTGGGCTTGTCGTTCTTTTTCGGGCTTTGGGTTCTTTTTCGGTCTTGTGGACCTATTTTCGGATTTGGTGCCCTTTTTGGACTTGGGGTCCTTTTTCGATCATGGATTTTTTTTCGAACTTGGGGTCCTCTTTCCGGGTTGTGGTTTTTTCGGGCTTGGGGTCCTTTTTTGGGTTTGTTGTCATTTTTCGATCTTGGGGTGCTTTTTCAGGCTTGGGGCCTTTTTGCGGGCTTTTGGTCTTTTTCGAGCTTGGTGTCCTTTTGTGGGCTTGGGGTCCTTTTTCGGGCTTGTGGTCTTTTTCGGGCTTGGGGTTATTTTTCAGGCTTGGGTTCATTTTTCGGGCTTGTGGTCCTTTTCGGGTTTGAGGTCCTTTTTCGGGCTTGGGGTCTTTTTTCGGGCTTGGGGTCCATTTTCAAGCTTGCAGTCTTATGGTCGTTTTTCTGGCTTATGGTCCTTCTTCGGGCTTTGGGTCCTTTTTCAGGCTTGGGGTCCTCTTTGGGCTTGGGGCTCATTTCGGGCTTGGGTTCTTTTTCGAACTTGGGGTCCTTTTTCGGGCTTGGGGTTCTTTTCGGTCTTGGGGTCCTTTTTCGGCCTGAGGGTGTTTTTCGAGCTTGGGGTCTTTTTGGGGCTAGGTGTCCTTTTTTGGGCTTAAGGACTTTTTCGGACTTGGGGTCCTCTTTCAGGCTAGTAGTCTTGTGGTCTTTTTTCGGGCTTGGGTTCTTTTTCGAACTTGGGGTCCATTTTCGGGCTTGGGGTCCTTTTCCGGGCTTGGGGTCCTTTTTCGGGCTTAGGGTCCTTTTTTGGGCTTGTCGTCCTTTTTCGAGCTTGGGGTGCTTTTCAGGCTTGGGGTCCATTTTCGGGCTTGTGGTCTTTTTCGAGCTTTGGGTGCTTTTTTGAACTTGGGGTTCTTTTTCGGGGTTGGGGTCCTTTTTCGAGCTAGTGGTCGTTTTTCGGGCTTGGGGTCCTTTTTCGGGCTTGGGGTCCTTTTTCGGGCTTGATGTCCTTTTTCGGGCTTGGGGTCCTTTTTCGGGCTTGGGGTTCTTTTTCGGGCTTGAGCTAATTTTTTCTGGCTTGAAGCCTTTTTTCGGGCTTGGGGTCCTTTTCGGGCTTGGGGTCCTCTTTCAGGCTTGTAGTCTTGTGGTCCTTTTTCCGGCTTATGGTCCTTTTTCAGGTTGGGGTCCTTTTTCGAACTTGGGGTCCTTTCCCGGGCTTGGGGTCTTTTTCTGGCTTGGGGTCATTTTTCGGGCTTGGGGTATTTTTCTGGCTTGGGGTCATTTTTCTGGCTTTGTGGACTTGTGGTCCTTTTCCGGACTTGGGGTCCTTTTCCGGACTTGGGGTCCTTTTTCGTGCTTGGGGTGCTTTTTCGGGCTTGGAGTCCTTTCTCCGGCTTGGGGTCCTCTTTCAAGCTTGTAGTCTTGTAGTACTTTTTCCAGCTTATGTTCCTTTTTCGGGCTTGATGTCCTTTTTCGGGCTTGTTGTCTTTTTCGAGCTTGGGGTCCTTTTTCGGGCTTGGGGACCTTTCGGGTCCTATTTCGGGTTTCGGGTCTTTTACACGCTTGTGGTCTTTTATCGGGCTCGAAGTGCTTTTTCAGGCTTGGTGTCCTCTTTCGGGCTTGTGAACTTTTTCGGGCTTGGGGTACTTTTCCGGGCTTGGGGTCCTTTTTCGGGCTTGGGTTCTTTTACGAACTTGGGGTCCTTTTTCGGGCGACGGGTCCTTTTTCGGGCTTGTGGTCCTTTTTCGGGGTTGTGGTCCTTTTTCGGGCCTGGGGTCCTATTTTGAGCTTGTCGTACTTTTTCGGGCTTGGGGTGCTTTTCAGGCTTGGGGTCCTTTTTCGGGCTTGTGGTCTTTTCGGGCTTTGGGTCCTTTTTCTGGCTGGGGGACCTTTTTTCGGATTTGTGGTCCTTTTTTGGGTTTGGGGTCATTTTTCGCGCATGTGGTCCTTTTTTGGGCTTGGGGTGATTTTTCGGGTTTGGGGTCCTTTTTCGAGCTTGGTGTCCTTTTGCGGGCTTGGGGTCCTTTTTCGGGCTTGGGGTTATTTTTCATGCTTGGGTTCATTTTTCGGGCTTGTGGTCCTTTCCGGGCTTGAGGTCCTTTTTCGGGCTTGGGGTCTTTTTTCGGGCTTGATGTCCTTTTTCGGGCTTGGGGTCCTTTTTCAGGCTTGGGGTCCTTTTTCAAGCTTGCAGTCTTATGGTCCTTTTTCTGGCTTATGGTCCTTCTTCGGGCTTTGGGTCCGTTTTCGGTCTTGGGGTCCTTTTTCAGGCTTGGGGTCCTTTTTCGGGCTTGGGGTCCTTTTTCGGGCCTGTTGTCTTTTTCGAGCGTGGGGTCCTTTTTCGGGCTTGGGGTCCTTTTTCGAACTTGAGATCCTCTTTCGGGCTTGGGGCTCATTTCGGGCTTGGGTTCTTTTTCGAACTTTGGGTCCTTTTTCGGGATTGGGGTTCTTTTCGGTCTTGGGGTCCTTTTTCGAGCTAGGGTGTTTTTCGAGCTTGGGGTCTTTTTGGGGCTAGGTGTCCTTTTTTGGGCTTAAGGACTTTTTCGGACGTGGGGTCCTCTTTCAGGCTAGTAGTCTTGTGGTCCTTTTTCGGGCTTGGGTTCTTTTTCGAACTTGGGGTCCATTTTCGGGCTTGGGGTCCTTTTCCGGGCTTGGGGTCCTTTTTCGGGCTTAGGGTCCTTTTTTGGGCTTGTCGTCCTTTTTCGGGCTTGGGGTGCTTTTCAGGCTTGGGGTCCATTTTCGGGCTTGTGGTCTTTTTCGAGCTTTGGGTGCTTTTTCGAACTTTGGGTCCTTTTTCGGGGTTGTGGTCCTTTTTCGAGCTAGTGGTCGTTTTTCGGGCCTGGGGTCCTTTTTCGGGCTTGGGGTCCTTTTTCGGGCTTGATGTCCTTTTTCGGGCTTGATGTCCTTTTTCGGGCTTGATGTCCTTTTTCGGGCTTGGGGTTCTTTTTCGGGCTTGAGCTAATTTTTTTCTGGCTTGAAGCCTTTTTTCGGGTCCTCTTTCAGGCTTGAAGTCTTGTGGTCCTTTTTCAGGCTTATGGTCCTTTTTCAGGTTGAGGTCCTTTTTCGAACTTGGGGTCCTTTCTCGGGCTTGGAGTCTTTTTCTGGCTTGGGGTCATTTTTCGGGCTTGGGGAATTTTTCTGGCTTGGAGTCATTTTTCTGGCTTTGGATCCCTTTTCAGGTTATGGGTCCTTTTTCGTGCATGGGGTATTTTTCGGGCTTGGGGTCCTTTTTCAGGCTTGTGGTCTTTTTCGGGCTTGGGGTCCTTTTTCGGGCTTGGGGTCCTTTTTTGGGCTTGGGCTCCTCTTTCAAGCTTGTAGTCTTGTGGTCCTTTTTCTGGCTTATGGTACTTCATCGGGCTTTGGGTCCTTTTGCAGGCTGCGGGTCCTTTTTCGGGCTTGGGGTATTTTTCGGGCTTTGGGTCTTTTTTCGGGCTTGTGGCCTTTTTCTAGCTTCGTGTCCTTTTTCGTGCTTGGGGTCCTTTTTAGAACTTGGAGTCCTTTTACGGGCTTCGGGTGCTTTTTCGGGCGAGGGGTGCTTTTTCAGGCTTAGGGTCCTTCTTTGGGCTTGGGGTGCTCTTTCAAGCTTGTAGTCTTGTGGTCCTTTTTCCGGCTTATGGCCCTTCTTCGGGTTTGGGGTCCTTTTTCGAGTTTGGAATCCTTTTACGGGCTTGTTGTCTTTTTCGAGTTTGGGGTCCTTTTTCGGGCTTGGGGACCTTTTTCGATCTTGGGGACCTTTTTCGAACTTGAGATCCTTTTTCGGGCTTTGGGTCTTTTTTCGGGCTTGTGGCCTTTTTCAAGCTTCGTGTCCTTTTTCGTGCTTTTCGGGCTTGGGGTCCTTTTTAGAACTTGGAGTCCCTTTACGGGCTTCGGGTGCTTTTTCGGGCGAGAGGTGCTTTTTCAGGCTTGGGGTCCTTTTTCGGGCTTGGGCCACTTTTTCGTGTTTGGGCTCCTTTTTCGGGCTTGAAGTCCATTTCGGGCTTGGGGTCCTCTTTCAAACTTTCAAGCTCTTGGTCCTTTTTCGGGCTTGAGGTCCTTTTTAAGGCTTGGGGTTCTTTTTCGGGCTTGTGGTCTTTTTCGGGCTTGGGGTCCTTTTTCGGGCTTGTGGTCTTTTTCGGGCTTGGGATCCTTTTTCGGGCTTGGGGTCCTTTTTTGGGCTTGGGCTCCTCTTTCAAGCTTGTAGTCTTGTGGTCCTTTTTCCGGCTTATGGTACTTCTTCGGGCTTTGGGTCCTTTTTCAGGCTTCGGGTCCTTTTTCGGGCTTGGGGTATTTTTCGGGCTTGGGTCTTTTTTCGGGCTTGTGGCCTTTTTCTAGCTTCGTGTCCTTTTTCGTGCTTGGGGTCCTTTTCGGGCTTGGGGTCCTTTTTAGAACTTGGAGTCCTTTTACGGGCTTCGGGTGCTTTTTCGGGCGAGGGGTGCTTTTTCAGGCTTGGGGTCCTTCTTCGGGCTTGGGGTGCTCTTTCAAGCTTGTAGTCTTGTGGTCTTTTTTCCGGCTTATGGCCCTTCTTCGGGTTTGGGGTCCTTTTTCGGGTTTGGAATCCTTTTACGGGCTTGTTGTCTTTTTCGAGTTTGGGGTCCTTTTTCGGGCTTGGGGACCTTTTTCGATCTTGGGGACCTTTTTCGAACTTGAGATCCTTTTTCGGGCTTGGGGCTCTTTTTTCGGGCTGGGTTCTTTTTAGGGATTGGGGTCCTTTTTCGAGCTTGAAGTCCTTTTCGTGATTGAGGTACTTTTTGTGGTCGTGTGGGCTTGTGGTCGGGACCCATTTTTCGGACTTGGGGTCCTTTTTCAGGCTTGGGGTCCTTTTACGAACTTGGGGTCCTTTTTCGGGCTTCTGGCCCTTTTTCAGGCTTATGTTCATTTTTCGGGCTTGGGGTCCTTTTTCGGACTTGGGGTACTTTTCGGGCTTGGGGTCCTCTTTCAAGCTTGTAGTCTTGTGGTCTTTTCTCCGGCTTATGGTTGTTTTTCGGGCGTGGGGTCCTTTTTCAGGCTTGGGGTCCTTTCTCGGGCTTGTGGTCTTTTTCGGACTTGAGGTCCTTTTTCTGGCTTGGGGTCTTTTACGAACTTGAGGTCCGTTTTCGGGCTTCTGGTCCTTTTTCGGGCTTAGGTTCATTTTTCGGGCTTGGGGTCCTTTCTCGGGCTTGTGGTCTTTTTCGGACTTGAGGTCCTTTTTCAGGCTTGGGGTCCTTTTACGAACTTGAGGTCCTTTTTCGGGCTTCTGGCCCTTTTTCGGGCTTATGTTCATTTTTCGGGCTTGGGGTCCTTTCTCGGGCTTGTGGTCTTTTTCGGACTTGAGGTCCTTTTTCAGGCTTGGGGTCCTTTTACGAACTTGAGGTCCGTTTTCGGGCTTCTGGTACTTTTTCGGGCTTAGGTTCATTTTTCGGGCTTGGGGTCCTCTTTCGGGCTTGTGGTCTTTTTCGGGCTTGGGGTCCTTTTTCGGGTTTGGGTCCTTTTTCGGGCTTGTTGTCTTTTTCGAGCTTCGTGTCCTTTTTCGGGCTTGGGGACCTTTTTCGATCTTGGGGACCTTTTTCGAACTTGTGATCCTTTTTCTGGCTTGGGGCACTTTTTTCGGCTTGGGTTTTTTTTCAGGATTGGGGTCCTTTTTCGAGCTTGAAGTCCTTTTCGTGATTGAGGTACTTTTTTGGGCTTGTGGTCTTTTTCGGGCTTATGGGTCCTTTTTCGGACTTGGGGTCCTTTTTCAGGCTTGGGGTCCTTTTACGAACTTGGGTCCTTTTTCGGGCTTCTGGTCCTTTTTCGGGCTTATGTTCATTTTTCTAGCTTGGGGTCCTTTTTCGGGCATGGGGTATTTTCGGGCTTGGGGTCCTCTTTCAAGCTTGTAGTCTTGTGGTCTTTTCTCCGGCTTATGGTTGTTTTTCGGGCGTGGGGTCCTTTTTCGGGCTTGGGGTCCTTTCTCGGGCTTGTGGTTTTTTTTTCGGACTTGAGGTCCTTTTTCAGGCTTGGGGTCCTTTTACGAACTTGAGGTCCGTTTTCGGGCTTCTGGTCCTTTTTCGATCTTAGGTTCATTTTTCGGGCTTGGGGTCCTTTTTCGGGTTGGAATCCTTTTTCGGGCTTGTTGTCTTTTTCGAGCTTCGTGTCCTTTTTCGGACTTGGGGACCTTTTTCGATCTTGGGGACCTTTTTCGAACTTGTGATCCTTTTTCGGGCTTGGGGCACTTTTTTCGGCTTGGGTTTTTTCAGGATTGGGGTCCTTTTTCGAGCTTGAAGTCCTTTTCGTGATTGAGGTACTTTTTCGGGATTGTGGTCTTTTTCGGGCTTGGGGTCCTTTTTCGCACTTAGGTTCCTTTTTCTGGCTTGGGGTCCTTTTACGAACTTGGGGTCCTTTTTCGGGCTTCTGGCCCTTTTTCGGGCTTATGTTCATTTTTCGGGCTTGGGGTCTTTTTCGGGCTTGGAGTCTTTTTCGGGCTTGGGGTCCTTTTCGGGCTCGGGGTCCTCTTTCAAGCTTGTACTCTTGTGGTCCTTTCTCCGGCTTATCTTCCTTTTTCGGGCGTGGCGTCCTTTTTCGGGATTGGGTTCCTTTTTCGGGCTTGTGGACTTTTCGGACTGGGGGTCCTTTTTCAGGCTTGGGGTCCTTTTACGAACTTGAGGTCCGTTTTCGGGCTTCTGGTCCTTTTTCGGGCTTAGGTTCATTTTTCGGGCTTGGGGTCCTTTTTCGGGCTTGGGATCTTTTTCGGGCTTGGGGTCCTCTTTCGGGCTTGTGGTCTTTTTCGGGTTTGGGTTCCTTTTTCGGGCTTGGTTTCCTTTTTAGAACATGGGGTTTTTTTAAGGGCTTAGGGTGCATTTTCGGGATTGGGGTGCTTTTTCAGGTTTGGGGTACTTTTTAGGGATTGGGCCCCCTTTTCGTGCTTGTGCTCCTCTTTCTGGAATCCTTTTAGGGCTTACAATCCTCTTTCAAGCTTGTAGTCTTGTGGTCCTTTTTCCGGCATATGGTCCATCTTCGAGCTCAGGGTCCTTTTTCGAGCTTGGGGTCCTTTTTTGGGCTTGGTGTTCTTTTTCGGGCTTGAGCTAATTTTTTCGGGCTTGAAGTCCTTTTTCGGGCTTGGGGTCCTTTTCGGGCTTGAGGTCCTCTTTCAGGCTTGTAGTCTTCTGGTCCTTTTTCGGGCTTGAGGTCCTTTTTAAGGCTTGGGGTCCTTTTTCGCGCTTGTGGTATTTTTCGGGCTTGGGGTCCTTTTTCGGGCTTGGGGTCCTTCTTCGGGCTTGGGGTGCTCTTTCAAGCTTCGTGTCTTTTTTCGTGCTTGGGGTCTTTTTCGGGCTTGGGGTCCTTTTTAGAACTTGGGGTCGTTTTATGGGCTTGGCGTGCTTTTTCGGGCGTGGGGTGCTTTTTCAGGCTTGGGGTCCTTTTTCGGGCTTGGGTCACTTTTTCGTGTTTGGGCTCCTTTTTCGGGCTTGGGGCTCTTTTTCGGGCTTGAGCTAATTTTTTCGGGCTTGAGGTCCTTTTTAAGGCTTGGGGTCCTTTTTCGGGCTTGTGGTCTTTTTCGGGTTTGGGGTCCTTTTTCGGGCTTGGGTTCCTTCTTCGGGCTTGGGGTGCTCTTTCAAGCTTCGTGTCCTTTTTCGTGCTTGGGGTCTTTTTCGGGCTTGGGGTCCTTTTTAGAACTTGGGGTCGTTTTATAGGCTTGGGGTCTTCTTTCGGGCGTGGGGTGCTTTTTCAGGCTTGGGGTCCTTTTTCGGGCTTGGGCCACTTTTTCGTGTTTGGGCTCCTTTTTCGGGCTTGGGATCCATTTCGGGCTTGGGGTCCTCTTTTAAGCTTGTAGTCTTGTGGTCCTTTTTCGGGTTTGAGGTCCTTTTTAAGGCTTGGGGTTCTTTTTCGGGCTTGTGGTCTTTTTCGGGCTTGGGGTCCTTTTTCGGGCTTGGGGTCCTTCTTCGGGCTTGGGATTCTCTTTCAAGCGTGTAGTCCTTTTTCCGGCTTATGGTCCTTCTTCGGCCTTGGGGTCCTTTTTCGGGTTTGGGATGCTTTTTCAGGCTTGTTGTCTTTTTCGAGCTTGGGGTCCTTTTTCGGGCTTAGGGACCTTTTTCGATCTTGGGGACCTTTTTCGAACTTGTGATCCTTTTTCGGGCTTGGGGCATTTTTTTTTTCGGCTTGGGTTTTTTTCAGGATTGGGGTCCTTTTTCGAGCTTGAAGTCCTTTTCGTGATTGAGGTACTGTTGTGAGCTTGTGGTCTTTTTCGGGCTTATGGGTCCTTTTTCGGGCTTGGGGTCCTTTTCGGGTTCGGGGTCCTCTTTCAAGCTTGTAGTCTTGTGGTTCTTTCTCCGGCTTTTGGTCCTTTTTCGGGCGTTGCGTCCTTTTTCAGGCTTGGGTTCCTTTTTCGGGCTTGTGGTCTTTTTCGGACTTGGGGTCCTTTTACAGGCTTGGGGGTGCATTTTTGGGATTGGGGTGCTTTTTCAGGTTTGGGATCTTTTTTCGGGATTGGGCCCCTCTTCGGGCTTGTGCTCCTCTTTCGGGCTTGGGGTCTTTTTCGGGCTTGCGATCCTCTTTCAAGCTTGTAGTCTTATGGTCCTTTTTCCGGCATATGGTTCATCTTCGAGCCAAGGGTCCCTTTTCGGGCTTAAGGTCCTTTTTCGGGCTTGTGGTCTTTTTCAAGCTTCGTGTCCTTTTTCGGGCTTGGGGTCTTTTTCGGGCTTGGGGTCTTTTTCAGGCTTGGGTTAATTTTTCAGGCTAGTGGTCCTTTTCGGGCTTGGGGTCATTTTTCGGGCTTGGGGTCCTTTTTTAAACTTGTAGTCTTGTAGTCCTTTTTCTGGCTTATGGCCTTCTTCGGGCTTGGGGTCCTTTTTCGGGCTTGTTGTCTTTTTCGAGTGTGGGGTCCTTTTTTGGGCTTGGGGTGTTTTTTCTGGCTTAGGGTCTTTTTCGAACTTGAGATCCTTTTTCGGGCTTGGGTTCTTTTTCGAACTTGGGGTCCATTTTCGGGCTTAGGGTCCTTTTCCGGGCTTGTGGTCCTTTTTCGGGTTTAGGGTGTTTTTTTTGGCTTGTCGACCTTTTTCGGGCTTGGGGTGCTTTTCAGGCTTGGGGTCGTTTTTCGGGCATGTGGTCCTTTTTCGAGCTTTTGGTCCTTTTTCGAACTTGGGGTCCTTTTTCGGGGTTGGGGTCCTTTTTCGGGCTTGTGGTCCTTTTTCGGGCTTGGGGTCCTTTTTCAGGCTTGACGTCCTTTTTCGGGCTTGGGGTCCTTTTTCAGGCTGGGATACTTTTTCGGGCTTGGGGTTCTTTTTCGGGCTTGAGCTATTTTTTGGGCTTGAAGTCCTTTTTCGGGCTTATGGTCCTTTTTCGAACTTGGGGTCCTTTTTCGGGCTTGGAGTCCTTTTCGGGCTTGGGGTCCTCTTCAGGCTTGTAGTCTTGTGGTCCTTTTCCGGGATTATGGTCCTTTTTCAGGCTGGGGTTCTTTTTCGAACTTGGGTTACTTTCTCGGGCTTGGGGACTTTTTCTGGCTTGGGGTCATTTTTCGGGCTTGGGGTATTTTTCTGGCTTACGGTCATTTTTCGGGCTTTGGATCCTTTTTCAGTCTTTGGGTTCATTTTCGGGCTTGCGGTATTTTTCGGGTTCGGGGTGCTTTTTCGGGCTTGTGGTCCTTTTCGGGCTTGGGGTCCTTTTTCGGGCTTCGGGTTCTTTTGGGCTTGGGCTCCTTTTTCAAGCTTGTAGTCTTGTGGTCCTTTTTCCGGCTTATGGTACTTCTTCGGGCTTGGGGTCCTTTTCAGGCTTCGGGTCCTTTTTCGGGCTTGGGGTATTTTTCGGGTTTGGGGTCCTTTTTCGAGCTTGTGGTCTTTTTCAAGCTCCGTGTCCTTTTTCGTGCTTGGGGTCTTTTTCGGGCTTGGGATCCTTTTTAGAACTTGGGGTCCTTTTACGGGCTTGGGGTGATTTTTCGGGCGTGGGGTGTTTTTTCAGGCTTGGGGTCCTTTTTCGGGCTTGGGCCCCTTTTTCGTTTTTAGGTTCCTTTTTCGGGCCGAGGGTCCATTTCGGGCTTCAGATCCTTTTTCAAACTTGTGGTCTTGTGGTCCTTTTTCGGACTTGGGGTCCTTTTTAAGGCTTTGGGTCCTTTTTCGGGCTTGTGGTCTTTTTCGGGCTTGGGGGCTTTTTTCGAGCTTGGGGTCCTTTTTTGTGCTTGGGGTCCTTTTTCGGGCTTGAGGTCCTTCTTCGGGCTTGGGATGCTCTTTCCTTGAGGTCCTTCTTCGGGCTTGGGGTCCTTTTTCGGGTTTGGGATCCTTTTACGGGCTGGTTGTCTTTTTCGAGCTTGGGGTCCTTTTTCGGGCTTGAGGACCTTTTTCGATCTTGGGGACCTTTTTCGAACTTGAGATCCTTTTTCGGTCTTGGGGCTCTTTTTTCGGCCTGGGTTCTTTTTCGGGATTGGGGTCCTTTTTCGAGCTTGAAGTCCTTTTCGTGCTTGAGGTACTTTTGTGAGCTTGTGGTCTTTATCAGGCTTTGGGTCCTTTTTCGGACTTGGGGTCCTTTTTCAGGCTTGGGGTCCTTTTACGAACTTGTGGTCCTTTTTCGGGCTTCTGGTCCTTTTTCGGGCTCATGTTCATTTTTCAGGGTTGGTGTCCTTTTTCGGGCTTGGGGTCCTTTTCGGGCTTGGGGTCCTTTTCGGGATTGGGGTCCTCTTTCAAGTCTTGTGGTCCTTTCTCCGGCGTATGGTCCTTTTTCGGGAGTGGGGTCCTTTTTCGGGCTTAGGTCCTTTTTCGGGCTTGATGTCCTTTTACGGACTTGAGGTCCGTTTTCGGGCTTAGGATCATTTTTCGGGCTTGGGGTTTTTTTCGGGCTTGGGGTCTTTTTCGGGCTTGGGGTCCTTTTTCGGGCTTGGGGTCTTTTTCGGGCTTGGGGTCCTTTTTAGAACTTGTGATCCTTTAACGCGTTGGGGTGCTTTTTCGGGCTTAGGGTGCTTTTTCAGGCCTGGGGTCCTTTTTCGGGATTGGGCCCCCTTTTCGGGCTTGTGCTCCTCTTTCGGGCTTGAGGTCTTTTTGGGCTTGCGGTCCTCTTTGAAGCTTGTAGTCTTGTGGTACTTTTTCCGGCATATGGTCCTTCTTCGGGTTTAGGGTCCTTTTTCGGTCATATGGTCCTCTTTCGGGCTTGTGGTCTTTTTCAAGTTTCGTGTCCTTTTTCGGGCTTGGGGTCTTTTTCAGGTTTGGGTTCATTTTTCGGGCTTGTGGTTCTTTTCGGGCTTGGGGTCCATTTTCGGGCTTGGGGTCCTTTTTCAGGCTTGGGGTCCTTTTTCGGGCTTGGGGTCATTTTTCGGGCTGGGGGTCATTTATCTGGCTTGGGGTCCTCTTTCAAACTTGTAGTGTTGTGGTCCTTTTTCTGGCTTATGGCCTTCTTCTGGTTTGGGTTCCTTTTTCGGGCTTGGGGTCCTTTTTCGAGCTTGGGGTCCTTTTTCGGGCTTGTTGTCTTTTTCGAACTTGGGGTCCTTTTTCGGGCTTGGGAACCTGTTTCTGGCTGGGGGTCCGTTTTCGAACTTGAGATCCTTTTTCGGGCTTGGGATCCTTTTTCGAGCTGGGGGCGTTTTTCGAGCTTGGGGTCTTTTTGGGGCTTGGGGTCCTCATTCGGGCTTGAGGTACTTTTGCGGGCTTACGGTCCTTTTTCGGGCTTGGAGTCTTTTTCGGGCTTGTGGTTCTTTTTCGGGCTTGGGGTGCTTTTCAGGCGTATGGTCCTCTTTCGGGCTTGTGAACTTTTTCGGGCTTTGTGTCCTTTTCCGAAATTGGGGTCCTTTTTCGGGCTTGGGTCTTTTTCGGGCTTGGGGTCCTTTTTCGGGCTTGTGGTCCTTTTTCGGGCTTGGGTTCATTTTGCGGGCTTGGGGTCATTTTTCGGACTAGGTGTCCTTTTTTGGGCTTGGGGACTTTTTCGGACTTGGGGTCCTCTTTCAGGCTTGTAGTTTTGTGGTCCATTTTCGGGCTAATGGTACTTTTTCGGGCTTGGGTTCTTTTTCGTACTTGGGGTCCATTTTCGGGCTAGGGGTCCTTTTCCGGGCATGTGGTCCTTTTTCAGACTTGGGGTCCTTTTTCGGGCTTGTGGTCTTTTTCGAGCTTTGGGTCCTTTTTCGGGCTTGGGGACCTTTTTCTGGCTTGGGATCCTTTTGCGAACTTGAGATCCTCTTTCGGGCTTGGGGTTCTTTTTCGGGCTTGGTGCTCTTTTTCGTGCTTGGGTTCTTTTTCGGGATTAGGGTCCTTTTGCGGGCTTGGAGTCCTTTTCGGGCTAGTTTTTTTCGGCTTTGGGGTTCTTTTTCGAGCTTGGGATCTTTTTCGGGCTTGGGGTCCTTTTTAGAACTTGGGGTCCTTTTACGGGCTTGGGGTGCTTTTTCGGGCTTGGGGTGCTTTTTCAGGCTTGGGGTACTTTTTTGGGATTGGGCCCTTTTTCCGTGCTTCGGCTCCTTTTTCGAACTTGGGGTCGTTTGCGGGCTTAGGATCCTCTTTCAAGCTTGTAGTCTTGTGGTGCTTTTTCGGGCTTGGGGTCCTTTTGCAGGCTTGGGGTCCTTTTTCGGGCTTGGGGTCCTTTTGATGATGATGATGGTCCCACCTCATACCCCCACAAAGGTGTGAGCTGAACGAGTTATCTAGAAGATAATTAATATTTTAAATCATGACAAGACCAGTTAACAAAAAAACGGTCTGGTTCAATTTACAGACATAGCCTTTCCTTCAAAAGAACGTAACCAGATATATTTCGAATATTCCATCAACAACCAGGGTCCATCAAGAAAATTTCCATTCCGGGAAGATACTTGATAGAATCGGGAATTGAACCCAATAGCTTCCATTTCTGATAATTCTCTGTAAGACTCCTCCCGCCTGACCACGACATCGGTGCTACCACCTGCTAAGGTGAGAAGTGACGAGCCTAGTGGCAGTGCAGAGTCTAATCGAGTTATATCATCCACATCATCCTTTTCTTATATATATCATCCACATCAGGCCCCTTTATTGAAAGTTGCGTACCACTAACCCAAGGCAATCCAGGGATATTCCTTTCCGGGAATATCCTGGATTGATCAGGAATTGAACCCGATATCTTGTTTTATCAGAAGAAGTCACCAAGCCCCCCACTCAACGAACCAACTCCGTTATTGCCGCTATGGCAGCAATAACCGAGATTAACTCTATTGTCGAGCAAAGCAACTCCATCATCAAATCAGACCCTGATCACAACAAAAGTCTAAAAGCTTCAATTCAACCCAATGAGCTCTTAGTACTGGTCACCATGTTCGATTTCAAGTTAGTCTCTATCTGCTTATCGCGCGCGTGGCTCAGACTTCTGTAGACATCTCATTATTTTTAAAAGCTATTATAAACAATTAACAAAAATCCATCATCATCATAGCGAATATAATAACTTAGTGTGACTAAATGCAAATAATAGAAGAGAAAAAAATACAGTCTTCGTGGTATTACATAGTTATTCAAATAACTCCAAAATATAAAAATTCAAAAAATCTGTCTACAAAGCAGATTTTACGTATGATATACATACTGTTTTGAACTCCGCTAATGTTGCCGCACGTTTAATATGTCTAGGCATTGAATTGAATAAACTTATTCCTTTGTACAACAAGGAGTTCTGTGATCTACTAAATAAAAAGTTAGGTGTTCTTGCATCAGACGCGTTTCTAGTGTTGTACCTATGCACATCACTTCCTCTTTCAATTCGATCACACAAATATCGAGGCAGCATTCCATTAATAATTTTAAAAATGAACACCATTGTTAAGTAATAAATTCTTTGCTTCACAAAGTGCCATTGTAATGCGCTTAGCATGAAACTAGAGGAAGTGTATCTGTTACACTTTAAGATTAATCGCATGATTCTATTTTGCAATCGCTGTAACCTCAATATTTGTGTTTGATTGGCAAGAAACAAAATGGACGGGCAGAAGTCAATATGTGGTGAAACAATAGATTTATATAATAAAATTTTACTACTAATTGTTAAATCATTTTTCAGACGACACAATATATCATACTTTTTTGCAATATTTTTGATGACATTGTCGATGTGAGACTTAAAGGTTAACTTATCATCAATGATTATTCCAAGATATTTTAATTCACTAACGCGATTAATTCAGCTTTTTGCTGGTGGCTGCGTTTTTAAATGCGCACTCTATTTTGACAAGTCATCTGTACAGTGTCAACTTTGACAACTCGTCTGCAGTGTCAATTTTGACAAGCGGTCTCATCAGCCTTGAGTTTTATGGCTATCATATATCCTGCTTTATTTACAAGCAGATTCTCAACTTTTAGAAAGTGTCGAGAGAATTATGCGATTAGAACCTCTGCTCTTACCTAAATTCATCACACATGAAATGACTAATAATAGCACATGAAACTTGCTTTTAAACCACCCGGAAAAGCATCTTTTACGATAAAGTACCTAAAACTAGACCTAAACAATGTTTGTTCGCATCTTATTTTGGATACAAATTTGTAGCAAAATTTAGCACCAAGAATTGACAATTGTTAGCTGCAGCTGCGTTTACCGAAAAATCGGTTGCAATTTTCCTGACTTATCAGTTTCGACTAAATTGAGTATCGCTGATTGGTTTTCCTCAGTATAACAATCGCCCAATTACATTATAAGACTGATTAATTGCCTTATTATTCGACCGATTTTTGTATGCCGATAGCGAGTAGCTAATAGTTTTGAATAGCAGATGTTCTGTATCCACATTTCGAGTTGAGTACCACTGTTGAATGGACTGTTGACTGTGCGGATCCGTACCGAAATCAGTTTAGTTTTTCAACTGAAAAACATTATTTTTATTTGACGTTCAATTTTAGTTGAGAGCAGAAGTGAACGCCTACCGCGATCAAAAAATTTAATCTAAAGCACGGTTTGTCAAATTTGACAAGACTGATGATTTGTCAAAATTGACATTGGACGGAGGATTTGTCAAAGTGGGGTGCGCATTTGGGGACGCAGCCACCAACAAAAAGCTGAATAGTCTCACCATTTTTTTCAACGTTAACGTCAGGCCTAGTATTAGCCGTAGAGATAATCATATATTTGGTTTTAGCAACATTTAACTTCAATTGTTTAAATTTTAACCAACGAGCAAGGGAATTGTAATCTTCGTTCAAATGCGCCACGGCTTCATCTATATCCTTAGCTGCAATGAACAGAACAGTGTCGTCAGCAAACAAATTTAAGTCACAAAATCGTAAAACTCGCCTAATGTCATTTATATACATAATAAATAAAATAGGACCCAAGACACTACCTTGCGGCACTCCAAGAGGATTGTCGAGAGGACTAGATACAAAATCGTTGAAACTAGTTCTCTGAGTTCTATCACATAAATAGTTTTCAAACCACTTATGTGCTATCCCTCCGATACCAAATCGCTCTAAAGTTTTCAAAAGTAAAGATCTCGAAATTGTCTCAAAAGCGCGTTTCAGATCCAAAAATACAGCAAAAATAGTCTCTTTAACCTCGATTTTCTTTATCCATTTTGCTAACACTAGATTCAAAGCGGTTTCGCAAGAGTGTCCCTCTCGGTATCCCGATTGCTCCGGAATTAGCAAATTATTATTATTCAAATAACTCATCAGCTGGCCCTTAACAACAAGTTCTAAAATTTTCTCTAATGTGTGCAACATGTTAATGGGGCGGTACTCTTCGGCTTTATCCGTCCCAGTAACTTTGGGAATAGGAATCACAAGTGACTCCTTCCAAACAGTCGGCACGTGCCCAGTTTGTAGCGATTCATTTACAAGGTCCAGCAGATCGTGTCCGATGACATGAAAGCAATCCTGTATCACTTTTGAATTCACATTATCGATACCAGCCGATTTTCCCAAAGAAAATCAAATATCTTTCAATTGTTCAAAAGTGATTGGGTAAAATCCGTCAAATCTACAGTTAGTATTAATCGGATGTGTTATTTCCACAGGCTCACTGACCAGCTCAATACTTTGATTGATCAGTTGGACACTGTTAACGAAGTAACTGTTCAATTTTTCAGCTATTATTTGTTCAGATTGTTCTTCTATCCCGTTAAAAGTTATGGACTGCGAGGAACTACGTTTAGGTTTAATTAAATTCTTTAGGATTTTCCATAACTCTTTGCTGTTGTTTTGATGTAGATCGATCTTCCTTTGAATATATTCACATTTGGTCTTCTTCAAGGCCCGTGAATAAATATTTCGCGCGTGTGTGTACCCATTCCAAAGACGTTCACTATTAGTTCTGCAAAATTTCTTGTACTTTTTATTCCTTTTACGTTTAAGGCGCAAAAGATCTAAAGAGTACCAGCTGTTCGAGTTATTTGAATTAACAAACTTTTGAGAAACTAAACTATTTGTACACTCTTTTAACACGTTAGTTAGAACAGCTGCCTTGTTATCCAAATTTCCATTCAATTCCGTAAAATCCATGCTTCTCGAAACCAGTTGAGACATAGCTTGTTTCGAATATCTTTTCCAGCACTTAATTTTAACTTTATCCTCTTCACGGTTAGGTTCATTCTCCAGTAAAATTGAAATTGTCTCATGGTCTGAAATTTTACAATCGGCCTCTACATACGAATGAACCCCATCAAAATTGGAATACACGTGATCAATCTACTGTGTCTGGAAATTCTTGTAAACTCACTAACCGTTTGCTTGAAATTGAAAAACTCTGCCAACTGCTTCAACTGATTCGAATTTTGATCATTGAGCCATTCAATATTGAAATCGCCCGAAATTACATTAGTTTACTTAAGTCAACGAAATTCTCCCACCAGTTTTCCAAAATTTCTAAAAACCGTCGATCGCTTGAACTAGGAGAATGGTACACTACTGCAAAATTTCCCACCTACATGCCTCTTTCAACTGATATACCCAAGAACCAATTATTATCAACTGATTCGTTTAACCGAACGTTGAATTTAATCGATTCTTTGACGTAAATAGCAACTCCATCGGTATATCTGCAATGAGATAGGAAAAAGCAACTTTATAACCCGGAATGCTATACTGATCAAATGCATCAGCATCAACAATATGTGTTTCTGATATTAAAACCAACAATGGACGTTTGTTTTCTACAAGATGTCGCATTGCGACAAAGTTTGTAGATAACCCAGCTATGTTTAAATACAATGTTTCAGACAACCTCTCGTTTGTTAGTTGTTATTCACTTGAAAAAACGTTGCTTTTTGACATAGGACTACGTCTTTGTTTTCGATATAGGGGTGCACGTTGCAAATTCTACAAAAATGGTATGTAACGAAAAGTGGTCCAATTTTAAACGCATATTATTCAGCCATCTCACGATAAATTTTCAATTTTTTTGCGCATGTCGCCCCGAAATACTTCTAAGAATAGATTCCGATAGATAAACCCAAAGATTTTTGATATCATGGCATTAAAAATTTAAATAATGAGCAACCTAGTCAAAATATCGCGCATTTACACACATAGGATAGCGCTTCCCTAGTCCAGCACGACACATTTGTGTACCTAGCGCGCTGCGCTTCTATGAATGACGTCATCATCGACTATTTAAACGGACGGATTTCGCCAGAGCAGCTCAGTTGCCTGTTGAGCGTCAGACGAAGCAGATCACTGTGTTGTGTGTTGTCACAGCCAGTGCAGCTGAGTTAGAAGTCCGTTACACTGCCTGTGGAGGTGCGCTACCCAGTGAATGCGACTGTGCTTGCCGTTCAAACACTATGCTATCTTTTGTGTTGTGCTCCGAAAGTTTAATATTTACGTTCGATCAATTCATTGATTAATTTCCCCTTCACGTGATTCATTTTCACTCAGCCTATAGTATTTTGATTCTATGAATAGGTACATACTACAAAGCCTATTTATGAATGAATACACTGCCAGTTGAAAAACCGTTGCAAAAACGCATCTTGTCCGTATATAAAATTGTTTTCGATTCTTGTATATTTATAGTTTCGATATATGATAGCGAATGCAGTGAGATTTGTATGCGTACTTTAGGAAAGTTACAATGATGGCAAAATATAACTAGAATACTTGGTCTATACATGAAATGTGATTATATTGTCTAAAATTTGATTTTTCTTCACTGGTCCGGGTTTTTTGCCACACACAATCGAAAAGTTTTTACAAGCCAATCTTACGCTATAAAGATTTAGTTCCAGATATTAGTTCGGTCACAGTTTTCTGTCTTCTTTCTTCAGATCTTCTTAAATAAGTTTAATCGGATTCGATCACCTACTACAAATGAAATGACCTGATAACCAAGAAGGTTTGGTTCAATAAGTTATATTCGATGTTGATTAGTTGTGATTAAACCATACGAAAGAAATATATTTGATTTATTATTACTATAAATGTACTAAGAAAATAAATATTTTACATTAAGTAGTATAGTCCTACGTCTACAGCTCGTGCAACCCCATAGGGCTGCCCCTTCTAGTTTTCAATTCTAGCAGTCTCCGATATACTGAAAACTGCTTACTAAATGCCGCATGATTTACGTCCAAATTCATTTTACGTTCATTATTCTTTTTAATACAATTAACGCATATAAAATCCGTTGACGAGCATTCGGACGTTCTATGTGCTCGATTACATCTGGAGCATGTTTCTTTATTCACGCATATTCTCCACAGTTGAAGCAGCACAGCACGTTAAAGGCCTCAAAAACAGAACACCTATCCCAACCAATGTTTACCGCACGGGCTGACATCAGGCTGCTATAAGTGTCCTTATCAACTTCAATTATAATATTGTATTTGTTATATTTGAAGCGTGGATTTTGGAAATCGGCAACAACTTTAACATATTCAAACGGAATACCCTCATTCTGACTTTTCAATAAGTCAATGAAGACTTCTTCAGAGTATCGGTCACTCATCCCCATTATTTTTATCTTCGGTTTACCGGGTATCGGTATAACAGCATTATACTTTTCACCCAGATTGCTTACAATGTTTTCTTTCACCGATTCAATATTATCCCGAGTTGCACACTCCACAATAATCGAGCCATCTTTACCGTTTTTAAAGTTGCTAATTTTGTGCACCTTTGGATCTAATTTATTTTTTAATTCATTCCTCGTGTCGTCACTCGATTGCAACGGCTCGACTGGTTTAATCACAATGACCGGGCGAGCCTTACGTTTCGTTTGACTTCTAGTTCTAATTTTATTCGTCCCTGTAGCTCCCGACAAAATAGTCGCGTAAGTAATTCTACTATTTTTATCAAAAACCTCGTCATTATTTCCATCATCGTCTATTTCAATTAACATCGGTTCATCTTCTTTATTCGTCAAAATTTTTCGTTTTCTACTGGGCTACTGGGATTCCCGTCAGATTCAGAATGAACCTTCGTATAACTAAAATTCCTCTTTCTGTTCATTCCAGCTAATTCAATTTCACGCTTAACATTTTCATTAAAACAACTTTTAAAATCTTCCAACTTTTTGGCAACACTGTTTTCCAAGCCAGCCAATTTACTCTCGAGAGAGTTGTTGAAAGACCTGATCAGTTTTTCTATTCCGTTTTCTACTGCGATGTTTATCTGTGCATCGATGTTTTTTCGGGCATCTGTGAGAGATTCAGAAATGGAAGCGAATTGTTCCATTTTCTTATCCAACTCAATGATTATCGAACTGACATCCTGCACACCAGAAGACTGGGTTGATAAACATTTTGCACATTTATAGCAAAGACTTGCATTATCAGCCACCCAATTTACCATGGCCTTTGTTAACCCGGAACATTTTTGATGGTATTTATCGCCGCAAAAAAGGCATAGTACAAGACCTTCGGCGAGACTCACCGTGCCCGTACACTTTGCACACAGGCCACTCATTATAGGCAAATTAAACAACAGCTGGAGAAGCGGGACAAAAACAAAAAAATATAACAATGCGTCACCTCACTGCTGGGAAACTTACAAAGCCAGCCGATGCAGCGAAATGAAATCCGAAAATCACAGAACAATAATAGTCTGTATGACTACACACTATATTTATCTGAATGATATTCCGATTAGCGATTAGCGCCCACAAAGCTTTCAACGAAAAGCAAAGTATTTCTCACAAATTTAAGCGATTGCTTCCTGCACTATGTACACCCAAGTTACCATATTCATTTCCACAAAGCAATGTTCGGGCTTGTGGTCTTTTTCCGGCTTGGGTTCTCTTTCAAGCTTGTAGTCTTGTGGTCCTTTTTCCGACATATGGTCCTTTTTCGTGCTTCGGGTCCTTTTCCGGGCTTGGGGTCCTTTTTCGGGCTTAAGGTCCTTTTTTGGGCTTGTCGTCCTTTTTCGGGCTTGGGGTGCTTTTCAGGCTTGGGGTCCTTTTTCGGGCTTGTGGTCTTTTTCGAGCTTTGGGTGCTTTTTCGAACTTGGGGTCCTTTTTAGGGGTTGGGGTTCTTTTTCGAGCTTGTGGTCGTTTTTCGGGCTTGGGGTCCTTTTTCAGGCTGGGGGTCCTTTTTCGGGCTTGGGGTTCTTTTTCGGGCTTGAGCTAATTTTTTCGGGCTTGAAGTCCTTTTTCGGGCTTGGGGTCCTTTTCGGGCTTGGGGTACCCTTTCAGGATTATAGACTTGTGGTCCTTTTTCGGGCTTATGGTACTTGTCCAGGCTGGGATTCTTTTTCGAACTTGGGGTACTTTCTCGGGCTTGGGGTCCTTTTCTGGCTTGGGGTAATTTTTCGAGCTTGGGGTATTTTTCTGGCTTGGGGTCATTTTTCGGGCTTTGGATCCTTTTGCAGGCTATGGGTCCTTTCTCCGGCTTATGGTCCTTTTTCGGGCTTGGGGTCCTTTTTCGGGCTTGTGGTCTTTTTCGGACTTGGGGTCCTTTTTCAGGCTTGGGGTCCTTTTACGAACTTGAGGTCCGTTTTCGGGCTACTGGTTCTTTTTCGGGCTTAGGTTCATTTTTCGGGCTTAGGGTCCATTTTCGGGCTTGGGGTCTTTTTCAGGCTTGGTTTCCTTTTTAGAACATGGGGTCTTTTTACGGGCTTGGGTGCTTTTTCGGGATTGGGGTGCTTTTTCAGGTTTGGGGTCCTTTTTCGGGATTAGGCCCCTTTTCGGGCTTGTGCTCCTCTTTCGGGCTTGGGGTCCTTTTCGAGCTTGCGATCCTCTTTCAAGCTTGTAGTCTTGTGGTCCTTTTTCCGGCATATAGTCCTTCTTCGAGCTTAGGGTCCTTTTTCGGGCTTAGGGTCCTTTTTCGGGCTTGTGGTCTTTTTCAAGCTTCGTGTCCATTTTCGGGCTTGGGGTCTTTTTCGGGCTTGGGGTCCTTTTTCAGGATTGGGTTCATTTTTCGGGCTTGTGGTAATTTTCAGGCTTGGGGTCCTTTTTTGGGCTTGGGGTCCTTTTTCGGGCTTGGGGTTCTTTTTCGGGCTTGGGATCCTTTTTCGGGCTTGGGGTCCATTTTCGGGCTTGGGGTCCTTTTTAGGGCTTGTTGTCTTTTTCGAGCTTTTTCGATCTTGGGGACCATTTTCGAACTTGAGATCCTTTTTCGGGCTTGGGGCTCTTTTCGGGCTTGGGGTTCTTTTCGGGCTTGGGGTCTTTTTCAGGCTTGGGTTCATTTTTCGGGCTTGTGGTAATTTTCAGGCTTGTGGTCCTTTTTTAGGCTTGGGGTCCTTTTTCGGGCTTGGGGTCCTTTTTCGGGCTTGGGGTTCTTTTTCGAACTTGGGGTCCATTTTCGGGCTTGGGGTCCTTTTTCGGGCTCAGGGTCCTTTTTTTGGGCTTGTCGTCCTTTTTCGGGCTTGGGGTGCTTTTCAGGCTTGGGGTCCCTTTTCGGGCTTGTGGTCTTTTTCGAGCTTTGGGTGCTTTTTCGAACTTGGGGTCCTTTTTCGGGGTTGGGGTTCTTTTTCGAGCTTGTGGTCGTTTTTCGGTCTTGGGGACCTTTTTCAGGCTGGGGGTCCTTTTTCGGGCTTGAGGTTCTTTTTCGGGCTTGAGCTAATTTTTTCGGGCTTGAAGTCCTTTTTCAGGCTTGGGGTCCTTTTCGGGCTTGGGGTCCCCTTTCAGGATTATAGTCTTGTGGTCCTTTTTCGGGCTTATGGTACTTGTCCAGGCTGGGATTCTTTTTCGAACTTGGGGTACTTTCTCGGGCTTGGGGTCCTTTTCTGGCTTGGGGTCATTTTTCGGGCTTGGGGTATTTTTCTGGCTTGGAATCATTTTTCGGGCTTTGGATCCTTTTGCAGGCTATGGGTCCTTTCTCCGGCTTATGGTCCTTTTTCGGGCTTGGGGTCCTTTTTCGGGCTTGGGGTCCTTTTTCGGGCTTGTGGTCTTTTTCGGACTTGGGGTCCTTTTTCAGGCTTGGGGTCCTTTTACGAACTTGAGGTCCGTTTTCGGGCTACTGGTTCTTTTTCGGGCTTAGGTTCATTTTTCGGGCTTGGGGTCCATTTTCGGGCTTGGGGTCTTTTTCGGGCTTGGGTTCCTTTTTAGAACATTGGGTCCTTTTACGGGCTTGGGTGCTTTTTCGGGATTGGGGTGCTTTTTCAGGTTTGGGGTCCTTTTTCGGGATTGGGCCCCCTTTTCGGGCTTGTGCTCCTCTTTCGGGCTTGGGGTCCTTTTCGAGCTTGCGATCCTCTTGCAAGCTTGTAGTCTTGTGGTCCTTTTTCCGGCATATGGTCCTTCTTCGAGCTTAGGGTCCTTTTTCGGTCTTAGGGTGCTTTTTCGGGCTTGTGGTCTTTTTCAAGCTTCGTGTCCATTTTCGGGCTTGGGGTCTTTTTCGGGCTTGGGGTCTTGTTCAGGCTTGGGTTCATTTTTCGGGCTTGTGGTAATTTTCAGGCTTGGGGTCCTTTTTTGGGCTTGGGGTCCTTTTTCGGGCTTGGGGTCCTTTTTCGGGCTTGGGGTCCTTTTTAGGGCTTGTTGTCTTTTTCGAGCTTTTTCGATCTTGGGAACCTTTTTCGAACTTGAGATCCTTTTTCGGGCTTGGGGCTCTTTTCGGGCTTGGGGTTCTTTTCGGGCTTGGGGTCTTTTTCAGGCTTGGGTTCATTTTTCGGGCTTGTGGTAATTTTCAGGCTTGGGGTCCTTTTTTAGGCTTGGGGTCCTTTTTCGGGCTTGGGGTCCTTTTTTGGTCTTGGGGTCCTTTTTCGGGCTTGGGGTCCTTTTTCGGGCTTAGGGTCTTTTTTTGGGCTTGTCGTCCTTTTTCGGGCTTGGGGTGCTTTTCAGGCTTGTGGTCCGTTTTCGGGCTTGTGGTCTTTTTCGAGCTTTGTGTCCTTTTTCGGGCTTGGGGTTCTTTTTGAGGGTTGGGGTCCCTTTTCGGGCTTTTGGTCCTTTTTCAAGCTTGGGGTCTTTTTCGGGCTTGATGTCCTTTTTCGGGCTTGGGGTCCTTTTTCGGACTGGGGTCCTTTTTCGAGCTTGGGGTTCTTTTTAGGACTTGAGCTATTTTTTTCGGGCTTGAAGTCCTTTTTCGGGCTTGGGGCCTTTTTCGGACTTGGGGTCCTTTTCGGGCTTGGGGTCCTCTTTCAAGCTTGTAGTCTTGTGGTCCTTTTTCAGGCTTATGGTCCTTTTTCAGGATGGGGTTCTTTTTCGAACTTGGGGTACTTTCTCGGGCTTGGGGTCTTTTTCTGGCTTGGGGTCTTTTTCAGGCTTGGGGTATTTTTCTGCCTTGCGGTATTTTTCGGGCTTTGGATCCTATTTCAGGCTTTGGGTTCATTTTCGCGCTTGGGGTATTTTTCGGGCTTGGGGTCCTTTTTCGGGCTTTTGGTCTTTTTCGGGCTTGGGGTCCTTTTTCGGGCTTGGGGTCCTTTTTTGGGTTTGGGCTCCTCTTTCAAGCTTGTAGTCTTGTGGTCTTTTTTCCGGCTTATGGTACTTCTTCGGGCTTGGGGTCCTTTTTCAGGCTTCGGGTCCTTTTTCGGGCTTGGGGTCCTTTTTAGAGCTTGTGGTCTTGTTCAAGCTTCGTGTCCTTTTTCGGGCTTGGGGTCTTTTTCGGGCTTGGGGCCTTTTTAGAACTTGGGGTCCTTTTACGGGCTTGGGGTGCTTTTTCGGGCGTGGGGTGCTTTTTCAGGCTTGGGGTCCATTTTCGGGCTTTGGCCCCTTTTTCGTGTTTGGGCTCCTTTTTCGGATTTGGGGTCCATTTCGGGCTTGGGGTCCTCTTTCAAGCTTGTAGTCTTGTGGTCCTTTTTCGGGCTTGGGATCCTTTTTAAGGCTTGGGGTCCTTTTTCGGGCTTGTGGTCTTTTTCGGGCTTGGGGTCTTTTTCCGGCTTGGGGTCCTTTTTTGGGCTTGGGGTCCGTTTTCGGGCTTGGAATCCTGCTTCGGGCTTGGGGTGCTCTTTCAATCTTGTAGTCTTGTGGTCCTTTTTCCGGCTTATGGCCCTTCTTCGGGCTTGGGGTCCTTTTTCGGGTTTGGGATCCTTTTACGGGCTTGTTGTCTTTTTCGAGTTTGGGGTCCTTTTTCGGGCTTGGGGACCTTTTTCGATCTTGGGGACCTTTTTCGAGCTTGAGATCCTTTTTCGGGCTTGGGGCAGTTTTTTCGGGCTGGGTTCTTTTTAGGGATTGGGGTCCTTTTTCGAGCTTGAAGTCCTTTTCGTGATTGAGGTACTTTTTTGGGCTTGTGGTCTTTTTCGGGCTTATGGGTCCTTTTTCGGACTTGGGGTCCTTTTTCGGGCTTGGGGTCCTTTTACGAACTTTGGGTCCTTTTTCGGGTATCTGGTCCTTTTTCGGGCTTATGTTCATTTTTCGGGCTTGGGGTCTTTTTCGGGCTTGGGGTACTTTTCGGGCTTGGGGTCCTCTTTCAAGCTTGTAGTCTTGTGGTCTTTTCTCCGGCTTATGGTTGTTTTTCGGGCGTGGGGTCCTTTTTCGGGCTTGGGGTACTTTCTCGGGCTTGTGGTCTTTTTCGGACTTGAGGTCTTTTTCAGGTTTGGGCTCCTTTTACGAACTTGAGGTCCGTTTTCGGGCTTCTGGTCCTTTTTCGGGCTTAGGTTCATTTTTCGGGCTTGGGGTCTTTTTCTGGGCTTGGGGTCTTTTTCGGGCTTGGGGTCCTTTTTCGGGCTTTGTTGTCTTTTTCGGGCTTGGGGTCTTTTTAGAACTTGGGGTCCTTTTACGGGATTGGGGTGCTTTTTCGGGCTTGGGGTGCTTTTTCGGGCTTGGGGTGCTTTTTCAGGCCTGGGGTCCTTTTTCGGGATTGGGCCCCTTTTTAGGGCTTGTGCTCCTCTTTCGGGCTTGGGGTCCTTTTCGGGCTTGCGATCCTCTTTCAAGCTTGTAGTCTTGTGGTCCTTCTTCGGCATATGGTCCTTCTTCGGGCTTAGGGTCCTTTTTCGGGCTTAGGGTCCTTTTTCGGGCTTGTGGTCTTTTTCAAGTTTCGTGTCCTTTTTCGGGCTTGCGGTCTCTTTCGGGCTTAGGGTCTTTTTTTGGGCTTGTCGTCCTTTTTCGGGCTTGGGGTGCTTTTCAGGCTTGGGGTCCATTTTCGGGCTTGTGGTCTTTTTCGAGCTTTGTGTCCTTTTTCGAACTTGGGGTTCTTTTTCGGGGTTGGGCTCCTCTTTCGGGCTTTTGGTCCTTTTTCGGGCTTGGGGTCCTTTTTCGGGCTTGGGGTCCTTTTTCGGGCTGGGGTCCTTTTTCGGGCTTGGGGTGCTTTTTCGGGCTTGAGCTATTTTTTTTTCGGGCTTGAAGTCCTTTTTCGGGCTTGGGGTCCTTTTTCGGACTTGGGGTCCTTTTCGGGCTTGGGGTCCCCTTTCAGGATTGTAGTCTTGTGCCCCTTTTTCGGGCTAATGATCCTTGTCCAGGCTGGGGTTCTTTTTCGAACTTGGGGTACTTTCTCGGGCTTGGGGTCCTTTTCTGGCTTGGGGTAATTTTTCGGGCTTGGGGTATTTTTCTGGCTTGGGGTCATTTTTCGGGCTTTGGATCCTTTTGCAGGCTATGGGTCCTTTCTCCGGCTTATGGTCCTTTTTCGGGTGTGGGGTCCTTTTTCGGGCTTGGGGTCCTTTTTCGGGCTTGTGGTCTTTTTCAGACTTGGGGTCCTTTTTCAGGCTTGGGGTCCTTTTACGAACTTGAGGTCCGTTTTCGGGCTTCAGGTTCTTTTTCGGGCTTAGGTTCATTTTTCGGGCTTAAGGTCCATTTTCGGGCTTGGGGTCCATTTTCGGGCTTGGGGTCTTTTTCGGGCCTGGGGTCCTTTTTCGGGCTTGGGGTCTTTTTCGGGCTTGGGTTCCTTTTTAGAACATGGGGTCCTTTTACGGGCTTGGGTGCTTTTTCGGGATTGGGGTCCTTTTTAGGGCTTGTTGTCTTTTTCGAGCTTTTTCGATCTTGGGGACCTTTTTCTGGCTTAGGGTCCTTTTTCGAACTTGAGATCCTTTTTCGGGATTGGGGCTCTTTTCGGGCTTGGGGTTCTTTTCGGGCTTGGGGTCTTTTTCAGGCTTGGGTTCATTTTTCGGGCTTGTGGTAATTTTCAGGCTTGGGGTCCTTTTTTAGGCTTGGGGTCCTTTTCGGGCTTGGGGTTCTTTTTCGAACTTGGGGTCCATTTTCGGGCTTGGGGTCCTTTTTCGGGCTTGTGGTCCTTTTTCGGGCTTAGGATCTTTTTTTGGGCTTGTGGTCTTTTTCGGGCTTGGGGTGCTTTTCAGGCTGGGGTCCATTTTCGGGCTTGGGGTCCTTTTTCGGGCTTGTGGTCCTTTTTCGGGCTTAGGATCTTTTTTTGCGCTTGTCGTCCTTTTTCGGTCTTGGGGTGCTTTTCAGGCTTGGGGTCCTTTTTCGGGCTTGTGGTCTTTTTCGAGCTTTGTGTCCTTTTCGGTCTTGGGGTTCTTTTTGGGAGTTGGGGTCCTTTTTCGGGCTTTTGGTCCTTTTTCGAGCTTGGGGTCCTTTTTCGGGCTTGGAATCCTTTTTCGGGCTGGGGTCCTTTTTCGAGCTTGGGTTTCTTTTTCGGGCTTGAGCTATTTTTTTCGGGCTTGAAGTCCTTTTTCGGGCTTGTGGCCTTTTTCGGACTTGGGGTCCTTTTCGGGCTTGGGGTCCTCTTTCAGGCTTGTAGTCTTGTGGTCCTTTTTCAGGCTTATGGTCCTTTTTCAGGCTGGGGTTCTTTTTCGAACTTGGGGTACTTTCTCGGGCTTGGGGTCTTTTTCTGACTTGGGGTCATTTTTCGGGCTTGGGGTATTTTTCGGGCTTTGGATCCTATTTCAGGCTTTGGGTTCATTTTCGCGCTTGGGGTATTTTTCGGGCTTGGGGTCCTTTTTCGGGCTTGTGGTCTTTTTCGGGCTTGGGGTCCTTTTTCGGGTTTGGGGTCCTTTTTTGGGCTTGGGCTTCTCTTTCAAGCTTGTAGTCTTGTGGTCTTTTTTCCGGCTTATGGTACTTCTTCGGGCTTGGGGTCTTTTTCAGGCTTCGGGTCCTTTTTCGGGCTTGGGGTCCTTTTTAGAGCTTGTGGTCTTGTTCAAGCTTCGTGTCCTTTTTCGTGCTTGGGGTCTTTTTCGGGCTTGGGATCCTTTTTAGAACTTGGGGTCCTTTTACGGGCTTGGGTTGCTTTTTCGGGCGTGGGGTGCTTTTTCAGGCATGGGGTCCTTTTTCGGGCTTTGGCCCCTTTTTCGTGTTTGGGCTCCTTTTTCGGATTTGGGGTCCATTTCGGGCTTGGGGTCCTCTTTCAAGCTTGTAGTCTTGTGGTCCTTTTTCGGGCTTGGGATCCTTTTTAAGGCTTGGGGTCCTTTTTCGGGCTTGGGGTTTTTTTTGGGCTTGGGGTCCTTTTTTGGGCTTGGGGTCCTTTTTCGGGCTTGGAATCCTTCTTCGGGCTTGGGGTGCTCTTTCAATCTTGTAGTCTTGTGGTCCTTTTTCCGGCTTATGGCCCTTCTTCGGGCTTGGGGTCCTTTTTCGGGTTTGGGATCCTTTTACGGGCTTGTTGTCTTTTTCGAGTTTGGGGTCCTTTTTCGGGCTTGGGGACCTTTTTCGATCTTGGGGACCTTTTTCGAACTTGAGATCCTTTTTCGGGCTTGGGGCTCTTTTTTCTGGCTGGGTCTTTTTAGGGATTGGGGTCCTTTTTCGAGCTTGAAGTCCTTTTCGTGATTGAGATACTTTTTTGGGCTTGTGGTCTTTTTCGGGCTTATGGGTCCTTTTTCGGACTTGGGGTCCTTTTTCGAGCTAGGGGTTCTTTTTCGGGCTTGAGCTATTTTTTTCGGGCTTGAAGTCCTTTTTCGGGCTTGGGGCCTTTTTCGGACTTGGGGTCCTTTTCGGGCTTGGGGTCCTCTTTCAGGCTTGTAGTCTTGTGGTCCTTTTTCAGGCTTATGGTCCTTTTTCAGGCTGGGGTTCTTTTTCGAACTTGGGGTACTTTCTCGGGCTTGGGGTCTTTTTCTGGCTTGGGGTCATTTTTCGGGCTTGGGGTATTTTTCTGGCTTGGGGTATTTTTCGGGCTTTGGATCCTATTTCAGGCATTGGGTTCATTTTCGCGCTTGGGGTATTTTTCGGGTTCGGTGTCCTTTTTCGGGCTTGTGGTCTTTTTCGGGCTTGGGGTCCTTTTTCGGGCTTGGGGTCCTTTTTTGGGCTTGGGCTGCTCTTTCAAGCTTGTAGTCTTGTGGTCCTTTTTCGGGCTTGGGATCCTTTTTAAGGCTTGGGGTCCTTTTTCGGGCTTGTGGTCTTTTTCGGGCTTGGGGTTTTTTTTTGGGCTTTGGGTCCTTTTTTGGGCTTGGGGTCCTTTTTCGGGCTTGGAATCCTTCTTCGGGCTTGGGGTGCTCTTTCAATCTTGTAGTCTTGTGGTCCTTTTTCCGGCTTATGGCCCTTCTTCGGGCTTGGGGTCCTTTTTCGGGTTTGGGATCCTTTTACGGGCTTGTTGTCTTTTTCGATTTTGGGGTCCTTTTTCGGGCTTGGGGACCTTTTTCGATCTTGGGGACCTTTTTCGAACTTGAGATCATTTTTCGGGCTTGGGGCTCTTTTTTCGGCCTGGGTTCTTTTTAGGGATTGGGGTCCTTTTTCGAGCTTGAAGTCCTTTTCGTGATTGAGGTACTTTTTTGGGCTTGTGGTCTTTTTCGGGCTTATGTTCATTTTTCGTGCTTGGGGTCCTTTTTCGGGCTTGGGGTCCTTTTAGGAACTTTGGGTCCTTTTTCGGGCTTGAAGTCCTTTTTCGGGCTTATGTTCGTTTTTCGGCTTGGGGTCCTTTTCGGGCTTGGGGTACTTTTCGGGCTTGGGGTCCTCTTTCAAGCTTGTAGTCTTGTGGTCTTTTCTCCGGCTTATGGTTGTTTTTCGGGCGTGGGATCCTTTTTCGGGCTTGGGGTACTTTCTCGGGCTTGTGGTCTTTTTCGGACTTGAGGTCTTTTTCAGGTTTGGGCTCCTTTTACGAACTTGAGGTCCGTTTTCGGGCTTCTGTTCCTTTTTCGGGCTTAGGTTCATTTTTCGGGCTTGGGGTCTTTTTCTGGGCTTGGGGTCTTTTTCGGGCTTGGGGTCCTTTTTCGGGCTTTGTTGTCTATTTCGGGCTTGGAGTCTTTTTAGAACTTGGGGTCCTTTTACGGGCTTGGGGTGCTTTTTCGGGCTTGGGGTGCTTTTTCGGGCTTGGGGTGCTTTTTCAGGCCTGGGGTCCTTTTTCGGGATTGGGCCCCTTTTTAGGGCTTGTGCTTCTCTTTCGGGCTTGGGGTCCTTTTCGGGCTTGCGATCCTCTTTCAAGCTTGTAGTCTTGTGGTCCTTCTTCGGCATATGGTCCTTCTTCGGGCTTAGGGTCCTTTTCCGGGCTTAGGGTCCTTTTTCAGGCTTGTGGTCTTTTTCAAGTTTCGTGTCCTTTTTCGGGCTTGCTGTCTTTTTCGGGCTTAGATTCTTTTTTTGGGCTTGTCGTCCTTTTTCGGGCTTGGGGTGCTTTTCAGGCTTGGGGTCCATTTTCGGGCTTGTGGTCTTTTTCGAGCTTTGTGTTCTTTTTCGAACTTGGGGTTCTTTTTCGGGGTTGGGCTCCTCTTTAGGGCTTTTGGTCCTTTTTCGGGCTTGGGGTCCTTTCTCGGGCTTGTGGTCTTTTTCGGACTTGAGGTCTTTTTCAGGTTTGGGCTCCTTTTACGAACTTGAGGTCCGTTTTCGGGCTGCTGGTCCTTTTTCGGGCTTAGGTTCATTTTTCGGGCTTGGGGTCTTTTTCTGGGCTTGGGGTCTTTTTCGGGCTTGGGGTCCTTTTTCGGGCTTTGTTGTCTTTTTCGGGCTTGGGGTCTTTTTAGAACTTGGGGTCCTTTTACGGGATTGGGGTGCTTTTTCGGGCTTGGGGTGCTTTTTCGGGCTTGGGGTGCTTTTTCAGGCCTGGGGTCCTTTTTCGGGATTGGGCCCCTTTTTAGGGCTTGTGCTCCTCTTTCGGGCTTGGGGTCCTTTTCGGGCTTGCGATCCTCTTTCAAGCTTGTAGTCTTGTGGTCCTTCTTCGGCATATGGTCCTTCTTCGGGCTTAGGGTCCTTTTCCGGGCTTAGGGTCCTTTTTCAGGCTTGTGGTCTTTTTCAAGTTTCGTGTCCTTTTTCGGGCTTGCTGTCTTTTTTGGGCTTAGGGTCTTTTTTTGGGCTTGTCGTCCTTTTTCGGGCTTGGGGTGCTTTTCAGGCTTGGGGTCCATTTTCGGGCTTGTGGTCTTTTTCGAGCTTTGTGTCCTTTTTCGAACTTGGGGTTCTTTTTCGGGGTTGGGCTCCTCTTTCGGGCTTTTGGTCCTTTTTCGGGCTTGGGGTCCTTTTTCGGGCTTAATGTCCTTTTTCGGGCTTGGGGTTCTTTTTCGGGCTGGGGTCCTTTTTCGGGCTTGAGCTATTTTTTTTCGGGGTTGAAGTCCTTTTTCGGGCTTGGGGTCCTTTTTCGGACTTGGGGTCCTTTTCGGGCTTGGGGTCCCCTTTCAGGATTGTAGTCTTGTGGTCCTTTTTCGGGCTTATGATCCTTGTCCAGGCTGGGGTTCTTTTTCGAACTTTGGGTACTTTCTCGGGCTTGGAGTCCTTTTCTGGCTTGGGGTAATTTTTCGGGCTTGGGGTATTTTTCTGGCTTGGGGTCATTTTTCGGGCTTTGGATCCTTTTGCTGGCTATGGGTCCTTTCTCCGGCTTATGGTCCTTTTTCGTGTGTGGGGTCTTTTTCGGGCTTGGGGTCCTTTTTCGGGCTTGTGGTCTTTTTCGGACTTGGGGTCCTTTTTCAGGCTTGGGGTCCTTTTACGAACTTGAGGTCCGTTTTCGGGCTTCTGGTTCGTTTTCGGGCTTAGGTTCATTTTTCGGGCTTGGGGTCATTTTCGGGCTTGGGGTCCATTTTCGGGCTTGGGGTCTTTTTCGGGCCTGGGGTCCTTTTTCGGGCTTGGGTTCCTTTTTAGAACATGGGGTCCTTTTACGGGCTTGGGTGCTTTTTCGGGATTGGGGTGCTTTTTCAGGTTTGGGGTCCTTTTTCGGGATTGGGCCCCCTTTTCGGGCTTGTGCTCCTCTTTCGGGCTTGGGGTCCTTTTTCGGGCTTGGGATCCTTTTTCGGGCTTGGGATCCATTTTCGGGCTTGGGGTCCTTTTTAGGGCTTGTTGTATTTGTCGAGCTTTTTCAATCTTGGGGACCTTTTTCTGGCTTAGGGTCCTTTTTCGAACTTGAGATCCTTTTTCGGGATTGGGGCTCTTTTCGGGCTTGGGGTTCTTTTCGGGCTTGGGGTCTTTTTCAGGCTTGGGTTCATTTTTCGGGCTTGTGGTAATTTTCAGGCTTGGGGTCCTTTTTTAGGCTTGGGGTCATTTTTCGGGCTTGGGATCCTTTTTCGGGCTTGGGGTCCTTTTTCGGGCTTTAGGTTCTTTTTCGAACTTGGGGTCCATTTTCGGGCTTGGGGTCCTTTTTCGGGCTTGTGGTCCTTTTTCGGGCTTAGGGTCTTTTTTTGGGCTTGTCGTCCTTTTTCGGGCTTGGGGTGCTTTTCAGGCTTGGGGTCCTTTTTCGGGCTTGTGGTCTTTTTCGAGCTTTGTGTCCTTTTTCGGGCTTGGGGTTCTTTTTGAGGGTTGGGGTCCTTTTTCGGGCTTTTGGTCCTTTTTCGAGCTTGGGGTCCTTTTTCGGGCTTGATGTCCTTTTCGGGCTTAATGTCCTTTTTCGGGCTGTGGTCCTTTTTCGAGCTTGGGGTTCTTTTTCGGGCTTGAGCTATTTTTTTCGGGCTTGAAGTTCTTTTTCGGGCTTGGGGCCTTTTTCGGACTTGGGGTCCTTTTCGGGCTTGGGGTCCTCTTTCAGGCTTGTAGTCTTGTGGTCCTTTTTCAGGCTTATGGTCCTTTTTTCAGGCTGGGGTTCTTTTTCGAACTTGGGGTACTTTCTCGGGCTTGGGGTCTTTTTCTGGCTTGGGGTCATTTTTCGGGTTTGGGGTATTTTTCGGGCTTTGGATCCTATTTCAGGCTTTGGGTTCATTTTCGCGCTTGTGGTATTTTTCGGGCTTGGGGTCCTTTTTCGGGCTTGTGGTCTTTTTCTGGCTTGGGGTCCTTTTTCGGGCTTGGGGTCCTTTTTTGGGCTTGGGCTTCTCTTTCAAGCTTGTAGTCTTGTGGTCTTTTTTCCGGCTTATGGTACTTCTTCGGGCTTGGGGTCTTTTTAAGGCTTCGGGTCCTTTTTCGGGCTTGGGGTCCTTTTTATAGCTTGTGGTCTTGTTCAAGCTTCGTGTCCTTTTTCGTGCTTGGGGTCTTTTTCGGGCTTGGGATCCTTTTTAGAACTTGGGGTCCTTTTACGGGCTTGGGGTGCTTTTTCGGGCGTGGGGTGCTTTTTCAGGCTTGGGGTCCTTTTTCGGGCTTTGGCCCCTTTTTCGTGTTTGGGCTCCTTTTTCGGACTTGGGGTCCATTTCGGGCTTGGGGTCCTCTTTCAAGCTTGTAGTCTTTTGGTCCTTTTCGGGCTTGGGATCCTTTTTAAGGCTTGGGGTCCTTTTTCGGGCTTGTGGTCTTTTTCGGGCTTGGGGTCCTTTTTTGGGCTTGAGGTCCTTTTTCGGGCTTGGAATCCTTCTTCGGGCTTGGGGTGCTCTTTCAATCTTGTAGTCTTGTGGTCCTTTTTCCGGCTTATGGCCCTTCTTCGGGCTTGGGGTCCTTTTTCGGGTTTGGGATCCTTTTACGGGCTTGTTGTCTTTTTCGAGTTTGGGGTCCTTTTTCGGGCTTGGGGACCTTTTTCGATCTTGGGGACCTTTTTGGGACTTGAGATCCTTTTTGGGGCTTGGGGCACTTTTTTCGGGCTGGGTTCTTTTTAGGGATTGGGGTCCTTTTTCGAGCTTGAAGTCCTTTTCGTGATTGAGGTACTTTTTTGGGCTTGTGGTCCTTTTTCGGGCTTATGGGTCCTTTTTCGGACTTGGGGTCCTTTTTCGAGCTTGGGGTTCTTTGTCGGGCTTGAGCTATTTTTTTCGAGCTTGAGGTCCTTTTTCGGGCTTGGAGTCCTCTTTCAGGCTTGTAGTCTTGTGGTCCTTTTTCAGGCTTATGGTCCTTTTTCAGGCTGGGGTTCTTTTTCGAACTTGGGGTACTTTCTCGGGCTTGGGGTCTTTTTCTGGCTTGGGGTCATTTTTCGAGCTTGAGGTATTTTTCGGGCTTTGGATCCTATTTCAGGCTTTGGGTTCATTTTCGCGCTTGGGGTATTTTTCGGGTTTGGGGTCCTTTTCCGGGCTTGTGGTCTTTTTCAGGCTTATGGTCCTTTTTCAGGCTGGGGTTCTTTTTCGAACTTGGGGTACTTTCTCGGGCTTGGGGTCTTTTTCTGGCTTGGGGTCATTTTTCGAGCTTGAGGTATTTTTCGGGCTTTGGATCCTATTTCAGGCTTTGGGTTCATTTTCGCGCTTGGGGTATTTTTCGGGTTTGGGGTCCTTTTCCGGGCTTGTGGTCTTTTTCGGGCTTGGGGTCCTTTTTCGGGCTTGGGGTCCTTTTTTGGGCTTGGGCTCCTCTTTCAAGCTTGTAGTCTTGTGGTCTTTTTTCCGGCTAATTGGTACTTCTTCGGGCTTGGGGTCTTTTTCAGGCTTCGGGTCCTTTTTCGGGCTTGGGGTCCTTTTTAGAGCTTGTGGTCTTGTTCAAGCTTCGTGTCCTTTTTCGGGCTTGGGGTCTTTTTCGGGCTTGGGATCCTTTTTAGAACTTGGGGTCCTTTTACGGGCTTGGGGTGCTTTTTCGGGCGCGGGGTGCTTTTTCAGGCTTGGGGTCCTTTTTCGGGCTTTGGCCCCTTTTTCGTGTTTGGGCTCCTTTTTCGGATTTGGGGTCCATTTCGGGCTTGGGGTCCTCTTTCAAGCTTGTAGTCTTGTGGTCCTTTTTCGGGCTTGGGATCCTTTTTAAGGTTTGGGGTCCTTTTTCGGGCTTGTGGTCTTTTTCGGGCTTGGGGTTTTTTTTGGGCTTGGGGTCCTTTTTCGGGCTTGGAATCCTTCTTCGGGCTTGGGGTGCTCTTTCAATCTTGTAGTCTTGTGGTCCTTTGTCCGGCTTATGGCCCTTCTTCGGGCTTGGGGTCCTTTTTCGGGTTTGGGATCCTTTTACGGGCTTGTTGTCTTTTTCGAGTTTGGGGTCCTTTTTCGGGCTTGGGGACCTTTTTCGATCTTGGGGACCTTTTTGGGACTTGAGATCCTTTTTGGGGCTTGGGGCACTTTTTTCGGGCTGGGTTCTTTTTAGGGATTGGGGTCCTTTTTCGAGCTTGAAGTCCTTTTCGTGATTGAGGTACATTTTTGGGCTTGTGGTCTTTTTCGGGCTTATGGGTCCTTTTTCGGACTTGGGGTCCTTTTTCAGTCTTGGGGTCCTTTTAGGAACTTGAGGTCCTTTTTCGGGCTTCTGGTCCTTTTTCGGGCTTATGTTCATTTTTCGGGCTTGGGGTCCTTTTTCGGGCTTGGGGTACTTTTCGGGCTTGGGGTCCTCTTTCAAGCTTGTAGTCTTGTGGTCTTTTCTCTGGCGTATGGTTGTTTTTCGGGCGTGGGGTCCTTTCTCGGGCTTGTGGTCTTTTTCGGACTTGAGGTCCTTTTTCAGGCTTGGGCTCCTTTTACGAACTTGAGGTCCGTTTTCGGGCTTCTGGTCCTTTTTCGGGCTTAGGTTCATTTTTCGGGCTTGGGGTCCTTTTTCGGGCTTGGGGTCTTTTTCGGGCTTGGGGTCTTTTTCGGGCTTGGGGTCCTTTTTCGGGCTTTGTTGTCTTTTTCGGGCTTGGGGTCTTTTTAGAAGTTGGGGTCCTTTTACGGGCTTGGGGTGCTTTTTCGGGCTTGGGGTGCTTTTTCGGGCTTGGGGTGCTTTTTCAGGCCTGGGGTCCTTTTTCGGGATTGGGCCCCTTTTTAGGGCTTGTGCTCCTCTTTCGGGCTTGGGGTCGTTTTCGGGCTTGCAATCCTCTTTCAAGCTTGTAGTCTTGTGGTCCTTCTTCGGCATATGGTCCTTCTTCGGGCTTAGGGTCCTTTTTCGGGCTTGTGTTCTTTTTCAAGTTTTGTGTCCTTTTTCGGGCTTGCGGTCTTTTTCGGGCTTAGGGTCTTTTTTGGGCTTGTCGTCCTTTTTCGGGCTTGGGGTGCTTTTCATGCTTGGGGTCCATTTTCGGGCTTGTGGTCTATTTCGAGCTTTGTGTCCTTTTTCGGGCTTGGGGTCCTTCTTCGGGGTTGGGCTCCTTTTTCGGGCTTAATGTCCTTTTTCGGGCTTGGGGTCCTTTTTCGGGCTTGGGGTCCTTTTTCGGGCTGGGGTCCTTTTTCAGGCTTGGGGTGCTTTTTCGGGCTTGAGCTATTTTTTTTCGGGCTTGAAGTCCTTTTTCGGGCTTGGCATCCTTTTTCGGACTTGGGGTCCCCTTTCAGGATTGTTGTCTTGTGGTCCTTTTTCGGGCTTATGATCCTTGTCCAGGCTGGGGTTCTTTTTCGAACTTGGGGTACTTTCTCGGGCTTGGGGTCTTTTTCTGGCTTGGGGTCATTTTTCGGGCTTGGGGTATTTTTCTGGCTTGGGGTCATTGTTCGGGCTCTGGATCCTTTTGCAGGCTATGGGTCCTTTCTCCGGCTTATGGTCCTTTTTCGGGTGTGGGGTCCTTTTTCGGGCTTGGGGTCCTTTTTCGGGCTTGTGGTCTTTTTCGGACTTGGGGTCCTTTTTCAGGCTTGGGGTCCTTTTACGAACATGAGGTCCGTTTTTGGGCTTCCGGTTCTTTTTCGGGCTTAGGTTCATTTTTCGGGCTTGGGGTCCGTTTTCGGGCTTGGGGTCTTTTTCGGGCCTGGGGTCCTTTTTCGGGCTTGGGGTCTTTTTCGGGCTTGGGTTCCTTTTTAGAACATGGGGTCTTTTTACGGGCTTGGGTGCTTTTTCGGGATTGGGGTGCTTTTTCAGGTTTGGGGTCCTTTTTCGGGATTGGGCCCTCTTTTCGGGCTTGTGCTCCTCTTTCTGGCTTGGGGTCCTTTTTCGGGCTTATGATCCTTTTTCGGGCTTGGGGTCCATTTTCGGGCTTGAAGTCCTTTTTAGGGCTTGTTGTCTTTTTCGAGCTTTTTAGATCTTGGGGACCTTTTTCTGGCTTAGGGTCCTTTTTCGAACTTGAGATCCTTTTTCGGGCTTGGGGCTCTTTTCGGGCTTGGGGTTCTTTTCGGGCTTGGGGTCTTTTTCAGGCTTGAGTTCATTTTTCGGGCTTGTGGTAATTTTCAGGCTTGGGGTCCTTTTTTTGGCTTGGGGTCCTTTTTCGGGCTTGGGGTCCTTTTTCGGGCTTGGGGTCCTTTTTCGGGCTTGGGGTTCTTTTTCGAACTTGGGGTCCTTTTTCGGGCTTGGGGTTCTTTTTCGAACTTGGGGTCCATTTTCGGGCTTGGGGTCCTTTTTCGGGCTTGTGGTCCATTTTCGGGCTTAGGGTCTCTTTTTGGGCTTGTCGTCCTTTTTCGGGCTTGAGGTGCTTTTCGAGCTTTGTGTCCTTTTTCGGGCTTGGGGTTCTTTTTGGGGGTTGGGGTCCTTTTTCGGGCTTTTGGTCCTTTTTCGAGCTTGGGGTCCTTTTTCAGGCTTGATTTCCTTTTTGGGCTTGGGGTCCTTTTTCGGGCTGGGGTCCTTTTTCGAGCTTGGGGTTCTTTTTCGGGCTTGAGCTATTTTTTTCGGGCTTGAAGTCCTTTTTCGGGCTTGGGGCCTTTTTCGGACTTGGGGTCGTTTTCGGGCTTGGGGTCCTCTTTTAGGCTTGCAGTCTTGTGGTCCTTTTTCCGGTTATGGTCCTTTTTCAGGCTGGGGTTCTTTTTCGAACTTGGGGTACTTTCTCGGGCTAGGGGTCTTTTTCTGGCTTGGTGTCTTTTTCGGGCGTGGGGTATTTTTCTGGCTTGGGGTATTTTTCGGGCTTTGGATCCTATTTCAGGCTTTGGGTTCATTTTCGCGCTTGGGGTATTTTTCGGGCTTGGGCTCCTTTTACGAACTTGAGGTCCGTTTTCGGGCTTCTGGTCCTTTTTCGGGCTTAGGTTCATTTTTCGGGCTTGGGGTCCTTTTTCGGGCTTGGGGTCTTTTCGGGCTTGGGGTCTTTTTCGGGCTTGGGGTCCTTTTTCGGGCTTTGTTGTCTTTTTCGGGCTTGGGGTCTTTTTAGAAGTTGGGGTCCTTTTACGGGCTTGGGGTGCTTTTTCGGGCTTGGGGTGCTTTTTCGGGCTTGGGGTGCTTTTTCAGGCCTGGGGTCCTTTTTCGGGATTGGGCCCCTTTTTAGGGCTTGTGCTCCTCTTTCGGGCTTGGGGTCGTTTTCGGGCTTGCAATCCTCTTTCAAGCTTGTAGTCTTGTGGTCCTTCTTCGGCATATGGTCCTTCTTCGGGCTTAGGGTCCTTTTTCGGGCTTGTGTTCTTTTTCAAGTTTTGTGTCCTTTTTCGGGCTTGCGGTCTTTTTCGGGCTTAGGGTCTTTTTTTGGGCTTGTCGTCCTTTTTCGGGCTTGGGGTGCTTTTCATGCTTGGGGTCCATTTTCGGGCTTGTGGTCTGTTTCGAGCTTTGTGTCCTTTTTCGGGCTTGGGGTCCTTCTTCGGGGTTGGGCTCCTTTTTCGGGCTTAATGTCCTTTTTCGGGCTTGGGGTCCTTTTTCGGGCTTGGGGTCCTTTTTCGGGCTGGGGTCCTTTTTCAGGCTTGGGGTGCTTTTTCGGGCTTGAGCTATTTTTTTCGGGCTTGAAGTCCTTTTTCGGGCTTGGCATCCTTTTTCGGACTTGGGGTCCCCTTTCAGGATTGTTGTCTTGTGGTCCTTTTTCGGGCTTATGATCCTTGTCCAGGCTGGGGTTCTTTTTCGAACTTGGGGTACTTTCTCGGGCTTGGGGTCTTTTTCTGGCTTGGGGTCATTTTTCGGGCTTGGGGTATTTTTCTGGCTTGGGGTCATTGTTCGGGCTCTGGATCCTTTTGCAGGCTATGGGTCCTTTCTCCGGCTTATGGTCCTTTTTCGGGTGTGGGGTCCTTTTTCGGGCTTGGGGTCCTTTTTCGGGCTTGTGGTCTTTTTCGGACTTGGGGTCCTTTTTCAGGCTTGGGGTCCTTTTACGAACATGAGGTCCGTTTTTGGGCTTCCGGTTCTTTTTCGGGCTTAGGTTCATTTTTCGGGCTTGGGGTCCGTTTTCGGGCTTGGGGTCTTTTTCGGGCCTGGGGTCCTTTTTCGGGCTTGGGGTCTTTTTCGGGCTTGGGTTCCTTTTTAGAACATGGGGTCTTTTTACGGGCTTGGGTGCTTTTTCGGGATTGGGGTGCTTTTTCAGGTTTGGGGTCCTTTTTCGGGATTGGGCCCTCTTTTCGGGCTTGTGCTCCTCTTTCTGGCTTGGGGTCCTTTTTCGGGCTTATGATCCTTTTTCGGGCTTGGGGTCCATTTTCGGGCTTGAAGTCCTTTTTAGGGCTTGTTGTCTTTTTCGAGCTTTTTAGATCTTGGGGACCTTTTTCTGGCTTAGGGTCCTTTTTCGAACTTGAGATCCTTTTTCGGGCTTGGGGCTCTTTTCGGGCTTGGGGTTCTTTTCGGGCTTGGGGTCTTTTTCAGGCTTGAGTTCATTTTTCGGGCTTGTGGTAATTTTCAGGCTTGGGGTCCTTTTTTTGGCTTGGGGTCCTTTTTCGGGCTTGGGGTCCTTTTTCGGGCTTGGGGTCCTTTTTCGGGCTTGGGGTTCTTTTTCGAACTTGGGGTCCTTTTTCGGGCTTGGGGTTCTTTTTCGAACTTGGGGTCCATTTTCGGGCTTGGGGTCCTTTTTCGGGCTTGTGGTCCATTTTCGGGCTTAGGGTCTCTTTTTGGGCTTGTCGTCCTTTTTCGGGCTTGAGGTGCTTTTCGAGCTTTGTGTCCTTTTTCGGGCTTGGGGTTCTTTTTGGGGGTTGGGGTCCTTTTTCGGGCTTTTGGTCCTTTTTCGAGCTTGGGGTCCTTTTTCAGGCTTGATTTCCTTTTTGGGCTTGGGGTCCTTTTTCGGGCTGGGGTCCTTTTTCGAGCTTGGGGTTCTTTTTCGGGCTTGAGCTATTTTTTTCGGGCTTGAAGTCCTTTTTCGGGCTTGGGGCCTTTTTCGGACTTGGGGTCGTTTTCGGGCTTGGGGTCCTCTTTTAGGCTTGCAGTCTTGTGGTCCTTTTTCCGGTTATGGTCCTTTTTCAGGCTGGGGTTCTTTTTCGAACTTGGGGTACTTTCTCGGGCTAGGGGTCTTTTTCTGGCTTGGTGTCTTTTTCGGGCGTGGGGTATTTTTCTGGCTTGGGGTATTTTTCGGGCTTTGGATCCTATTTCAGGCTTTGGGTTCATTTTCGCGCTTGGGGTATTTTTCGGGTTTGGGGTCCTTTTTCGAACTTGTGGTCTTTTTCGGGCTTGGGGTCTTTTTCGGGCTTGGGGTCCTTTTTTGGGCTTGGGCTCCTCTTTCAAGCTTGTAGTCTTATGGTCTTTTTTCCGGCTTATGGTACTTCTTCGGGCTTGGGGTTCTTTTTCAGGCTTCGGGTCCTTTTTCGGGCTTGGGGTCCTTTTTAGAGCTTGTGGTCTTGTTCAAGCTTCATGTCCTTTTTCGGGCTTGTGGTCTTTTTCGGGCTTGGGATCCTTTTTAGAACTTGGGGTCCTTTTACGGGCTTGGGGTGATTTTTCGGGCGTGGGGTGCATTTTCAGGCTTTGGCCCCTTTTTCGTGTTTGGGCTCCTTTTTCGGACTTGGGGTCCATTTCGGGCTTGGGGTCCTCTTTCAAGCTTGTAGTCTTGTGGTCCTTTTTCGGGCTTGGGATCCTTTTTAAGGCTTGGGGTCCTTTTTCGGGCTTGTGGTCTTTTTCGGGCTTGGGGTCCTTTTTCGGGCTTGGGGTCCTTTTCTGGGCTTGGGGTCCTTTTTCGGGCTTGGAATCCTTCTTCGGGCTTGGGGTGCTCTTTCGATCTTGTAGTCTTGTGGTCCTTTTTCCGGCTTATGGCCCTTCTTCGGGCTTGGGGTCCTTTTTCGGGTTTGGGATCCTTGTACGGGCTTGTTGTCTTTTTCGAACTTGAGATCCTTTTTCGGGCTTGGGGCTCTTTTTTCGGGCTGGGTTCTTTTTAGGAATTGGGGTCCTTTTTCGAGCTTAATGTCCTTTTCGTGATTGAGGAACTTTTTTGGGCTTGTGGTCTTTTTCGGGCTTGGGGTGCTTTTCAGGCTTGGGGTCCATTTTCGGGCTTGTGGTCTTTTTCTTGCTTTGTGTCCTTTTTCGAACTTGGGGTTCTTTTTCGGGGTTGGGCTCCTTTTTCGGGCTTTTGGTCCATTTTCTGGCTTGGGGTCCTTTTTCGGGTTTAATGTCCTTTTTTGGGCTTGGGGTCCTTTTTCGGGCTTGAGCTATTTTTTTTTCGGGCTTGAAGTCCTTTTTCGGACTTGGGGTCCTTTTCGGGCTTGGGGTCCCCTTTCAGGATTGTAGTCTTGTGGTCCTTTTTCGGGCTAATGATCTTTTTCCAGGCTGGGGTCCTTTTTCGAACTTGGGGTACTTTCTCGGGCTTGGGGTCCTTTTCTTGCTTGGGGTCATTTTTCGGGCTTGGGGTATTTTTCTGGCTTGGGGTCATTTTTCGGGCTTTGGATCCTTTTGCAGGCTATGGGTCCTTTCTCCGGCTTATGGTCCTTTTCGGGTGTGGGGTCCTTTTTCGGGCTTGGGGTCCTTTTTCGGGCTTGTGGTCTTTTTCGGACTTGGGGTCCTTTTTCAGGCTTGGGGTTCTTTTACGAACTTGAGGTCCGTTTTCGGGCTTCTGGTTCTTTTTCGGGCTTAGGTTCATTTTTCGGGCTTGGGGTCCATTTTCGGGCTTGGGGTCTTTTTCGGGCCTGGGGTCCTTTTTCGGGCTTGGGGTCTTTTTCGGGCTTGGGTTCCTTTTTAGAACATGGGGTCCTTTTACGGGCTTGGGTGCTTTTTCGGGATTGGGGTGCTTTTTCAGGTTTGGGGTCCTTTTTCGGGATTGGGCCCCGTTTTCGGGCTTGTGCTCCTCTTTCGGGCTTGGGGTCCTTTTTCGGGCTTGGGGTCCATTTTCGGGCTTGGGGTCCTTTTTGGGGCTTGTTGTCTTTTTCGAGCTTTTTCGATCTTGGGGACCTTTTTCTGGCTTAGGGTCCTTTTTCGAACTTGAGATCCTTTTTCGGGCTTGGGGCTCTTTTCGGGCTTGGGGTTCTTTTCGGGTTTGGGCTCTTTTTCAGGCTTGGGTTCATTTTTCGGGCTTGTGGTAATTTTCAGGCTTGGGGTCCTTTTTTAGGCTTGGGGTCCTTTTTCGAACTTGGGGTCCATTTTCGGGCTTGGGGTCCTTTTTCGGGCTTGTAGTCCTTTTTCGGGGCTTAGGGTCTTTTTTTGGTCTTGTCGTCCTTTTTCGGACTTAGGGTGCTTTTCAGGCTTGGGGTTCTTTTTCGGGCTTGTGGTCTTTTTCGAGCTTTGTGTCCTTTTTCGGGCTTGGGCTTCTTTTTGGGGGTTGGGGTCCTTTTTCGGGCTTTTGGTCCTTTTTCGAGCTTGGGGTCCTTTTTCGGGCTTGATGTCCTTTTTCGGGCTTGGGGTCCTTTTTCGGGCTGGGGTCCTTTTTCGAGCTTGGGGTTCTTTTTCGGGCTTGTAGTCTTGTGGTCCTTTTTCAGGCTTATGGTCCTTTTTCAGGCTGGGGTTCTTTTTCGAACTTGGGGTACTTTCTCGGGCTTGGGGTCTTTTTCTGGCTTGGGGTCATTTTTCGGGCTTGGGGTATTTTTCTGGCTTGGGGTATTTTTCTGGCTTGGGGTATTTTTCGGGCTTTGGATCCTATTTCAGGTTTGGGTTCATTTTCGCGCTTGGGGTATTTTCCGGGCTTGGGGTCCTTTTTCGGGCTTGGGGTCCTTTTTTGGGCTTGGGCTCCTCTTTCAAGCTTGTAGTCTTGTGGTCTTTATTTCCGGCTTATGGTACTTCTTCGCGCTTGGGGTCCTTTTTCAGGCTTCGGGTCCTTTTTCGGGCTTTGGGTCCTTTTTCAATCTTGTGGTCTTGTTCAAGCTTCGTGTCCTTTTTCGTGCTTGGGGTCTTTTTCGGGCTTGAGATCCTTTTTAGAACTTGGGGTCCTTTTACGGGCTTGGGGTGCTTTTTCGGGCGTGGGGTGCTTTTTCAGGCTTGGGGTCCTTTTTCGGGCTTTGGCCCCTTTCTCGTGTTTGGGCTCCTTTTTCGGGCTTAGGGTCCATTTCGAGCTTGGGGTCCTCTTTCAAGCTTGTTGTCTTGTGGTCCTTTTTAGGGCTTGTGGTCTTTTTCGGGCTTGGGGTTCTTTTTCGGGCTTGTAGTCCTTTTTTGGGCTTGGGGTCCTTTTTCGGGCTTGGAATCCTTCTTCGGGCTGGGGGTGCTCTTTCAATCTTGTAGTCTTGTGGTCCTTTTTCCGACTTATGGTCCTTCTTCGGGCTTGGGGTACTTTTTCGGGTTTGGGATCCTTTTACGGGATTGTTGTGTTTTTCGAGTTTGGGGTCCTTTTTCGGGCTTGGGGACCTTTTTCGATCTTGGGGATCTTTTTCGAACTTGAGATCCTTTTTCGGGCTTGGGGCTCTTTTTTTCGGCCTGGGTTCTTTTTCGGGATTGGGGTCCTTTTTCGAGCTTGAAGTCTTTTTCGTGATTGAGGTACTTTTTTTGGCTTGTGGTCTTTTTCGGGCTTGGGGTCCTTTTTCGGAGTTGGGGTCCTTTTACGAACTTGGGGTCCTTTATCGGGCTTCTGGTCCTTTTTCGGGCTTATGTTCATTTTTCGGGCTTGGGGTACTTTTCGGGCTTGGGGTCCTCTTTCAAGCTTGTAGTCTTGTGGTCCTTTCTTCGGCTTATGGTCCTTTTTCGGGCGTGCGGTCCTTTTTCGGGCTTGGGGTCCTTTTTCGGGCTTGTGGTCTTTTTCGGACTTGGGGTCCTTTTTCAGGCTTGATGTCCTTTTACGAACTTAAGGCTTCTGGTCCTTTTTCGGGCTTAGGTTCATTTTTCGGGCTTGGGGTCTTTTTTCGCGCTTGGGGTCCTTTTTAGAACTTGGGGTCCTTTTACGAGCTTGGGGTGCTTTTTCGGGCTTGGGGTGCTTTTTCAGGCCTGGGGTCCTTTTTCGGGATTGGGCCCCCTTTCGGGCTTGTGCTCCTCTTTCGGGCATGGGGTCTTTTTCGGGCTTGCGATCCTCTTTCAAGCTTGTAGTCTTGTGGTCTTTTTTCCGGCATATGGTCCTTCTTCGTGCTTAGGGTCCTTTTTCGGGCTTAAGGTACTTTTTCGGGCTTGTGGTCTTTTTCATGTTTCGTGTCCTTTTTCGGGCTTGCGGTCTTTTCGGGCTTGGGGTCTTTTTCAGGCTTGGGTTCATTTTTCGGGCTAGTGGTCCTTTTCGGGCTTGAGGTCCTTTTTCGGGCTTGGGGTCCTTTTTCGGGCTTGGGGTCCTTATTCGGGCTTGGGGTCCTTTTTCGGGCTTGGGACCCTTTTTCGTGCTTGAGCTCCTTTTTCGGGCTTGGGGTCCTTTTCGGGCTTGGGATCCTCTTTCAAGCTTGTTGTCTTGTGGTGCTTTTTCGGGCTTGGGGTCCTTTTTCAGGCTTGGGGTCCTTTTTCGGGCTTGTAGTCCTTTTTCGGGCTTGCGGACCTTTTTCCGGCTTGGGGTCCTTTTACGGGCTTGTGGTCCTTTTTCGGGCTTGGGGTCTTTTTCGGGCTTCTTGTCTTTTTCGGGCTTGGGGTCTTTTTCGGGCTTGTTGTCTTTTTCGAGCTTGGGGTCCTTTTTCGGGCTTGGGGACCTTTTTCGGGCTTGGGATCCTTTTTCGAACTTGAGATCCTCTTTCGGGCTTGTGGCTCTTTTTCGGGCATGGTTTCTTTTTGGGGATTAGGGTCCTTTTTCGGGCTTGGAGTCCTTTTTGGGCTTGAGGTACCTTTTCGGGCTAGGGGTCTTTTTTCGGGCTTGGGTTTTTTTCTCGAACTTGGGGTCCTTTTTCGGGCTTGGGGTCCTTTTTGGGGTTTGGGGTCCTTTTTTGGGCTTGTCGTACTTTTTCGTGCTTGGGGTCCTTTTTCGGGCTTGGGGTCCTTTTTCGGGCTTGTGGTCTTTTTCGGGCTTTGGGTCCTTTTTCGTGCTTGGGGACCTTTTTTTTCGGATTTGGGGTCCTTTTTTGAGCTTGTCGTCCTTTTTCGATATTGGAGTCTTGGAGTCCCTTTTCGGGGTTCGGGTCTTTTTTCGGGCTTGTGGTCCTGTGGGTTTTCGGGCTTCTGGTCCTTTTTCGGGCTTAGGTTCATTTTAAGGGCTTGGGGTCCTTTTTCGGGCTTTGGGTGCTTTTTCGGCTTGTGGTCCTTATCATGCTTGGGGTCCATTTTCAGGCTTGAGCTACTTTTTCGGGCTTGAAGTTCTTTTTCGAGCTTATGTTCCTATCTCGAACATGGGGTCCTTATTCTGGCTTGGGGTCCTTTTCGATCTTGGGGTCCTCTTTCTGGCTTGGAGTTTTTTCGGGCTTGGGGTACTTTTTTGGGCTTGTCGTCATTTTTCGATCTTGGGGTGCTTTTAAAGGATTGGGGCCCTTTTGCGGGCTTTTGGACTTTTTCGGACTTGTGATCCTCTTTCGGGTTTGGGATCCTTTTTCGTGCTTGGGATCTTTTATCAGGCTTGGGTTCATTTTTCGGGCTTGGGGTCCTTATGCGGGCTTGGGGTCCTTTTTTGGGTTTGGGATCCTTTTTCGGGCTTGGGGTCCTTTTTCGGGCATGGGGTCCTTTTTCGGGCTTGGTGTTCTTTTTCGGGCTTGGTGTTCTTTTTCGGGCTTGGTGTTCTTTTTCGGGCTTGGTGTCCTTTTTCGGGCTTGAGGTCCTTTAACGTGCTTGGGGTCCTTTTACGTGCTTGGGGTCCTTATCGGACTTGGGGTCCTCTTTCGAACTTGTAGTCTTGTGGTCGTTTTTCGGGCTTGGGGTCCTTTTTCGAGTTTAGGGTCTTTTTTCAGGCTTGGGGTCTTTTTTCGGGCTTGTGGTCTTTTTCGAGCTTGGGGTCCTTTTCGGGCTTGGGGTCCTCTTTCAAGCTTGTAGTCTTGTGGCCCCTTTTCCGGCATATGGTCCTTCTTCGGGCTTGGGGTCCTTTTTTAGGCTTGGGGTTCTTTTTCGGGCTTCTTGTCTTTTTCGAGCTTGGTGTCCTTTTTCGGGCTTGGGGACCTTTTTCGGGCTTGGGGTCCTCTTTCGAACTTGAGATCCTCTTTCGGGCTTGGGACGCGGTTTCGGGCTGGGTTCTTTTTTCGGACTTGGGGTGTTTTTTCGGGATTGGCGTCCTTTTTCGGGCTTGGAGTCCTTTTCGTGCTTGAGGTACTATTTTGGGATTGGGGTTTTTTCAAGCTCCGTGTCCTTTTTCGGGCTTGGGGTATTTTTCGGGCATGGGGTGCTTTTTCAGGCTTGGGGTCCTTTATCAAGCTTAAGCACCTTTTTCGGGCATGGGCACCTTTTTCGGGCTTGGGCTCTTTTTTCTGGCTTGGGGTCCATTTCGGGCTTGGGGTCCTCTTTCAAGCTTGTAGTCTTGTGGTCCTTTTTCGGGTTTGGGGACCTTTTTTATATTTGGGGTCCTTTTTTGGGCTTGGGGTCCTTTTTCGATGTTGGAATCTTTTTCGAACTTGGGGTCCCTTTTAGAGGTTGGGGTCTTTTTCCGGGCTTGTGGTGATGTGGTTTTTCGGCCGTCTGGTCCATTTTCGGTCTTAGGTTCACTTTTCAGGCTTGAGGTCCTTTTCGGGCTTGTGTTTTTCGGGCTTGGGGTCTTTTTCGGGCTTGGGGTCCTTTTTAGAACTTGGGGTCCTTTTTCGGGCTTGGGGTGTTTTTTCGGGCTTGGGGTCCTTATCGGGCTTGGGGTCTATTTTCGTGCTTGAGCTACTTTTTCGGGCTTGAAGTCCTTTTTCGGGTTTATGGTCCTTTTTCGAACATGGGGTGCTTATTCTGGCTTGGGGTCCTTTTCGATCATGGGGTCCTCTTTCCGGCTTGGGGATTTTTCGGGCTTGGGGTCCTTTTTTGGGCTTGTCGTCCCTTTTCGATCTTAGGGTGCTTGTTCAGGCTTGGGGCCCTTTTGCGGGATTTTGGTCTTTTTCGGACTTGGGGTCCTCTTTCGGGGTTGGGATCCTTTTTCGGGTTTGAGACCCTTTTTCAGGCTTGGGGTCATTTTTCGGGCTTGGGGTCCTTATGCGGGCTTGTGGTCTTTTGTCGGGTTTGGAATCCTTTTTCGGGCTTGGGGTCCTTTTTCGGGCATGGGGTCCTTTTTCGGGCTTGGGGTCCTTTTCATGCTTGGTGTCCTTTTTCGAGCTTGGGGTCTTTTTCGGGCTTGGGGTCCTTTTCGAGCTTGGGGTCCTTTTCGGGCTTGGGGTCCTTTTTCAGCTTGTGGTCTTTTACGGGCTTGAGGTCCTTTTTCGTACTGGGTGTCCTTTTTCGGGTTTAGGGTCCTTTTTCAGGCTTGGGGTCCTTTTTCGTACTTGCGGTCTTCTTCGGGCTTGGGGTCCTTTTTCGGGATTGGGTTCCTTTTTCGGGCTTGGGTTCCTTTTTCGGATTTGGGGTCCTTTTCGGACTTGGGGTCCTCTTTCAAGCTTGTAGTATTGTGGCCCTTTTTCCGGCATATGGTCCTTCTTCGGGCTTGGGGTCCTTTTTCGGGCTAGTGGTCCTTTTTCGGGCTTCTTGTCTTTTTCGAGCTTGGGGTCCTTTTTCAGGCTTGGGAACCTTTTCCTATTTCGAACTGGAGATAATTTTTCGGGCTTGGGGCTCTTTTTCGGGCTTGGTGGTCCTTTTTCGGGCTTGTGGTGCTTTTTCGGGATTGGCGTCCTTTTCGTGCTTGAGGTACTATTTTATGCTTGGGGTCTTTTTCGGGCTTGGGGTTCTTTTTCAGGCTTGGGGTCCTTTTTTGGGCTTAGGGTCCTTTTTGGGTTTGCGGTCTTCTTCAAACTTCGTGTCCTATTTCGGGCTTGGGGTCTTTTTCGGGCTTGGGGTCATTTTTAGAACTTGGGGTCGTTTTACGGGCTTGGGGTGCTTTTTCGGTTGTGGGGTGCTTTTTAGGCTTGGAGTACTTTATCGGGCTTGGGCCACTTTTTCGGGATGGGGCTCCATTTTCTGGCTTGGGGTCCTTTTCGGGCTTGGGGTCTTCTTTCAAGCTGGTAGTCTTGTGGTCCTTTTTCGGGCTTGGGGTACTTTTCGGGCTTGTGGTCCTTTTTGGGCTTGGGTTCATTTTTTGGGCTTGTTGTCCTTTTTCGGGCTAGGTGTCCTTTTTTGGGCTTAGAGACTTTTTCGGACTTTTGGTCCTCTTTCAGGCTTGTAGTCTTGTGGTCCTTTTTCGGGATAATGGTACTTTTTCGGGCTTGGGTTTTTTTTTCGAACTTGGGGTTCATTTTCGGGCCTGGGTTCCTTTTCCGGGCTTGTGGTCCTTTTTCGGGCGTAGGGTCCTTTTTTGGGCTTGTCGTCCTTTTTCGGACTTGGGGTGCTTTTCAGGCTTGGAGTCCTTTTTCGGGCTTGTGGTCCTTCTTCGAGCTTTGGGTCCTTTTTCGAACTTAGGGTCCTTTTTCGGGGTTGGGGTCCTTTTTCGGGCTTGGGGTCCTTTTTCGGGCTTGGGGTCCTTTTTCGGGCTTGGGGTCCTTTTTCGGGCTGGGGGTACTTTTTCGGGCTCGGGGTTCTTTTTCGGGCTTGAGCTATTTTTTTCGGGCTGGAAGTCCTTTTTCGGGCTATGGTCCTTTTTCGAACTTGGGGTCCTTTTTCTGGCTTGGGGTCCTTTTCGGGCATGGGGTCCTCTTTCAGGCTTATAGTCTTGTGGTCCTTTTTCGGGTTTATGGTCTTTTTCAGGCTGGGGTTCTTTTTCGAACTTGGTGCACTTTCTCGTGCTTGGGGTCTTTTTCTAGCTTGGGGTCATTTTTGGGCTTTGGATCCTTTTTCAGGTTTTGGGTCCTTTTTCGGGCTTGGGGTATTTTTCGGGCTTGGGGTCCTTATTCGGGCTTGTGGTCTTTTTTGGGCTTGGGGTCCTTTTTCGGGCTTGGGGTCCTTTTTTGGGCTTGGGCTCCTCTTTCAAGCTTGTAGTCTTGTGGTCCTTTTTCCGGCTTATGGTACTTCTTCGGGCTTGGGGTCCTTTTTCAGGCTTCGGGTCCTTTTTCGGGCTTGGGGTATTTTTCAGGCTTGGGGTTCTTTTTCGGGCTTGTGGTCTTTTTCAAGCTTTGTGTCCTTTTTTGTGCTTGGGGTCTTTTTCGGGCTTGGGGTCCTTTTCAGAACTTGGGGTCCTTTTACGGGCTTGGGGTGCTTTTTCGGGCGTGGGATGCTTTTTCAGGCTTGGGGTCCTTTTTCGGGCTTGGGCGCCTTTTTCGTGTTTGGGCTCCTTTTTCGGGCTTGGGATCCTTTTCGGGCTTGGGTCCTCTTTCAAGCTTGTAGTCTTGTGGTCTTTTTCGGGCTTGAGTTCCTCTTTAAAGCTTGGGGTCCTTTTTCAGGCTTGTGCTCTTTTTCGGGCTTTGGGGGTCATTTTCGCGCTTGGGGTATTTTTCGGGCTTAGGGTCCTTTTTTGGGCTTGGGCTCCTCTTTCAAGCTTGTAGTCTTGTGGTCTTTTTTCCGGCTTATGGTACTTCTTCGGGCTTGGGGTCCTTTTTCGGGCTTGGGGTCCTTTTTCAAGCTTGTGGTCTTGTTCAAGCTTCGTGTCCTTTTTCGGGCTTGGGGTCTTTTTCGGGCTTGAGATCCTTTTGAGAACTTGGGGTCCTTTTACGGGCTTGGGGTGCTTTTTCGGGCGTGGGGTGCTTTTTCAGGCTTGGGGTCCTTTTTCGGGCTTTGGCCCATTTTTTCGTGTTTGGGCTCCTTTTTCGGGCTTAGGGTCCATTTCGAGCTTGGGGTCCTCTTTCAAGCTTGTTGTCTTGTGGTCCTTTTTAGGGCTTGTGGTCTTTTTCGGGCTTGGGGTACTTTTTCGGGCTTCGGGTCCTTTTTTGGGCTTGGGGTCCTTTTTCGGGCTTGGAATCCTTCTTCGGGCTGGGGGTGCTCTTTCAATCTTGTAGTCTTGTGGTCCTTTTTCCGGCTTATGGTCCTTCTTCGGGCTTGGGGTACTTTTTCCGGTTTGGGATCCTTTTACGGGCTTGTTGTGTTTTTCGAGTTTGGGGTCCTTTTTCGAGCTTGGGGACCTTTTTCGATCTTGGGGACCTTTTTCGAACTTGAGATCCTTTTTCGGGCTTGGGGCTCTTTTTTCGGCCTGGGTTCTTTTTCGGGATTGGGGTCCTTTTTCGAGCTTGAAGTCTTTTTCGTGATTGAGGTACTTTTTTGGCTTGTGGTCTTTTTCGGGCTTGGGTCCTTTTTCGGACTTGGGGTCCTTTTACGAACTTGGGGTCCTTTGTCGGGCTTCTGGTCCTTTTTCGGGCTTATGTTCATTTTTTGGGCTTGGGGTCCTTTTTCGGGCTTGGGGTACTTTTCGGGCTTGGGGTCCTCTTTCAAGCTTGTAGTCTTGTGGTCCTTTCTTCGGCTTATGGTCCTTTTTCGGGCGTGCGGTCCTTTTTCGGGCTTGGGGTCCTTTTTCGGGCTTGTGGTCTTTTTCGGACTTGGGGTCCTTTTTCAGGCTTGATGTCCTTTTACGAACTTAAGGTTTCTGGTCCTTTTTCGGGCTTAGGTTCATTTTTCGGGCTTGGGGTCTTTTTTCGCGCTTGGGGTCCTTTTTAGAACTTGGGGTCCTTTTACGAGCTTGGGGTGCTTTTTCGGGCTTGGGGTGCTTTTTCAGGCCTGGGGTCCTTTTTCGGGATTGGGCCCCCTTTTCGGGCTTGGGGTCTTTTTCGGGCTTGCGATCCTCTTTCAAGCTTGTTGTCTTGTGGTCTTTTTTCCGGCATATGGTCCTTCTTCGTGCTTAGGGTCCTCTTTCGGGCTTAGGGTACTTTTTCGGGCTTGTGGTCTTTTTCATGTTTCGTGTCCTTTTTCGGGCTTGCGGTCTTTTCGGGCTTGGGGTCTTTTTCAGGCTTGGGTTCATTTTTCGGGCTTGTGGTCCTTTTCGAGCTTGGGGTCCTTTTTCGGGCTTGGGGTCCTTTTTCGGGCTTGAGGTCCTTATTCGGGCTTGGGGTCCTTTTTCGGGCTTGGGACCCTTTTTCGTGCTTGAGCTCCTTTTTCTGGCTTGGGGTCCTTTTCGGGCTTGGGATCCTCTTTCAAGCTTGTTGTCTTGTGGTGCTTTTTCGGGCTTGGGGTTCTTTTTCAGGCTTGGGGTCCTTTTTCGGGCTTGCGGACCTTTTCCCGGCTTGGGGTCCTTTTACGGGCTTGTGGTCCTTTTTCGGGCTTGGGGTCTTTTTCGGGCTACTTGTCTTTTTTGGGCTTGTTGTCTTTTTCGAGCTTGGGGTCCATTTTCGGGCTTGGGGACCTTTTTCGGGCTTGGGATCCTTTTTCGAACTTGAGATCCTCTTTCGGGCTTGTGGCTCTTTTTCGGGCTTCGTGCTCTTTTTCGGGCTTGGTTTCTTTTTGGGGGTTAGGGTCCTTTTTCGGGCTTGGAGTTCTTTACGGGCTTGAGGTACCTTTTCGGGCTTGGGGTCTTTTTTCGGGCTTGGGTTTTTTTCGAACTTGGGGTCCTTTTTCGGGCTTGGGGTCCTTTTTCGGGTTTGGGGTCCTTTTTTGGGCTTGTCGTACTTTTTCGGGCTTGGGGTCCTTTTTCGGGCTTGTGGTCTTTTTACGGGCTTTGGGTGCTTTTTCGAGCTTGGGGTCCTTATCGGGCTTGGGGTCCATTTTCGGGCTTGAGCTACTTTTTCGGGTTTGAAATCCTTTTTCGGGCTTAAGGTCCTTTTTCGGGCTTGTTTTTTTGGGCTTGGGGTCCTTTTTCGAGCTAGGAGTCTTTTTCGGGCTTGGGGTCCTTTTTAGAACTTGGGGTCCTTATTCGGGCTTTGGGTGCTTTTTTGGGCTTGTGGTCCTTATCGGGCCTGGGGTCCATTTTCAGGCTTGAGCTACTTTTTCGGGCTTGAAATTCTTTTTCGGGCTTATGGTCCTATCTCGAACATGGGGTCCTTATTCTGGCTTGGGGTCCTTTTCGATCTTGGGGTCCTCTTTCCGGCTTGGAGTTTTTTCGGGCTTGGGGTGCTTTTTTGGGCTTGTCGTCATTTTTCGATCTTGGGGTGCTTTTAAAGGATTGGGGCCCTTTTGCGGGCTTTTGGACTTTTTCGGACTTGTGATCCTCTTTCGGGTTTGGGATCCTTTTTCGTGCTTGGGATCCTTTATCAGGCTTGGGGTCATTTTTCGGGCTTGGGGTCCTTATGCGGGCTTGGGGTCCTTTTTCGGGTTTGGGATCCTTTTTCGGGCTTGGGGTCCTTTTTCGGGCATGGGGTCCTTTTTCGGGCTTGGTGTTCTTTTTCGGGCTTGGTTTTCTTTTTCGGGCTTGGTGTCCTTTTTCGGGCTTGAGGTCTTTTAACGTGCTTGGGGTCCTTTTACGTGCTTGGGGTCCTTATCGGGCTTGGGGTCCTCTTTCAAACTTGTAGTCTTGTGGTCGGTTTTCGGGCTTGGGGTCCTTTTTCGAGTTTAGGGTCATTTTTCAGGCTTGGGGTCTTTTTTCGGGCTTGTGGTCTTTTTCGAGCTTGGGGTCCTTTTCGGTCTTATGGTCCTCTTTCAAGCTTGTAGTCTTGTGGCCCCTTTTCCGGCATATGGTCCTTCTTCGGGCTTGGGGTCCTTTTTTGGGCTTGGGGTCGTTTCTTGGGCTTGGGGTCCTTTTTCGGGCTTCTTGTCTTTTTCGAGCTTGGTGTCCTTTTTCGGGCTTGGGGACCTTTTTCGGGCTTGGGGTCCTTTTTCGAACTTGAGATCTTTTTTCGGGCTTGGGACGCGGTTTCGGGCTGGGTTCTTTTTTCGGACTTGGGGTGTTTTTTTCGGGATTGGCGTCCTTTTTCGGGCTTGGAGTCCTTTTCGTGCTTGAGGTACTATTTTGGGATTGGGGTTTTTTTCAAGCTTCGTGTCCTTTTTCGGGCTTGGGGTATTTTTCGGGCATGGGGTCTTTTTCAAGCTTGGGGTTCTTTTACGGGCTTGGGGTGCTTTTTCGGGAGTGGGGTGCTTTTTCAGGCTTGGGGTCCTTTATCAAGCTTAAGCACCTTTTTCGGGCATGGGCACCTTTTTCGGGCTTGGGCTCTTTTTTCTGGGTTGGGGTCCATTTCGGGCTTGAGGTCCTCTTTCAAGCTTGTAGTCTTGTGGTCCTTTTGCGGGCATGGGGACCTTTTTGGATTTGGGGTCCTTTTTTGGGCTTGGGGTCCTTTTTCGATGTTGGAATCTTTTTCGAACTTGGGGTCCCTTGTCGGGGTTGGGGTCTTTTTTCGGGCTTGTGGTGATGTGGTTTTTCGAGCGTCTGGTCCATTTTCGGTCTTAGGTTCATTTTTCGGGCTTGGGGTCCTTTTCGGGCTTTTTTTTTGGGCTTGGGGTCCTTTTTCGAGCTTGGGGTCTTTTTCGGGCTTGGGGTCCTTTTTAGAACTTGGGGTCCTTTTTCGGGCTTGGGGTGTTTTTTCGGGCTTGGGGTCCTTATCGGGCTTGGGGTCCTTTTTCGGGCTTGAAGTCCTTTTTCGTGTTTGTGGTCCTTTTTCGAACATGGGGTCCTTATTCTGGCTTGGGGTCCTTTTCGATCATGGGGTCCTCTTTCCGGCTTGGGGATTTTTCGGGCTTGGGGTCCTTTTTTGGGCTTGTCGTCGCTTTTCGATCTTAGGGTGCTTGTTCAGGCTTGGGGCCCTATTGCGGGATTTTGGTCTTTTTCGGACTTGGGGTCCTTTTTCGGGCTTGGGATCCTTTTTCGGGTTTGAGATCCTTTTTCAGGCTTGGGGCCATTTTTCGGGCTTGGGGTCCTTATGCGGGCTTGTGGTCTTTTGTCGGGTTTGGAATCCTTTTTCGGGCTTGGGGTCCTTTTTCGGGCATGGGGTCCTTTTTCGGGCTTGGTGTCCTTTTCAGGCTTGGTGTCCTTTTTCGAGCTTGGGGTCTTTTTCGGGCTTGAAGTCCTTTTCGAGCTTGGGGTCCTTTTCGGGCTTGGGGTCCTTTTTCAGCTTGTGGTCTTTTACGGGCTTGAGGTCCTTTTCGGGCTGGGGGTCCTTTTTCGGGTTTAAGGTCCTTTTTCAGGCTTGGGGTCCTTTTTCGTACTTGCGGTCTTTTTCGGGCTTGGGGTCCTTTTTCGGGCTTGGGTTGCTTTTTCGGGCTTGGGTTCCTTTTTCGGGCTTGGGGTCCTTTTCGGACTTGGGGTCCTCTTTCAAGCTTGTAGTATTGTGGCCCTTTTTCCGGCATATGGTCCTTCTTCGGGCTTGGGGTCCTTTTTCGGGCTTGTGGTCCTTTTTCGGGCTTCTTGTCTTTTTCGAGCTTAGGGTCCTTTTTCAGGCTTGGGAACCTTTTTCGGGCTTGGGGTCCTATTTCGAACTGGAGATAATTTTTCGGGATTGGCGTCCTTTTTCGGGCTTGGAGTCCTTTTCGTGCTTGAGGTACTATTTTATGCTTGGGGTCTTTTTCGGGCTTGGGGTCCTTTTTCAGGCTTGGGGTCCTCTTTTGGGCTTGGGGTCCTCTTTCAAGCTTGTAGTCTTTTGGTCCTTTTTCCGGTTAATGGTCCTTCTTCGGGCTTGTGGTCCTTTTTCGAGCTTAGGGTCCTTTTTGGGCTTCCGGTCTTCTTCAAGCTTCGTGTCCTATTTCGGGCTTGGGGTCTTTTTCGGGCTTGGGGTCCTTTTTAGAACTTGGGGTCGTTTTACGGGCTTGGGGTGCTTTTTCGGTTGTGGGGTGCTTTTTAGGCTTGGGGTACTTTATCGGGCTTGGGCCACTTTTTCGGGATGGGGCTCCATTTTCTGGCTTCTTTCAAGCTGGTAGTCTTGTGGTCCTTTTTCGGGCTTGGGGTACTTTTCGGGCTTGTGGTCCTTTTTGGGCTTGGGTTCATTTTTTGGGCTTGTGGTCCTTTTTCGGGCTAGGTGTCCTTTTTTGGGCTAAGAGACTTTTTCGGACTTTGGGTCCTCTTTCAGGCTTGTAGTCTTGTGGTCCTTTTTCGGGATAATGGTACTTTTTCGGGCTTGGGTTTTTTTTCGAACTTGGGGTTCATTTTCGGGCCTGGGTTCCTTTTCCGGGCTTGTGGTCCTTTTTTGGGCTTGTCGTCCTTTTTCGGACTTGGGGTGCTTTTCAGGCTTGGAGTCCTTTTTCGGGCTTGTGTTCCTTCTTCGAGCTTTGGGTCCTTTTTCGGGGTTGGGGTCCTTTTTCGGGGTTGGGGTCCTTTTTCGGGCTTGGGGTCCTTTTTCGGGCTTGGGGTCCTTTTTCGGGCTTGGGGTCCTTTTTCGGGCTGGGGGTACTTTTTCGGGCTTGGGGTTCTTTTTCGGGCTTGAGCTATTTTTTTCGGGCTGGAAGTCCTTTTTCGGGCTATGGTCCTTTTTCGAACTTGGGGTCCTTTTTCTGGCTTGGGGTCCTTTTCGGGCATGGGGTCCTCTTTCAGGCTTGTAGTCTTGTGGTCCTTTTTCGGGCTTATGGTCTTTTTCAGGCTGGGGTTCTTTTTCGAACTTGGTGCACTTTCTCGTGCTTGGGGTCTTTTTCTAGCTTGGGGTCATTTTTCGGGCTTTTGATCCTTTTTCAGGCTTTGGGTCCTTTTTCGGGCTTGGGGTATTTTTCGGGCTTGGGGTCCTTATTCGGGCTTGTGGTCTTTTTTGGGTTTGGGGTCCTTTTTCGGGCTTGGGGTCCTTTTTTGGGCTTGGGCGCCTCTTTCAAGCTTGTAGTCTTGTGGTCCTTTTTCCGGCTTATGGTACTTCTTCGGGCTTGGGGTCCTTTTTCAGGCTTCGGGTCCTTTTTCGGGCTTGGGGTATTTTTCAGGCTTGGGGTTCTTTTTCGCGCTTGTGGTCTTTTTCAAGCTTTGTGTCCTTTTTTGTGCTTGGGGTCTTTTTCGGGCTTGGGGTCCTTTTCAGAACTTGGGGTCCTTTTACGGGCTTGGGGTGCTTTTTCGGGCGTGGGGTGCTTTTTCAGGCTTGGGGTCCTTTTTCGGGCTTGGGCGCCTTTTTCGTGTGTGGGCTCTTTTTTCGGGCTTGGGATCCTTTTCGGGCTTGGGTCCTCTTTCTAGCTTGTAGTCTTGTGGTCTTTTTCGAGCTTGGGTTCCTCTTTAAAGCTTGGGGTCCTTTTTTAGGCTTGTGCTCTTTTTCGGGCTTGGGGTCTTTTTCGGTCTTGCGATGCTTTTGTGGGCTTGGGGTCCTTTTTCGGGCTTGGGGTCCTTCTTCGGGCTTGGGGTCCTCTTTCAAGCTCGTAGTCTTGTGGTCCTTTTTCCGGCTTATGGTCCTTCTTCGGGCATGGGGTCCTTTTTCGGGTTTGGGATCCTTTTACGGGCTTGTTGTCTTTTTCGAGCTTGGGGTCCTTTTTCGGGCTTGGGGACCTGGGGACCTTTTTCGAACTTGAGATCCTTTTTCGGGTTTGGGGATCTTTTTTCGGCTTGGGTTCTTTTTCGGGATAGGGGTCCATTTTCTGGCTTGAAGTCCTTTTCGTGATTGAGGTACTTTTTCGGGCTTGGGGTCCTTTTCCGGGCTTGGGGTCCTTTTTCGGGCTTGATGTCCTTTTTCGGGATTGGTGTCCATTTCGGGCTGGGGGTTCTTTTACGGGCTTGGGGTTCTTTTTCGGGCTTGAGCTATTTTTTTCGGGCTTGAAGTCCTTTGTCGGGCTTGTGGTCCTTTTTCGAACTTGGGGTCTTTTTTCGGGCTAGGCATCCTTTTTTGAGCTTGGGGACTTTTTCGGACTTGGGGTCCTCTTTCAGGCTTGTAGTCTTGTGGTCCTTTTTCGGGCTAATGGTACTTTTTCGGGCTTGGGTTCTTTTTCGAACTTGGGGTCCATTTTCGGGCTTGAGGTCCTTTTCCGGGCTCCTGGTCCTTTTCGGGCTTAGGGTCCTTTTTTGGGCTTGTCCTTTTTCGGGCTTGTGGTGCTTTTCAGGCTTGGGGTCCTTTTTCGGGCTTGTGGTCTTTTTTGAGCTTTAGGTCCTTTTTCGAACTTGTGGTCCTTTTCGGGGTTGGGGTCTTTTTTCGGGCTTGTGGTCCTTTTTCGGCCTTGTGGTCCTTTTTCGGGCTTGGGGTCCCTTTTCGGGCTTGATGTCCTTTTTCGGGCTTGGGGTCCTTTTTCGGGCTTGGGGTCCTTTTTCGGGCTGGGGGTACTTTTTCGGGCTCGGGGTTCTTTTTCGGGCTTGAGCTATTTTTTTCGGGCTGGAAGTCCTTTTTCGGGCTATGGTCCTTTTTCGAACTTGGGGTCCTTTTTCTGGCTTGGGGTCCTTTTCGGGCATGGGGTCCTCTTTCAGGCTTATAGTCTTGTGGTCCTTTTTCGGGTTTATGGTCTTTTTCAGGCTGGGGTTCTTTTTCGAACTTGGTGCACTTTCTCGTGCTTGGGGTCTTTTTCTAGCTTGGGGTCATTTTTGGGCTTTGGATCCTTTTTCAGGTTTTGGGTCCTTTTTCGGGCTTGGGGTATTTTTTGGGCTTGGGGTCCTTATTCGGGCTTGTGGTCTTTTTTGGGCTTGGGGTCCTTTTTCGGGCTTGGGGTCCTTTTTTGGGCTTGGGCTCCTCTTTCAAGCTTGTAGTCTTGTGGTCCTTTTTCCGGCTTATGGTACTTCTTCGGGCTTGGGGTCCTTTTTCAGGCTTCGGGTCCTTTTTCGGGCTTGGGGTATTTTTCAGGCTTGGGGTTCTTTTTCGGGCTTGTGGTCTTTTTCAAGCTTTGTGTCCTTTTTTGTGCTTGGGGTCTTTTTCGGGCTTGGGGTCCTTTTCAGAACTTGGGGTCCTTTTACGGGCTTGGGGTGCTTTTTCGGGCGTGGGGTGCTTTTTCAGGCTTGGGGTCCTTTTTCGGGCTTGGGCGCCTTTTTCGTGTTTGGGCTCCTTTTTCGGGCTTGGGATCCTTTTCGGGCTTGGGTCCTCTTTCAAGCTTGTAGTCTGGTGGTCTTTTTCGGGCTTGAGTTCCTCTTTAAAGCTTGGGGTCCTTTTTCAGGCTTGTGCTCTTTTTCGGGCTTTGGGGGTCATTTTCGCGCTTGGGGTATTTTTCGGGCTTAGGGTCCTTTTTTGGGCTTGGGCTCCTCTTTCAAGCTTGTAGTCTTGTGGTCTTTTTTCCGGCTTATGGTACTTCTTCGGGCTTGGGGTCCTTTTTCGGGCTTGGGGTCCTTTTTCAAGCTTGTGGTCTTGTTCAAGCTTCGTGTCCTTTTTCGGGCTTGGGGTCTTTTTCGGGCTTGAGATCCTTTTGAGAACTTGGGGTCCTTTTACGGGCTTGGGGTGCTTTTTCGGGCGTGGGGTGCTTTTTCAGGCTTGGGGTCCTTTTTCGGGCTTTGGCCCATTTTTTCGTGTTTGGGCTCCTTTTTCGGGCTTAGGGTCCATTTCGAGCTTGGGGTCCTCTTTCAAGCTTGTTGTCTTGTGGTCCTTTTTAGGGCTTGTGGTCTTTTTCGGGCTTGGGGTACTTTTTCGGGCTTCGGGTCCTTTTTTGGGCTTGGGGTCCTTTTTCGGGCTTGGAATCCTTCTTCGGGCTGGGGGTGCTCTTTCAATCTTGTAGTCTTGTGGTCCTTTTTCCGGCTTATGGTCCTTCTTCGGGCTTGGGGTACTTTTTCCGGTTTGGGATCCTTTTACGGGCTTGTTGTGTTTTTCGAGTTTGGGGTCCTTTTTCGAGCTTGGGGACCTTTTTCGATCTTGGGGACCTTTTTCGAACTTGAGATCCTTTTTCGGGCTTGGGGCTCTTTTTTCGGCCTGGGTTCTTTTTCGGGATTGGGGTCCTTTTTCGAGCTTGAAGTCTTTTTCGTGATTGAGGTACTTTTTTGGCTTGTGGTCTTTTTCGGGCTTGGGTCCTTTTTCGGACTTGGGGTCCTTTTACGAACTTGGGGTCCTTTGTCGGGCTTCTGGTCCTTTTTCGGGCTTATGTTCATTTTTTGGGCTTGGGGTCCTTTTTCGGGCTTGGGGTACTTTTCGGGCTTGGGGTCCTCTTTCAAGCTTGTAGTCTTGTGGTCCTTTCTTCGGCTTATGGTCCTTTTTCGGGCGTGCGGTCCTTTTTCGGGCTTGGGGTCCTTTTTCGGGCTTGTGGTCTTTTTCGGACTTGGGGTCCTTTTTCAGGCTTGATGTCCTTTTACGAACTTAAGGTTTCTGGTCCTTTTTCGGGCTTAGGTTCATTTTTCGGGCTTGGGGTCTTTTTTCGCGCTTGGGGTCCTTTTTAGAACTTGGGGTCCTTTTACGAGCTTGGGGTGCTTTTTCGGGCTTGGGGTGCTTTTTCAGGCCTGGGGTCCTTTTTCGGGATTGGGCCCCCTTTTCGGGCTTGGGGTCTTTTTCGGGCTTGCGATCCTCTTTCAAGCTTGTTGTCTTGTGGTCTTTTTTCCGGCATATGGTCCTTCTTCGTGCTTAGGGTCCTCTTTCGGGCTTAGGGTACTTTTTCGGGCTTGTGGTCTTTTTCATGTTTCGTGTCCTTTTTTGGGCTTGCGGTCTTTTCGGGCTTGGGGTCTTTTTCAGGCTTGGGTTCATTTTTCGGGCTTGTGGTCCTTTTCGAGCTTGGGGTCCTTTTTCGGGCTTGGGGTCCTTTTTCGGGCTTGAGGTCCTTATTCGGGCTTGGGGTCCTTTTTCGGGCTTGGGACCCTTTTTCGTGCTTGAGCTCCTTTTTCTGGCTTGGGGTCCTTTTCGGGCTTGGGATCCTCTTTCAAGCTTGTTGTCTTGTGGTGCTTTTTCGGGCTTGGGGTCCTTTTTCAGGCTTGGGGTCCTTTTTCGGGCTTGCGGACCTTTTCCCGGCTTGGGGTCCTTTTACGGGCTTGTGGTCCTTTTTCGGGTTTGGGGTCTTTTTCGGGCTTCTTGTCTTTTTTGGGCTTGTTGTCTTTTTCGAGCTTGGGGTCCTTTTTCGGGCTTGGGGACCTTTTTCGGGCTTGGGATCCTTTTTCGAACTTGAGATCCTCTTTCGGGCTTGTGGCTCTTTTTCGGGCTTCGTGCTCTTTTTCGGGCTTGGTTTCTTTTTGGGGGTTAGGGTCCTTTTTCGGGCTTGGAGTTCTTTACGGGCTTGAGGTACCTTTTCGGGCTTGGGGTCTTTTTTCGGGCTTGGGTTTTTTTCGAACTTGGGGTCCTTTTTCGGGCTTGGGGTCCTTTTTCGGGTTTGGGGTCCTTTTTTGGGCTTGTCGTACTTTTTCGGGCTTGGGGTACTTTTTCGGGCTTGGGGTCCTTTTTCGGGCTTGGGGTCCTTTTTCGGGCTTGTGGTCTTTTTACGGGCTTTGGGTGCTTTTTCGAGCTTGGGGTCCTTATCGGGCTTGGGGTCCATTTTCGGGCTTGAGCTACTTTTTCGGGTTTGAAATCCTTTTTCGGGCTTAAGGTCCTTTTTCAGGCTTGTTTTTTTGGGCTTGGGGTCCTTTTTCGAGCTAGGAGTCTTTTTCGGGCTTGGGGTCCTTTTTAGAACTTGGGGTCCTTATTCGGGCTTTGGGTGCTTTTTTGGGCTTGTGGTCCTTATCGGGCCTGGTGTCCATTTTCAGGCTTGAGCTACTTTTTCGGGCTTGAAATTCTTTTTCGGGCTTATGGTCCTATCTCGAACACGGGGTCCTTATTCTGGCTTGGGGTCCTTTTCGATCTTGGGGTCCTCTTTCCGGCTTGGAGTTTTTTCGGGCTTGGGGTGCTTTTTTGGGCTTGTCGTCATTTTTCGATCTTGGGGTGCTTTTAAAGGATTGGGGCCCTTTTGCGGGCTTTTGGACTTTTTCGGACTTGTGATCCTCTTTCGGGTTTGGGATCCTTTTTCGTGCTTGGGATCCTTTATCAGGCTTGGGGTCATTTTTCGGGCTTGGGGTCCTTATGCGGGCTTGGGGTCCTTTTTCGGGTTTGGGATCCTTTTTCGGGCTTGGGGTCCTTTTTCGGGCATGGGGTCCTTTTTCGGGCTTGGTGTTCTTTTTCGGGCTTGGTTTTCTTTTTCGGGCTTGGTGTCCTTTTTCGGGCTTGAGGTCTTTTAACGTGCTTGGGGTCCTTTTACGTGCTTGGGGTCCTTATCGGGCTTGGGGTCCTCTTTCAAACTTGTAGTCTTGTGGTCGGTTTTCGGGCTTGGGGTCCTTTTTCGAGTTTAGGGTCTTTTTTCAGGCTTGGGGTCTTTTTTCGGGCTTGTGGTCTTTTTCGAGCTTGGGGTCCTTTTCGGTCTTATGGTCCTCTTTCAAGCTTGTAGTCTTGTGGCCCCTTTTCCGGCATATGGTCCTTCTTCGGGCTTGGGGTCCTTTTTTGGGCTTGGGGTCGTTTCTTGGGCTTGGGGTCCTTTTTCGGGCTTCTTGTCTTTTTCGAGCTTGGTGTCCTTTTTCGGGCTTGGGGACCTTTTTCGGGCTTGGGGTCCTTTTTCGAACTTGAGATCTTTTTTCGGGCTTGGGACGCGGTTTCGGGCTGGGTTCTTTTTTCGGACTTGGGGTGTTTTTTTCGGGATTGGCGTCCTTTTTCGGGCTTGGAGTCCTTTTCGTGCTTGAGGTACTATTTTGGGATTGGGGTTTTTTTCAAGCTTCGTGTCCTTTTTCGGGCTTGGGGTATTTTTCGGGCATGGGGTCTTTTTCAAGCTTGGGGTTCTTTTACGGGCTTGGGGTGCTTTTTCGGGAGTGGGGTGCTTTTTCAGGCTTGGGGTCCTTTATCAAGCTTAAGCACCTTTTTCGGGCATGGGCACCTTTTTCGGGCTTGGGCTCTTTTTTCTGGGTTGGGGTCCATTTCGGGCTTGAGGTCCTCTTTCAAGCTTGTAGTCTTGTGGTCCTTTTGCGGGCATGGGGACCTTTTTGGATTTGGGGTCCTTTTTTGGGCTTGGGGTCCTTTTTCGATGTTGGAATCTTTTTCGAACTTGGGGTCCCTTGTCGGGGTTGGGGTCTTTTTTCGGGCTTGTGGTGATGTGGTTTTTCGAGCGTCTGGTCCATTTTCGGTCTTAGGTTCATTTTTCGGGCTTGGGGTCCTTTTCGGGCTTTTTTTTCGGGCTTGGGGTCCTTTTTCGAGCTTGGGGTCTTTTTCGGGCTTGGGGTCCTTTTTAGAACTTGGGGTCCTTTTTCGGGCTTGGGGTGTTTTTTCGGGCTTGGGGTCCTTATCGGGCTTGGGGTCCTTTTTCGGGCTTGAAGTCCTTTTTCGTGTTTGTGGTCCTTTTTCGAACATGGGGTCCTTATTCTGGCTTGGGGTCCTTTTCGATCATGGGGTCCTCTTTCCGGCTTGGGGATTTTTCGGGCTTGGGGTCCTTTTTTGGGCTTGTCGTCGCTTTTCGATCTTAGGGTGCTTGTTCAGGCTTGGGGCCCTATTGCGGGATTTTGGTCTTTTTCGGACTTGGGGTCCTTTTTCGGGCTTGGGATCCTTTTTCGGGTTTGAGATCCTTTTTCAGGCTTGGGGCCATTTTTCGGGCTTGGGGTCCTTATGCGGGCTTGTGGTCTTTTGTCGGGTTTGGAATCCTTTTTCGGGCTTGGGGTCCTTTTTCGGGCATGGGGTCCTTTTTCGGGCTTGGTGTCCTTTTCAGGCTTGGTGTCCTTTTTCGAGCTTGGGGTCTTTTTCGGGCTTGAAGTCCTTTTCGAGCTTGGGGTCCTTTTCGGGCTTGGGGTCCTTTTTCAGCTTGTGGTCTTTTACGGGCTTGAGGTCCTTTTCGGGCTGGGGGTCCTTTTTCGGGTTTAAGGTCCTTTTTCAGGCTTGGGGTCCTTTTTCGTACTTGCGGTCTTTTTCGGGCTTGGGGTCCTTTTTCGGGCTTGGGTTGCTTTTTCGGGCTTGGGTTCCTTTTTCGGGCTTGGGTTCCTTTTTCGGGCTTGGGGTCCTTTTCGGACTTGGGTTCCTCTTTCAAGCTTGTAGTATTGTGGCCCTTTTTCCGGCATATGGTCCTTCTTCGGGCTTGGGGTCCTTTTTCGGGCTTGTGGTCCTTTTTCGGGCTTCTTGTCTTTTTCGAGTTTAGGGTCCTTTTTCAGGCTTGGGAACCTTTTTCGGGCTTGGGGTCCTATTTCGAACTGGAGATAATTTTTCGGGATTGGCGTCCTTTTTCGGGCTTGGAGTCCTTTTCGTGCTTGAGGTACTATTTTATGCTTGGGGTCTTTTTCGGGCTTGGGGTCCTTTTTCAGGCTTGGGGTCCTCTTTTGGGCTTGGGGTCCTCTTTCAAGCTTGTAGTCTTTTGGTCCTTTTTCCGGTTAATGGTCCTTCTTCGGGCTTGTGGTCCTTTTTCGAGCTTAGGGTCCTTTTTGGGCTTCCGGTCTTCTTCAAGCTTCGTGTCCTATTTCGGGCTTGGGGTCTTTTTCGGGCTTGGGGTCCTTTTTAGAACTTGGGGTCGTTTTACGGGCTTGGGGTGCTTTTTCGGTTGTGGGGTGCTTTTTAGGCTTGGGGTACTTTATCGGGCTTGGGCCACTTTTTCGGGATGGGGCTCCATTTTCTGGCTTCTTTCAAGCTGGTAGTCTTGTGGTCCTTTTTCGGGCTTGGGGTACTTTTCGGGCTTGTGGTCCTTTTTGGGCTTGGGTTCATTTTTTGGGCTTGTGGTCCTTTTTCGGGCTAGGTGTCCTTTTTTGGGCTAAGAGACTTTTTCGGACTTTGGGTCCTCTTTCAGGCTTGTAGTCTTGTGGTCCTTTTTCGGGATAATGGTACTTTTTCGGGCTTGGGTTTTTTTTCGAACTTGGGGTTCATTTTCGGGCCTGGGTTCCTTTTCCGGGCTTGTGGTCCTTTTTTGGGCTTGTCGTCCTTTTTCGGACTTGGGGTGCTTTTCAGGCTTGGAGTCCTTTTTCGGGCTTGTGTTCCTTCTTCGAGCTTTGGGTCCTTTTTCGGGGTTGGGGTCCTTTTTCGGGGTTGGGGTCCTTTTTCGGGCTTGGGGTCCTTTTTCGGGCTTGGGGTCCTTTTTCGGGCTTGGGGTCCTTTTTCGGGCTGGGGGTACTTTTTCGGGCTTGGGGTTCTTTTTCGGGCTTGAGCTATTTTTTTCGGGCTGGAAGTCCTTTTTCGGGCTATGGTCCTTTTTCGAACTTGGGGTCCTTTTTCTGGCTTGGGGTCCTTTTCGGGCATGGGGTCCTCTTTCAGGCTTGTAGTCTTGTGGTCCTTTTTCGGGCTTATGGTCTTTTTCAGGCTGGGGTTCTTTTTCGAACTTGGTGCACTTTCTCGTGCTTGGGGTCTTTTTCTAGCTTGGGGTCATTTTTCGGGCTTTGGATCCTTTTTCAGGCTTTGGGTCCTTTTTCGGGCTTGGGGTATTTTTCGGGCTTGGGGTCCTTATTCGGGCTTGTGGTCTTTTTTGGGTTTGGGGTCCTTTTTCGGGCTTGGGGTCCTTTTTTGGGCTTGGGCGCCTCTTTCAAGCTTGTAGTCTTGTGGTCCTTTTTCCGGCTTATGGTACTTCTTCGGGCTTGGGGTCCTTTTTCAGGCTTCGGGTCCTTTTTCGGGCTTGGGGTATTTTTCAGGCTTGGGGTTCTTTTTCGCGCTTGTGGTCTTTTTCAAGCTTTGTGTCCTTTTTTGTGCTTGGGGTCTTTTTCGGGCTTGGGGTCCTGTTCAGAACTTGGGGTCCTTTTACGGGCTTGGGGTGCTTTTTCGGGCGTGGGGTGCTTTTTCAGGCTTGGGGTCCTTTTTCGGGCTTGGGCGCCTTTTTCGTGTGTGGGCTCTTTTTTCGGGCTTGGGATCCTTTTCGGGCTTGGGTCCTCTTTCTAGCTTGTAGTCTTGTGGTCTTTTTCGAGCTTGGGTTCCTCTTTAAAGCTTGGGGTCCTTTTTTAGGCTTGTGCTCTTTTTCGGGCTTGGGGTCTTTTTCGGTCTTGCGATGCTTTTGTGGGCTTGGGGTCCTTTTTCGGGCTTGGGGTCCTTCTTCGGGCTTGGGGTCCTCTTTCAAGCTCGTAGTCTTGTGGTCCTTTTTCCGGCTTATGGTCCTTCTTCGGGCATGGGGTCCTTTTTCGGGTTTGGGATCCTTTTACGGGCTTGTTGTCTTTTTCGAGCTTGGGGTCCTTTTTCGGGCTTGGGGACCTGGGGACCTTTTTCGAACTTGAGATCCTTTTTCGGGTTTGGGGATCTTTTTTCGGCTTGGGTTCTTTTTCGGGATAGGGGTCCATTTTCGGGCTTGAAGTCCTTTTCGTGATTGAGGTACTTTTTCGGGCTTGGGGTCCTTTTCCGGGCTTGGGGTCCTTTTTCGGGCTTGATGTCCTTTTTCGGGATTGGTGTCCATTTCGGGCTGGGGGTTCTTTTACGGGCTTGGGGTTCTTTTTCGGGCTTGAGCTATTTTTTTCGGGCTTGAAGTCCTTTGTCGGGCTTGTGGTCCTTTTTCGAACTTGGGGTCTTTTTTCGGGCTAGGCATCCTTTCTTGAGCTTGGGGACTTTTTCGGACTTGGGGTCCTCTTTCAGGCTTGTAGTCTTGTGGTCCTTTTTCGGGCTAATGGTACTTTTTCGGGCTTGGGTTCTTTTTCGAACTTGGGGTCCATTTTCGGGCTTGAGGTCCTTTTCCGGGCTCCTGGTCCTTTTCGGGCTTAGGGTCCTTTTTTGGGCTTGTCCTTTTTCGGGCGTGTGGTGCTTTTCAGGCTTGGGGTCCTTTTTCGGGCTTGTGGTCTTTTTTGAGCTTTAGGTCCTTTTTCGAACTTGGGGTCCTTTTCGGGGTTGGGGTCTTTTTTCGGGCTTGTGGTCCTTTTTCGGCCTTGTGGTCCTTTTTCGGGCTTGGGGTCCCTTTTCGGGCTTGATGTCCTTTTTCGGGCTTGGGGTCCTTTTTCGGGCTGGGGGCCTTTTTCGGGCTTGGGGTCCTTTCTCGTGCTTGAGCTATTTTTTCAAGCTTGAAGTCCTTTTTCGGGCTATGGTCCTTTTTCGAACTTGGGGTCCTTTCTCGGGCTTGGGAACCTTTTCGGGCTTGGGGTCCTCTTTCAGGCTTGTAGTCTTGTGTTTCTTTTTCGGGCTTATGGTCCTTTTTCAGGCTGGTGTTCTTTTTCGAATTTGGGGTCCTGTCTCGGGCTCGGGATCTTTTTCTGGCTTGGGGTAATTTTTCGGACTTGGGATACTTTTCTGGCTGTTTCAGGCTTTTGGTCCTTTTTCGGTCTTGGGGTATTTTTCGAGTTTGGGGTCCTTTTTCGGCTTGTGGTCTTTTTCGGGCTTGGGGTCCTTTTTCGGGCATGGGGTATTTTTCGATCTTGGGGTTCTTTTTCGGGCTTGTGGTCTTTTTCGGGCTTGGGGTCCTTTTTCGGGCTTGTGGTCTTTTTCAATCTTCGTGTCCTTTTGGGGTCTTTTTCGGGTTTGGGATCCTTTTTAGAACTTGGGGTCCTTTTATGGGCTTGGGTTGCTTTTACGGGCGTAGGGTGCTTTTTCAGGCTTGGGGTCCTTTTTCGGGCTTGGGCCCCTTTTTCCTGTTTGGGCTCCTTTTTCGGGCTTGGGGTCCATTTCGGGCTTGGGGTCCTCTTTCAAGCTTTTAGTCTTGTCCATTTCGGGCTTGGGGTCCTCTTTCAAGCTTGTAGTCTTGTGGTCCTTTTTCGAGCTTTTGGTCCTTTTTAAGGCTTGGGGTCCTTTTTCGGGCTTGTGGTCTTTTTCGGGCTTGGGGTTCTTTTTCGGGCTTGGGGTCCCTTTTTGAGCTTGGGGCTCTGTTTTCGGCTTGGGTTCTTTTTCGGGATAGGGGTCCATTTTCTAGCTTGAAGCCCTTTTCGTGATTGAGGTACTTTTTTGGGCTTGTGGTCTTTTTCGGGCTTGGGGTCCTTTTTCGGACTTGGGGTCCTTTTTCAGGCTTAGAGTCCTTTTCCGAACTTGGGGTCGTTTTTCAGGCTTCTGGTCCTTTTTGGGCTTATGTTCATTTTTCGGGCTTGGGGTCGTTTTTCGAGCTGGGGGTCCTTTTCGGGCTTGGGGTCGTCTTTCAAGCTTGTAGTCTTGTGTTCCTTTCTCCGGCTTATGGTCCTTTCAAGCTTGTAGTCTTTTGGTCCTTTCTCCGGCTTATGGTCCTTTTTCGGGCGTGGGGTCCTTTTTAAGCCTTGCGGTCCTTTTTCGGGATAGTGGTCTTTTTCGGACTTGGGGTCATTTTTCAGGCTTGGGGTCCTTTTACGAACTTGAGGTCCGTTTTCGGGCTGCTGGTCCTTTTTCGGGCTTAGGTTCATTTTTCGGGGTTGGGGTCCTTTTTGGGCTTGGGGTCCTTTTTCGGGCTTGGGGTCTTTTTCGGGATAGGGGTCCATTTTCGAGCTTGAAGCCCTTTTCGTGATTGAGGTACTTTTTTGGGCTTGGGGTCCTTTTTGGGGCTTGTTGTCTTTTTCGGACTTGGGGTCCTTTTTCAGGCTTAGGGTCCTTTTCCGAACTAGGGGTCGTTTTTCAGGCTTCTGGTCCTTTTCGGGCTTATGTTCATTTTTCGGGCTTGGGGTCCTTTGTCGAGCTGGAGGTCCTTTTCGGACTTGGGGTCGTTTTTCAAGCTTGTAGTCTTGTGTTCCTTTCTCCGGCTTATGGTCCTTTCAAGCTTGTAGTCTTGTGGTACTTTCTCCGGCTTATGGTCCTTTTTCGGGCGTGGGGTCCTTTTTCGGGCTTGCCGTCCTTTTTCGGGCTAGTGGTCTTTTTCGGACTTGGGGTCATTTTTCAGGCTTGGGGTCCTTTTTCGGGATTGGGCCCCCTTTTCGGGCTTGTGCTCCTCTTTCGGGTTTGGGGTCCTTTTCGGGCTTGCGATCCTCGTTCAATCTTGTAGTCTTGTGGTACTTTTTTCCGGCATATGGTCCTTCTTCGAGCTTAGGGTCCTTTTTCGGGCTTGGGGTCCTTTTTGGGCTTGGGGTCCTTTTTCGGGCTTGGGGTCCTTTTTCGGGCTTGGGGTCCTTATTCGGGCTTGGGGTCCTTTTTCAGGCTTGGGGTCCTTTTTCGGGCTTGTAGTCCTTTTTCGGGCTTGCGGACCTTTTTCCGGCTTGGGGTCCTTTTACGGGCTTGTGGTCCTTTTTCGGGCTTGGGGTCTTTTTCGGGCTTCTTGTCTTTTTCGGGCTTGGGGTCTTTTTCGGGCTTGTTGTCTTTTTCGAGCTTGGGGTCCTTTTTCGGGCTTGGGGACCTTTTTCGGGCTTGGGATCCTTTTTCGAACTTGAGATCCTCTTTCGGGCTTGTGGCTCTTTTTCGGGCTTCGTGCTCTTTTTCGGGCTTGGTTTCTTTTTGGGGATTAGGGTCCTTTTTCGGGCTTGGAGTCCTTTTCGGGCTTGAGGTACCTTTTCGGGCTAGGGGTCTTTTTTCGGGCTTGGGTTTTTTTCGAATTTGGGGTCCTTTTTCGGGCTTGGGGTCCTTTTTCGGGTTTGGGGTCCTTTTTTGGGCTTGTCGTACTTTTTCGTGCTTGGGGTCCTTTTTCGGGCTTGGGGTCCTTTTTCGGGCTTGTGGTCTTTTTCGGGCTTTGGGTCCTTTTTCGTGCTTGGGGACCTTTTTTTCGGATTTGGGGTCCTTTTTTGAGCTTGTCGTCCTTTTTCGATATTGGAGTCTTGGGGTCCCTTTTCGGGGTTCGGGTCTTTTTTCGGGCTTGTGGTCCTGTGGGTTTTCGGGCTTCTGGTCCTTTTTCGGGCTTAGGTTCATTTTAAGGGCTTGGGGTCCTTTTTCGGGCTTTGGGTGCTTTTTCGGGCTTGGGGTCCTTATCGGGCTTGGGGTCCATTTTCGGGCTTGAGCTACTTTTTCGGGTTTGAAATCCTTTTTCGGGCTTAAGGTCCTTTTTCGGGCTTGTTTTTTTGGGCTTGGGGTCCTTTTTCGAGCTAGGAGTCCTTTTCGGGTTTGGGGTCCTTTTTAGAACTTGGGGTCCTTTTTCGGGCTTTGGGTGCTTTTTCGGGCTTGTGGTGCTTATCGGGCCTGGGGTCCATTTTCAGGCTTGAGCTACTTTTTCGGGGTTGAAGTTCTTTTTCGAGCTTATGTTCCTATCTCCAACATGGGGTCCTTATTCTGGCTTGGAGTTTTTTCGGGCTTGGGGTACTTTTTTGGGCTTGTCGTCATTTTTCGATCTTGGGGTGCTTTTAAAGGATTGGGGCCCTTTTGCGGGCTTTTGGACTTTTTCGGACTTGTGATCCTCTTTCGGGTTTGGATCCTTTTTCGTGCTTGGGATCCTTTATCAGGCTTGGGGTCATTTTTCGGGCTTGGGGTCCTTATGCGGGCTTGGGGTCCTTTTTCGGGTTTGGGATCCTTTTTCGGGCTTGGGGTCCTTTTTCGGGCATGGGGTCCTTTTTCGGGCTTGGTGTTCTTTTTCGGGCTTGGTGTTCTTTTTCGGGCTTGGTGTTCTTTTTCGGGCTTGGTGTCCTTTTTCGGGCTTGAGGTCCTTTAACGTGCTTGGGGTCCTTTTACGTGCTTGGGGTCCTTATCGAACTTGGGGTCCTCTTTCGAACTTGTAGTCTTGTGGTCGTTTTTCGGGCTTGGGGTCCTTTTTCGAGTTTAGGGTCTTTTTTCAGGCTTGTGGTCTTTTTTCGGGCTTGTGGTCTTTTTCGAGCTTGGGGTCCTTTTCGGGCTTGGGATCCTCTTTCAAGCTTGTAGTCTTGTGGCCCCTTTTCCGGCATATGGTCCTTCTTCGGGCTTGGGGTCCTTTTTTGGCTTGGGGTTCTTTTTCGGGCTTCTTGTCTTTTTCGAGCTTGGTGTCCTTTTTCGGGCTTGGGGACCTTTTTCGGGCTTGGGGTCCTCTTTCGAACTTGAGATCCTTTTTCGGGCTTGGGACGCGGTTTCGGGCTGGGTTCTTTTTTCGGACTTTTTCGGGCTAGTGGTCCTTTTTCGGGCTTCTTGTCTTTTTCGAGCTTGGGGTCCTATTTCAGGCTTGGGAACCTTTTTTGGGCTTGGGGTCCTATTTCGAACTGGAGATAATTTTTCGGGCTTGGGGCTCTTTTTCGGGCTTGGTGGTCCTTTTTCGGGCTTGTGGTGCTTTTTCGGGATTGGCGTCCTTTTCGTGCTTGAGGTACTATTTTATGCTTGGGGTCTTTTTCGGGCTTGGGGTTCTTTTTCAGGCTTGGGGTCCTTTTTTGGGCTTAGGGTCCTTTTTGGGTTTGCGGTCTTCTTCAAGCTTCGTGTCCTATTTCGGGCTTGGGGTCTTTTTCGGGCTTGGGGTCATTTTTAGAACTTGGGGTCGTTTTACGGGTTTGGGGTGCTTTTTCGGTTGTGGGGTGCTTTTTAGGCTTGGAGTACTTTATCGGGCTTGGGCCACTTTTTCGGGATGGGGCTCCATTTTCTGGCTTGGGGTCCTTTTCGGGCTTGGGGTCTTCTTTCAAGCTGGTAGTCTTGTGGTCCTTTTTCGGGCTTGGGGTACTTTTCGGGCTTGTGGTCCTTTTTGGGCTTGGGTTCATTTTTTGGGCTTGTGGTCCTTTTTCGGGCTAGGTGTCCTTTTTTGGGCTTAGAGACTTTTTCGGACTTTGGGTCCTCTTTCAGGCTTGTAGTCTTGTGGTCCTCTTTCGGGATAATGGTACTTTTTCGGGCTTGGGTTTTTTTTCGAACTTGGGGTTCATTTTCGGGCCTGGGTTTTTTTTCCGGGCTTGTGGTCCTTTTTCGGGCGTAGGGTCCTTTTTTGGGCTTGTCGTCCTTTTTCGGACTTGGGGTGCTTTTCAGGCTTGGAGTCCTTTTTCGGGCTTGTGGTCCTTCTTCGAGCTTTGGGTCCTTTTTCGAACTTGGGGTCCTTTTTCGGGGTTGGGGTCCTTTTTCGGGCTTGGGGTCCTTTTTCGGGCTTGGGGTCCTTTTTCGGGCTGGGGGTACTTTTTTGGGCTCGGGGTTCTTTTTCGGGCTTGAGCTATTTTTTTCGGGCTGGAAGTCCTTTTTCGGGCTATGGTCCTTTTTCGAACTTGGGGTCCTTTTTCTGGCTTGGGGTCCTTTTCGGGCATGGGGTCCTCTTTCAGGCTTATAGTCTTGTGGTCCTTTTTCGGGTTTATGGTCTTTTTCAGGCTGGGGTTCTTTTTCGAACTTGGTGCACTTTCTCGTGCTTGGGGTCTTTTTCTAGCTTGGGGTCATTTTTCGGGCTTTGGATCCTTTTTCAGGTTTTGGGTCCTTTTTCGGGCTTGGGGTATTTTTCGGGCTTGGGGTCCTTATTCGGGCTTGTGGTCTTTTTTGGGCTTGGGGTCCTTTTTCGGGCTTGGGGTCCTTTTTTGGGCTTGGGCTCCTCTTTCAAGCTTGTAGTCTTGTGGTCCTTTTTCCGGCTTATGGTACTTCTTCGGGCTTGGGGTCCTTTTTCAGGCTTCGGGTCCTTTTTCGGGCTTGGGGTATTTTTCAGGCTTGGGGTTCTTTTTCGGGCTTGTGGTCTTTTTCAAGCTTTGTGTCCTTTTTTGTGCTTGGGGTCTTTTTCGGGCTTGGGGTCCTTTTCAGAACTTGGGGTCCTTTTTCGGGCTTGGGGTCCTTTTTTGGGCTTGGGCTCCTCTTTCAAGCTTGTAGTCTTGTGGTCCTTTTTCCGGCTTATGGTACTTCTTCGGGCTTGGGGTCCTTTTTCAGGCTTCGGGTCCTTTTTCGGGCGTGGGGTGGTTTTCCAGGCTTGGGGTCCTTTTTCGGGCTTGGGCGCCTTTTTCGTGTTTGGGCTCCTTTTTCGGGCTTGGGATCCTTTTCGGGCTTGGGTCCTCTTTCAAGCTTGTAGTCTTGTGGTCTTTTTCGGGCTTGAGTTCCTCTTTAAAGCTTGGGGTCCTTTTTCAGGCTTGTGCTCTTTTTTGGGCTTTGGGGGTCATTTTCGCGCTTGGGGTATTTTTCGGGCTTAGGGTCCTTTTTTGGGCTTGGGCTCCTCTTTCAAGCTTGTAGTCTTGTGGTCTTTTTTCCGGCTTATGGTACTTCTTCGGGCCTGGGTTCCTTTTTCAGGCTTCGGGTCCTTTTTCGGGCTTGGGGTCCTTTTTCAAGCTTGTGGTCTTGTTCAAGCTTCGTGTCCTTTTTCGGGCTTGGGGTCTTTTTCGGGCTTGAGATCCTTTTTAGAACTTGGGGTCCTTTTACGGGCTTGGGGTGCTTTTTCGGGCGTGGGGTGCTTTTTCAGGCTTGGGGTCCTTTTTCGGGCTTTGGCCCATTTTTTCGTGTTTGGGCTCCTTTTTCGGGCTTAGGGTCCATTTCGAGCTTGGGGTCCTCTTTCAAGCTTGTTGTCTTGTGGTCCTTTTTAGGGCTTGTGGTCTTTTTCGGGCTTGGGGTACTTTTTCGGGCTTCGGGTCCTTTTTTTGGGCTTGGGGTCCTTTTTCGGGCTTGGAATCCTTCTTCGGGCTGGGGGTGCTCTTTCAATCTTGTAGTCTTGTGGTCCTTTTTCCGGCTTATGGTCCTTCTTCGGGCTTGGGGTACTTTTTCCGGTTTGGGATCCTTTTACGGGCTTGTTGTGTTTTTCGAGTTTGGGGTCCTTTTTCGAGCTTGGGGACCTTTTTCGATCTTGGGGACCTTTTTCGAACTTGAGATCCTTTTTCGGGCTTGGGGCTCTTTTTTCGGCCTGGGTTCTTTTTCGGGATTGGGGTCCTTTTTCGAGCTTGAAGTCTTTTTCGTGATTGAGGTACTCTTTGGCTTGTAGTCTTTTTCGGGCTTGGGTCCTTTTTCGGACTTGGGGTCCTTTTACGAACTTGGGATCCTTTGTCGGGCTTCTGGTCCTTTTTCGGGCTTATGCTCATTTTTTGGGCTTGGGGTCCTTTTTCGGGCTTGGGGTACTTTTCGGGCTTGGGGTCCTCTTTCAAGCTTGTAGTCTTGTGGTCCTTTCTTCGGCTTATGGTCCTTTTTCGGGCGTGCGGTCCTTTTTCGGGCTTGGGGTCCTTTTTCGGGCTTGTGGTCTTTTTCGGACTTGGGGTCCTTTTTCAGGCTTGATGTCCTTTTACGAACTTAAGGCTTCTGGTGCTTTTTCGGGCTTAGGTTCATTTTTCGGGCTTGGGGTCTTTTTTCGCGCTTGGGGTCCTTTTTAGAACTTGGGGTCCTTTTACGAGCTTGGGGTGCTTTTTCGGGCTTAGGGTGCTTTTTCAGACCTGGGGTCCTTTTTCGGGATTGGGCCCCCTTTTCGGGCTTGGGGTCTTTTTCGGGCTTGCGATCCTCTTTCAAGCTTGTTGTCTTGTGGTCTTTTTTCCGGCATATGGTCCTTCTTCGTGCTTAGGGTCCTTTTTCGGGCTTAGGGTACTTTTTCGGGCTTGTGGTCTTTTTCATGTTTCGTGTCCTTTTTCGGGCTTGCGGTCTTTTCGGGCTTGGGGTCTTTTTCAGGCTTGGGTTCATTTTTCGGGCTTGTGGTCCTTTTCGAGCTTGGGGTCCTTTTTCGGGCTTGGGGTCCTTTTTCGGGCTTGAGATCCTTATTCGGGCTTGGGGTCCTTTTTCGGGCTTGGGACCCTTTTTCGTGCTTGAGCTCCTTTTTCTGGCTTGGGATCCTTTTCAGGCTTGGGATCCTCTTTCAAGCTTGTTGTCTTGTGGTGCTTTTTCGGGCTTGGGGTCCTTTTACAGGCTTGGGGTCCTTTTTCGGGCTTGGGGTCCTTTTTCGGGCTTGCGGACCTTTTCCCGGCTTGGGGTCCTTTTACGGGCTTGTGGTCCTTTTTCGGGCTTGGGGTCTTTTTCGGGCTTCTTGTCTTTTTCGGGCTTGTTGTCTTTTTCGAGCTTGGGGTCCATTTTCGGGCTTGGGGACCTTTTTCGGGCTTGGGATCCTTTTTCGAACTTGAGATCCTCTTTCGGGCTTGTGGCTCTTTTTCGGGCTTCGTGCTCTTTTTCGGGCTTGGTTTCTTTTTGGGGATTAGGGTCCTTTTTCGGGCTTGGAGTCCTTTTCGGGCTTGAGGTACCTTTTCGGGCTTGGGGTCTTTTTTCGGGCTTGGGTTTTTTTTCGAACTTGGGGTCCTTTTTCGGGCTTGGGGTCCTTTTTCGGGTTTGGGGTCCTTTTTTGGGCTTGTCGTACTTTTTCGGGCTTGGGGTCCTTTTTCGGGCTTGGGGTCCTTTTTCGGGCTTGTGGTCTTTTTACGGGCTTTGGGTGCTTTTTCGAGCTTGGGGTCCTTATCGGGCTTGGGGTCCATTTTCGGGCTTGAGCTACTTTTTCGGGTTTGAAATCCTTTTTCGGGTTTAAGGTCCTTTTTCGGGCTTGTTTTTTTGGGCTTGGGGTCCTTTTTCGAGCTAGGAGTCTTTTTCGGGCTTGCGGTCCTTTTTAGAACTTGGGGTCCTTATTCGGGCTTTGGGTGCTTTTTTGGGCTTGTGGTCCTTATCGGGCCTGGGGTCCATTTTCAGGCTTGAGCTACTTTTTCGGGCTTGAAATTCTTTTTCGGGCTTATGGTCCTATCTCGAACATGGGGTCCTTATTCTGGCTTGGGGTCCTTTTCGATCTTGGGGTCCTCTTTCCGGCTTGGAGTTTTTTCGGGCTTGGGGTGCTTTTTTGGGCTTGTCGTCATTTTTCGATCTTGGGGTGCTTTTAAAGGATTGGGGCCCTTTTGCGGGCTTTTGGACTTTTTCGGACTTGTGATCCTCTTTCGGGTTTGGGATCCTTTTTCGTGCTTGGGATCCTTTATCAGGCTTGGGGTCATTTTTCGGGCTTGGGGTCCTTATGCGGGCTTGGGGTCCTTTTTCGGGTTTGGGATCCTTTTTCGGGCTTGGGGTCCTTTTTCGGGCATGGGGTCCTTTTTCGGGCTTGGTGTTCTTTTTCGGGCTTGGTGTTCTTTTTCGGGCTTGGTGTCCTTTTTCGGGCTTGAGGTCTTTTAACGTGCTTGGGGTCCTTTTACGTGCTTGGGGTCCTTATCGGGCTTGGGGTCCTCTTTCAAACTTGTAGTCTTGTGGTCGGTTTTCGGGCTTGGGGTCCTTTTTCGAATTTAGGGTCTTTTTTCAGGCTTGGGGTCTTTTTTCGGGCTTGTGGTCTTTTTCGAGCTTGGGGTCCTTTTCGGGCTTGGGGTCCTCTTTCAGCTTGTAGTCTTGTGGCCCCTTTTCCGGCATATGGTCCTTCTTCGGGCTTGGGGTCCTTTTTTGGGCTTGGGGTCGTTTCTTGGGCTTGGGGTCCTTTTTCGGGCTTCTTGTCTTTTTCGAGCTTGGTGTCCTTTTTCGGGCTTGGGGACCTTTTTCGGGCTTGGGGTCCTTTTTCGAACTTGAGATCTTTTTTCGGGCTTGGGACGCGGTTTCGGGCTGGGTTCTTTTTTCGGACTTGGGGTGTTTTTTTCGGGATTGGCGTCCTTTTTCGTGCTTGGAGTCCTTTTCGTGCTTGAGGTACTATTTTGGGATTGGGGTTTTTTCAAGCTTCGTGTCCTTTTTCGGGCTTGGGGTATTTTTCGGGCATGGGGTCTTTTTCAAGCTTGGGGTCCTTTTACGGGCTTGGGGTGCTTTTTCGGGAGTGGGGTGCTTTTTCAGGCTTGGGGTCCTTTATCAAGCTTAAGCACCTTTTTCGGGCATGGGCACCTTTTTCGGGCTTGGGCTCTTTTTTCTGGGTTGGGGTCCATTTCGGGCTTGGGGTCCTCTTTCAAGCTTGTAGTCTTGTGGTCCTTTTGCGGGCATGGGGATCTTTTTGGATTTGGGGTCCTTTTTTGGGCTTGGGGTCCTTTTTCGATGTTGGAATCTTTTTCGAACTTGGGGTCCCTTGTCGGGGTTGGGGTCTTTTTTCGGGCTTGTGGTGATGTGGTTTTTCGAGCGTCTGGTCCATTTTCGGTCTTAGGTTCATTTTTCGGGCTTGGGGTCCTTTTCGGGCTTTTTTTTCGGGCTTGGGGTCCTTTTTCGAGCTTGGGGTCTTTTTCGGGCTTGGGGTCCTTTTTAGAACTTGGGGTCCTTTTTCGGGCTTGGGGTGTTTTTTCGGGCTTGGGGTCCTTATCGGGCTTGGGGTCCTTTTTCGGGCTTGAAGTCCTTTTTCGTGTTTGTGGTCCTTTTTTGAACATGGGGTCCTTATTCTGGCTTGGGGTCCTTTTCGATCATGGGGTCATCTTTCCGGCTTGGGGATTTTTCGGGCTTGGGGTCCTTTTTTGGGCTTGTCGTCGCTTTTCGATCTTAGGGTGCTTGTTCAGGCTTGGGGCCCTATTGCGGGATTTTGGTCTTTTTCGGACTTGGGGTCCTTTTTCGGGCTTGGGATCCTTTTTCGGGTTTGAGATCCTTTTTCAGGCTTGGGGCCATTTTTCGGGCTTGGGGTCCTTATGCGGGCTTGTGGTCTTTTGTCGGGTTTGGAATCCTTTTTCGGGCTTGGGGACCTTTTTCGGGCATGGGGTCCTTTTTCAGGCTTGGTGTCCTTTTCAGGCTTGGTGTCCTTTTTCGAGCTTGAGGTCTTTTTCGGGCTTGGGGTCCTTTTCGAGCTTGGGGTCCTTTTCGGGCTTGGGGTCCTTTTTCAGCTTGTGGTCTTTTACGGGCTTGAGGTCCTTTTCGGGCTGGGGGTCCATTTTCGGGTTTAAGGTCCTTTTTCAGGCTTGGGGTCCTTTTTCGTAATTGTGGTCTTTTTCGGGGTTGGGGTCCTTTTTCGGGCTTGGGTTGCTTTTTCGGGCTTGGGTTCCTTTTTCGGGCTTGGGGTCCTTTTCGGACTTGGGGTCCTCTTTCAAGCTTGTAGTATTGTGGCCCTTTTTCCGGCATATGGTCCTTCTTCGGGCTTGGGGTCCTTTTTCGGGCTTGTGGTCCTTTTTCGGGCTTCTTGTCTTTTTCGAGCTTAGGGTCCTTTCTCAGGCTTGGGAACCTTTTTCGGGCTTGGGGTCCTATTTCGAACTGGAGATAATTTTTCGGGCTTGGGGCTCTTTTTCGGGCTTGGTGGTCCTTTTGCGGGCTTGAGGTGCTTTTTCGGGATTGGCGTCCTTTTTCGGGCTTGGGGTCCTTTTCGTGCTTGAGGTACTATTTTATGCTTGGGGTCTTTTTCGGGCTTGGGGTCCTTTTTCAGGCTTGGGGTCCTCTTTAGGGCTTGGGGTCCTCTTTCAAGCTTGTAGTCTTTTGGTCCTTTTTCCGGTTAATGGTCCTTCTTCGGGCTTGTGGTCCTTTTTCGAGCTTAGGGTCCTTTTTGGGCTTCCGGTCTTCTTCAAGCTTCGTGTCCTATTTCGGGCTTGGGGTCTTTTTCGGGCTTGGGGTCCTTTTTAGAACTTGGGGTCGTTTTACGGGCTTGGGGTGCTTTTTCGGTTGTGGGGTGCTTTTTAGGCTTGGGGTACTTTATCGGGCTTGGGCCACTTTTTCGGGATGGGGCTCCATTTTCTGGCTCCTTTTTCGGGCTTGGGGTACTTTTCGGGCTTGTGGTCCTTTTTGGGCTTGGGTTCATTTTTTGGGCTTGTGGTCCTTTTTCGGGCTAGGTGTCCTTTTTTGGGCTAAGAGACTTTTTCGGACTTTGGGTCCTCTTTCAGGCTTGTACTCTTGTGGTCCTTTTTCGGGATAATGGTACTTTTTCGGGCTTGGGTTTTTTTTTTCGAACTTGGGGTTCATTTTCGGGCCTGGGTTCCTTTTCCGGGCTTGTGGTCCTTTTTCGGGCGTAGGGTCCTTTTTTGGGCTTGTCGTCCTTTTTCGGACTTGGGGTGCTTTTCAGGCTTGGAGTCCTTTTTCGGGCTTGTGGTCCTTCTTCGAGCTTTGGGTCCTTTTTCGAACTTGGGGTCCTTTTTCGGGGTTGGGGTCCTTTTTCGGGGTTGGGGTCCTTTTTCGGGCTTGGGGTCCTTTTTCGGGCTTGGGGTCCTTTTTCGGGCTTGGGGTCCTTTTTCGGGCTGGGGGTACTTTTTCGGGCTTGGGGTTCTTTTTCGGGCTTGAGCTATTTTTTTCGGGCTGGAAGTCCTTTTTCGGGCTATGGTCCTTTTTCGAACTTGGGGTCCTTTTTGTGGCTTGGGGTCCTTTTCGGGCATGGGGTCCTCTTTCAGGCTTGTAGTCTTGTGGTCCTTTTTCGGGCTTATGGTCTTTTTCAGGCTGGGGTTCTTTTTCGAACTTGGTGCACTTTCTCGTGCTTGGGGTCTTTTTCTAGCTTGGGGTCATTTTTCGGGCTTTGGATCCTTTTTCAGGCTTTGGGTCCTTTTTCGGGCTTGGGGTATTTTTCGGGCTTGGGGTCCTTATTCGGGCTTTGGGTGCTTTTTTGGGCTTGTGGTCCTTATCGGGCCTGGGGTCCATTTTCAGGCTTGAGCTACTTTTTCGGGCTTGAAATTCTTTTTCGGGCTTATGGTCCTATCTCGAACATGGGGTCCTTATTCTGGCTTGGGGTCCTTTTCGATCTTGGGGTCCTCTTTCCGGCTTGGAGTTTTTTCGGGCTTGGGGTGCTTTTTTGGGCTTGTCGTCATTTTTCGATCTTGGGGTGCTTTTAAAGGATTGGGGCCCTTTTGCGGGCTTTTGGACTTTTTCGGACTTGTGATCCTCTTTCGGGTTTGGGATCCTTTTTCGTGCTTGGGATCCTTTATCAGGCTTGGGGTCATTTTTCGGGCTTGGGGTCCTTATGCGGGCTTGGGGTCCTTTTTCGGGTTTGGGATCCTTTTTCGGGCTTGGGGTCCTTTTTCGGGCATGGGGTCCTTTTTCGGGCTTGGTGTTCTTTTTCGGGCTTGGTGTTCTTTTTCGGGCTTGGTGTCCTTTTTCGGGCTTGAGGTCTTTTAACGTGCTTGGGGTCCTTTTACGTGCTTGGGGTCCTTATCGGGCTTGGGGTCCTCTTTCAAACTTGTAGTCTTGTGGTCGGTTTTCGGGCTTGGGGTCCTTTTTCGAATTTAGGGTCTTTTTTCAGGCTTGGGGTCTTTTTTCGGGCTTGTGGTCTTTTTCGAGCTTGGGGTCCTTTTCGGGCTTGGGGTCCTCTTTCAGCTTGTAGTCTTGTGGCCCCTTTTCCGGCATATGGTCCTTCTTCGGGCTTGGGGTCCTTTTTTGGGCTTGGGGTCGTTTCTTGGGCTTGGGGTCCTTTTTCGGGCTTCTTGTCTTTTTCGAGCTTGGTGTCCTTTTTCGGGCTTGGGGACCTTTTTCGGGCTTGGGGTCCTTTTTCGAACTTGAGATCTTTTTTCGGGCTTGGGACGCGGTTTCGGGCTGGGTTCTTTTTTCGGACTTGGGGTGTTTTTTTCGGGATTGGCGTCCTTTTTCGTGCTTGGAGTCCTTTTCGTGCTTGAGGTACTATTTTGGGATTGGGGTTTTTTCAAGCTTCGTGTCCTTTTTCGGGCTTGGGGTATTTTTCGGGCATGGGGTCTTTTTCAAGCTTGGGGTCCTTTTACGGGCTTGGGGTGCTTTTTCGGGAGTGGGGTGCTTTTTCAGGCTTGGGGTCCTTTATCAAGCTTAAGCACCTTTTTCGGGCATGGGCACCTTTTTCGGGCTTGGGCTCTTTTTTCTGGGTTGGGGTCCATTTCGGGCTTGGGGTCCTCTTTCAAGCTTGTAGTCTTGTGGTCCTTTTGCGGGCATGGGGATCTTTTTGGATTTGGGGTCCTTTTTTGGGCTTGGGGTCCTTTTTCGATGTTGGAATCTTTTTCGAACTTGGGGTCCCTTGTCGGGGTTGGGGTCTTTTTTCGGGCTTGTGGTGATGTGGTTTTTCGAGCGTCTGGTCCATTTTCGGTCTTAGGTTCATTTTTCGGGCTTGGGGTCCTTTTCGGGCTTTTTTTTCGGGCTTGGGGTCCTTTTTCGAGCTTGGGGTCTTTTTCGGGCTTGGGGTCCTTTTTAGAACTTGGGGTCCTTTTTCGGGCTTGGGGTGTTTTTTCGGGCTTGGGGTCCTTATCGGGCTTGGGGTCCTTTTTCGGGCTTGAAGTCCTTTTTCGTGTTTGTGGTCCTTTTTTGAACATGGGGTCCTTATTCTGGCTTGGGGTCCTTTTCGATCATGGGGTCATCTTTCCGGCTTGGGGATTTTTCGGGCTTGGGGTCCTTTTTTGGGCTTGTCGTCGCTTTTCGATCTTAGGGTGCTTGTTCAGGCTTGGGGCCCTATTGCGGGATTTTGGTCTTTTTCGGACTTGGGGTCCTTTTTCGGGCTTGGGATCCTTTTTCGGGTTTGAGATCCTTTTTCAGGCTTGGGGCCATTTTTCGGGCTTGGGGTCCTTATGCGGGCTTGTGGTCTTTTGTCGGGTTTGGAATCCTTTTTCGGGCTTGGGGACCTTTTTCGGGCATGGGGTCCTTTTTCAGGCTTGGTGTCCTTTTCAGGCTTGGTGTCCTTTTTCGAGCTTGAGGTCTTTTTCGGGCTTGGGGTCCTTTTCGAGCTTGGGGTCCTTTTCGGGCTTGGGGTCCTTTTTCAGCTTGTGGTCTTTTACGGGCTTGAGGTCCTTTTCGGGCTGGGGGTCCATTTTCGGGTTTAAGGTCCTTTTTCAGGCTTGGGGTCCTTTTTCGTAATTGTGGTCTTTTTCGGGGTTGGGGTCCTTTTTCGGGCTTGGGTTGCTTTTTCGGGCTTGGGTTCCTTTTTCGGGCTTGGGGTCCTTTTCGGACTTGGGGTCCTCTTTCAAGCTTGTAGTATTGTGGCCCTTTTTCCGGCATATGGTCCTTCTTCGGGCTTGGGGTCCTTTTTCGGGCTTGTGGTCCTTTTTCGGGCTTCTTGTCTTTTTCGAGCTTAGGGTCCTTTCTCAGGCTTGGGAACCTTTTTCGGGCTTGGGGTCCTATTTCGAACTGGAGATAATTTTTCGGGCTTGGGGCTCTTTTTCGGGCTTGGTGGTCCTTTTGCGGGCTTGAGGTGCTTTTTCGGGATTGGCGTCCTTTTTCGGGCTTGGGGTCCTTTTCGTGCTTGAGGTACTATTTTATGCTTGGGGTCTTTTTCGGGCTTGGGGTCCTTTTTCAGGCTTGGGGTCCTCTTTAGGGCTTGGGGTCCTCTTTCAAGCTTGTAGTCTTTTGGTCCTTTTTCCGGTTAATGGTCCTTCTTCGGGCTTGTGGTCCTTTTTCGAGCTTAGGGTCCTTTTTGGGCTTCCGGTCTTCTTCAAGCTTCGTGTCCTATTTCGGGCTTGGGGTCTTTTTCGGGCTTGGGGTCCTTTTTAGAACTTGGGGTCGTTTTACGGGCTTGGGGTGCTTTTTCGGTTGTGGGGTGCTTTTTAGGCTTGGGGTACTTTATCGGGCTTGGGCCACTTTTTCGGGATGGGGCTCCATTTTCTGGCTCCTTTTTCGGGCTTGGGGTACTTTTCGGGCTTGTGGTCCTTTTTGGGCTTGGGTTCATTTTTTGGGCTTGTGGTCCTTTTTCGGGCTAGGTGTCCTTTTTTGGGCTAAGAGACTTTTTCGGACTTTGGGTCCTCTTTCAGGCTTGTACTCTTGTGGTCCTTTTTCGGGATAATGGTACTTTTTCGGGCTTGGGTTTTTTTTTTCGAACTTGGGGTTCATTTTCGGGCCTGGGTTCCTTTTCCGGGCTTGTGGTCCTTTTTCGGGCGTAGGGTCCTTTTTTGGGCTTGTCGTCCTTTTTCGGACTTGGGGTGCTTTTCAGGCTTGGAGTCCTTTTTCGGGCTTGTGGTCCTTCTTCGAGCTTTGGGTCCTTTTTCGAACTTGGGGTCCTTTTTCGGGGTTGGGGTCCTTTTTCGGGGTTGGGGTCCTTTTTCGGGCTTGGGGTCCTTTTTCGGGCTTGGGGTCCTTTTTCGGGCTTGGGGTCCTTTTTCGGGCTGGGGGTACTTTTTCGGGCTTGGGGTTCTTTTTCGGGCTTGAGCTATTTTTTTCGGGCTGGAAGTCCTTTTTCGGGCTATGGTCCTTTTTCGAACTTGGGGTCCTTTTTGTGGCTTGGGGTCCTTTTCGGGCATGGGGTCCTCTTTCAGGCTTGTAGTCTTGTGGTCCTTTTTCGGGCTTATGGTCTTTTTCAGGCTGGGGTTCTTTTTCGAACTTGGTGCACTTTCTCGTGCTTGGGGTCTTTTTCTAGCTTGGGGTCATTTTTCGGGCTTTGGATCCTTTTTCAGGCTTTGGGTCCTTTTTCGGGCTTGGGGTATTTTTCGGGCTTGGGGTCCTTATTCGGGCTTGTGGTCTCTTTTGGGTTTGGGGTCCTTTTTCGGGCTTGGGGTCCTTTTTTGGGCTTGGGCGCCTCTTTCAAGCTTGTAGTCTTGTGGTCCTTTTTCCGGCTTATGGTACTTCTTCGGGCTTGGAGTCCTTTTTCAGGCTTCGGGTCCTTTTTCGGGCTTGGGGTATTTTTCAGGCTTGGGGTTCTTTTTCGGGCTTGTGGTCTTTTTCAAGCTTTGTGTCCTTTTTTGTGCTTGGGGTCTTTTTCGGGCTTGGGGTCCTTTTCAGAACTTGGGGTCCTTTTACGGGCTTGGGGTGCTTTTTCGGGCGTGGGGTGCTTTTTCAGGCTTGGGGTCCTTTTTCGGGCTTGGGCGCCTTTTTCGTGTGTGGGCTCTTTTTTCGGGCTTGGGATCCTTTTCGGGCTTGGGTCCTCTTTCTAGCTTGTAGTCTTGTGGTCTTTTTCGAGCTTGGGTTCCTCTTTAAAGCTTGGGTCCTTTTTAGGCTTGTGCTCTTTTTCGGGCTTGGGGTTCTTTTTCGGTCTTGCGATGCTTTTGTGGGCTTGGGGTCCTTTTTCGGGCTTGGGGTCCTTCTTCGGGCTTGGGGTCCTCTTTCAAGCTCGTAGTCTTGTGGTCCTTTTTCCGGCTTATGGTCCTTCTTCGGGCATGGGGTCCTTTTTCGGGTTTGGGATCCTTTTACGGGCTTGTTGTCTTTTTCGAGCTTGGGGTCCTTTTCCGGGCTTGGGGACCTGGGGACCTTTTTCGAACTTGAGATCCTTTTTCGGGTTTGGGGATCTTTTTTCGTCTTGGGTTCTTTTTCGGGATAGGGGTCCATTTTCTAGCTTGAAGTCTTTTTCGTGATTGAGGTACTTTTTCGGGCTTGGGGTCCTTTTCCGGGCTTGGGGTCCTTTTTCGGGCTTGATGTCCTTTTTCGGGATTGGTGTCCATTTCGGGCTGGGGGTTCTTTTACGGGCTTGGGGTTCTTTTTCGGGCTTGAGCTATTTTTTTCGGGCTTGAAGTCCTTTGTCGGGCTTGTGGTCCTTTTTCGAACTTGGGGTCTTTTTTCGGGCTAGGCATCCTTTCTTGAGCTTGGGGACTTTTTCGGACTTGGGGTCGTCTTTCAGGCTTGTAGTCTTGTGGTCCTTTTTCGGGCTAATGGTACTTTTTCGGGCTTGGGTTCTTTTTCGAACTTGGGGTCCATTTTCGGGCTTGGGGTCCTTTTCCGGGCTCCTGGTCCTTTTCGGGCTTAGGGTCCTTTTTTGGGCTTGTCCTTTTTCGGGCTTGGGGTGCTTTTCAGGCTTGGGGTCCTTTTTCGGGCTTGTGGTCTTTTTTGAGCTTTAGGTCCTTTTTCGAACTTGGGGTCCTTTTCGGGGTTGGGGTCCTTTTTCGGGCTTGTGGTCCTTTTTCGGCCTTGTGGTCCTTTTTCGGGCTTGGGGTCCCTTTTCGGGCTTGATGTTCTTTTTCGGGCTTGGGGTCCTTTTTCGGGCTGGGGGCCTTTTTCGGGCTTGGGGTCCTTTTTCGTGCTTGAGCTATTTTTTCAAGCTTGAAGTCCTTTTTCGGGCTATGGTCCTTTTTCGAACTTGGGGTCCTTTTTCGGGCATGGGGTATTTTTCGATCTTGGGGTTCTTTTTCGGGCTTGTGGTCTTTTTCGGGCTTGGGGTCCTTTTTCGGGCTTGTGGTCTTTTTCAATCTTCGTGTCCTTTTGGGGTCTTTTTCGGGTTTGGGATCCTTTTTAGAACTTGGGGTCCTTTTATGGGTTTGGGATGCTTTTACGGGCGTAGGGGCTTGGGGTCCATTTCGGGCTTGGGGTCCTCTTTCAAGCTTGTAGTCTTGTGGTCCTTTTTCGAGCTTTTGGTCCTTTTTAAGGCTTGAGGTCCTTTTTCGGGCTTGTGGTCTTTTTCGGGCTTGGGGTTCTTTTTCGGGCTTGGGGTCCCTTTTTGGGCTTGGGGCTCTTTTTTCGGCTTGGGTTCTTTTTCGGGATAGGGGTCCATTTTCTAGCTTGAAGCCCTTTTCGTGATTGAGGTACTTTTTTGGGCTTGTGGTCTTTTTCGGGCTTGGGGTCCTTTTTCGGACTTGGGGTCCTTTTTCAGGCTTAGAGTCCTTTTCCGAACTTGGGGCAGAGCTGAACAATTTCAGTGAAATCAGATGATA